>NC_080064.1:54623211-55823211 GCF_949987535.1 Balaenoptera acutorostrata
TCTTCTGAGGATTTGTGTTGGTTTTTGTTTTAAACCATATCTTCTTTCCCCCTTCCCGCCCATCCCCCAGGCTTTCCAAATAATATGGTCCTTTTCAACCTCCATGCAGTATCCTAATAATGTCTGCATTAAATGTTATGAATGAGACAGTGGAACACACACTGTCTCCTTTTGCAATTAAGAAAATATTTGCTGGCAGCTTCCAAACTGGCAACAAGGAGAAGATGCTATAAAATCATCACAGTGAAAAGCTAAGGTTTAATTAGCCTATTATCACGTATGTTAATCCCTTTATATTTTCATAGTCCTTAGTCACAGCTACTTTTACTTTGATGAGTCTCTTCCAGTTTCATAGCAGTGATCTTATTGTTTTTGATCCTGAGCACTTAAATTTTTATATTTAGCTGCAGTCTTTTATGTTGACATTTCTGTGTTTGTTTTTCTACAGCTAAAACCTGAAATAATCTGAAATTGGAAAATATTCAGAAGACCAGGAAAATCGATGACTATTTGGACAAAAGATTCTACATTAACCAGAAAACTTCTATCCAGAAATAACACACACAGACACACACACAATTAATTTAAAAGCTATTTATCAAACCTTTTAAATTTTAATCACAGTTTGGTTTTCCTACACTGGATTTTTACACATTGAAGCCATTTATTTAAGAACGTGCCACTGTACATGTCTGTATTTCAATAAAAGTGCTCTTTCTAGATAAGAATTAGAGCTGTTCACTTAAGCCTGAATTTTTTTACATCTATCACTTTTCTCAGACCACATGTAATTCATTTCTTTGTTAGCTTCTATTTATGGCATTAAAATATTCCACAGGTACTGGCTTACTCAAAATTTACTTGTAGCAAAAATCTTTGACATATATATTATTTAAAAACTTGTTTTTGAAATAAGAAAACTAAATCCCCAAAAGGTTAAGTAACAGAGAACAATAAAAGTGACTACTTCATAAAAGTTTTGCAAGGATTAATATGGCTTAATGTATGTGAAGTGTCTAACATATACTAGGCTTTCAATAAATGATTACATTTGTTTTTATGTTTTGCAAAGAACGCTCTCCTACAAAATTTAGGATTAATTCAGTGAAAATTTTACTTTAACATCTCTGGACACTTGTACACAATTTTGACTATAATATTTATTAAATATTGGACTCCAGCCCCTTGCTCTTAGGAAAGATACCAGCTAAACACAGTGTTAATCACAGCAGAATGAATATTAGGCTAATGCCTGTTCCTTCACACTTCCAAGGTTAAAAGTCCAGATCCTGTCTAAATGACCAAAAAAAATGCAATGAAATTCATATTAACAATCACTAATTATTAAGCCCTGAATTATTGTCTTGTACTCAACTTCCAAGGGGCCACTTGAAAAAGAGGATGGCAGACCTTACAGAGAATTACCCCAACTCTGTCACAAATGACTCTGTCCTACCAGAAGCCATTTCTTTTTGCAAGTTCCAAATCCCCACCAGAGAAGTTAAAGGGGAGATAATAAACAAGACTCCACATGGATGCACAATCTGATTCCATCTTCCAGAAGTCCTGGAACAAGCCCTAGATTCACAGTTCCCTGTATCAAGTTGCCTACTTGACATTCCCAGTCACACACCTCAATCTTAACTGTCCCAAATCAAACTCTTCGTTGTCACCCTTCCTGAACTTGCTCCTCCTCCCATCATCCTCGCCTCAGTAAGTGGCACCACTATCTACTTAGTTGCTCAGAACAAAAAACTTGGAGTCACTCTTGATTTTCCTCATTCTTTCACAACTCCTATCCAATTCAACATGAAATCCTGTAGGTTCTACCCCCAACTATATTCCAAATATATTTTTCATTCTCTAATCCAAGCCACCACCATCTCTCACCTGTATTGCTACAAGAACCTCAATTTCTATGTTTCCATTCTTTCTCCAAACAGCTTTTTTAAAAAGTGAAATAATTTACACATATAAAAGAGCAAAAAGTAATGACTACCCATGTATCAACCACCCAACTTTTAAAAACTTAACATCTTGTCATATTTGCTTCAGCTCTTTTTCTTTAAAAAATAAAATATAATTGAAGGACCTATGTACACCTCCCACTTCCATTCTCATTACTCCCACTCCAGAGATAATAACTGTTCTGAATTTAGTCAGTTAGTTATTTTCATCTCTATGGATGGGATTTTATTTTTATTAAATATTTAGATTTACACATATCAGTTAGGGTTAAGTTCAGCTGCATGTAAAAGAAAACCCAAATAACAGTGGTTTAAAGAGAAATGGGTGCTTATTTTTCTCACAAACCTGAGAGATTTGGGGTAGGCAGTTGAGGCAGTGAAGTTGGTTTGGTTCAGAGCTAAATTCTTGGGATTCTCCTGGTTTTCCCCTAATGGTGGCAATATGGTTGCTCCAGCTCCAATCATTGTGACCCATTTCCAAGGCAAGAGAAAGAAGAAAAGGCCAATGACAAACAAGCACATGTCAGCTGAACCTTTCCTCATTTTAAGGATTTTCCCAGGAGACTTACTCAACCACTTCCCCTTATATCCTGTTTTTCAGAACCATGTCACAACCTACATAGCTGCAAGAGAAGCTTAAAAAATGTAGTTTTTCACTTGGACACATTCTCACTACAGTAAAAGTAGGGTTCTGCTACTTTGAAAGAAGGGGAAACCAGATATTGGGTAGGCAACTACCAGTCTTTTCTACAATATGTTTTCTTAATAATATACTCATTTGAATGCTTTAAAACTTTATATAAATAAAATCACACATAAATGAAATTATACTGTTACCATCTATAATCTGCTTTTTTCTTTTGCTCAACATCATATTTTTGAGATTTGCTGCCATTGATATAACTTATTCATTTTCATTACTCTAAAATATTCCCCTTATAAATATACCACAATTTATTAATCCATTCTCTGTTGATGTACATTAGATTGTTTTAAATTTTTCAATGAACATCCTCTCATGTGTTTCCTTCAAGGTAAACATAAATCAAATTTCATTTCTCCCTTCTTAAATTTCTGCCATGGTTTCCCATTACATTAAAACAAAATCTAATTCTTTCCATGTAACATCGCATATGAGCTGGTCCCCATTTACCTCCTCAATCTCATCTAGTTCTATTCTCTCTCTTTCTCACTCTGCTCCACACATACTGGCCTCTTTTCAATTCCTAATATGCCAACCACTTTCCTTCCTCAGGGTCAGGGGTTGATCAAGATTTTGTAGGGCCTGAAGCTTATTCAATTTTGGTACAATTGTATAAAATTAAGTGCAGGGCACTGGAAGGGACTGAGGCAAGTGAGGTGCCCTGATACTTAAGTGTCATTTATCTTCATGGAAAATCCACCTCCTCTCAGGGTCTTTGACATTCTATTCTTTCTGCTTGGAATGTTATTGCCCAAGATGTTCTTCCCCAGGCTCCATTTAATTATTCAGGTCTGTGGCAGAGACTGTTAGTCCTCCAATATCCATTCTCCTCTTCTCCCATAGTAATAGAATTTCTAGCTAAATACATGATTACCCAAGTAAAAACTACATTTAATGGTGGGCAAATAGTTGTGGCCCTGTGACTATGTTCTAGCCAATGGGGTGTGAAGAAAATGATGTATTCAATTTTGGGGTGATTTCCTTAAAGGGGATACATTTTGATAAATGGGTGTCCTCCTTCTTCCCTGTTTTCCCTTCCCATTGGCGAGAGTATGGACCTAGCGGTTAGTCATCTTGGACCATGTGGATGACACTCAAGGGATGGTAGAACAACAGGATAGACAACATGTAGGCCCAGACAACTTGGTGAAGCTGAACTAGCCAAAAACTTGGTGAGAAAAAAATTAACCATCATGTTTTAAGCATCAAATCTATGTCTAATACACAGCATTGGTTCAAACATCATTTCCTCACCAACCTTCTCTGACTATCCCATAAAGTAACTCCACCCTCAAATAAATCAAGTCAGTATCACATCAGCCTATCTTATTTCCTTCATTGAATTCATCATCACCTGAAAACATTGTGTTTATTTGTTTGTCTACCTGTTTACTATCTATCTCTCCCCAGTAAAAAATAAACTTTGTGGAGGTAGGGACCTTGTCTGCTTTGGTAACTGCCTTTATGCCCTGTGCCTAGAACAGTGCCTGGCATATAATAAGTACTCAATAATTGTTTGTTGAACAGATGAAAGAACAAATCAATAAAAAATAACATTATTAGCTTCCACTAGACAGTAAGCTGTACGAAGATACGACAATGTCTGTTTGTTTATTGTCACATCACCAGGAATAACAAACTGCTCAATATATTTTTGTAAAATGAATCCACTTACAAATAAATGAACGCATTCCCAAGGGCTCTTCTGAAATAAGAGTCAATAATAAAAATTCAATCATGAATATAATTTCATCTTTAAAGATGTTTCAAAGTCTAGCTTCGTGGGGAAATCATTTGTTCATTAGGCAGTAAGAAAAGTACCAGTACTTCTATAGATGCTAAACATAAAATGTCAACAGAAAGAAACTTAACTTTCCCAAAAAGACAGATGTGATTAGTGTAAAATATAAGTACCAATAACATTAGCTGACATTTATTATTATTACATTTTATTAAGGGGCTTATTGTATGCCAAACACTGTGCTAAATGGTTCCCATCTATTATCTCATTTAATCCTCATAACAAGCTTATGAGTAGGTAATAGAGGTCCACAATTCCTTATTTGACACTTGGGGGCTAAATACATTTTGGCATTCAGAACTTTTCAGAAAATTAATAGAGTACATAAACGATATGTAGCACCCTCAGCAGGATCTGGGGCAGCACCTCATAGCCAAATACATCATTATTTTTGCAGAGAAACATGAATATTCACCAATTAATGGGCAGACAAAAACCTATAAGTAACCTCATATCTATTTAAGTTAGATTCTTCTCGAGTTTGGATCAGGGCAAATGAGTAGCAAAACCTCTTGGTTTTCAGAGATTTTGTATTTTAGAATTACAAATAAAAAATTGTGAGTTTGTATGATCTTCCCAGTTTTTTAGGTGAAGAAACTAAAACTAAAGAAGTTGTCCAAAGCCACAGAGATAATAAGGGGCAGTGGACTTGAACCCAGACAATTTGGTTAAAAATTTGCCATGCTTAATCATTTTACTACAGTACCTGAAAATTCCATGTTGCTGAAGGCATGCATTCTGAATCAAGGGAGATGTTTCATCTGAAGGGGGCAACTCTGCCCTGCAGAGGAGATTTGCACATCAGGGTGCTGGATAAACTAGGTGACTCTTCAAGTGCCTTCTCATCCTGAGAGTCTATGATCCTCTGAAAATATATCTTATGCTAATCCTAGTTCATAGACCACATTTGTACATGGCCTTGTGGTGGTGCGTGAAACTGACATTTGCTTCATGTGTTCTCTTGACAGATATGGTTTGATCATTCACCATGTGCTAAGCAATATAGGAAGATGTGAATACTTATTGTACATGGTCCATGATCTCAATGAGTCTGCAATCCAGTTGAATAGACATGACATAAAAACAGAAAGAGTTAAATAGCCATACAAACGGGACTGGTTACAAAGCCTAAATGAGAAAAACCAAAGGGGTGAGGCAGACAGTAAACGCTCTTGGAGATCAGAGAAAGAGAAACCACTAGGGACTAATGGAATCAGGGAAGGCTTCGTGGAGATGAAGCTGTGCCTCGAGGGATGGGAAGGATTTACATGGATATAGAAAAGAGGGGTGGCATTTCAAGTATAGGCTGTGACCCACAACTGTGTTTCATCTAGTAGAAAGTTTTATTTACTCATGCAAATTATTTTTGGAGACATTCATCTTAAATGCATACATGTATAAGAACAAAGAGTAGACACTCTCAAATGTGTCTTTCAGTATACACATATTATAAAAGACCTCACATAAGCAGTTTTACACTCCCTGAGAAAAGTCGCTTTGACCATTTTCGACCAGGTAGTATTCCAAGTGCTTCTGCAGTAAAAGAATCAACCCTAAAATCAGTCAGGTACCTAAGAAACAAAAGCTGCCTCTGGGACAGAATATTCAAGTGAACTCTCTAGGAGAGACTACCTCCTCTGCTATCCAGCAACATACCTTGAAGCACTGGACTGATTTACGCTTCGAGTGTCCTCCAAGATTCCCTAACTTTAGGGCATCTACATAAATATGTCTTATGACAAATACATACTACTGCATAACTATAATATAACCAGTAACATCATATGCATGTATAAGTATGCTGATAGAGCTAATATTTATGTATGAAGAGATGTGATACCGAAATTTCACCCTAAATTTAAAAGTGAATTGTCACTTGTCAGTGCCCTCTCTAAAACAAGCTCCCAAATCTCTGACATTCTTCTTCTTGTTTTTTAAAGGAACATTTATTTATTTGTTTATTTATTTATTGGCTGCGTTGGGTCTTCATTGCTGCGCGTGGGCCTTCTCTGGTTGGGGCAAGTGGGGGCTTCTCTTCGTGGCGGTGCGAGGTCTTCTCATTGCGGTGGCTTCTCTTGTTGCGGACGGGCTCTAGGCGCGCGGGCTTCAGTAGTTGTGGCGCACGGGCTTAGTTGCTCCGCGGTATGTGGGATCTTCCCGGACCAGGGATCGAACCCGTGTCACCTGCGTTGGCAGGCAGATTCTTAACCACTGCACCACCAGGGAAGTCCCGACATTATTCTTTTTTAATAAAATATTACTAAATTGACCTTAAGCCCAGAATTTATTTCTTCTTGCCTGCAAAAAAATTATATAAATAGGACACTACATATTTTGCAAGTAATATGATATTGAGTCATACCACTTAGGTACATATTAAAATGATCAACAGAACCAAATGGCAAGTTTGGTAGTTTTCCTCAGAACAGCAGAAGGGTGATATGACTTTGCTTTCTCTGCTTTGAAGGACCAGAATAAAATGTGGTCCCAAAGGAACGCAGTCCCTTTCTTGATGAATTCATGACTTTTCAAATCATTCCTTTCATATTTGCCACTCCACAGACCACTAGTGATTAAATAACGGTAATGTGCATGTAGGCAAAGCATCTTCGCTTCCACTTTAAATTCCAATCCAAATTCTTTTCAGAGCCTAACTTTTCCTGTTCTGTCATTCATCCCCTAGGACACTCTAAAATGCTTCTTTGGGTCTTTTAAAGGTAGATATGCAATACTCTGATTAATACACCAACAGTAGAGAATAATTGTGGGATAATATGTGTCTGAATAATATGTGTGTAGAATAACATTTTAAATATTACTCAGTGATTTTTTGTTCTCAGGAATTCCTTTATTCTTCTACCATTAAAATGAAACCTTGATGCTAAAATTTATGTACTCAAGGGAAGGTAAAATCCATCAAACAGAGTCAAGTTCCCTTTGTTTGAAAAAAGCTCTTAAACCCCTGACAGACATAGAAATCTTGAAGGCCTACAAATGTTTTGTTTTGTTGGTATGGTTGTTTATTTGTTTTTTGAAAGATAGAAAAAATTTTCTTTTAACAAGTAGGATCGTGAAGTTCTCAGAGAGAGGAAGTCCATATCAAAACAACAGAATTGCAAAGAAGGCAAAATGATAGAAGATCTATGTTTGAAAGCTGGGCTGAAGAAAGATTTGAGGCTGGAAAGGAGAGCAATAAAGTTAGCCACTGATGGAATGACAATAGACATCGCATATAGGTTTGGGAGATTCTAAGAACAAAGATCTATACTTTGCTTCCTGGACAAAGTACAGAAAGACCATAAGGGAAGACCATAAGTTTCAAAAGGAAAACCTCTGTACCAGAAATATGTGGCAACAGTTCAGCAGAAACTCAACTAAGTGTGGGAAGAAAGAGCCTGTGACAGTTCTCCAAGCCTTCCTTGACCCCAGAACTGGCTGCAAGAAGGCCAGTTGGCCTGAAGAACAAGGAGGTACAATAGGCATGGGCTGTAGAAGCTGAGAGTCATGGTAAGACCACAAATATTGAAGCAGATGTGGGAGTGACTAATGACTAGCAGAGATGAAAGATGATCATATATCAGATTCTTCTTTATCCTTAGATCGTGGAAAATTTAAACCCTGAAGGACTTAGATGTCACCCTAGGCAGAAGGAGGGGCAAGGTTGGAACCCCAAATTTGACTGAGTTTACATTTGAAAAAAATCCCTATATAATTAGTGGCAAATACAAACAATTAGGAAAGAAATTCTAAAAGCTCCCATCATCATGTACACCATCCTACCTACATCCGTATCCATATAATCTACTTCCCTCCAAGTAGCATGAAGAATGTTTATGCTTCTCTCCAAAGTCTAGTTCTCCAAATGTGCAATGGATCCTATCCCCTCTCATCTATTCAGGAACAATGCTCCAGCAATCATCTCTTCTTTCTCTTGTATCATCAATTTTTCATTATTTTCTATGTCATTTCCATCAGCAAATAAACATGTTATACTTACTTTCATTTTTAAAGCCCTCCCTTAATGAATGAGATATTTGCATAGCACAAGAACATTACCCCACAGACTTTTTACTAGTTACAAAATGAAAAAGGTACTTTATAATGAAGAAATCTGGCAATTGCCCTCTTAACTAAGAGATCAAATTTAACATCATTACAGTGGACAAACTAACATTATGTGCCTCCTGATGAAATATCATATGAAGCACACAATATAACTTAAGGCATTTTTGCCAAAAACATTTAAGCTGAATCTAATTAAGCTTTTAGACTTAATTTCCAGTTAACAGGATATATATGTAAAAAAGAAACAAGGTAAACTGTACCATGAACAATTAGAAAAATCCAGAATGTGGGATACTCCATAGGACAACTGGCCTGGACTTTCAAAAAATAAAAATCATTTTTAGAAGAAAGCAGGAGGACTTTTCTATTGATAGATGCTAAAGAGACACAGCAATATGCAACATGTGAACCTTGATTGGCTTCTGGATTAAAATATATATATAAAAGATCTTTGAGACAATTGGGAGAATGTGAATATGACTGGATATCAGACAATGTGACATTACTATTAATTTTCTTGGGATATGCAAGCTGAAGTGTTTATGGATAAAGTGTCAGGATGTCTGCAATTCACTTTCATGGTTTAGCAAACCACAGAAAGAAAGAGAGAAAGCAGATGTGGAAAGATACTGAAAACTGTTGAATCTAGGTAAAGGATATATGGTTGTTCGCTGTACGATTCTTTCAACTTTTCTGTAGGTTTGAAATTTTCTAGAGTAAAAAGTTCTTTTAAAAGCCCGTTAGGAGATTGGTTCAAGATGGCGAAGTAGAAGGACATGTTCTCAGTCCCTCTTTTAAGAACACTGGAATCACAACTAACTGCTGAACAATCAATGACAGGAAGACACTGGAACTCACCAAAAAAGATACTCCACATCCAAAGACAAAGGAGAAGCCCAATGAGATGGTAGGACGGGCGCTATCACAATAAAATCAAATCCCATAACTGATGGGTGGGTGACTCACAAACTGGAGAACACTTATGCCATAGAAGTCCACCCACTGGAGTGAAGGTTCCGAGCCACACATCAGGCTTCCCAACCTGGGGGCCTGGCAACAGGAGGAGGAATTCCTAGAGAATCAGACTTTGAAAGCTAGCGGGATTTGATTGCAGGACTTCAGCAGGACTGGGGGAAACAGAGACTCCACTCTTGGAGGGCACACACAAAGTAGTGTGGCATCAGGACCCAGAGAGAAGGAGCAGTGACCCCATAGGATACTGAACCAGACATACCTGCTAGTGTTGCAGGGTCTCCTGCAGAGGCGGGGGGCAGCTGTGGCTCTCCAAGGGACAAGGACACTGGCAGCAGAAGTTCTGGGAAGTACTCCTTGGTGTGAGCCCTCCCAGAGTCTGCCATTAGCCCCACCAAAGAGCCTGCGTAGGCTCCAGTGTTGGGTTGCCTCAGGCCAAACAACCAGCAGGGAGAGAACCCAGCCCCACCCATCAGCAGACAAGCGGATTAAAGTTTTACTGAGCTCTGCCCACCAGAGCAACAGCCAGCTCTAACCACCACCAGTCCCTCCCAACAGGAAACTTCCACAAGCCTCTTAGATAGCCTCATCCACCAGAGGGCAGACAGCAGAAGCAAGAAGAACTACAATCCTGCAGCCTGTGGAACAAAAGCCACATTCACAGAGAGATAGACAAGATGAAAAGGCAGAGGGCTATGTATCAGATGAAGGAACAAGCTAAAACCCCAGAAAAACAACTAAATGAAATGGAGATAAGCAATCTTCCAGAAAAAGGATTCAGAATAATGATAGTGAAGATGATCCAGGACCTCGGAAAAAGAATGGAGGCAAAGATCGAGAAGATGCAAGAAATGTTCAACAAAGATCTAGAAGAATTAAATACCAAACAAACAGAGATGAACAATACAATAACTGAAATGAAAAATACACTAGAAAGAATCAAGAGCAGAATAACTGAGGCAGAAGAACAGGTAAGTGACCTGGAAGACAGAATGGTGGAATTCACTGCTGCAGAACAGAATAAAGAAAAAAGAATGAAAAGAAATGAAGACAGCCGGGCTTCCCTGGTGGCGCAGTGGTTGAGAATCTGCCTGCTAATGCAGGAGACACGGGTTCGAGCCCTGGTCTGGGAGGATCCCACATGCCGCGGAGCGGCTGGGCCCGTGAGCCACGGCTGCTGAGCCTGCGCTTCTGGAGCCTGTGCCCCGCGATGGGAGGGGCCGCGATAGTGAAAGGCCCGCGCACCGCGATGAAGAGCGGTCCCCGCACCGCGATGAAGAGTGGCCCCCACTTGCCGCAACTGGAGAAAGCCCTCGCACGAACCAAAGACCCAGCACAGCCAAAAATAAATAAATAAATTTAAAAAAAAAAAAAAAAAATTATAAAAAAAAAAAGAAATGAAGACAGCCTAAGAGACCTCTGGGACAACATTAAATGCAATAGCATTCTCATTATAGGGGTCCCAGAAGGAGAAGAGGGAGAGAAAGGACCTGAGAAAATATTTGAAGAGATTATAGTCGAAAACTTCCCTAACATGGGAAAGGAAATAGCCACCCAAGTCCAGGAAGTGCAAAGAGTCCCATACAGGATAAACCCAAGGAGAAACATGCCGAGACACATAGTAATCAAATTGGCAAAAATTAAAGACAAAGAAAAATTATTGAAAGCAGCAAGGGAAAAACGAAAAATAACATACAAGGGAACTCCCATAAGGTTAACAGCTGATTTCTCAGCAGAAACTCTACAAGCCGGAAGGGAGTGGCATGATATACTTAAAGTGATGAAAGGGAAGAACCTACAGCCAAGATTACTCTACCTGGCAAGGATCTCATTCAGATTCCATGGAGAAATCAAAAGCTTTACAGACAAGCAAAAGATAAGAGAATTCAGCACCACGAGAACAGCTCTACAACAAATGCTAAAGGAGCTTCTCTAAGTGGGAAACACAAGAGAAGAAAAGGACCTACAAAAACAAACCCAAAACAATTAAGAAAATGGTAATAGGAACATACATATCGATAATTACCTTAAATGTGAATGGATTAAATGCTCCAACCAGGACTTCCCTGGTGGCGCAGTGGTTAAGAATCTGCCTGCCGGGCTTCCCTGGTGGCACAGTGGTTGAGAATCTGCCTGCTAATGCAGGGGACACGGGTTCGAGCCCTGGCCTGGGAAGATCCCACATGCCGTGGAGCAACTAGACCCGTGAGCCACAACTACTGAGCCTGCGCATCTGGAGCCTGTGCTCCACAACAAGAGAGGCCACGATAGTGAGAGGCCCATGCACCGTGATGAAGAGTGGCCCCCGCTTGCTGCAACTAGAGAAAGCCCTCGCACAGAAACGAAAACCCAACACAGCCAAAAAAAAAAAAAATCACTTGGAACAAATTAAAAAAAAAAAAAAAAATCCGCCTGCCAATGCAGGGGACACAGGTTCGAGCCCTGGTCCGGGAAGATCCCACATGCCGCAGGGCAACTAAGCCCGTGCACCACAACTACTGAGCCTGCGCTCTAGAGCCTGCGAGCCACAACTACTGAGCCCACCTGCTGCAACTATTGAAGCCTGCACACCTAGATCCTGTGCTCCACAACAAGAGAAGCCACCGCAATGAGAAGCCAACACACCTCAACGAAGAGTAGGCCCCACTTGCTGCAACTAGAGAAAGCCAGCGCGCAGCAAAGAAAATCAAACGCAGCCAAAAAATAAATAATTAAATAAACAAATATGTAAAAAATTAAAAAAAATTTTTTTAAATAAAAAAATAAATGCTCCAAAAGACACAGGCTTGCTGAATAGATACAAAACAAGACCCATATATATGCTGTCTACAAGAGACCCACTTCAGACCTAGGGACACATACAGACTGAAAGTGAGGGGATGGAAAAAGATATTCCATGCAAATGGAAATCAAAAGAAAGCTGGAGTAGCTATACTCATATCAGATAAAATAGACTTTAAAATAAAGAATGTTACAAGAGACAAGGAAGGACACTACATAATGATCAAGGGATCAATCCAAGAAGAAGATATAACAATTATAAATACATATGCACCCAACATAGGAGCACCTCAATACATAAGTTAACTGCTAACAGCTCTAAAAGAGGAAATCGACAGTAACACAATAATAGTGGGGGACTTTAACATCTCACTTACACCAATGGACAGATCATCCAAACAGAAAATTAATAAGGAAACACAAGCCTTAAATGACACAATAGACCAGATAGATTTAATTGATATTTATAGGACATTCCACCTAAAAACAGCAGATTACACTTTCTTCTCAAGTGTGCACGGAACATTCTCCAGGATAGATCACATCTTGGGTCACAAATCAAGCCTCAGTACATTTAAAACTGAAACCATATCAAGCACCTTTTCTGACCACAACGCTATGAGATTAGAAATCAATTACAGGGAATAAAAACGTAAAAAACGTAAACACACGGAGGCTAAACAATACGTTACTAAATAGCCAAGAGATCACTAAAGAAATCAAAGAGGGGCTTCCCTGGTGGCGCAGTGGTTGAGAATCTGCCTGCTAATGCAGGGGACACGGGTTCGAGCCCTGGTCTGGGAAGATCCCACATGCCACGGAGCAGCTGGGCCCGTGAGCCACAATTGCTGAGCCTGCGCGTCTGGAGCCTGTGCCCCGCAACGGGAGGGGCCGCGATGGAGAAAGGCCCGCGCACCGCGATGAAGAGCGGTCCCCGCACCGCGATGAAGAGTGGCCCCCGCTTGCCGCAACTGGAGAAAGCCCTCGCACGAACCGAAGACCCAATACAGACAAAAATAAATAAATTAATTAATTAAAAAGAAAATCCTTAAAAAAAAAAGAAATCAAAGAGGAAATCAAAAAAATACCTAGAGACAAATGACATTGAAAACACGATGATCCAAAACCTATGGGATGCAGCAAAAGCAGTTCTAAGAGGGAATTTTATAGCTATACAAGCCTACCTCAAGAAACAAGAAAAATCTCAAATAAACAATCTAACTTTATACCTAAAGGAACTAGAGAAAGAAGAACAAACAAAACCCAAAGGTAGCAGAAGGAAAGAAATCATAAACAACAGAGCAGAAATAAATGAAATAGAAACAAAGAAAACAATAGCAAAGATCAATAAAACTAAAAGCTGGTTCCTTGAGAAGATAAACAAAATTGATAAACCATTAGCCAGACTCATCAAGAAAAAGAGGGAGAGGACTCAAATCAATAAAATTAGAAATGAAAAAGGAGAAGTTACAACACACACTGCTGAAATACAAACCATCCTAAGAGACTACTATAAGCAACTCTATGCCAATAAAATGGATAACCTGAAAGAAATGGACAAATTCTTAGAAAGGTATAACCTTCCAAGACTGAACCAGGAAGAAATAGAAAATATGAACAGACCAATCACAAGTAATGAAATTGAAACTGTGATTAAATATCTTCCAACAAACAAAAGTCCAGGACCAGATGGCTTCAGAGGTGAATTCCATCAAACATTTGGAGAAGAGCTAACACCCATCCTTCTCAAACTCTTCCAAAAAATTGCAGAAGAAGGAACACTCCCAAACTCATTCTATGAGGCCACCATCACCCTGATACCAAACCAGACAAAGACACTACAAAAAAAGAAAATTACAGACCAATATCACTGATGAACATAGATGCAAAAATCCTCAACAAAACACTAGCAAACAGAATCCAACAACACATTAAAGGATCATACACCATGATCAAGTGGGATTTATTCCAGAGATGCAAGGATTCTTCAATATATGCAAATCAGTCAACATGATACACCATATTAACAAATTGAAGAATAAAAAATAAATGATCATCTCAATAGATGCAGAAAAAGCTTTTGACAAAATTCAACACCCATTTATGATAAAAACTCTCCAGAAAGTGGGCATAGAGGGAACCTATTTCAACATAATAAAGGCCATATATGACAAACCCACAGCAAACATCATTCTCAATGGTGAAAAACTGAAAGCATTTCCTCTAAGATCAGGAACAAGGCAAGGATGTCCACTCTCACCACTATTATTCAACATAGTTTTGGAAGTCCTAGCCATGGCAATCAGAGAAGAAAAGAAATAAAAGGAATACACATTGGAAAAGAAGTAAAACTGTCACTGTTTGCAGATGACATGATACTATACATAGAGAACCCTAAAGATGCCACCAGAAAACTACTAGAGCTAATCAATGAACTTGGTAAAGTTGTAGGATACAAAATTAATGCACAGAAATCTCTCGCATACCTATATACTAATGATGAAAAATCTGAAAGAGAAATTATGGAAACACTCCCATTTACCATTGCAACAAAAAGAATAAAATACCTAGGAATAAACCTACCTAGGGAGACAAAAGACCTGTATGCAGAAAACTATAAGACACTGATGAAAGAAATTAAAGATGATACCAACAGATGGAGAGATATACCATATTCTTGGATTGGAAGAATCAATATTGTGAAAATGACTATACTACCCAAAGCAATCTACAGATTCAATGCAATCCCTATCAAATTACAAATAGCATTTTTTACAGAACTAGAACAAAAAATCTTAAAATTTGTATGGAGACACAAAAGACCGCGAAAAGCCAAAGCAGTCTTGAGGGAAATAAACAGAGCCGGAGGAATCAGACTCCCTGACTTCAGACTATACTGCAAAGCTACAGTAATCAAGACAATATGGTACTGGCACAAAAACAGAAATGTAGATCAATGGAACAGGATAGAAAGCCCAGAGATAAACCCACACACCTATGGTCAACTAATCTATGACAAAGGAGGCAAGGATATACAATGGAGAAAAGACAGTCTCTTCAATAAGTGGTGCAGGGAAAACTGGACAGCTACATGTAAAAGAATGAAATTAGAACACTCCCTAACACCATACACAAAAATAAACCCAAAATGGATTAGAGACCTAAATGGAAGACCGGGCACTATCAAACTCTCAGAGGAAAACATAGGAAGAACACTCTTTGACATAAATCACAGCAAGATTTTTTTTGATCCACCTCCTAGAGTAATGGAAATAAAAACAAAAATAAACAAATGGGACCTAATGAAACTTCAAAGCTTTTGCACAGCAAAGGAAACCATAAACAAGACAAAAAGACTACCCTCAGAATGGGAGAAAATATTTGGAAATGAATCATCGGACAAAGGATTAATCTCCAAAATATATAAACAGCTCATGCAGCTCAATATTAAAAAAACAAACAACCCAATCCAAAAATGGGCAGAAGACCTAAATAGACATTTCTGCATAGAAGACATACAGATGGCCAAGAAGCACATGAAAAGCTGCTCAACATCACTAATTATTAGAGAAATGCAAATCAAAACTACAATGAGGTATCACCTCACACCAGTTAGAATGGGCATCATCAGAAAATCTAAAACAACAAATGCTGGAGAGGGTGTGGAGAAAAGGGAACCCTCTTGCTTGCACTGTTGGTGGGAATGTAAATTGATACAGCCGCTATGGAGAACATTATGGATGTTCCTTAAGGAACTAAAAATAGTATTACCATATGACCCAGCAATCCCACTACTGGGCATATACCCAGAGGAAACCATAATTTAAAAAGACACATACACCACAATGATCATTGCAGCACTATTTACAATAGCCAGGTCATGGAAGCAACCTAAATGCCCATCGACAGACGAATGGATAAAGAAGTTGTGGTACATATATACAATGGAATATTACTCAGCCATAAAAAGGAACGAAATTGGGTCATTTGTAGAGACGTAGATGCATCTAGAGACTGTCATACAGAGTGAAGTAAGTCAGAAAGAGAAAAACAAATATCGTATATTAACACATACATGTGGAACCTAGAAAATGGTACAGATGAACTGGTTTGCAGAGCAGAAATTGAGACACAGATGTAGAGAACAAACGTATGGACACCAAGGGGGGAAGCGGCAGGGGGTGGGGGTGGTGGTGTGATGAATTGTGTGATTGGGATTGACATGTATACACTGATGTGTATAAAATGGATGACTAATAAGAAAATAAATAAATAAACATTTAAAAATTAAAATAAATAAAAATAAAAGCCCCTGTTGACAGCATATCCCTTTCAAGGTAAGTAATCCTTCATTTCTCTACTCCCCTTGGAAATTTCCTTGGAAAAAGCTGTCTACACACAAAGTTTCCATTTCCCCTCTTTCCGTTCTTTCTCACGTTTACTACAAATGAGCTAACTCCCTACCTCTTCACCGAAATGGATGTTGGCAAGGTCACCAGTGACCTTCATACAGACAAATACAATGATCAATTCTCATCTTATTCAAACTATCAGCAGAATTTGATACACTTGATCAGTCCCTCTTCTTGAAACACTTTTTTTGTTTGACTCTTAGATATCATAATCTTGTGTATTTCCTCCTACTGCACTGACTGCTAGTCAGTCTCCTTCTTGTCTCCTTTGGTGAATCCATCTCATCTGCCTAATCCCTAACACTGGAGCCCCCAAGGTTTCAGCCCTGAGATCTCTTCTCCATCTAGACCCCTTCTCTAGATGATATCATATACTCTCTTGTCTTTAAGCACAATCTATGTACACTATTTGGACTTCTACCTTGAATTCCTATGTTCTTATACCAAATGCCTATTTGACATTTCAGCTTGAATGTTTAATAGGCATTTCATACCTAACACTTAACATTCACACTTAATTGAACTTGTGATAGATTCCTGCCCCAACTACCGTGAACGTGCTCCTCTTACAGTCTTCCTCATCTCAGTGGTAACTCCACTCTTCCAGTTGCTCAAGCCAAAACCTTAGAGTCACTCTTTGACACCTCTCTTCTTCTCCTATTTCCAGTTCTTCAACAAATCTTGTCAGCTCTATCCTCAAAACAGACACTGGATCTTATACTTCTTACTATTTCCAATACCATTACCATAGTCCAAGCCACCAATTCTCCTATCTAGCCTAATGTTGTAGCCTTCTAAATGGTCTCTCTCCTTTACTTTCATCTCCTATAGTTTATCCTACAAAAAGCAGCCAAAGTCAGTCTTTTAAAACATTAAGTCAGATCATATCATTCCTCTACTCATAACCCTCCAACGACTTCCAATCTCATTCAGAAATAATTCATAGTGCTTGTTGAGAGAAACTAAAGAAGACTTAAATAAATGGAAAGACATCCCATGTTCATAGATCAAAGGACTTAATATCATTAAGATGTCAACACTTCCCAAATTGATCTATAGATTCAACTCAATACCTATGAAAATTCCAGATGGCCTTTTTATAGTAATTAACAAGCCAATCCTAAAATTCATGAGGAAATGAAGTTTCAAGGAACTCAGAATAGTCAAAACAATCTTGAGAAAAAAAAGACTAAGTTGGAGGAATCACACTTTCTGATTTCAAAACTTACTATAAAGCTACAGTAATCAGGGGGAAGGGTTGGGGGAGGGTTAGATTGGGAGTTTGGGATTGACATGTACACACTGCTATATTTAAAATAGGTAACCAACAAAGACCTACTGTATAGCACAGCAACTCTGCTCAATATTCTGTAATAACCTAAATGGGAAAAGAATTTGAAAAAGAATAGATACATGTATATGTGTAACTGAATCACTTTGCTGTACATCTGAAACTAACACAACATTGTTAATCAACTATACTCCAATATGAAATAAAAATTTAAAAAATAAATAATAACCTAAAATAAATTAAGAAAAAAGAAAACTACAGTAATCAAGCTAGTGTGATACTGGCATGAGGATAAACATCTAGACCAATGGAATAGAAATGAGAGTCCCAAAATACGTCTAGGTCTACTGACTCTTGGTGAGGATGACAAGATAATTCAATGGAGAAAGAATAGTCTTTTCCACAAATGGTGCTGGGACAAGAGGATATCCACATGAACAAGAAGGAATTTGGACAGTTACCTCACACCATATATAAAAATAAACTCAAGAAAATTGTGGACCTAATTTACAATTAAAACTCATAGAAGAAAACACAGGGATGAAATTTCATGACCTTGGATTAGGCAGTGGTTTCTTAGATACAATGCCAAAGGTGCCAAGTGACAAAAGAAAAAATGGATAATTTTAAACTTCATCAAAATTAGAAATTTTTGTTCTTCCAAGGATACTCTCAAGAAAGTGAAAAGACAAACCACAGAATGAGCAAAAATATTTGCAAAAGTGAAAAGACAAACCACAGAATGAGCAAAAATATTTGCAAATCACATACTGGATAAAAGATTTGTACTCAAAATATGTAAAAGACACTTATGATCCAACCATTAAAAAAAATAATAAAACAATTTAAAAATGGGCAAAGGATTTGAATAGACATTTCTCCAAAGAAGATATACAAGTGGCCAATAATAAGCACATGAAAAGATGCAAAACATCGTTAGTCATTAGGGAAATGTAAACCATTTCCACTTCACAATGAGACACCACTTCACAACTACTAAGATGTCTATAATTTAGAAAACATAATAACAGGGGAATTCCCTGGTGGTCCAGTGGTTAGGACTCTGTGCTTTCACTGCCAAGGGCCCGGGTTCAATCCCTGGTCAAGGAACTAAGATCCCGCAAGCCGGGTTGTGCGGCCAATAAATAAATAAATAAATAAAAATTACAAAAAAAAAAGTGTTGCCAAGGATACAGAGAATTTAGAACACTCACACACTGTTGGTGGGAATTTAAAATGATGTAGCCACTTTGGAATATAGGCTGGCATTTCTTCAAAAGTTTAAACAGAGTTACCATATAACCCAGAAATTCCAATCCTAGGGAAATAACCAAGAGAAATGAAAACTCATGTGCACACAAAAACTTGTACATGAATGTTTACAGCAGCATTAGTCATTATAGCCAAAAAGTGGAAACAACCTAAATGTCTATCAACTGATGAATGGATATACACATGTGGTATATATCTACATCATAGAATGTTATTTGAACATAAAGTCATAAAGTTCTGATACATGCTACAACATAGATGAGCTGTGAAAACATTATGCTAAGTGAAAGAAGGCAGACACAAGAGCACATATTATATTATTCTATTTATACGAAATATGCAGAATAGGGAAATCCATAGAGAGAGAAGGTAGATGAATGGTTGCCAGAAGCTGGGAGGAGGAAGGACTGGGGAGGGACTGTCAATGGGTATAAGGTTTCTTTACGAGGTGATGAAAACGTTCTGGAATTATAGATAGTGGTGAAGGTGGCACAGCTCTGTGAATATTCTAAAAACCACCAAATTTTACACTTTAAAAGGATGAATTTTATAGTACACAATTATATCTCAATAAAGCTGTCTTGAAAAATGCAAAATTCTTACCTTGGTCTAAAATGTTCTTCATAATCTGGCTTCATGTCCTACCACTTTCCCTACCTCCATTTTGCTCCACCTTTCCTGCTGCTTCACAAACGCTCAAGCACACGACTGTCACAGGGCCTTTGCACTGGCTACTCCCTCTGCCTGGAATATTACTCCCCCACTAGACTTCTCATCTCTTTAGAGTTCTGTTTAAACACTGCCTTTTTAGAGACCATGCTATATAAGCTCTGTGGAAACCACTCACCCACCCCCACTTCCAGCACTCCCTACCTCTCTTACTTATTTCATTTTTCTCAGCACTTTTTCACTACCTGACTTATTACATATTTATTTATTACCTGTCTGCCCCATTTCAATATAAGCTCCATGAGGACAGGAACGTTGTCTATTTTATTCACCGCTATTACTATATCTCTAACATTTAGAACTGTGTCTAGCATGTAGTATGTGCTCAAGGTTACACAAATGGTAAGTGTATAGCAGAGTGCCTCAAACACTGGAAGTCCACTTTCAAGGTAGAAAGTCCCTGCTCCTGAGAAAATCTGTTAATAACTCCATTGGCTCTGAGCTCCATAGAGGAAACTCAAACTACTAGTACAGTAAGGAGGAGTAATCCAAAATATTAGAGTTAGATGTGATAACAACCCTAAAGTATCTATATTTGAAAGAGAATTACACCAACTATTAGAATTAAGAATAGGAATATTTGAGCTGTGGAAAATGAGGTAAGAGATGTTTCACCAAAGAAGATATACAGATGGCAAATAAGCTCATTATATTAGTTTATTAGGGCTGTCATAATAAAGTACCACAGACTGAGGGACTTAAACAACAGAAATTCACTTCTCACAGTTCTGGAGGCTTTAAGTCCAAGATCAACAAACCTGTACACAGGTTTGGTTTCTTCTGAGGCCTCTCTCCTTGGCTTGCAGCTGGCCACCCTCTTGCTGCCTCTTTACATGGTCATCCATCTGTGCATACATGTCTCTGGTGTCTCTTCCTCTTCTTATTAGGACACCCATCACACTGGATAAGGGCCCCACCCTTATCCAATAATGGCCTCATTTTAACTTAGTTGCCTCTTTAAACATCTTATCTCCAAATACAGTTACATTCTGAGGTATTTGGGGTTTGGGACTTGAACATATGAATTTTGGGGGAATACAATTCAGCTCATAGCACACATGAAAAGATGTTCAACATCACTGGTAATTAGGGAAATACAAATTACTATTGCAATGAAATACCACTACACACCTATTAGAAGAGCTAAAATGAAAAGATCGATCATAACAAGTCTTGATGAGATGTGGAGCAACCTGAACTCTCTTAACTGCTGTTGGGACTGTAAATTTGTATAAATCCTTTAGAAAACAGTTTTCTAGTTTCCTAGAAAGTTAAATATACACCTACCATATGGCCCAGACTTTGCTCTTCTAGGTATTCACCCAAATGACAGCATGTGTCCCTACAAAGACTTGTACACTAATGTCCATAGCAGCTTTATCTGCAATAGCCAAAGACTGGACACAATTAAAATGCTCACCAGCATGTGAATGGATGTCCATACAATAGAATACTTGTCAGCATGTCAGCAATAAAAAGAAATAAACTATTGATAGACACAACAGAATAGATGAATCTCAAAATGATAATGCTGAGTGAAAAAAAGCCAGACCCCCCCCCCCAAAGTGCCCACTGTATGACTCCACTTATAAAAAAATTCTAGAAAATGCTAATTCATAGTGACAAAAAATACATGAGTAGTTGCCTGGGGACAGGGATGGAGGGAGATGAGATGACCAGAAAGGATGAAATACAAAGCAGCACAGGGAAACTGTTGGAGGTGACAAGATATATTCATAATATTGATCATAGTGGTGGTTTCACAGGTGTATACATATGCCAAATTTTATCAAGTTATACACCTTAAATATATGCATTTTATTTTACATCAATTTTGCCTTAAAAAGCTGTATATTATACACATACACATATATGTATTATGTGTATATATATATATATATGTATATATCATCCATATATATCCCAAAGAACAAACCATTCTGATACTGAATTAATGGCCTCCCAATGACTTCAGCCAAATCACCTCTTCCCATGCCAATCCATTCTTTGCTCTGTCCTCGGAATAGACTTTTAAAAATATATGATAGTCCCATAACTTTTTTAAAAACATCCATTGCTCTCCACTGAATATAGTTCTTAAGGACACTTTTCTTAATCTAATCTAATCTTAATCCACCTGGCTTCTAGACTCATCTCTTTCTGGTCCTCTTTGGATTTTCCTATACCTGGTATAATACATTTCTCACTTAGTCTTTGAATATTCAGTTTCTTCTGCCTGGAATGTCTTTACCCTCTATGACCTGCCCCAACCTCTCAGCCTGGAGAATTTCTATTCAATTTTCAAGACTGGGTTCAAATGGTACATACTATGTGAAGCCTTTCCCATTTCCTCCAGACAGTTTATCTCTCCTCATTGTTCTCAGAACTCTTTGCTTACTCTCTTTAATAGCGTTGTATTGTAAAGCTTATTGTTATTTGTTTTTATTTTTTTATTGAGATATAATTGACATATAACGTTACATTATTTCCAGATGTGCAATATCAGATTTGATATTTGCATATATTGTGAAATGATCACCACAATAAGTCTAGTTAACCTCTGTCACCATACATAGTTACAAAAAATTGGGGGAATTCCCTGGCTGTCCAGTGGTTAGGACTCTGCACAGCGCTTTCACTGCCAGGGCCCAGGTTCAATGCCTGGTTGGGGAGCTAAGATCACACAAGCCGCACAGCGCAGCCAAAAAAAAAAAATGTTTTTTTCTTGTGATGAGAACATTTAAGATCTACTTTTAGCAACTTTCAAATATACAATACAGTATTATTAACTATAGTCACTGTTTTCATATGTCTTCCCCATCAAAGAAGACATTGTATCTCTCAGTTTTCCCAGAGTTTAGCATACTACCTGACACATAGTAGCAATTCAGTAAATGCTAGTTAAATGAATGAAAGCACATTCTATGGTGATTATTCATGGCTTTAATATATTTTCTAATGTTTTAACATTTTAAATAATAAAACAATTAGCTTTAATAAGGTATTTGGAGAATCTCTTAAAATAAGCACAAAAATATTCTATGCATATACTGAAAATCATTTTTATGTTTTTGGTTTTTGTTGTAAATTTTTTAATTTATTATTTATTTATTATTTTTATTTTTGGCTGTGTTGGGTCTTCGTTTCTGTGCGAGGGCTTTCTCCAGTTGCGGCGAGTGGGGGCCACTCTTCATCGCGGTGCGCGAGCCTCTCACTATCGCGGCCTCTCTTGTTGCGGAGCAGAGGCTCCAGACGCTCAGGCTCAGTAGTTGTGGCTCACGGGCCCAGTTGCTCCGCGGCATGTGGGATCTTCCCAGACCAGGGCTCGAACCCGTGTCCCCTGCATTGGCAGGCAGATTCTCAACCACTGCGCCACCAGGGAAGCCCTGAAAATCATTTTTATAAGACTGGTAAAATAAAATGATTTTGTGCTAGATTTAGGATTTACCCCACAATCTAATTATCAGATGGTCAAAATTCTCCCCTAAAATTCTGAAGATCACCTAGTAAGAAGAGCTGGAAAGAGAGCTGTAGTTAGTTCATCCTTGAGACGAAAGGGTATATTTTCATTGTGACGTTCAGCGATTTATATATGAAACTCCCATTAATGCTAATGGGAACTGTGTACATAAATTCTGGGAAACTGAGATGAGAACACATCCCTAAATGTGCAAACCAGTGATACACACATATACTATAATTCCAAAGCCTAAGAAACTAAGCTCATAATTTAAATGTGTGGATCTCTCGGTGGCAGCAGATTGAGCTGCTAACACACTTACCAGCCCAATTCATCACAATATGTCTACATCCTTCCAACCTCTACGAGTCCTGGAAGGCAGCAGAAGCTGGTGAACAGCCGACTGCCTTGTCCAGGGGAAAGGTCAGTCTGCAGTAGAAACCTCATCGGGAGAAGGGAGAAAGGGAATGGCAAGGTAAAGCATTGTCTGGGGAAATTGAAAACTTGCCAAAGATCCCTTTGTTTCCTGCTGCTATCACCTTGGTCCTTTCACCTAACAGTTATACCTGCATAGAAGAGGATTTCTGAATCTAAAACCTTTGAATGAGAGGCAAATAATCTGCTCTGCAAGAAGCTGTTTGTAAAGCTGGTTTACTCACAACATACCATACAAATGCTCTGCTTGGGAGAATCAACTGGTATTTCTGAAAATCCAAATCAACTTCAAGGCAAATACAAATACATGATTTCACATATGTGATCACGATCACCAGGTCTTTACAGACTCATTAGAATTTCAACAAGTTATTCTTAATACTCCTTCAATAAGTTTACTTCCAAGTTTAACCCCATCAAAAGCATTAAGTCTACACTGGGTACAGCCTAGTGAAAAGTACATTGAACTTGGAATTCAAAGATATAGATTCAAGTTCCACTCAATAGTGCTGGGACATGAAATCCCTCTGAATCACAACTTCTTCTATTGGAAAAGAAACTCAAATTAGAAATTCAAATGAAAGCATTTGAAAACACCAGTTTCTGTGCTCAATAATATAATTTGTTTTTAGAATTAACTGGGTGTATTATCCCCTGGAAATTACAGAAATGGCATCTTTTCCTAAAAACCAATCTAATGCCCAAAATAAAGTATCTTTCATAATTCCATTTCCTCTCTCCTCCCCCTGCCATCTCCAACTCTGACCTTACCTCTCGCCATCCATAACCCCAGTAATGGGCACCTTGTTTCACCTAAGTGTACTAAAGCCACAAAAGTGTGAAACTCCAACAGGAGGGGAAGAACAATAAATCACATTGGGAGTCATGTTGAGTTCATTCTAATTCCAGTTCTGCTAGTAGTACCTACTATGTGCCGAACACTGTGCTAGGAGCCTGAGGTACTTCACTGAACAAGATTCAGCTTCAGTTTCAAGGAAGTCATCCTTAACACATTCTCTCTATCACTGCCCACATTTGAACCAATACGAGAGCCGGTCATTTTTACTTTGAATACATCCACTTGTCTCCATCTCCACTGCCACCACCCTGGTCCAAGATGCCATCATTTCATCATCTCTGCATAGACTGCCACCATAACCTGCTAACTAGACTACCCACATTCCATTCTTGGCCTTTACAGTAACTGTGATTTTTTCAAAACCCAAATCTGGTCCTATCATTCCTCATGCTTAAAATACGTCAATGACTTCTAGCTGTTCTATAGATAAAGACCAAACTCTTTAATATGGCCTATAAGAAGAGCCTGCATGGTCTGGTCCTACCTACTTCTCAAGCCTCATCAATCCCTTTCCCCTCTGTGCTTCAGCCATATCACCTCCTTTTGGTGTCTTTCTATGTGCCATGGTCCCTCCAACTACCACAGAGCCTTATAACATGCTGTTCTCTCTGCCTTTCCACCTAGTTAACTACTAGTCATCTTAGTGCAGTCATCACTTCCTAGGCAAAACCTTCCCTGTCCTCCCATACTTGGTCAAATCCGCCTTTATATGTTCTCATAACACCATGAGCATCTCCTTAGCACTTAGCACTCATGATTTGATTATTGGCTTTGTCCTCCAATGAACCATAAGTTCTGTAGGAGCCAGATTTGTGCCTGTTTTTGCTCCCCACTATTTTTTCCAGCATCTATCACAGTGCCTGGCACACTGTAGCTGTTCAATTAATATTTATTGACTAAATTAGTATGTTCATTAATCAACTTATTCTAGTAATGAATAAAGCAAGTCAGCAGGCATTTATATCTCAATAAACAAAGACATAAACACTGGGAGGGCAGGGGTTTTGTCTCTTTTATTCACTGATGTATTCTCAGTGCCCAGAGTAGTGCTTGGCATATAGTAGACACTTCATCAGTATTTCTTGGATGAATAAATTAAGAGATAAAATATGAATAAGCTCAAAGAATGATGATAACAAATAGCAAGGCTTACTGGCTTACTACATGTTCTTTAACTTATTTCATTTATTTGGTGTTTGCTTTACTAGGAGAATTCAGTGAAATCCAAACCCAAACACTTCCTTCCTGAATGACCTTGGGAAGTCACATAACCTCTTTGAGATTCTGTTTCCTCATCCTCAAAATAAAGGTAATGCCATCTGTTCTGGCTTCCTCACAGGGTTCGTGTGAGAATCCAAGGAGACCATGTAAACTATAAAGGGGCATTTGGATGAGTAGACCCAAGCTAGTATTTTTTGAACACTTACTATATGATAAGAAATGACAGAGGGACTTCCCTGGTGGTGCAGTGGTTAAGAATCTGCCTGCCAATGCAGGGAACATGGGCTCAATCCCTGGTCCTGGAAGATCCCACATGCCGCGGAGCAACTAAGCCCGTGCACCACAACTACTGAGCCTGCCCTCTAGAGCCTGTGAGACACAACTACTGAGCCCGCGTGCCACAACTACTGAAGCCTGCGCCCCTAGAGCCTGTGCTCCACAACAAGAGAAGCCACCGCAATGAGAAGTCTGCGCACGGCAACGAAGAGTAGCCCCCGCTCGCCGCACCATGTGCAGCAACAAAGACCCAACGCAGCCAAAAATAAATAAATAAATAAATATTTTTAAAAAACAAAAGAAATGACAGAATAGTGAGTCCCTCTGTGCTGGTCACAACATAAAAACCCCTGAAAGCTCATGCTTTTTCCTCTTCATTCCTTTCCCACATCTCTATTTATGATTATCAATTATGGCCATTCACACGCTCTCTAGCACTTTGAAATACAGATGCTGGGAAATACAAGGCACAGAAAGAAGTGGCGAAGGCTGGATAAAGTAGAATTTATCGGAACAGGAGATTCAGCAAAAAGTCTAAATGTAGAGCAGGGACATGCAATGAGGCATCTGAGATTACTCTCAGGCTAAAGGATGAGGGCAAAACTGATTCAGTAGGGATGCCACTGAATGTTTGGCATCAAAAATAGGTATTACAAGTTTGATGAACATTCTTTCCTGAATAAAATTACCTAGGAGACATTAATTGATTGACAGAAAAGAGCATGGGGAAGGTCAATGCCTATAGCTGCCTTTTCTTTATTCTACAAAATACTTCCAGGTTGTGATAGTGGTATGCCGGCATGCTGAGAGCAATCAATACATCTCATGTTTGCCTACTCTAGAAAAAGAGAGGTCCTCTTCTCACCCTCCCCATCACAATCCACATGCAATTATCCACCATCCCTTCTCCTTCTCTATTCATAATTACACTCCTCATTGAAGGGCAAAGCAAAGTCCTCCAGATAGACTTGTTGATACTAGGCACTTAATTCAATGTTTCCATGTGGAAGTAGGTTTGTTTGCTGGGATGCACTTGTGTGATGTAATAAGACAAGCCAAGGGGACTGGGCATGACTAAGGATCTTCTCATTTTCATTATTCTGGGCTTCACACTTTTATTCACTACGTGAAGAGAAGTACACACATTTAATTACACACTCATATTGAGAGGTTCTCATTCACCTAGGTTTATTGATTAACCTCTTAAAGAAAGCAAAAAAATTTCTTCCTTTTTAAAATCTTTTAGCTGGTATATTCCCTTGACACTTATAAGAAGACCTCAAGGTTTAGCACTTTAAGGAGACTCCAAAGCCATGGCAAACTTTCTTTTCCCAAAAAAACTAGAACTAGAATAAGGTTTTCACCTGATTTCTGAATGTAGTGAGTTTCAGAAAGATTTCTGAAAAGAATCTTCCATGGTCTTCACAGGAATGAGGCTTTTCTCCTCCAGTATTTGATGTGTATTTTTCCCAAAGTACAGCTTCTCTTCTGTAATTATACAATATAGGCATTCATATGAATGTTGTTTAAGAAGTGATTGTAAAAAAAATGGCGTCAATGGGGAAAAAAGAGGAGGGTTTGTAGAGTTTCAGGTTCCTAGCAACAAGGTGGAATAAAGAAATTTATAATGCATGAGTATATTTTAGTTCTGAAAGTGAAAATTATATTAGTTGATTAAATCATCATTCAGCAAATCCTAAACAGCATATATGACTATATCAAAATAAATGAGATTTCAGACCTGTTATTATCACATGAGAAAAAAGGCAGAAAATTCTAAGAAGTTGATATTTTTAAAAACACTTCAAAATAAACAGTAGCACCGTTCATAGCTGCCAAGAAAGAACCACAAGAATAAGTTGTCAAATGAACACCCAGCCACTAAAAACAAACATGCATGTGCTCCCAATGCTGCGTGAATAACAACCTTTCTCCTGCAACAGATGTAGAGCCAACAGCTGCATGTAATACAAATCATGTCTCTAATTACCCTACCTCCATATATCCTACTCATATTGTGAAAACTCTCACTGTAAGAGAAATGCCTATTCATTATACCTGCCAGGCTCTATACAAAATTCAACTGGGAAACTTCATCACACCAAAACTATAGTATCTCTTTGCCCTTCAAGAAACCTTAAATATAAGGAATAGGTGTAGTGGTGGTGCATTCAAATTCTGGCTCTACGGCTTCCCTGGTGGCACAGTGGTTAAGAATCCACCTGCCAATGCAGGGGACACGGGTTTGAGCCCTGGTCCGGGAAGATCCCACATGCTGCGGAGCAACTAAGCCCGTGCGCCACAACTACTGAGCCTGAGCTCTAGAGCCCACAAGCCACAACTACTGAAGCCGTGAGCCTAGAGCCTGTGCTCTGCATCAAGAGAATCCACTGCAATGAGAAGCCTGTGCACCGCAATGAAGAGTAGCCCCCACTCAGTGCAACTAGAGAAAGCCTGTGTGCAGCAGCGAAGACCCAACACAGCCAAAAATAAATAAATACAATAAATAAAATTTAAAATAAATAAAATTAAATTTTAAAAAACCCAAATTCTGGCTCTATCACTTACTAGCTATGTGGCCTTAAGAAATTTATTGAGTCTCCCTGAATCTTGGTTTCCTCACCTATTCAGTGGGGATAGTGGTACCCCCTTTAGGTGCTTGTGAGAATTAATTGAGATGCTATTAATCTATAAGCACAAATGTTAAGAATTCAATGAATAGTAGCTATTAGACAAGTGATTTCATGCATTAATAGCTGGATCATCTAGGTAAACAGTATGTGTTTTCCTTCAAGAAATTAAAAATAGAACTACCATATGATCCAGCAATTCCATTTCTGGGTATAAGGAAACAAAATCGTTACCTTGAAGAGATATCTATACTCCCGTGTTCATGGCAGGATTATTTAAAATAGCCAAAGTATGGAAACAACCTAAATGTCTGTTGATGAATGAATGTATAAAGAAAATGTGATTATATATAGGAATATTATTATATTCCAGTTATATTATATTAATTATATTATATAATGGAATATTATTCAGCCTTTAAAAGCAAGGAAATCCTGCCATTTGCAACAACATGGATGGAACTGGAGGGTACTATGCTAAGTGAAATAGGCCAAACAGAGAAAAATAAATAGTGCATGATATGACTTATAAGTGAAATTTTTTTTAAATGTTGAACTCATAGAAACAGAGTAGAATCGTGGTTACCAAGAGTGGAGGGCAGGGGGGAACAGAGAGAGGTTGGTAAAAGAGTACAAACTTTCAGTTGTAAGATAAATAAGGTCTGAGGATCTAATGTATAACATGGTGACTATAGTTGATAATACCATATTGTATAATTGAAATTTGCTAAGAGAGTAGAACTCAAGTTTTCTCACCAAAAAAAAAAAAAAAAAAAGAGAGAGAGAGAGATAAGTATGTGCAGTGATGGATGTTAACTCAATTGTGGGAATCCTTTCACAATGTATACATATATCAAATCATCATGTTGTACAATTTAAATATCTTATAATTTTATTTTTCAATTATACCTCAATAAAGCTGGCAGGAGGAGGGTGGAGTGCTACATCACTCAAGGGAAAAAAGAGAAAAGACACAAATAAAAAAACCTAAAATCAGAAATGAAAGTGGAGACATTCCCTGCTGACCTTACAGAAATAAAAAGGATTATGAGAGAATACTATAATACAATAAATTAGACCACCTAAATGAAATGGACAAATTCTTAGAAACACATAAATTACCTAATCTGAATCCAGAAGAAATAGAAAATCTCATCAGACCTATAACAAATAAAGACACTGAATCAGTAATCAAAAATCTTCCAATAAGAAAATAGTCTAGGATCAGATGGCTTCGCTGGTGAATTCTACCAAACACTTAAAGAAGAATTAACACCAATCATCATGAAATTTTCCCAAAAAATAGAATAGGAAGAAACACTTCCTAATTCATTCTATGAGACCAATATTACTATGATATCAAAGACAGATAAAGACACAAAAAGAAAAAAAATTATAGACCAATATCCCTTATTAACATAGATGCAAAACTTCTCAACAATATACAAATGTATACAATTATACATCTACACACTGTGACCAAGTAGGATTTATCCCAGGATTGCAAGGGAGGTTCGTAGGAAAATCAAGCAATGTAATACATCACGTTCATAGAACGAAGGAAATAAACAAGTGATCACATCAATTGATAGAAAAGGCATTTGACAAAATCCAACACTCTTTCATGAAAAAAAAAAAAATCCTAGGAAAAATAGAAGAGAAATTCCTCAACATGATAAAGGGCATTTATGAAAAACCCACAGCTAACATCATACTCAATTGTGAAAGACTGAAAGTTAAAATTAGGAACAAAACAAGGATGCCTGCTTTCACCAAAGCTATTCGACACTGAACTGGAAGTTCTAGCCAGAGCAACAGAGAAGAAAGAAAATAAAAGACGTCCAAATTGTAAAGGAAGAAGTAAAACTATCTCTGTTCACAGATGACATGATCCTATATAGAGAAAATTCCAAAGAATCCACAAGAAAACTACTAGAGCTAATAAACAAATTCAGCAAATTTGCAGGATACAAGATCAACATGCAAAAGTCATTTGTGTTTCTATATACCAGCAATAAACAACCCAAAAAAGAAATTATGAAAGCAATTTTCATAGCTTCTGAAAGAACAAAATACCTAGAAATAAATTTAACCAAGGAGTTGAAGACTTGTATACTGAAAACTACAAAATACTGGTGAAAAGAATTAAAGAAGATCTACATATACAGAAAGACTTCCCAAGTTCATGGATAGGAAGAACTTAATACTGTTAAGATATCATTACTTCCCAAAGGGATCTATAGATTCAAAACAATCCTTATCAAAATTCTAACAGCGCTTTTACAGAAATGGACAAGCTAAACTTCAAATTCACATGAAATTACAAGGGATCTTGAAGAGCCAAACCAACCTTGAAAAAGAAGAAAAAAGTCAAAGGACTCACACTTCTTGATTTCAAAACTTATTACAAAGCTATAGTAATCAAAAGGGTTTGATGCTGGCATAAGAATAGACATATACATCAATGGAATAGAATTAAGGATCCAGAAATAAACCAGTACATCTATGTCCAGTTGATTTTTTGGTACAAGAATGTCAAGTCATTCATTGGGGAAAGAATAGTTTCTTCAACAAATGGTGCTGAGACAACTAGATTTCTACATGCAAAAGAATATAAAGTTAGACTTCTACCTCACACCATATACAAAAGTTAACTCAAAGTGTATCTAAGAGCTAAAACCACAAAACTCTTCGAAGAAAACATAGTGATAAATCTTCCTGACTTTGGATTGGCAATAGATGCTTAAATATGACACCAAAAGCACAAGCAACAAATGAAAAAATAGATAAATTAAACTTCACAAAAATGTAAACTTTTGTTCATCAAAGGACATTATCAAGGAAATAAAAACACAACCCACAGAATAAGAGAAAATATTTGCAAATCATGTATCAGAAAAGGGTTTAATATCCAGAATATATAAAGAACTACAACTCCAGCAACAAAAAGACAAACAACCCAATTAAAAAGTGGGCAAAGACTTAAATAGACACTTCTTCAAAGAAGATAAACAAGTGGCCAATAAGTGCATGAAAAAATGCTCAACATTAAGGACAAATACTACATGATTCTACTTATTTGAGGTACCTAAAGCAGTCAAACTCAAAAGTTTTTATCATAAGAAAAAAGTTTTTATAACTATATGGCGATGGATGTTAACTAGACTTATTGTGATGATCATTTTGCAATATACACAAATATTGAACTGTTGCATTGCACACCTGAGACTACTATAATGTTATATGTCAATTATATCAAATTTTAAAAATAAAATAAAGTAGTCAAACTCATAGGAACAGAAAGTAGAATGGTGGTTTCTAGGGGCTGCAGAGAGGAGGAAATAAGCTGCTCTTCAATGGATACAGAGTATTAGTCACACAGGATGAAAAAGTTCTAGAGCTCTGCTGTACAACATTGTGCTTATAGTTATTAATGCTGTACACTTAAAAATTTGTTAAGAGGGGATATCTCATGTTATGTGTTTTTACCATAAGTTTTAAAAAGATGCTCAAAATCATTAATCATCAGAAAAAAATGCAAATCAAAACCACAATGAGATATCATTTCACAACCAGTAGAATAGCTATAACAAAAAAAGGAGAATACAGTATTAGTGAGAATGTAGAGAAATTGGTATCCTGGTACATTGCTTGTGGGAATATAAAATGGTGGAAAACAGTTCTCAAAACCTAAACTTAGAATTACCACCTGACTCAACAATTGTATTTGTAGGTATATATGTCAAAGAATTTAAAACAGGACTCAGGTATTTGTATGTCAATGCTTACCGCAACATTGTTCACAGTAGCCAAAAGCTAAAAACAACCCAAGTGTCCATCAGCAGATGAATGGATACACAAAATGCAGGATATATATACAATGGAATATTATTCAGCTATAAGAAGGAATGAAGTTCTTATGCATATTGCTACATGGATAAAACTTAAAAACATTGTGCAAAGTGAAATAAGCCAGACATAACAGGGCAAATATTGCATGATTCCGCTTATATGAAATATCTAGAATAGGTAAATTAATTGACACAGAAAGTAGAATAGAGATTACCAAAGACAGGAAGAGGGAGGAATGGGGAGTTATTGCTTAATGGTTACAGAGTTTTTGCTTGGGGTGATGAAAAAATTTTGGAAATAGTGATGATTGGTAGTATAACATTATGAATGCAATTAATGCCACTGATTTGTACACTTAAAAATGGATAAAATGGAAAATTTTATGTTATATACTTCACTACAATAAAAAGTTTTTTTAATTAAATTCATTATCTTTCCCCTTCCTCCCCCGTAAAAAAGCTGGGCCATCTACAATCAAGGCTGTCATACAATTATTTGTTTTCTCTTTAACATTGATCTGAGCTCATACAGGCTAAAGTAGGAGAGAAATTACCTTTATAGTGTGGACCCAGAAAATCTATCTATAGTAGCTTCAGAGTATCTATAGTGGGAGGGGCTTAGAGTTGGCAATCTGGTTGAAAGAGGAGGTAGTTCTAGGAAACTTCTTTTGAAGCTGCATTTGCAGAGCAAGCATACTGTTTTTAATTAGAATGTATTTATTTGGGAGAGGTTCTGGGGGTCTGTCTAAAAGAAATTATGAAAGAAGGGATTTTAATGCCACTGTAGGCAACCCTTTTGGTGTTGCCACTGAAATTGCTCAAAATGCTATTGTCAAATGGCTTCTTTCACAAACCTTTCATTCTCACAGAAATTATGGCATTTTCACTGCCACTGCCCTGTAAAATGATGTGCTTTACATTGAAAATTTCAGTTTAATTCAGTATTTGTTATTAATTCAGTATTTCAGTATCTTAATTCAGTACCTACTATGTGCAAAGAATTGAGTGAGAATCTTAGGATAGAGAAATTTGAAAGTCCAATAATTCATTAAGCAGTAACTGTTACATAGATTCTGGATTCTGTAATAAAGGGCTATAATAGCAACTGATTTTCTAGGTCAAAAAAACAATGTTTTCATTCCCCAAAGACAAAGTTAGACAGGAATGTCATTAAAACTTAATATTCCATAATAATTTTTTAAAAACTTTCTTTCTTTCAAGAAAGCTTGGCATTGTCTTGGTCAGCACCAGCCTTATGATTTGGGTTTATGATATAAGTAGTATATTATTTATCTATTGCTGCATAAAAAATTACCCCAAAGCTAGGTGACTTAAAACAACAATAATCATATATCAATTCTCACAGTTCCTATGGGTCAGAAATTTAGACAGGGCACAGTGAAGACGGCATCTGCTCCATGATTTCTGTGCTTCAGCTAGAAGACTTGAAATTTGGATCATCTGAAGTTTACTCTTAGCTGATGTTGCCTGTTGGCTGGGGGTCCAGCTGAAGGTGTTAGCCAGAACACCGATACATGGTGTCTCTTTGTGGCCTGGGCTTCCTCACAACATGGTTTTAGGGCTCCAAGAGCAAGCATCCCGAGAGAGAGCGCAGTAAAAACTGTCTTTTGTGACCAGTCTCAGAAGTAATGCAACATCACTTGTGCTGCGTTTTATTGGTCAAGGCAGTTATACAAATTTTTCTGCAATTTCAGTGCACAGATCTCACCTCTCAATGAAAAAAATGTTATCATCACATGGTAAGAACATGTGGAATGGGGTATGTACTACTGTGACCATCTTTGGAAAACATAATATGATGTAAGCAAGGAAAGAGTTTCAGACTGTTTCCTGCTGCTGAAAGCTTTGGCTTACTCTATCCCCTCTTCTAAACTTGCTGTTAAATGGGGCTGACATTTACTTTCAGTCTTCTGTAAAGTAACTTCAAAAATTTTTATTCTAATTTTATTCTAATTTCTAAAAATCTTATATGTTCTGGTATAATGTTATAAGTCATAATTCTAGTTATTACTTTAAAATGTATATCTCAGAAATAAAAAAAAAAGATTAACTATGAGTTGAACCTGGATGATGGATACAGAAGAGTTCATTATACTGCTATTTTTGTTTATATTTTATTGTTTTTATTGTTTTTTATAATAAAATGTTTTTAAAAATTAAAAAAAAACTAATGATATGAAAAAAAAAATTTATTCAACTATTTTTAAACAAAAAGGGAAAGACTGATTTAGTAAGAATGTAACTGAGCAGGACCCTATGGACCCTTCCCAGGACAGATCTCCCCCATGTCCTCCACCTGCTTCTTGTTTGTAAAAAAAAAACTTTAGTCTCCTAGGCCTTCCCAAAGTTCCAAAGAATAAATTTAATCAGAGAAGTGAGAAAATGCAGAAACAAAGGAAAAGAGTCAAGCAAGGCAAAATAATAACAGTTTAGCCATGAAACAAAGTTAAGGACCTTTAGTTCCTCCTGGAGGGCTACAGATGAGATTCTGAGCCTTATCCTTTGACCTATTTTACAGATACTGAAACTCCCACCAGGAAGAAGTTAACTGTATGCTGACCACAAGCATGTAGAACTCAGACCGGTTGGAACAAGAAGGTTGATGATGTTGACTCCCGATTACCTCACCACCAACCAATCAGAAGAATGTCCATGAGCTGATCATGCACCCTGCAACCCCCTTCCTCATCCTGTCTTTAAAAACCTTTCCCTGAAATCCATCGGAAGGTTCAGAGTTCAGGCCTTTTGAGCATTAGCTACCCATACTCCTTGCTTGGCTTTGCAATAAACACTGCACTTTCCTTCATCACAAACTGGTATCAGTAGATTGGCTTTACTGCACATGGGTAAGTGGACTCAAGTTTGGTTTAGTAACAAGAAGGCAGATGACATGGCAAGCTTTAGCCAGAGTCATCCTGCTGAAAGTTACACTGAGAAAGTTGGATAGGTGGATTGGTTGTTAATGTGTCAATTCAACCTCACTTTCCTTCCACCATGGACTTGTGGTGGCTTACTCCTACTGCTTAAATTTTCTTTGCCTTTAGCTACTACTCCCATTATGATTTCTCCTTGGTTCAACTGGATTTTAATTCCTGCTCCTTTATGGCTTTATTCATGCTATTCCCACCACCTAAGATAATACAACCATATTTTTCAAGCTGTTTTGTTGCAAGGAATAGATATTTACTAAATCTAGTTCAATTAACAAATACTTTATTATAGGGTTTATATGGGGCAAATTTTCTGACCCAGATATTCATAGAGCCAGACTTCACTGAAACAAGAGCTAGAAAGAAAGCTTGAAAAAATAAATCAAAACTTTCTTCTTAGAGCTCATATGGTCTTTCTCATCTCTGCTATTTCTATTTTCCCGTCTCTTCCCTTCTCTTCCCTTGCCTTCTCCTCTCTTCTCCTCTTCCCTCCACCTCCATGCTTCTCCCAACCTCCCAAAGATGGGGCTGCCCCCCACCCCATCTTCTCCCAGCAAGCTTCCTCCGGATGTACCAAACCCTGTGTGCTACCAGCCTCAAATCTATGTCTTTTTTTTTTTTTTTTTTAAAGGATTTTCTTATTTATTTATTTATTTATTTATTTTTGGCTGTGTTGGGTCTTTGGTTCGTGCGAGGGCTTTCTCCAGTTGCGGCAAGCGGGGGCCACTCTTCATCGCGGTGCGGGGACCGCTCTTCATCGCGGTGCGCGGGCCTTTCTCTATCGCGGCCCCTCCCGTCGCGGGGCACAGGCTCCAGACGCGCAGGCTCAGCAATTGTGGCTCACGGGCCCAGCTGCTCCGTGGCATGTGGGATCCTCCCAGGCCAGGGCTCGAACCCGTGTCCCCTGCATTAGCAGGCAGATTCTCAACCACTGCGCCACCAGGGAAGCCCCTCAAATCTATGTCTTAAAGGTCCACCCTTACCACCAGTAGGCAAAAATCTCTGTCTCTTGGGACAAACTCTTGAGAAGGAGAGAGAGTATGTGATCACCCCCCCCCCCCCGCTAATCAACTGTGTCCAGAAAAGGTCGAGTCACATTTTAAAAATATGGCTGCTATATCTTGTACCTAAGCAGGGAATATGAACAGAGCAGGCACCCCCAAACACTATTCTACATCAATTCCTTCTTTCCCAAAGGTTGCTGAACACAATTGGAGAAAAATCTCTCAACTATGAGTACCAGTGCTCTTATTTCCCCTTCCAGCTAGTATTCTTTCACGCTTGTTCACTTACTCTCTCATACTGTCTCCTTTCCTTCACAATCAAGTTTCAAAGGAATCATCTGTGCTCAATGTTCCTAATTCTTCCCAACTTACTCATTTCAAAAACTAGTGAATGAAGTTACTGGCCTTACCGTTCTGCTGAGACTGCCCTTGCCATTCCATGCTTGTTGCTCATTCAAGGCAACATCTGACAGTCCTTAGCTTACTAGACATCCCTAAAGTGATTAACTCAATGAGCCATTCCCTTCGTCATTCCTGTTATCTTTTTCCTCTTAATAAATCTGTTGTTGGCCCTTTCAGATTACCATCTTTTAGTTTGTGGATTTATTTCAATTTTTATTATTTAATTACGTTCCTTTCTTATCATCATTTTTCCTTCTGCTTTTGGGGGGTTTATTCCAACTTCTTGAACTGACTCTTTATTAATTTTTTAAGAAAATGTTTTATTGTGGTAAAATATACATAACACAAAATCTACCATTTTAACCACTTTTAAGTGTACAGTTCAGTGGCATTAAGCACATTCACATTGTTGTATAACCATCTCCACCATGCATCTCCAGGACTTTTTGCATCTTCCCAAACAAAAACGTTATACCTGTTAAACAATAACTCTTCATTTTCCCCTGCCCTTGGCCCCTGGTAAGCACTATTCTACTGTCTCTAATTCATTAATTTTTAATATCTCTTTATTTGCTAATATATGAATTTAAGCTATAAATTTTCATCTGAGTATACTTCTGCTGCTATATGTTTTGATATGGTGTAGTTCTTTCACTGTTATCTAAATATTCCATAGTTTCTATCATAATTTCTTCTTAGATCTATGAATTTAGAAGAATGTTTTTTAGATTCCACAATATAAGAATTTTTAAACTTTTGATATTCATTTTTATTATATATTATACTTATATTATTATATTGATATTATGCTAGAACTAGACAGCATGTTCCATATGGTTTTGGTTCTTTAGAATATGTTGAACTTCCTTTTGGCTTAATATGGGTCAATTTTTAGAAATATTACATGTATGCTTGAAAACAGTGTGAAATGTATCAGAATACCCCATTAACAGTGACTTAGGCAATAAGACCTTTAATTATCTTGCATAACTAGAAATCTGGAATTTGGATGCTCCAGGGTTGAAAGAGCAGTAGCTCAATGGTGATACCAAGGACACAGACTCTATTTTTCTGCTCCTCACTCTCCTTGGTCCTCATGCTTGGTCATAAGATAGAGTTGTCCCCATTCCAAACACAACATCATCACACCACTGTTTCAAGAAGAAAAGAAGAAGATAAAAGGCTTTCTCCTCATAAAGCTCTTTTACCTAGGAAGAAAAACTTTCCCCAGAGCCCTACATCAGGCATTCCCCTATGTATCATTGCTCAAAATGTGTCCCATGGCCATCCCAAGCTGCAAGGAGACTAGAAGGCAAGAATATGGAAAGGAGGAACAAGATAGGCAGGATGCATCCCCTCAGGTGATGGACGCCTCACTACCTCAAATAAATGCCTTCCTTGGTCAATAAGCAGGAAACAAGCACTGACATTTCTTATATGTGCAGCTAGATACTTGGAACCTAAAAGTGAACTCATCTCAGAGCCAATTGGCCAGAACTAGTTACATGGTGCAGCGCAATTACAAGGGGGCTGAGAAGAATAGCTTTCCATGTGCCCAGGAAACAACAATGGTGAATATGATAGTGGCTACTACATCATCCATGCAGTTTCTTATTTCTGTAAGTTCTGTAATATTCTTTCTTGGAATACCTTTGCTACAATCAATGAACTTACAATGACACATCATTATCACCCAGAGTCCAAAGTTTACATTAGGGTTCAACACTTGGTGTTGTACATTCTATGTATTTGTACTATTGTATAATAACATATATCCACCATCATAGTATTATACAGAGTAGTTTCACTGCAACCTTCTTTTACTGTCTTCATAGTTTTTCCTTTATCAGAATGTCATATAGTTGGAATCATACAGTAAATATGATTATTCAGATTGGTTTCTTTCACTTGGTAATATGCACTTAAGTTTCTTCCATGCTATTATAAATGGAATTGTTTTCTTAATTTCCTTTTCAACTGTTCATTGTCAGTGTACAGAAAGGCAACTGATTTTGATGTTCTGATTTTGTATCCTACAACTTTGCTGAATTCACGTATTAGTTTTACTTTCATCAGAGGTTTGTAGTTTTCCTCAGATTGATCTTGTACATATTTTGTTACCTGCTCATTTTTAATACAATGCTCTTACTTCAGAATGGCTTCTAGTCTTCCTTTTATTTCTTAAATCATTATAAACATTTATTTTATAATCTCTTTCAAAATATTCCATTATTTCTAGTTCTTAGGGTGCTAATTCTGTTGGTTGCACCTGCTGACTCTCCCTTATGGAAGCTTTTTTCTTTATATGGTTTGTAATTTTTTTCTATTCCATTTCAGAGGAATTTATTTATTCTATAGCCATCATAGGTGCCCTGGTTGTAAAAGTATGGAAGATACACAGTATTTCTAGGCTCGTTTCTGCAATTATGTTTCTCTCAATAGTATCAATGGCCCTGGACTATTTCTTGGATAATGTATCTTATATCATGAATATAGAATAAATTTGGGCATCACACATACATATAGCACAAGCTTGGGATTTTAATTTCCTGGCCCCTTACTCATAAATCCCATAAGTCTCCCTAAGTCAACTTCCTCCATACAAGCAATGGGGTCCATCAGTGCAGCTGGTGCACAGACACTGAAGCCTCCTTCACTGGCCTTTCATCCACACAGAGTCACCCGTGTGGACTGATTTGAAGGCTTCAGAGCAGCAACTCAACCCAAAGCAACTTCTCCAATCAGGGGCCTAAAATCCTACTGCTAAATATTAATTTTTATGGAATAAGCATTGCCCTTACACTATTCTCTTTCCATAGACAATATTCTAAACAGACTTGTTTTGGAGACAGTACCTCTGGGAACATTTTTCAGAATAACTTTGGCATACATCCAGTCAAATATATTGTCCCCATCGGTACTCATTTGTTTGGTGAGATAAATAAATTCACATATCAGTGTAAATGACAAGGAGGGAAATGAGCAGGAAGAAGAAAGAGGAGGCATTTTACAGATTGTCAAGACACAGGCACTGAAAAAACATTTTAACAAAATTAAAATGAGCACTGTTCCTAAGCGGGAGGTAGCATATACCTCTTGGTTCTTGCCTATGCAGCAAGAACCCCTCTTTTCCAGGGTAACCCACTCATGCAGTCTAGGTAGAGATGATACTGGAGGCGCAAATGACCCAGGCCCAGCCAACTAGTATGAACCATTCCACTAGCCTCAACTGGTCCACAGATGGGGCTTTTCTGCTGGAGCTGACAGGGAAGATGGTCTCTTCCACCGAGGTTGATACATTAGGAGGATTTGAGTCTGTGGTTGCCTGCAACCATTTTTGCTTCACGTGGAGAGAACTTGGTGAAGAATGACACAGGAGAGATACACAGAGCCAAGAGATGGAAAGAGAGTACAAAGGAGACTGCTATGTGCTCACTCTTCCCTCTGGTCACACAGTGAAACTGTATTTCTGTCTCCCTTGCAGACAATTGTAGTTATATGACTAAACTCTGGTCAGTGACAGTGATCCTCCAGGCTGTCCCTCACTCCCACCCCAACATCTATCTGTTGGCTAGATGTCAAGTGTCCAGCAGAGGACTCTGAGGCCCTTGGAGTAGCAGGCTAGAAGATGAAATGGGCTTGAGGCCCTTAATCATCATATGGAAGGCCATTCACTGAACATGCTCATTAAACTGTTAGGTATACAGAAATAAACTTCTATTGTGTTGAGCTACTGAGATTTGGGGGTTGTTTATAACAGCATTTAGCCTATCCCGATTAACAGATAATACAGAGACCTACTGACCTTGTTTGAGTCCATAGAACCATCTAGGCTTGAAGCTAACTACTCCCCTGGGAAATCCTTTTGTTTAAGTTGGTTTGAATTAGGTTTCAGTTTCTTGCAACAAGAAGAGTTCTGACTGACACAGAGTACAAGAGGAAATGTGTAAAAAAAACAAAAAATATTCAATAATACCTTAGTGTATTATAATATACTTATAATCTGGAAGTGTGTAATATACACTTATTATATGTGTGTATATACAAGTGTATAATATATTCTTATATATATATAAATATATAACTGTGTAAACTGAGTTACAAAATCATTTTGGGAATTCCCTTGCTGTCCAGTGGTTAGGACTCTGCGCTTCCACTGCAGGGGGCCCCGGTTCGATCCCTGGTTGGGGAAGTAAGATCCCACAAGCCACGTGATAGGGACCAAAAAAAATTTTTAATAAATAAATTGTCAGTTTTTAAAAAAAAAATCATTTTGCTTTCTAAGAGAGAAACTAGAACAGTATTAAAGTTGTGAGCACCTCAGAGCCATTGTCAATTCAAATATTTCTTGAATTCTATAGGCCAGGAAATTTTTCCTCCAGCTCAGACAATGACTTTAAATAATAGTTACGTTGTTAATTGTTGAAATAATATACCATGGTCTTTTTCTCCTCAATCATTAATGTATAATATTCCAATAGTAATTTATCACCAAGTCAGGTAGGTCAATATGTGAGAATACAAAGATAAACCCCAGCCTTGTAAATTTATACCTTTAGATAAGAAAATCAGAGACAAAAAGGAGTTTAGAGATCATCTATCCCAACTCTTTCATTCTACAGATGAGAAAATTATGGCCTAGAGAGGTGAAAGTACTTGTCCAAGTTTACACAGTAAACAGGTGGCAAAACCAAAGTTACAACTTAGATATTCTAAGAGAGGAAGAGAATCAAAGTACAGGAGAGAGGGGGCATCACTGATAAAGTAAAGAACCTTAGCTAGGAGGAGGAAATGAGATCCAGAGCACAAATAGAGAAATTAGCCTTAGATTTAAGGATGGATATCTCTTACATTTAAGCTAGAAGAAAAGGGTGGGTATGACTACAGATAAAAGTTTGTTAACGGTCTAAAGAAGTTGCATTTACCATAAATACCATAGTTTGCTGTTTTGTCACAATGTTTCTCTCATCTCCCTTAAGGCAGGAACTATAGAAATATAGTCTCTTGAAAGGGAGAACACCTCAGGAGCCAGGCAGAAAGGGCACAGAAAAAAATCCCAGAGTTGTGGACAATGAACTTTGCCAACGTCACAGCTTAGCTGAGGCCCACTCTCAATAACAAAAAGTTCAGGAATTAAAATCAAGCCAAGGAAACTTTAGACCTACTCTGGTGGACAGACTGACCAAGCACATGAGAATGGGGTTTACGGAGTAAATGTATCCCTTGGGATGAAATAGGGAGGATACTATAAACAGAGACAAGTCCTACCAACAACCAGACAGCTGGTAACAAAGGCCAGGCTGCACAAAGTCTTTCTGGCTGCCCTTTTACATATGAGTAAGAAAAGCATACATCTCTGTTGGGTGTGAGAGTGATCTGGCTGCAACATCTGTCATGCCATTGATTGCCAGGCTGGCTTCATTCGTTCTGGCTGGCTAGGCTAGGGTTTCCTTTCTTCCTTACCTTTCCAAGTACATCTCTTCTCAAGCTGCGTGATCTGTCAAAGAAGGCATGCTTCTCTAATAGGGTGGACCATTCTTCAGAGAATATACTTATTATCAGGAAATAACCCAACTTGACTTAAAGGCCCCTAAATAATCTCTTAGTTCTGACATATTTTTTTCACCCTTAAAGGATTATCTTTAGTGCCAACAGCACCCAGCCTGGCTAAGGCCTCACAGGAAAAGAGGTTCCAGCTCTGGAATTAAAGATTCAACAAGCAGAGTCCAAAGACTTTCACACTTTCAACTAGGATGGAAAGCCTACAAAATTAAGAAAGACATGGAACAAATAACTGCTATGAGGACACTGTAAGATGTCTTGACCTTTGTGCTTCCTCTGCATATATGCTGGGGAGGCAACACAGCTTCATGGGCTGTAAAATCATTAGAGTATGTCCCAGATCCTCTTGTCTTCATACTTTACTGACTTCAGTTACCATCTACGTACAAAAGATTTCCTGTCTAGAACTCATTCTAGAACTCCTGACACTCATGACCAATTATCTACAAAACTCTTCTACTTTATTAACCCTTAGGCTCAAAAAATATTTATTTGGCATCTACTATGTGCCAAGGAATGTCCCAATCTGAGCTTACTATCTTCAATCCCCTCAAAGGAAAACTGGATGAAATCTTGGGCCCTACACCAGAGTTTCAGATTGGACTAAAATCAGAAGCATCCATAGAGTGTCAAGTACTATCCCAAGCACTTCAACCTATGCATCTCATTTATTCTTCACACTAATCCTATAAAATAAGAATCATTACTTCCATTCAACAGGCGAGAAAACAGATATATATAAAGTAGATGTTTCCAAGATTTTTTAAAAATATGTCTCTGTTTTATTTTATTTACTTATTTTTTGGCCAGGCTGCATGGCATGTGGGATCTTAGTTCCCCGACCAGGGATCGAGTGACCCCTGCATTGGAAGCGTGGAGTCTTAACCACCCGACCACCGGGGAAGTCCCCCAAGATTTTTCAATTTCAAGGACATTTCAAAAAATATTCAGGAAAGTCACACAGGATGACTAACTGTTTATTTTGGCAAATAGGAACACTGAACAAATCATTTACTATAAATTCACAGAAGATAGGCTATATTACATGGAAGAAACTGAAATGGATATTACCAAGTAAAAGAAGCCAATGTGAAAAGGCTACCTACCATATGATTCCAATATATGCACATTCTGGAAAAGGTAAAACTACGGGGACAGTAAAAAGATTAGTTGTTGCGAGGTGGGCGGAAGAGGGATGAATAAGTGGGGCACAGAGGATTTTTAGGGCAGTTGAAACTACTCTGCATGATACTATAATGGTGGATACATGTCAGTATACATTTGTCCAAACCCATAGAATGCACAAGACCAAGAGTGAACCCTGATGTGAACTACGGACTTTGGGTGAAAATGATGTATAAATGTAGGTTTATCAGTTGTAACAAATGTATCAGTCTGGTGGGGGATGTTGATAATGGGAGAGGTTCTGCATGTTGGGGGCGCAGGGATCATATCAGAAATCTCTGTACTTCCTTCTGAATTTTGCTGTGAACCTAAACCTACTCTAAAAAGCTTTTTCTTTACAAAGAAAAGATAGGCTATATATATTGATATATATATACACATACATATATATGTATGTGTATATATATATATAAATTTTACATATATATGTGAATATAAATAGTTCTTTCAATTCAATAAATTTAGCTTTATGGAAAATTTATATTGTCTTTCTTTTTTTTTTTTTTTTTGCTGCCAACCAGTGAAAACCTTGTAATAGGCCCTGAATTTGGGGACTACTCATTTGAGTTACTTGCTCAGGGCTCCTGGATTAATGGATAAGTAGTTATAATGGCTTCCTGATATTTGCATAAATAGCAAGGTTACATCTCTCTTCTCCAGCCATCTTTCCAGATACCCTGTGTTGAGCAAATTAAATTATGTTTCCTTTCCTTAAATGATGTGAAACACACAGCAGTGCGGGCTTTACTTTAGGGGAGCTTTAGCTCATACAGTGGGGTTACTTTCTATTTAAAAAAGAAAAGAAGGATCATCTGTGGCCTTGCTTCAGAGACAGAATAATAATTTCTGGTGAATATCATTTTGTCATATAATTTGTGAAAACTATAAGGTTATTCACAGTATTATCAGAATAAATAAGAAATCAGTTGACCAGGGTTTAAAATTTTAGTTTTCAGAGTAAACACAGTAATAATTTTCAAATCATAGATAAATAAAATCTTCCATTTTGTTAGAAACAATAAAAATTAGTTTTATATGTACTTTCTAATACTGAAATGAACTGATTTTTTTTTAACTATAGCAAAATTTAGAATTTAAACACTACCCACTATCCCCTACCTAAAAGTCCTTAAAGAAGTCAAATAATACTGCTTGCTAGACCTAGCCTATTGGACTCTAGGCTCATTAACATTAAAAAATATATAATTTACTATTTGGAGTGACAGGTATATTACACAATTAATTTTTTGGTAATAAAATAACATTCAGTGAAGAAAGCAAGGCCAAAATTAGCAATCAAGGTGAAATAGATAGAAAGGTAGAAAGAAAATTATAAGCAGTGATGTGACTAACATATTTAGAGTCGTGATTATTGTGATAATTATATTACATTTTTGGTCAAGTTAAAACACCTTAGAAAAAAATTTATTTTTGTATGTTGAAAAAAATGGTCAAATAACACAATTTCATACAGCTCCAACTAATATCTCACAGTCCTCAGTATATTTTAATCAGGTTTTTGGAAAATGTAGCATTCATTTTTATTCAGGAAAATTAAGGGGTCCTGTGACTTGGCTTTATGCCAAATTATCACAGGGAATCAACAACAGAACTAGAAATATAACCTAATGGAATAAAAGAATTATTAATTACACTAATTCAGTAGCACTTACTGAGTGCCTACCACATGCCAGGCAAAGTTGTGGAAGTGTGTGTCCTTGGGGGGAGTGGACAGGATGGGAAATGGGCATCGTGGGGGAGCAATGTGACAAGCTTTACAGAGATTTAGACATTTGAAGTTTTCCAAACAGAGAGTTTAACCTTGGAAAAACCAAAAGACAGATGTAAGACTACCTCTTTTTTATTTTTACTTCTATTTGTCAGTGAAGTATTTGTTTCTGTTATCAACAGAAACTGATTAATGAAAAGGTGCTAACTTAATCGAGTTATGTATATGAATTCCCCAGCAAAGTCAGGCTTAGCAGGTAGTTTCATGTGCTAAGATCAACAACCAAAGCACTTTCTGTCAGGGACTTCAGCTGAGTGAACAGTTTCATGAACTGACATTGTGGCAAAATATTAGCTTTAATAATGAATCTGCTAATTCTTCTTCCCTGCCTGTCTTGTTCAACATTACATTCCCATTACGGCAAATAATAAGCCCTCAATAAATATTTGTTAAATGAACAAATTAGCTGGTGTTTGGTCTTTGATTATAGCATAATAATTCCTACCAGATAAAATAAGTTCGCCATACTTATTGATTACATATAAACTTTTTAACAAATAGTGTGAATTACCATACATTCAATTCTAACTTCTTGCCCCACCAAATAACACCATTCATTATCTCTCAATCAGATTTTTTCAAGAAGATCAAATCTATGTAAAGTATTAAATTCACAAATGTTAGCAAATTATTTTAAATATTCTTTTATTGAAACATCCTAGTTTGTGTATTATACTTTGTATGTGTATTTTTTATACTATAAATATAATCAGAGCTACATGTATACAAAAATTCTGTTTCCTTTTATTGCTTACAATACAGTACTATATGGCTACTACATAAAATTGTTATAAGAATTAATGAATTATACAAGAAAGGAATTTTAAATATAAAAGAGCATATTCTAAGTGAAAACATTATTATAATAATTCTACCTCCTTGCCCAGTTATAAAACACAAGAATCATTTTATAAGGCTACTTGTATATTAATTTCCAAATAGTCTGATTAAAGAATGTTTTAATCTATATTTTAGGCAAAACAGAAAATCTAATTTTAACATGTTATCAAGTGATGATTGAAAATAAAAGCACTGTCAATTTAAGTATTTCAACTGCCAGAGTTCTATAGGCCAGATAATAATTTTAAATAATAGCTACATTGTTAATTGTTGAAATAATATGTAATAGTCTTTTTTTCTCCTCAATCATTAAAATCATATAATATTCCAATAATAATTTATCACTAAGACAGGTATTTTTCTAAGTAATGTATCACCAAACCACATTTTGTTTCTGATGTCATCTGCTGAAATCAATCCATGTTATAAAATGACACATTGGCTAAAAACTTGATAAACATTGGAATGAAGTTCACCGACATGCTACTAAAAATAGACCCTTTAAAATTTTTTCAACAAATTTAATACGAGCATGGTGATAGAAATACATTAGGATAATAGAAATTCACCCTACATTAGTTTTTAATGAATCTTAGATATCACAATTCTTTCATATACCAAATTTTAATTAGTCTTCAAAAATAATAACTACCATCTCTTGAGCAGTTACAACATGAATGATACCGTGCTAAGCACTTTACATGCTTTACTTCATAAAATATTCACAACTTTAACATATTAATTAGTGTTCCCATTGTATAGAAATGAAACTGAGACTCAGAAGGTTAAGAAATTCGTTCTCAGTAGAAGAATTAGGATTTGAATACCTCAGGTCTATCTGACTCCAAAGCCCATAGTCTTAAACAACCATCCAATGTTAAGAAAAAAGTCCTAAATAAAGAGAAGTGGAAAGTCAGCAAAGTTGAAACACAAAGTTAAATTGGATGTGAAAAAAAAGATATTGCTAATTGTTAAAGAGAGAAGGAAATGTAAACTACACTAAGAGTCTCAAAGATACATTTACAAAATAAGTGAGACAAATAAATTTTCATTTTTAATAAATCAACTTCTTTTGGCAATATTTTTAAGATGATTGCAGAGAATAATCCTTTCCAAAGTCTCCTGATGAACACATTTTTCATTCTCGACTAAAAACTCAAGTTCTTTTAATAGTCAAAATTTTCACACCTGTGTGGTGGTTTCACTAATTAATGTACATTTTTAAACATTTGATAACAAGTTATCAAATATTTGTGAGGAAATAAAGTATGCCTATTTAAGCTTTAAACCGTCATTTGTCCTCCACGGGAAATTAAGTTATTTTCACATCTCAAAAAAATTCATGACACACAATTAAAAAACAACAAACAAAAGTCACATTTTATAAGGCAGCAATTATGTTCATATGGTACCAGTATAATTGAAAGACAGAAGACATTTCATTCGTTAGTTACACAGAATTTCTTCTAGTGGGTTTCCTCAAGCTCATTAGATATTCCCTGGCTGATTCTCCTAAGTAATTAGATTTTAACAGGATTTTCAACAGATCAGAGCAATCTCTGTGGGTGCCAATAGAGAAGAGTCCCCCTCTGGCCTTACTAGCAGGGCAGAGCAGATAACATCCAGGCTGGGAATTAATAGGACAATTACTGGCCTCTTTTAAATGAGTTACATTAATGCACTTAAGCTAAATGACTCTACATATGATTAAATATTAACATCTGCAAAGTATGAAATCATGATATGCAATCAAGTTTTGTTGTTTTAATTTCCCCAAAGAAAGATTTCAATTGTTTGTATAAATGCCTTTAAATACTGTGTATTGGACATTTTTAGGGTATACGAATAAAAAGTTGGAAAGCATTCTTTTATATATATATATTTATTTTATTTTTATTTATTTATTTTTGACTGCATTGGGTCTTTGCTGCTGCGCGCGGGCTTTCTTTAGTTGCAGCGAGCAGGGGCTACTCTTCGTTGCGGTACACGGGCTTCTCATTGCGGTGGCTTCTGTTGCGGAGCACGGGCTCTAGGCGCACAGGCTACAGTAGTTGTGGCTCGTGAGCTCTAGAGCGCAGGCTCAGTAGTTGTGGCCCACGGGCTTAGTTGCTCTGCAGCATGTGGGATCTTCCCAGACCAGGGCTCGAACCCGTGTCCCCTGCCTTGGCAGGTGGATTCTTAACCACTGTGCCAGCAGGGAAGCCCCAAAAAGCATTCTTCTCACTTAAGAGTCCTAAAATATACTGACTTTTAGGATGCCACCTCTGGCTATGATGGAGTAACTAAAAAAACAGACAAATATATGAAATAATAGTTTTGAGACATGGGACAACAGGCAAGGAAGAGAAGGCAAAATAAATGAGGTGGTCTCCCTAAGCTGAGAGACAGAGTTGAAAATGTGGGGAAGCCAGGTGGCTAGAATCACAGGAAGAGTACCATGGAGGAGACGGCACCAGAGCACCAAAAAAGAGAGCTCTGAAGATCCACAGAGTCTCATGCTGTGTTGATAGGCACACACATACAAGGAAACTACGCAAGGTTGGAAAATGAACCACGGGAAAGGAGCAGGCGGAACAATTTTCCGAGCTCACACAGGGCTGGGAATAGTTCACATTCCCAACAGCCAGGGCTAAAAACAAAACAAAACAAAAACACCCTCATAATATATAAAGCAATAGGTAAAAAACTCAGAAGGATAATGTCTCAGTAGTAGGCAAATTAGCCCTAGACTAAAAGTTGCTCTAGTCCTCCCTAACAAAGTTTAAAAGCAAAACTCAAAAGGATCAACCTATTTCCAAGTTTTTTGAATGCCCTGGAACAAAGCTTAAAAATATTTATAGGAACATAAAAGAATCCAGCACTAAACAACATAAAATTCACAATGTCTAGCACCCAAATTCACAAAGTCACACAAGAAGCAGGAAAATATGACCCATAATGAGGAGAAAAATCAATCAATAGAAACAGACCCAGAAATCAAACAGATTACAAATTAGGAGAAAAGAACATTAAAACAGCTATTATAAATATACTCTATATGTTCCAGAAGAAAAAGGAAAGCATAAGCATGGTTAAGGAGAGACATCAAAGATATAAAAATGACCTAAATCAAACTTCTAAAAGTGAAAAGTACAATGTCGAAGATGAAAAATACACTGGATAGGATTAATGGTAGTTTGACACTGCAGACTGGAAAAAAAAAATGAACAGAGCACCAGTGAGCTGTGGGACACCTTCAAGCAGCTTAATATGTGACTAATTGGAATCCCAGAAGGTAAAGAGAGAAAGGAAGGGAAGAGAAAAACTATTTGAAGAAATAATGGCCAAAAAGTTTCCAATGTTGATGAAAATCATATACCGAAGAAACATGAAGCTACACCAAGGCGTATCATAAATCAAGTAGCCTAAAGAAAACTGACTTTAAAATGAATTTTAAATACATTTGAAATTTTTTCAGCAAAAAAAAAAAAAAAGCAAAATTTATTGGTTCAGACCTGATCCAAAGTCAGACTTGTGCTTGGCTCCTAAGACATTGGCCCATAACATTTTCTACGAATAATTTTTAACCTAATGTAAACAGTCAGTTTTGCCACTAAGTATGAGAGATATTTCAGAAGTTTTATATTGAATTCTATTCTTTACTTTTTGACTTTATAAAGCGATGTTTCCTATCCTTATTGCCATTATAAGGTTACCTAGTCTTATACCCCAAAACAATACATAAAATATCAAATTGGGCCCCCACAAGTGCAGAGGCAAGAGCCTGAACCAGACAAATAAGTGCTGGGGAGCACTACTATCCCTCAGTTGGCTTTTACTCACTTGGATAAAAGAGGGCATAAGATCAGTAAGAGAATCTTCCCACTTATCAGGTCCTAACAAAATCACCATGAACTTAGTGGCAAGTTTGGGTCTTCATAATCCAGAAAGAAACGGAGCCCGTGTACATGGAGGGTCCTTACAAAGAGGTGATAACTACTTGTAACTTTTTCTTTCATGAGAATCAAGCTAGAGGCTTAAGTTAGACTGTAAGGAGAAAAAATTCCTGACATTGGAATAGATTAAAAACAGAAAACGAATTATCTTAAAGTTTTTAATTCAGGTTCTCTCCTGGATAATCCGTGTAAATTCTGGCATACACCTGACCTGTCTTTTCTATGTGTCTGTGAACACTTGATTGTTTAAAATAATAGTTAACCTTCTTAGGCTGAGCCACAAGCCCCACTAACCCTCAAACAGCTTGGAGCATGTCTGTAACCCACCAAATGCAGGATTATTCAGACAGCCTTTTGTGTTGAATTTCACTTCTCTATTCTCTTTGTTCATCTAGAAGTCTGTTTCCATAATTCTATTCTCCCTTATGCAGTTTTCAAATGTCTATATCTTGCTTTATGTACTTGAAATATTCCAGAGATCTTAGGTCTAAACACGACTTTTTTCCAATCTAATTAAACTTAAAGGGCATTTGGGGAACTAGTTATTTAAAAGAATTCTTTGAGTGAATTAATCATCTTCTGAAATTTTTAATCTAAATCTGATTGTTATATATCAAATTTGCTTAACACAGGTACACAAAACTAAACTGTTAGTATTACTTGCAGATCTGGATGGAAGGGAATACCTTACATAATTTACTGAGTACTATCCATGGACATTGGAAAATGTCAGTATCACAAAGATATATAGAAATAACAAATCAATGAGTTTTAGAAAATGGGTTGAATCAAGCTGGCCAAATAGATTATATTAGTCATAATGAGAACCACATGAGAACCAGCATTTGCAAATACCTCAAGGAAATCAAACAATTTGCCTAAAGGAATTATAATAGACTCTAGTTTCCCTTTCCTTAACACTTTTGGAAATTTTTCAGGCCTGTTTTATACAATGAACTTGAAATTCTTATCAAAGAGGCATATTTATAGATTTGACTGATCCAGTGGACATTTCAGTATGTCCTAAAACATAGAATGTTGAAAGTAAGGAAAGACAAGGGTAATACACATGAAAGAGGGTATAGGATAATATAGTCCCGTGGCTAACTATGATTTTTGAACCACCAGAAAGCAGAACTAAAACCTATGACTTGACGTTGCAGGAAGACACATTAGGCCTAATATAAGACTAAACTTTCTAACAATCTGAGCTAAACAAAGATCAAATTTCCCGTCACTCTAAATGTGCAAACATTGAATGACCATTTGCCAGGGATTTTGTAGATTGGATTTAAGTGTTGTATAGGAGATTTAATTAGACAATATTTAAAGATCTAATCTTTAAGTATTCCTAAACATTCAGATGATCTAATCCTATGATCTTAAATGCTTTGGTGGTCACACAAGGAACTTCCTTTGCCTTAATTTCTCTATAGGATGATTGTAATACCTGTCCCTTTCTTGCATATAGGAAATACTGTACTGGAAGAATACCTAGGGTATCTGGCTCAATCACTAACTTGTTGGGTGACTTTGAACAAATCACTTAATAGTCCTTGGTTTTTGTTTTGTTATCTGCAAGTGTGGTCTGGAGGCTCTAAAGACATGTTCCAAGAGTTCACTTTACTTTATATATAGATTTTGCTTCTCCAAGTCTCTGACTCTAGCTGTATATCAGCCCGGCACCTTGCTAGAATAACCAGCCAAAATTCTATGCTTCTGGCATTCAGAAAAATGTAAAATCTCTAACATTATAATTCCATGTTGCTGATATGGGAAATCCTACAGTCATTAACCGACTGTTTGCCCCACCTATAGCCATTCATGGTAGCCAATCACAAAGAAAGGTCCCACTCCTGGTGTTCCAGTGGTTAGGACTCAGTGCTTTCACTGCTGGGGCCCAGGTTCAATCCCTGGTCGGGGAACTAAAATCCCACAAGCTGCGAGGTGTGGCAAAATAATTAATTAATTAATTAACTAATTTTAAAAAGATTGTATTACCAGTTTTACATTTTTTTTAAATAATTTATTTATTTTTGGCTGCGTTGGGTCTTAGTTGGTGCGTGTGGGCCCTCTCTAGTTGTGTAGAGTGTGGGTTACTCTTCATTGCGGTGCGCATGCTTATTGTGGTGGCTCCTCTTGTTGTGGAGCACGGGCTCTAGGCTCACAGGCTTCAGTAGTTGTGGCACGCGGGCTTAGTTGCTCCGCGGCATGTGGGATCTTCCCAGACCAGGGCTCGGGCCCGTGTCTCCTGCATTGGCAGGCAGATTCTTAACCTCGGCGCCACCAGGGAAGCCCCAGTTTTACATTTCTGATTAGAATTGTATTGTCCCTGCTCCGAAAGCAGCAATTTGTACTATAATCCTAAGAAAGAGCAAATAGATGAACTCCAAGTTCATATCCATTACAATATTTTAGAATATTAGTTGTATCATTTACTGCTACTTCTAAAATAAATACACAGAGAATATTACCAAGAGACACATTAAATGAATCACTCTGAGAAAAATGCCAAATACAGCACAGAAAAATGACTAAAACTAATTCTTTTCTTACAGCAATTCATCAAAATTGACTATCTAGTCATTTGCATACACCTAACTCTGAGTTGAAAAATTCAATCTCATTAACTGAAAAAACTCTCCCACCAGCTTAATATTCTCTGTCTAGTGCCTAGACGAGCCTATCCAAAGAAAGCACAAATTCTTTGCTTTTCCATGTTAAAAATCTTACCTATGCCGTCCTTCCATGTAAGAAAGCCCAGGACCTAGTGGGTAAGTATACCTAATGTCAGGATTTTGCTAGAAAGCCTATTTGGCTCCCACACTAAGCCAACATAGCCTGTATCAGTAATAAAGATGCTATTTTGGCCTCAGCATTTACTCTTTTTACAAAATCTCTCAAATTACTCGGAAAGAAGAGCAGGGTGTTATCTAATGCAAGTCCTTTCAGAGAGCACCAGCATAACTGCAGGACAAACTTTTGACTTCAGTTGTCTCTACCATTTGAGAGGCCAGGAGAAAACATGAACCTTAATGGAGGTGGAATTATCCTTGCTATGACTGCAGTAAATGTTTGTTGAAGGGGAAAAAAATGGAAAGGGAAGATATACCATATACACGCAGTTTTAATGGAAAGCCTATTTCTGCCATATACATTAGAGAAATTGTTCAAGAACAGTTCATCCATGTGAAAATATTAGCACTGTAATTCTGCCAAGGTCAGTAAGACCTAGTGATTTGCTGAGATATCACCTTCATTTCACCAGGTAAATAAAGGCTCCTTTTTCAGTATGTCCTATCTAAGAAGGCACTCCATAGCAACAGTTAAATTATGAATACAGCACATATGTTCCATACCATATCATTTACAGCACAATTTAGCATAGACATAATGCTTTGTAACGAACTACAATACCATTCACAAAATGCATTTAAATAGCATAATTTAGTTCATTAAATTCAGTCATTTACAGTAAATCAAAATCATCATAGGAATTGAAGAGAGTACACAGTTGTTTGTTTGAATAGTTAAGCTAGGTAAGTCAATTTCTTTTTGAAGGTCAAGGACAGAGTTATTTCCATTTTCTGTTATAAAAAAGATACAGCTGGTGTCAAAAGATAATTTAATGTCACCTCAAAATGATCAACCCTCTTTTCTTTCCTCCCCCCTCTCTCTCTCTCCTGGTTGCATATCATATCCCTGCCACTCCTAAAATATATCCGATTCTCAGAAAACATTTTACATACTAGTTAACTAGAATGTGTCTGCAGATTTCACAAAATCTCAAATGGACAATTTCTTTAAATTTTTAACCAAAGTATGTACATTTGGCCCTGAGCAAGGTTCAAACACTAGATCACAGTACATGTCATCATCTGCTTATCAGTCTGCTTTTCATACCATATTGTAATCCCCTTGTGGGTAGGAGCCTAGTCAATCATATTTAGATTCCTACAACCTAGCACAGTGTTTGTTGATTGTAAATTCCTTGAAAGCTAGGATTCGTTCTTTTATTTATCTATTTTTATTCCTTCTGGCCCCTACCATAACGCTTTACACAGACACAGTAAACATTCATTGATTTAAAAATCTCACTGGAGGGGCTTACCTAAGGATATATTTTATAAGCACACAAATTCAGTATATTTTTTATCATCTTAGTAAACCAGTGCCTAGAAAGACAAAGGCAAAGTAAGAAAAGAGAGGACCTCCTCCAGGATTTAACACAAACTATTTGATCTCTCTGATTGTTACATAGTCCAATGTACTCTGAGCAGAATCACATTCCAGGTGGCCACAACTGTCTCCACCTCTCAAGTTTTTCTCTTAGCCTTTGCATGAAATGCTTTCAGCACAAACTCAGCAGTAATCAACAGTATGAGGATTTCAGCTTGAGTGCACCGGCTTTAAGGTTAATGCAATCTACACAGCGTTCATGGGTCCAGCATTTACCAAGACGTTCCATAACCCTATATATGCCTTGCCCTAGGCACTGTGTTAATTGCAGAGGATACGGACTCAAGTAAGACCTGAACTCTCGCCTCAAGCTGCTTCGAATCTAGCAGGGCACACCATCAACAATGCAGTGTCTGAGGTAAGCACAAGTGCTCAGAGAGAGAGAGAGCACACTATCTTGATAACAAAAAGATAGCAACTCCCTCTATTCAGCACTCCCCACCCCATGTGAAGAACTGATTTCCACTCTCAGCCCTTTATGAGAGGGCCAGTGATACACTGGAGGAAGTTTAAAAGGAGAGCTGTCAGATGGAAGGGCTGCCTTCTCACATTTCCTCCCCTCAGGCTACCTTTCCCCTTACTTAAAAAGGAGGGAGAGTGGGAAAGAATGTTGGAAATTTTTTTAATTGAAAGTAACTGTTCTTGAAAGTATCTGAGTATTGCTAAGGTGAGTATTGCTGGGTTGAGGAACCAAGTCAGAGTCCATTACCAGGAACAGCCTTTAATTGTATTAACTCCCTACACTGAGAATATCAATAGCTCCACAGAGCCCAAGCAATAAAAAACAAACTCCTTAGAATGCATTAAAGACCTCTGTACTCTGGCTTCAGTCTTGTCTCTCTTAGTATCAGAGACTGCTAGTTTCCTCCAATATCCATTTCTCCCTTCCTCTATCAGTAATAAAAATTTTAGCTAGAAACACAGCCGCCCCGAAAAAAATTGTTCCCCAGCTTCCCTTGCAGTTAGATGTGGCCATGTGACTAAATTCAGGCCAACAGGACACTAGTGAAAATGTCAGGAGGAAAATTCTGGGAACCTAAAGAGACAGTGGATGCGTACCTCGTCCTGCCCACTGGAACATGCCATGCCGATCCTGGATTGCCTACCTCCAGATTTTTAATTAAAAGGGAAATTATTTTCTATCGTATTTCAGACACCGAGTTCAGCCGCTACTTGAACATTCTGTTATTTGCAACCTCCGTTTCCCCCAGGTCCTCCTCTGGTGGCCTGCTATGAGCCAGGCGCTGTGCTAAGTCTCTAAATACCTCATCTCATTTCAATCCTCACAAATACCCTGTTAGGTAGCAACTATTATTAGCTTCGTTTTACAGATGAAGAAACTGAGACTTAGAAAGATGAATTTACTTGCTAACAAGAGGCAAAGCCAGGTTTTTGAACCCAGGCAGTTTGTCCCCAGAGGCTACACTTGTAATCTCTGTAACAACACTGCCCTTTCCACAGGGATGGAAGCGTTCTATGTCTGTGCTGTCTAATATGGTAGGCACTACCCACATGTGGCTGTGGAGCACTTGAAATATGGCTAGTACAACTGAGGAGCTGAAATTTCTATTTCATTTAATTTTAATTAATTTAAATTTCAATAGCCACATAGGGGTAATGGCTACTGTGTTGAATGCTGCAGCTCTAAAGACCCTATGCTGAAGCTCTAGAAAATAGCACCAGCATGCTCTGTGTTGACCACGTGCTCAGTAGGTATTTGCTTTAGTACTCTGAGTTGGACTGAGGTGAACATCAACCACACTAGACATAATCGATGTAGATGAAAAAAAAAAACAAACCCGAAAAAGGGACAAACTTAACAAATTCAGGGACAACATGAAAAAGAGACAAAGTTGAAGCAACAACAACAACAAAAACCACTCAAGCTCAGCATTTGCAGCAGAAGAGAACACTCAACTCATTTTGTCCTTGCTCAAGCAGAGTCTGGAAGAGGTACGTCAAGATGACCAATTAAATGACGTATAAACCCAGTTTAATAAAAGCTGGGCTGGCATCCATTTACAAAAACCTTCAGAGGACACTGAGGTTTCTCATGCTGTCTTTAAAGAAACTGTCTGTGAAAGGTTGGAATGGGTCTCACTAGGCTGGAAAGAATATGTTCAGATCACTGTATCTAACAACCATTCATCATCAATTCCATTTTTCATTTGGTAGGGAAATGACAGAAACTCACTCTCTCCTGGTTACAGCAATTCAGAGCAAAAAACCTTCTAGTTATACTATCAGGCCAAACTCTAAATTTTAGGCCCCTTTGGAATTTTTCACTCTTGCTTTTACCCCACCACGGTGGAGCACCAAAGAATGCAGTCAGGGACCCACACCGTTAGGTGAGCTCCTCCCAGCCTGGCCATTCCCGGTGTGACCTTTCACCAGGTCCCTGGCATAAGGCAGTGTGTCATCTCCTGGAGCAAAGCCAGAATGTAAGATGAAAAGCCACATGTGGAGGATGACGCAAGGGAAATAATCATGACCCTCATACTGAGAGCCAGAAAGAAATCTGAGGTCTTAAGCACGCTGGTTCCTAAGCCTGGGGGTTTTACTCAGCATAAAACTCCCTTAACATTTTATTTTGTAGGGCTTCCAGACACAGAACAGTGAGCATACTAGCAGTCAAACTTTGGGTGTACCACTCTGCACTACCCAGAGAGGGGTCTAGATGGTGTTGTCCTGGGTTTCCATAATAACTTAAAGGGAAATTTTCACAATCACCAGAGCCCTTGAGGTCCCACAAATGAAGGAAGACGATGTCCTTAAATTCCAAGCAGCAGGAGCCCATTTAGGTGGCACCAACCTTGACTTCCAAATGGAACAATACATCTCCTAAAGGAAAAGTGATGGCATCTACATTATAGATCTGAAGGGGACCTGGGAGAAGCTCCTGCAGATGGCTTGTGCCATTGTTACCATTTAAAAACTGACTGATCAGTGTCATATCCTCCAGGAACACTGGCCAGAGGGCTGTGCTGAAGTTTGCTGCTGTCACTGGAGCCACTCCTATTGCTGCCCGCTTCACCCCTGGAAACTTCACTAACCAGATCCAGGCAGCCTTCCAGGGGCTGCGTCTTCTGGGGGTTACTGATCCCAGGGCTGGCAACCAGCCTCTCACAGAGGTGTTGTACGTTAACCCACCAACCACTGCTCCCTGTAACACACACTCTCCTCTGCGCCCTGTGGACGCTGCCATCCTTGCAGCAACAAGGGAGTTCACTCAGTGGGTCTGAGGTGGTGGATCCTGGCCCAGGAAGTTCTGCACATGCGTGGTACCATCCCGTGTGCACACCCGTGGGAGGTCCCGCCTGATCTCTGCTTCTACAGAGGTGATGGAGAGACTGAAAAGGAAGAGCAGGCCATGCTGAGAAGGCCATGGCCAAGGAGGAGCATCGGGGTGAATGGACTGCTGCAGCTCCCAAGTTCACTGTATTCTACCCGCGGCCACAGATGGGTCTGAAGGCACAGGTGTCTCTGTGCCTGCCCAGAAGTTCCTGCACAAGACGGGAGCCCTCAGCCCGCCACTGAGGACTGGTCTGCAGCTCCCACTGCTCAGGCCACTGAAAGGGTAGGAACAACCACGGAGTGGTCTTAAGCTGTTCTTCCCCAGGCATTTAAGCAGAAAACAGAAATAAGGTAGATAGAAAATAAACATCAGTTTCTTTAAAAAAACAAAACAAAAACAATTCTGGGTATAAAGTGTTTGTACTATTCAACTCAAGGGCCCATTCAGTCCAACAAACATTTTTTTAGTTCCTACTATGTGATGGCCATGCTGAGTGCTAAGAGCACAAATAGGAATACAATGACACGTATAACAAACATTGGGACATTCTGTAACAATGTCTTATGGGGAACAAATATTTTTAAAATCACTGCCATGCCTTACATATACTATTTCAGTTAAGCCTCAAAAGCCTCTGTAAGATTGTTATTATTACTCCTGTTTTTTCAAGTGAAGAGGTTGAAGCTCAATGATTAAAAAACTTGCCTGTTTGTACAACTGGTAATTGCCACAGGCCAGATCCAAATCCAGGCCAGATCCAAATCCAGGCCAAATATGTGTCTTCTACTATATATAGAATAGATAACTAACAAGAACCTACTGAATAGCACAGGGAACTCTATTCAGTACTCTGTAATGACCTATATGGGAATAGAATCTAAAAAAGAGGGGATATATGTGTATGTATAACTGACTCACTTTGCTGTACAGCAGAAACTAATACAACATTGTAAATCAACTATAATCCAATAAAAAAAATTAATTAAAAAAAGTGTGTCCTTCTCACCAGGCTAGTCTCTTCCCCCATCCCTCCCAAATATAACTGAAAGACAGTATACTCAAAGATTAGCCCCCATAATAATATCAAATATCTTTAGGGCCTGTAACAGCTTGGTCTCTCACAAGTTGAAGTAACTACTTCAAACAATAACAATGACTTATTGAATGTCTACTATACCTAAGTACTTATCATATTTGATCTCCAGTGTCACAATTATCCTGTAAGGCAAGTATTATTAATATTATCATACCCATTTGAAAAATAAAGAAACTAAGTCTCAGGAAAATTAATTGCGTTGGCCAAAACCGTACAAGTACTAAAGGAAAGAATCAATACTGGAACCCATTTAGCTCCTAAGTCAATACTCTTTCAACTAACCATTCTGCCTTGAAATACAAAGACTCTGAAATCAGAGTAAACTCTGGATTTAATATTGGGTCCAGTCCTTTCTGGGGAGCGGGGAGGACCTTCTTACTTGATTACCTAGCAGAAGCGGATGGGTTTGGAAGAAGAAACCCATTAAGCCATGTGTAAGAAATAACAAACCAAACAGATTCCAAGTTAGAGGATGGAAGGCTCCACAAGCATCAGGAGAGTATCAAAGGCCCCCAATAAATAAAATATGGATTAACACTACTGAGAATAGTGAGAAGCACAGAAATCTGGAGCCAAAAAAATCTGACTTTGAATCCTGGCTTTGTTGCTTACTATCTGTGTAATTTTAAGCAAGCTATTTCAACCTCTTTGGACCTCATTATTGTTTTTGTATCTGCCAATGTAGATTATTCAGTTTGCTAATGTGAAGTGCTTTGCAAAAAGAGTCAACAGTTTTAAGAACCTGCAATGTGCCAGGACCTGAACTAGAGTTGGAAGTTGTGATGAAATTGTGAAAAGATTACATGCAAAACCCCCTTAACACTAACAAGAACCATGAGATCATTTTCAATAGTACCCCTTTTTCAAGAGAAGGAAACTGAGATCCAGAGAAATGAAGTACTTTGGCCAAAGTCACAGAGCCAGTAAGTGTGAGAGCTATGATTTGAAGCCAAGAGCCGGACTGTAGAGACTACACTTTTACTCCCTGGTACTGGGATGCTCTGGGAAGCCAGGGAACAGCAGCAGGAGCCAGGACTGGAACACGTAACTTCTGAAAGTTGGTACTAAAGTTAAAGCTAAGGAGCCTGGAGAAAAATGAGTAGCCTGCAGCAATGAGGGTCAAATAAAGCCCTGAGCTAGAAACAAATAAGGAGGCAGCAACCTGGAAGTTACAAATATCACTGAGTAAGGCAAGATGAGCAGTCACAGGACTGGGTTGATAAGAAACAGAAGAACCCAAGGGGAAAACAGAGAAAAGACAGAGGAAGAAAAATACCAATAGACAATAAATATATGGAAATCTCTATACCAAGTCGTTAATAGGGAAGAAATTATGTCTGGGAATAGGGAATGTGCTACATGAAAGAAAACGTCTGCTTTTATTATGTTTCAGGATTATTTAACTCTGACCAAAGAGCAGTGTTGCTTCTGCAATTTTAAAATTAATAAAACTAAGAATACTAACATATATGACAAAACAAAAAACTTCCAGTGGGTTTAGATGGAAGAACAAGGTACAGAGGTCAAAATCCAAATAATGAGCTTGGCACAGCAGAGGATCCAAACCCAGGGCACCTATTGGATTGGAATCCAGGGAGACACAGACTAGAATGGCAGAGCTGGAAGGGGCCTTAAACTATGTCTAGCTTCCACCCCCATTTCATTTTTTTTTTTAACATCTTTATTGGGTATAATTGCTTTAAAATGGTGTGTTAGTTTCTGCTTTATAACAAAGTGAATCAGCTATACATATACATATATTCCCGTATCTCCTCCCTCTTGTGTCTCCCTCCCACCCTCCCTATCCCACCCTACTAGGTGGTCACAAAGCTCCAAGCTGATCTCCCTGTGCTATGTGGCTGCTTCCCACTAACTATCTATTTTACATTTGGTAGTGTATATATGTCCATGCCACTCTCTCACTTCGTCCCAGCTTACCCTTCCCCCTCCCCGTGTCCTCAAGTCTATTCTCTAGTAGGTCTGCATCTACAGAGTGAAGTACGTCAGAAAGAGAAAAACAAATACCATATGCTAACACATATATATGGAACCTAAAAAATTAAAAAAAAATTTTTTTTTTAATGGTCATGAAGAACCTAGGGGCAGGACGGGAATAAAGACACACTTCATTTTTTAAGTGAGGGAAACTGAGGCCCAGAGAGGGAAGTGTAATGAGTCCAATGTCACATCATTCATTGCTACACAACATAGACACAAACTTGGCCCCAGGTTATAGGCAGTTTCAGACTCTACAGAGTAAAACAAGAGACAGAGACAGGCTGGGATGGAGGAACAGGTGCCAAAGAGAACACATTTCCTGACAACAGTCACTAAAAAAAGCAATCCTACACCCTTGTGAATGTGCAGAGAATCCCTGTGGTTTTATCAGGGATTTTTCTGCTCTGTAGAACAAGGCAGTCTTTGGGGAAAAGCAGAAAGATGCCTGAGCAGAGAAATCAAGATTTTGCAGACAAGCAATCGGAGCCCACAGTGCAAAAGAACTGCCTTTTCACTAATAAAATAAACATCCATGAGACTTCAGGTGAGTCATTTAATCTCTCTCAACCTCGGTTTCTCCATCGTTTGAATATCTCTCCAAATAAGGTTGTTGTTGCAGAATCAGGACTTCTCAAATTGTATTTGGCAAAATTCTAGGGGAGGGGGTTTGTGGAGTTCCATTGGTACCTGTGTTTGGGAAACCTTGCATTCTCTATCTGCCATCTTGGAGATTCAAGGTGCACATGAAATGGGCATTTGCTCTTTTTGACTGCCCAACATCATTCATCCTATTTCCAGCAATTAACTCTGCTATCCATTTGGAAATCAACCCTTCTCCTCTCGGTCCATGTAGATCCTATGGGGTTGACTTCCATGCCCTGGCACAAAGCATGACACATGACCAATGACCCAAGTGAGGCCAAAGTATGACACACACCCCTCCTCCAGATGATGCTGACAATTAAGTTTTCTGGAATTCTTTTCCTCCCTTATAAAGTAAAATGATAATAATGCGTTTCTAGAATAGTTGTAAGGATAGAGATAATGCATGTAAGGCATCTAGTTCAGTACCCAACACATTACTAGTACTCAGTAAAAAGGAATTATTAACATTACTTAAAATTTTCACTGTATTAGGGCTAGGAGAAACAGGTATAAACATCCAGTAGGACTCTTTAGGTTGTAAATGACCAAAAACTCACACCAGATTGAGCAAAAAGTGAAATTGGCTCACACAACCGAAAAATCCAGAGGGAGATTTTCCTGGCTTTCATCTAAACCTGATCCAGAGGTACCCACCATCTGCCTCCGGCTCTCAGCCTTACTCTCCTCCATACTGTACACCACAAGGAGGCAATGTGCCAGTCAGCAACTTCATGCCTACATTCTCCCAGGTTTCAGTCTAGCAAAACAGTCAGTTCTTCCTGGTGGCTCCCATCTGAGCTTGGGGCTTTGGAACAACTTAGGTCATGGGTCCAGCCCTGAAACAACAATGTTATTAGGAATGGCAACTATGTGAGGTGATGGATGTGTGAATTAACTTCATTGCGGTAGTCATTTCATAATGTATATGTCTATCAAATCATTATGTTGTACAGTTTAAGTATATAAAATTTCTCATAAAACTGAGGGAAAATAAAGGCATTAAAATAAACAATGTTATTAAGGAGGACTTAATACTCTGGCCAGGACTGAGTCACATGATCTATTCCAGGTGGAGCCCCACCAACTACATGGGAAAGCAATGGTTCTCTAAAGGACATTTGGGTAGAGCTCTGGAATATGGAGGAGCAGAAAAAACAAATACCTATTAGAAGATAAAATAAAATCTTTGTAACAAACTAATAAGAAAACAACACCAAAACAGACATTTTCATATATTATTTTGAGTGGGCAATTTGGCAAATGCACATTCTTTTTGCCCAATTCTACTTCAAGAAATGTATCCTATACATAAATCACACCAGTGTGCAAGGATGATATTTAGAGGATGATCACTGAAGCACCAGGTGTAATAGCAAAACACTGTCCATTAATATGAAAGTTGTTAAATTATTATATTCATAGGGAGAACACTGCACAATTATGTTTTAATAAGGTTGATCTATATGTTCTGAAATGGAAATAAGTCTATGATGCACTGTAAAGGGAACAAAGCAAATTGCAAGAAGATAGGCAAATTTGGTCCTGCTTATGTAGATACATAAAAAAAATCTGGAATAATGTCCAAAAAATGAGTAATACTGTTTATTGCTGAGGAATAAGTACTAGGGAGTTAGGAGTGGCAGGAAGAAGACATTTACTTTCACTTTATATCCCGTGGGCTTTTAATTTGTTTACCTAAATACACACGATTTTTATTACTTTAAAAAGTCTAAAAATCACCTGTTCATTTGACTGTCTATTAACATGACTCACAGTTTGCACCACTGGCTCTAAAGGAGCAAAAATATTTGCCTTATATGTGCTGAAGAAATTTATTAAATTACTAAAAACATGTGTAAATGGGATTTCACCATGAGACTCTACATACTTCCAAAAAGTATACAAATCTTCTTAAGAAGCAGTATAATATTTTCATGCTAATCTAGCAAATTATCTGGGCTACTGAATCAACTTGGTTCATTTATTTACTTTGTTTATCGGTCAGACCAGCCCATCACAGGATTTTGCCACTATAAATTGGCCCCTGGACTGACTCGTTCAGGCAGGAAGAAACTCTATCAAACCCAATAATTAATCGGGCACTCCTCCTCCATATGTCGCGATGACTATTCATTAAAGCAATGCATATGGCTCATACCTACATGTGCTAGCTTTTTGCTTTTATTCATGGTTCAACAAATTTATGCACCTTAGGTCCAGTGGAACAAAGAAAAATTAGTACAGAAGATATTATAATTAGGCTGACAGTTTAAAATTAGAAAAGAAAAACTGAAATTGAAAGAGATGTTGCCATTAACAGTAGAATTCATGACATAGCAAACATCTTTGGATGGCCTTCTATGTGCAAGGTACAAGGCTAAACTCTAGAAACATGAAGAGATACATATGTCATTGTCTGTGCCCATAGTCTTACTTTTTGTTTGAAGAGATAGCGTATGTATTGAAAAAAAAAAAAGTAATGGTATAAGGTTATCGCTGGCGAGTGCCATATATTTCTATTTATCAAGATTCCCACTTAAGATGTATAAAGCATCTTAGGAGTCATGAGTAAGTGAAATATATCATACTGTATATATTATATATACTGTAAGAACTGTCACTAAACGTAGAGTATTGTTATGGACTGAATGTCTGTGTTCCCCAAAAATTCATATGTTGAAATCCTACTGCCCAGTGTGATGGTGGTGTTGTGAGGTGGGGCCTTTGGGAGGTAACAGGTCATGAGGGTGAAGCCCTCATGAATAGGATTAGTGCCCTTATAAGAAAAGACATGAGAGCTTGCTCCTGCTCTCTGCTCTTTCCTCCATGTGAAGGATACAGTGAGAAGTAGCAGTCTGCAACCCAGAAGAGGACCCTTACCAGATTCTGACCATGCTGGCACCCTGATCTCAGACTTCTAGCCTCCAGAACTGAGAAATTTCTGTTGTTTATAAGCCACTCAGTCTATAATGCTTTGTTATTGCAGCCCAAACTTATATAATACAAGTATATAGCAGTTAACCATATCATTTTATAAAATAAGAAATGAATATTACCAAATTGAATTGACAATGCTTTGGTAACTTAGGTATTAATAATATAATTTCCAAATGATTTGTTTTAAAATATACACAAGAAGTACAAAACCAAAACAATGATTTTGAATCATCACTGTGAGTGACATAAGATATGACAATAATCATAATCACAATCATAGCTAAGACTTGCCTGGTATTTATTATATGCTAGGTACTATTCTAAGGTATATATAAATATGCATTTCATCCTCATGACAATTCCATGATGCAAGTAATTTATTATCCCTACTTTACAGATGAGAAAACTGAGGTGCTGAGAAATTAATTAATTTGCCCAAGGCAAGTGTCAGGGCCAGACTTCAAAACTAGGCAGTCTGACTTCAGAGTCCACACCCGAAAATACTATGGTGAATGTACAATATGTATTCTCTAAATTATCACTTTGTTCATATTTTTAAGGAGAAAATAGAAGGCAAAGAATAGTAAAGATATGGTTTCTTCCTCTCTTCTGGAATTCTGCACATCCTCTGTAGCCTAAAGCCATGACTTGCACATAATAGATAATCGATAGATACCTGTCCTATGAATGGTTGAGCTCTAGGACTGGGACAATAGTATTTGTGATCCATATTCCCCACCTGTCTTCAAAACTCCTGACCACATGACTTTTCCCTAGTATTCTAGTAGAGAGTGTGGCTCTCTTCCCAGAGTTCCAAGCAAGAAGCAGAAAGAGTGTCTGCGAAAGTCTGTAATGAGCGAAGCACAGTCTGGGACTCAGCCCTGACACTTTTTAGTTATATAACCTTGGGTAAGTCGATCCACTCCTCTTGGAAATGAATGTTCACATTTTTCAAATGGAAGAGTTGGATTAGATGATTTTCAAACTGTGCTCAGAAGGAAGGAAAAAGGGGAAGCATATGAACAGGTGGAACCTCTTTGGCTTCAAGGAGAGTAGCTCCCCTTAAACCTGCTTTACATATTAAGTATATGAGATTTTGTTTGAACAAAGGAACTCAAGGCTTTACAATATTTGAAAACCACTGGATTTCATCAAGTTCTTAAGTACTGTCTCATTTCAAATTTTCTATCCCTCTTGACTGCACAGGCACGCTCCAATATGTCAGACTATTTTTCTCTTCCGACCTGTTCAAGAGACATTTTAACTGAATCTTAGAATTCTTTCCATCATTACAATTCTGGATCTATCCTTTCACAAAAGAAATTGATTTTTTCCCTCCACCCACATTTATCAGTCCATTTTGGGGGAGCTCTTCTTGCCACATCCTTAAATAAGTAAATAGGATAACTGTGGTAATTGCCTGACCTGCAAAGTGTGTAGAACTTCAAGGTTAATGCTCTTGGCACAAGATTTTCGCTACAAACAGCAGAATTCTTCCAACCCTTTGCTGAGGCATCGGTTCAATAATAAGAGAAAATCATGCTATGTATTGAATTACTCAAAAGAGAATTATCAGAGAGTCCCCTGATGGTCTAACCATGGCTAAACTGTACTCCAAAAAGAACTGGTCTTAAAGAACTTCAGAAAAGGTCTTCACTAGCGATATAGTAGAAAAGCCAAATATTTAACAGCAACAATAAAACAAATTATATATCCAAGAATTGGTACACTCCTACCCCAAATGTTGTGTTAATTCCTTTTGTTTAATTTTATAATTTTGAACTTCCTTCCACATGAATGAAAAGAATTGTTACTATTAAGCCTATTCATTCTCTGAAATTCCTTTAGTCAGTTTTCATTAAGGACTGTCAAATACATACATCATTTAGGGACTTTTAAATCTAAATTTTATTGAAGATATATTGCATATGGTTTAATATTTCAGTTCAGCAATGGCCCTCAGCAATAAGCATTACTCCAAGAGTGGGATTAATTAAATATTCTAGCAAACACAGTGATCCAAATAGGAAAGAAAAATTCTGGGCACTGAGCCCAGATTCCCCACCCTGTCTTATGGTGTGCTTCATCTCTCTCTCAGATAAACGAGACAACCAACAAATCTTTCGTCATTATTAGTGAATGTGTAGATGTGCGATAAATGATCAAATTCCTCTTCCGGGTCGCCTAGTAAATTTTTTAAGTAGAAAAAAATTGCACAAAATCAAATTGCTCCATAAAAGGATATTTTCAAAATCAGGAGAAATATAGTTGTCAGAAATAAAACATAACTCTCCATGATAATCACCAGTTTTCTTTTAACTTGACTTTACCACTCCTCCAGTGACAGGTGGGAAATGCTACTATTCTATATAAATCTGTCTTTGTTATGCTATGAAGTTTTAAAGTATTTCAACTTTGTATGTTATAGTGAATATGAATCGCAGCTCCACAGAAACCAGAGATTCAGAGCACACTCATGGTCTGGCCCCACAGAGATTACTGGTTTTGCACTCATCAGTTAAGGCTGATGATAGTCCAACCTTGAATCTTAGCTTTACGTCTGAACTACTTGGTGTTCCTTATCTTAAACTATTTTCACGTCAAGGTGGTGGGAGGAGCTCCAGGTGGAATATTTATAAAGGGCCTTATTCTTCAAACATTCCTGGCTCCTCTTCTTCATTCCCTCTCTCAGCTCTCAGCAGCAGTTACTTGGTAACAAAATAGGTGCATCTAGCCCAATCAAATAGGACCTAGCAACAACATTTCCTGTCATCACCAAATCTGCATTTCAGGGGTGCAATGTACCTTAAGTCTTCTATCAAAGCACCCTTTTGGTTCCGTGAGGAAGCTGTTAATAAGGCAAAAATCTTTGAAGCTAGAGCAGCTGATGAAACAAAAAGTAAAAGAGCAGCAGGAGTGTGACATCTATGTGGCCTAAATGATTTTCAAAGCACAATCAAGTACATGACATAATTTTAATTTTATCTTTCCAATGAATTTGTAAGGTGGTTGGTTATGGTCTTAAGTAAGTCACTTCTGTGAACTTCAGAACCCTCACCTTTAACATGGAGATAATATTTCACAGGGTTTTTGTGAGGCTAGAACAAAGTAACATGTAAAGTACTTTGTACAGAGTACTCAATAAATGGCAGCCAGTTTTTATTATTATTATTATTGTTATTACAAATAGAGGAAACAATTGCTTAGGGAAAGTAACCAGCCCAAGGGCATTCAGTGAATAGACTTTATTGAGTACCTGCATAGGGCTGTGAATATAAAAATGCATAAGATCCCATCTCTGCCTTCTATCTAGGAACTCACACTCACTCTTAGTAAGAAAGCAAACAAAATCTAGAACCAAGTGCTCTTTTCACTCCATTCTGATGCAAATCTAGAAAGGAAGAGGTAAACTGAGGCCCATGTCCACTATCTCTTAGATGAAAAACATTCTTCATATGCACTAAATTTCTTTCACTGTGCTTAAGGGTACTCTAAAACTCAGTATGCCCTCCCCAACCTGCCTCCCCTCCATAATCAGGAAATCTTTATATATAAACTACTATACTATATATAAGATAGACAACTAATAAGGATACTGTATAGCACAGGGAACTCTGCTCAATACTCTGTAATGACCTATGGGGAAAAGACTCTAAAAAAAAAAAAGTGGATATATGTATATGTATAAATGATTCACTTTTCTGTACACCTGAAACTAGCACAACATTGTAAATCAACTATATCCCAATTTAAAACAAGAAAAAAAAGAAATAAGACAATTTCAACTCCCCTCATTTTAGAGATAAGAAAGAAAAAAAAAGTTCACTTTCCCTAATTTTTTCCTAAGTACTCTTTAAAAAACTATTTGCATATGGTTCTGAAGAACCTAGGGGCAGGACAGGAATAAAGACACAGACGTAGAGAATGGACTTGAGGACACGGGAAGGTGGAAGTGTAAGCTGGGACAAAGTGAGAGAGTGGCATGGACATATATACACTACCAAATGTAAAACAGATAGCTAGTGGGAAGCAGCCACACAGCACAGGGAGATCAGCTGGGTGCTTTGTGACCACCTAGTGGGGTGGGATAGGGAGGGTGGGAGGGAGATGCAAGAGGGAGGAGATATGGGAATATATGTATATGTATAGCTGATTCACTTTGTTATAAAGCAGAAACTAACACACCATTGTAAAGCAATTATACTCCAATAAAGAGGTTAAAAAAAAAAACCTATTTGCACAGTCTTTTAACTATAGCACAATGGTATTTTGTTTTAAAGCAATTCTTTAAAGATATTCTTAATGTTTTGTATAGCTATGTTTTTGCTAATTATATGTGGAAAACTAAAAATTACTGATAAGCCATGAAATTAACATAATTTTAGATGTAACTTTAAAGAGACAAATGATCACTCCTTTTTGAAGTATCAAAAAGAGGATGGAAAAACCCAGGAGAAGAAATTACAATGTATCTTAATTGTTACATTTTACTTCTGATTTCATACCTGTCATTAAATATGTAGCAAGACAAAATAAAGTCATAAAACAATAAAAAATAATAATCAGGGAACCCTTTTTTTTTTTTTAACATCTTTATTGGAGTATAATTGCTTTACAATGGTGTGTTAGTTTCTGCTGTATAACAAAGTGAATCAGTTATACATATACTTATGTTCCCATATCTCTTCCCTCTTGCATCTCCCTCCCTCCCACCCTCCCTATCCCACCCCTCTAGGTGGTCACAAAGCACCCAGCCGATCTCCCTGTTCTATGCGGCTGCTTCCCACTAGCTACCTATTTTATGTTTGGTAGTGTATATATGTCCATGCCACTCTCTCACTTTGTCACAGCTTACCCTTCCCCCTCCCCATATCCTCAAGTCCATTCTCTAGTAGGTCTGTGTCTTAATTCTCAGGGAATCCTTAACAGTGGTATTTTCCTCCTTTGAATGGAGAATTCATACCATTGCTTTGATGTATTGCTGTACAGTTAGCTAAAAACACCTTCACCTATGCTAACTAAACTAATCTAACTAGCTAACTTAATCTTCCCCAAATCCTGTGAGGTATGAATTACTAAAATCATTTTAGAGAGGAGGAAATTGAGACATAGCCATAAGTGTCATAATCTAGATGAGAACAAGATCAAAAAGCCTCATCCTAGTTTAATTACTCTTTTAAAGCTTGCTCACTAAGCTACACTGAACCTATATTAAAATATTTTCGCACTCTCACCTAGATTGCCTTCTATTTTCTCTGAGTCTATGATACTCCAATTCTCCTAGGGGTCTAATACTGAACCTTGTATTTGAAGGATTCCCTCAGGCAATATGTTTATTCAATAACCCATGCAACATAATATAATATCACCTTTTCAAGTATGGCTATGACTTTTACATAGACTAGATCCATAAAGGGAGATGGAGAATGATACTTTGCATTTGTTTAGCAGTCTTTCAAAGTGCTTTCATATATATTATTCATAGAGGGAGAATGGAATTTGAATTTAAGAGTAGAAAGGATGTTAGAGATTCTCAAATCTAGTGTTTCCTAACCTTCTTCAGGTCACTTGCCCATTTGAGAATCTGACAAAAACTACAGACCTCATACCCAGAAAGATATACACACAAATTTGCATAGTTCCAAGGGGATTCTTGGAATACCTCCAGGTTAAGAACTGTCTAATTTGCAACTCACATTTTACAAACAAGGAAGCTACTATTTATCATGACAGCATCCCTATGAGGCAGCAAGGTAAGGATTATTATCCACATTTTCCAGATCAGGAAACTAAGGTCCAGAGAAGTTTCAAGACTTGCCCAAAGTCTTAAAGCTAGGTTGCAGCAGTAGCAGAACCCAGGACTCTGGACAGTCTAGTTTTGTTTTTGTTTTTTTAATAAATTTATTTATTTTATTTTTGACTGCAGTGGGTCTTTGTTGCTATGCACGGTCCTTCTCTAGTTGCGGCGAGCGGGGGCTACTCTTCATTGCAGTGCATGGGCTCTAGGCACGCGGGTTTCAGTAGTTGTGGCTCACGGGCTCTAGAGCACAGGCTCAGTAGTTGTGGCGCACGGGCTTAGTTGCTCCACGGCATGTGGGATCTTCCCGGACCAGGGCTCGAACCCGTGTCCCCTGCACTGGCAGGTGGATTCTTAACCACTGTGCCACCAGGGAAGCCCTTGTTTTTGTTTTTAACTGAAGTATATTTATCGTACAATATTATATCAGTTCCATGTGCTCTAGCTCTTATTCTTCTAGATCACATTGACCGCATACTGCACTACAATGAAATTTCTTCACCATGAGAAAGCCTTCTACAGCCAACAGTTTATTTTACCCTCCACAACACACACAACTCTCTCAATCTCTGCTGAAAAAGATCCAAGTACAAAAACTGTCCTATTCACAATAGTAACTAATTTCTTAGAGATTTCCAAAAGGTTTTAGCCGTCACTGACACATTATATATTGGAATCTGGAAATTATTGTAAACAACTCTGCAACTTCTACATCGGTCAACTAAATACCAATCTGGTCAACTTCTCCTTTTAGCATCAAATGAACATACTGGAATCCAAGCAAAGAAGGCAAAAATGTTAGCACTTGTCTTGGAAGGGAGTGGGAAAATAGTATTTGTAAATTAGAATTATTGATAAGTTAATTATAAATTATTAATAAATATTTACTGAATGAATAAATGAATTACTAATAAATATCATAGAGTTTTTCAAGTATTTTGTTTTCACTTTCAAAAATTATATTTAAACTAAGAATACACTCAAATACTGCACCTTTCACTTAAGGTCTAAGTTAAATCAGCATATTCAATACTAAACTATACATGAAAACATGCTTTTTAAACTGTTTATTCAGATTTTATCAAAACAGCTTATGTTGTTAAGACAGTGGTTCTGAAGAATTTTATTATTATTTATACATTCTCCCACAGCAACAAATATATGTAAAATATTTATTAAGAAGATATCTTAGATATGTATAAAATATTTTGATATGCCAAGGATACTATACCATTTATGATAAATGTGAAATTTTTGCAAGAAAATGGCTATTATTAACATTTAATTTAACTTCACTTAATAGCATGCTATCTTGCTACACTTGAGATTTCTATTCTTTATCTGTAAGCCAAAAGCTTCCAGAATATATGCTAGGGTGCTGAGCATTCTGGTTTTTAGGAAGAATCAAAGGTGCTATGTTTTAGTTTTGCTTATTTATGCTGGCTTTAGTATACTTCAAGTCTGAATTTTAATGTTTCATTATCATAGTTCTTCTGTGATAACTAGATAGAATAAGAATTTTCTATAAAACAAATGCTTAATAAAGCAATAAACCTGTTGAAGGAATAAATTAGCAGGCAGGTTATGCTTTTAGGATATCTACACTACACAAAATGTATTGTAGCCACTCTACCTAGTGATTAGGTTTATATTGCAATGTGACTCATAAGACTCACTGTACTGAATAAAAATTTAGGCAATTAGTGATCTTATTTCGTAGGAAGAACTGCTTGCTATCGTATATTAACACAGATCTCGCTCAATTAAAATTGCTCACAGTCAGCAAAAATAATTTCTGCACTGTAATGAAATAATGAAATAATTATATGCAAGGGAGGACTTGTGATCTTTTTAATTATTCTATTCTTCATTTTTAAAAGGGCTATTTGAAAACGTACTCTTATAATTGATTGCTATAAATCAGTCAAATGCATTCTAAGGATCATAAATATTCTAACTTTTAAAAGACAAAGAAATGCTAAATATTCAATGGAATACTTCAATATTCAGAAAATTTAATCTGGGGGGAAAGGATAGACTGCTCTTTGGAAAATAAAAAAGTAAATTTGTTGTCCCGTGAAAAATGAAATATCTTGAATGTCAGTAACAGAAAGGGAATTAACAAGAGATCTTTTTATTGTTTTTTAAGGTCATTAGGCTGTGAATTCTATAATTATGGAAATTGTCAGTCCAGTTCTGTAAGAATGTTTGCTCCCATCCATAAGGTAGTGGAATGTTCAATCAGTCTCTCTCGTGGGAAAGTTAGGTCATAACTGTAAGTGTACCAGCAAAATTGAATTAAGCAAAGAGATTTCATTAGTATTTATAGCCAGAAGGCATCTGTAAAAGTACAGGGCAAAGAAGTTATGTGGAAGTCAAAGGAGGAAAAAAAAATGGGTTTCTAGTGACAAAGGCGAATCTGAAAGAGGTATAAGTGGATAATGAATAAAAGCTATTGAACACTACTGCAAAGAGGGAGTTGCAAAGATGTCAAATATTGATTTTCTTGTGTATGCCTTTGGACTACATATGTAATTGTTTGGATTTGCTGTCTTCATGGTACAACAATATTTGTTGTTGTAGGTTAAAAAGCATGATGTGAAATAAACTAAAAACTAAAAACATGTTGGAGAATTGTAATAATCCTCCACTCAATATCTCATTAAGAGATTTCTGAATTTTCTTGCAAAAGAACACTTTTAATGAACAAAAATGTTCTATATTTTTCAAACAGAACACATGATTCTTATTATTAATTATGTTATTGAAAATTATTTGACTTGCAGCATCACTTTAAGTTAAACTAGGTTCTCTACTTCCTTATTTTATTGAATGGATATTCTTAAACCATATATCTAATTTTGAAAGTACAGTTAAATTATACTTTATTTTTTCAGTATGATTACAATTAATCCAATTAAAGCTAAACTGATAATAAAAATCTGATGTTACCCCTTTAAAAGAAATAATTCCTATAATATTTCCTTTTCACTGCTAAAACTCCAGAAAGAAAACTCTTACATTTTAAAGTCTATATAAGCATATAAATTTAATAACAAATTGCAAACTCAAGTAATCAAATTAACAATCAAGCTAGTATGGTCATTAGATAAACAGAATACTTTTTTCTGCTGTTTTCAGAGGTTATTTTCCCTTTGAACATTCAAGTCTTAACAAAGAATGTTAACTATCATAACGCTCTTTTTAAATAACAGATTCACTTGTTTCTTTTATCTGACTTTATTTGATTATTTATTAAGCTCTTGAATCATACTTATTAATATTACCTTGTTCTCCTTCCTACTTCAGGGAGTTTAGAAACAATAGCAAAACTCTCCAGGTGGATTTTATTGTTCTTAAAACCACAATGACCACAAACTGAAAAAAAGAAAGAAAAAAAAGTATGAGATGTTTAAGCATTAGAGGTGGACAGGGGTACAAATAAAGAACAGTATAATATATGTCAGAAGCCTATCATTTTACCAGTGCAGAAAATACTAGGTAGGACAACTGCAGAGAAAAGAATTTCTGCAGCACAAACAAATTTCTGATTTTATTTTCAATGTCTCACTTTTAATGTTAGTAAATATTTAATAGCAAAGTAAAACAGAGTGACAACGTTGAGTCTATGTGAAATCTAAGACATTCTTTTTCCAGTGTTTTGGAAGCATGTAGGACACAAAGAAGACAATCCAGCAGTAACGGCAGTTCCTCTCTGAGGTAAGTACTTGCTGGGAACAAAACATAATTTAGTTGCACTCTTCTTTTCTGAAAAGGTTGCTTGTGGAATATCCATCATAAAGTCATTTCTGTTTCTTAAGAGCTATTAGTGCCTGGCCCCTTGGCTTCATTAAGACACTCTTTTTCAATACATTCTTTTATTTTAGACTTCATCCCACTTCTCAGCTACAACAGGGCACGTTGCAATTTCTCAGCTCCCGAGGGAGATGTTAGCCACGCCCCCCGATGACTGGCATGCAAGGACAAGGTAGCAAAGGAGAGGAAGGTGGATCTGTTGGCATGAAGTCAAAAGCATTTCTTAAACCCCAGAGGTTAAAAGGGAGTTTGGCCAAGCCTCTGAGACAGAGTACTATATCACTCAGCTGACACTAACATTACCATGATCCCCATTAGGAGGGCATGGGTCTCCCCCCCGTTAAACTCACCCAGTGTTCTGGGGGAGCTAAAGAAGCCAGAAGTTTTGAGAGTCCCTGCCACCAGACCCCAATGTTGCCTAAGCAAGCATTAAGAGATTATGGTAATAACAGGTTTGCTTACACCAAATAAAAGGTTTCACTAATCAAGCCATATTGAGATAAGCCTGTCACTGGACAGAGGAGACCAGAAATCAAATGCTGTGAAAGTCCTGACAGATTGTTAAATAGAAACCCTTTAAAATAGAATTTAATTTACTGTGATATTATAGATATTTATGCATCAATAGGCAAGTGCAGATTGAGTTCAGAGGTCAGCTCTGGTACTTGAAAAATAAAAGCACAGGATGAAACAAAAGGTGACAGTTACCTTTGTCTGAATTAGGGTTCATTAGACTAAATGGAAAGGTTCTAACTGATTCATGTAGGGAACTGAAGCACGGCATGGGATGTGGTGTGCAATATTGGATAACAGGCAAATCCAATTAAGGGATCTTCCTTCTGTTAAAGACTTGTCTACAAAAACAAAAGACAAAAAAAAAAAAAAACCCCAAGGGCCAGCCAGAGAACAGCCTGGGCGGTTGTCTGTAGTGGCCCTCTTTCACAGTGCAGTAGGAGAATATATTTCCTTCATGGCATCATGGTTAGAAGTGCTAGATTTGGGAGTCAGTCCTGAGTTCAAATCACAGCTCTGCTACTTACCAACTGTATGACTTTTGGCAAATGACCTCACTTGCGCCTCAGTACCCTAATCAGTAAAACAGAGGTATTACCAGTACTAACTTCATAGAGCTGTTGTAAGGACTGGAAGAAAGTTTGCAAAGCACTTAGCACAGTGGCTAGCGGTGCTCAACAAACCATAGTTATTAATTCTTCCTTTTCCTTCTGTTTTCTTTCTCGCCTTCTTCACTTCTTCCAGTCCCTTTCTTTTTGTCCCGCTTCCTTTTCTCTTTTACCCCCGCCTGTTCCACAGCACCAGTTACCAGCACCACCAGGACCTGAAGGCATTGTGCAGCCTCCTGGGATCCAAGGGACTGCTGACCTCTGGTCTGCAGGCAGAGTTCAAAATGAAGTCATGAAAGGTCTGTTCATTCATACTGCCTCATTCATGAAAGACTGTTGGAAGTTCCCTTGGCTCTAGAATGTCTGAAACTTACTTGTTCAAACTAAAAGAATTAAGTTCCAGATTCTACCAAATTGATCCACAGGTACAATCTTTCCTTCCAGTCCAATCAGCACTTTGCCACAAATTCCTTACTGACCAGTAGCTAAAATAATTGTGACAAATCACTAAGGAGATTTGTTTAATGAATTTTTTTAGAGTCCCACACCCTAAATGTTTTATTCTTACAGTTTTACATTATGTAATTCAGTCTCCTAATTCATGTTTCCAACACTTCTGTACTTCCTGGGTTTTGTTTTGCATTTTACTGTTTCTTTTTCTTAGTGTCTCTGTTTCATTCCATTTATCCTGGTTGAAAGAAGGAAGTTCTTTTTATTTATTTTTTTGGAAGTTCTTTTTAAAAAGAGGTTTGAATAATATCTCAGTGAATAAAGGTGGTGGAAAGGGTCTCTGTAGAAAAACAGAGACCTTACCAATACATGAAAGTTAATAGGCAGGCAGCATACAGTCTTGTTATTACCCCTTGTGTCTAGAAAACAGCCAAGATGGATTCAAAATGCTACAAAGCAGCTGTGCAACTTTGAGAAAGTCATTTGTCATCCCACGCTGAGTTAGGTACTCCTCCTCTATAATCTGCATGTTTCCTGTGAATACCTGTATCAGAACTCTTCCCCCACTACTGAAATTACTCGCCCCGCCACTAACCTATAAACCATTCATGGGCAGAGATATCCTGTTTATCTATGTATTCTCTGGCCAGCAGTGGTGTTCTTGGCAAACATTTGCTGAACTGATCAAAAATATTCATATCTAGGCCTGAGTTAAATGATCCATTGAAACCCTCTCCAAGTTGATTAATTGAAGATGGCATAATTGACCTGTGTGTAAAGATAAAATGACTCAGACCACTTGAAATGATTTAATATTAAAACAACCTAAATACACATACACACAATGGAATACTACTCAGCCATAAAAACAATGAAATAATGCTATTGCAGCAACATGGATGAACATAGAGATTATCATACTAAGTGAAGTAAGTCAGACAGAGAAAGACAAATATCATATGATATTACGTGCATGTGGAATCTTAAAAATGATACAAATGAGGAACTTCCCTCGTGGTCCAGTGGGTAAGACTACACGCTCCCAATGCAGGGGTCCCAGGTTCGATCCCTGGTTGGGGAACGAGATCCCGCATGCATGCCAAAACTAAGAAGCCTGCATGCTGCAACTAAGAGTCCACATGCCGCAACTGAGAAGTCCGCATGCCCTAACTAAAGATCCCACATGCCACAACTAAGACGCAGAGCACCAAAAGAAATAAATAATAAATAAATATGTATTTTTTTAATGATACAAATGAACTTATTCGCAAAACAGAAATAGACTCAGACATAAAAAACAAACTTATGGTTACCAAAGGGGAAGGTGGGGGAGGGATAACTTAGGAATTCAGGATTGACAGAAACACACTACTATATATAAAATAGATAAACAAAAAGGACCTACTGTATACCACAGGGAACTATATTTAATATCTTGTAATAACCTATAATGGAAAAGAATCTGAAGAATATATACATGTGTATAACTGAATCACTTTGCTGTACACCTGAAACATTGTAAATCAACTATACTTCAATTCAAAACAAAACAAAAACAAGGAAACACAAAAGCGGTCAGTAAACTTCTCCTTAAATGGAAGTTTCCTCAAACATACCTCTCTCTTTTGAATTTGTTGGTGTCATTTTGGACTTAGTCTTTACTTAGTATTTTAATAGAGCCCTATTTTAAAGAGAAGTGGAAAAAGAAAAGTATGTTTCAATTCTTAGCTACCACCACTTCCTCCAATAACTACATCATTTAATTTTTCTGTTCTTCAGTTTCCTGTTTAAACTGAAAATACTGAAGATAGGCCAAGTATTCATATAGTTTCTGTTTCTAAGTCAAATAAAAACATCTCATCTCATAATAAAAATATCTACATCTATTGTTATTATAATTGCCTTTAAATTGAGAATGTTCAACTTCTGTCTTGTAAATTATATTAGTTATCTATTGCTGTGTAACAAATTATCCCCCAAATTTAGCAGCTTAAAACAGCAAGCATTTATTATCCCACATGGTTTCTGGGATCAGGAATCTGAGTGTGGCTCAGGTGGGTGCTTCTGGTTCAGGGTCTCTTGTAAGGTTGCAGTCAAGCAATCAGCTGGTACTACAGTCATCTGAAGGGTTGACCAGAGCTGAAACATCCTTCCAAGATGGCTCACTCACATGGGGATTGGCAGAAGACCTCAACCAGTTCCTCACTGGCTTTTGATAGAAAGCCTCAGTTCCATGCCACATGGACCTCTTATAGGGCTGTCCTAGCATCCTCATAACTAGCAGCTGGCTTCCCCAGAGTGAGGGATACAAGAAGTACAGGGCAGAAGCCACAATGTCTTCTATGAGGTAGCCTCAGAAGTGATATAACATTATGTCTGCCGTATTCTGATGGTCACACAGACAAATTCTGATGCAACATGGGAGGGGACTATACAAGGCCATGACTGCCAGGAGGTAAGGGATCATTGGGGACCATCTTGGAGCCTGGCTACCACAGCAATAAAAATGAATATCCACACCAATGGAGCAGGGAAGAAATGATTATTAGTTGTTCAGAGGGTGGAAAGCCAGAGTCCAAATGACTTCCTCAGAACTGAGATTAAACTCTACTAAACCACCTCAAATAATAAAGTAAGTAAGTGGATGAACTTGGGGTTCTGACTCCTTATTCAAGTTCAAGCTCCTCCATCAAAACAACTCACCAAAAACATATTCACTTCCCCAACTTCACCTACAACTGCAGCACTTGAGGTTGGGGGAAAATCACATTTCTCCTACACAATAAGCAACATCAATAACCAAGACACAAAAATGAACCCCACCCATGGATATAGAAGCTAACAGACACAGACTGGATATTCAGTGGACAGCACTTAATTTTTATACCAGTTCTTTTCCACATCTTAGCTAGTTACACAAGGATCATATGAAACTAGATTCTTTGATTCTCAGCTGAAGAGTACAAAAGTCTGAAACCTGTGGATGTGACAAATCCTCCTCCAACAAACAATAAATCTCCCATTCCCCCAAAAGATATTTTTCCCTATACCTTACTTCCTATATCCTGCCAGGTAAAAGGAAAACTGGGAATTGAGACCTGGGTTCTAGCTCCAGCTCTATTACTAACTTGCTGTGTGATCTCTAGCAAGTCACTTGACATCTCTGCTCTTCAACTTTAAAGAGGCAGAAGTGGATCAAAAAAACTCTTCCAGGGCTAAAATAAATCCTATAATTCTGATTCATTTGTGCTTTCAGATGAACCCAGGTTGCTTATCCTTATCTACTGTCATTTGTGACTCTAACTGCATTGATTTCTTACTACATTGTGTCAGGAAGCAACAGGACAAAGGCCATATCGGAATTTATATTAGGGCTTTATCCACCCCACCCCTTCACAAAAATACTGCTGGAAAACGCTCTCTGATATTCATTGTGGGAAGCTCAGCAGAAATGAAAATACTCAGCCAGTAAGGTAAAACTATTCTGTGACCAATGGAACCAAACTGGAGATAAATTTAGATACGTGGCTATAAAAACCAATTTTTTAAAAATGTTTTTAACAAAAATTAATGATTGCTTGTAGACAGAGACAGGAAGATGTCTTTCCCCAAAGGATTCACTCTTCACAAAGTTTGGCAGTTTGATGAAAGGCAGAGGAGTATGATTCCATGGCAGTAGAGGAAATGATACCCTCATCAGCTGGCAACCAATTTTCCTCAGAGGAGGTACTGACACAGCTAAGTCAGGCCAAAAGTTATGAATTCCCATGGGAAAAGAGTGCAGTGCAAAGAAAGAAGTCTCATCTATTGATCCTAGACAAGTCTGAAATAGAAAGGGAAGCCCTTTAACAATTTCCAAAGAAAGAATGGGAGGGAAGTAAGAAAATGAGGGAAAGAAAAAAAGTAAGAAAAAGAAAGGGTTGAGAAAGAAAAGGACAGGAAAATGCATGAATGAAAGAAAAGAGAGCAAAAAAGGGGAAAACCTGTCCAGGACTAGACACTCATCAAGGGAGCCCTGATTGTCTTGTCCAATAAGGACCCTCTACCACCTACCAAAGTGCCTGGTATAGAACAGGTGCTCAGTAGATGCTGAATGAGTGAAGAACAAGGATAAAGCAACAAACAAAGAACAGTTTGGAAAAAGGCAGGATATTCATTGGCTTCCAGCTGTGTACTTACTCCAGCCAAAAATCTCACAGCTGAACAATAGATGTGAGCAAATGAGAGAAGGTAAATTGATCAGTACAAATCTATTACCCCTCTGGAAAAAAAAGAATGAAAACACACATCCTACTGCTACATACTTTGTCACTTTTTCAATTTTTCTTCTGTATTTTAATAATCTGTATCAGGTAAGCACCTCCTAAATATTTTAGGATCTCATGTTTAAAAAAAGAAAGAAATAACATTTTTTATTTGCATACCAGTTCAAAAAAGTTTAATGGTTCCAAAAGAAAAACATTTTACTTGGACATAGACACCATACAAACCTCTATGTCTTTCTTAGGGCTCTATCAATATTTCACTATTAAAATAAAATTGTCAAGAAAAAGCAACTGAGTGAAACAAAGAGCATTTAAATGTTTTCTAGGATTTTTATCCTTCTGCAGAGTAAGGTATCTGTTTACAAATTTGGTTCTTTTGGTTAAATACAGACACAAGATCAAATTACATTGCAGTTTGAATTGTCAGTTCATTCCCTTCCACAGATTATTTTAGATCTTGTTCTAACACAACTATCCCTTCAGGACCTGTCAGATTGCCATGGTAATTGCTCAGTGACCACAGTTGTTGCAACTTTGACACAGGAGTGACCACGGTTCTAGGTCAGCTTTCATTTCACTGAGAAATGAAAACACATTAACAAAAGTGGGACCACACACACACACACACACACACACACACAGAATCAGAAACACAATATCTGTTACAGAGAGGAAATAGAAAGAATAGCATCCATTTCAAGATCTCATAAAGACTCAGATTAAAAATATTATTATTGGAGATTAACCAAGATGGCAGAGTAGAAGGACGTGCTCTCACTCCCTCTTGCGAGAACACCAGAATCACAACTAGCTGCTGGACAATCATCGACAGGAAGACACTGGAACTCACCAAAAAAGATACCCCACATCCAAAGACAAAGGAGAAGCCAAAATGAGACGGTAGGAGGGGCGCAATCACAGTAAAATCAAATCCCATAACTGCTGGGTGGGTGACTCACAGACTGGCGAACACTTATACCACAGAAGTCTACCCACTGGAGTGAAGGTTCTGAGCCCCATGTCAGGCTTCCCAACCTGGGGGTCTCGCAATGGGAGGAGGAATTCATAGAGAATCAGACTTTGAAGCCTAGTGGGAACTGATTGCAGGACTCCGACAGGACTGGGGGAAACAGAGACCCCACTCTTGGAGGGCGCACACAAAATAGTGTGCGCATTGGGACACAGGGGAAGGAACAGTGACCCTGGGGGAGACTGAACCAGACCTACCTGCTAGTGTTGGAAGGTCTCCTGCAGAGGCGGGGGGTGGCTCTATTTCACCGTGGGGACAAGGACACTGGCAGCAGAAGTTCTGGGAAGTACTCCTTGGCATGAGCCCTCCCAGAGTCTGTCATTAGCCCCACCAAAGAGCCCAGGTAGGCTCCAGTGTTGGGTTGCCTCAGGCAAAACAACCAACAGGGAGGGAACACAGCCCCACCCATCAACAGTCAAGTGGATTAAAGTTTTACTGAGCTCTGACCACCACAGCAACAGTCAGCTCTACCCACCACCAGAGCCTCCCATCAAGTCTCTTAGATAGCCTCAAACACCAGAGGGCAGCCAGCAGAAGCAAGAAAAACTACAATCCTGCAGCCTGTGGGACAAAAACCACATTCACAGAAACATAGGAAAGATGAAAAGGCAGAGGGCTATATACCAGATGAAGGAACAAGATAAAACCACAGAAAAACAACTAAATGAAGTGGAGATAGGCAACCTTCCAGAAAAAGAATTCAGAATAATGATAGTGAAGATGATCCAAGACCTCGGAAAAAGAATGGAGGCAAAGATCGAGAAGATGCAAGAAATGTTTAACAAAGACCTAGAAGAATTAAAGAACAAACAAACAGAGATGAACAATAACTGAAATGAAAACTACACTAGAAGGAATCAATAGCAGAATAACTGAGGCAGAAGAACGGATAAGTGACCTGGAAGACAGAATGGTGGAATTCACTGTTGTGGAACAGACTAAAGAAAAAAGAATGAAAAGAAATGAAGACAGCCTAAGAGACCTCTGGGACAACATTAAATGCAACAACATTCGCATCATAGAGGTCCCAGAAGGAGAAGAGAGAGAGAAAGGGCCAGAGAAAATATTTGAAGAGATTATAGTCAAAAACTTCCCTAACATGGGAAAGGAAATAGCCACCCAAGTCCAGGAAGCGCAGAGAGTCCCATACAGGATAAACCCAAGGACAAACACGCCGAGACACATAGTAATCAAATTGGCAAAAATTAAAGACAAAGAAAAGTTATTGAAAGCAGCAAGGGAAAAATGAAAAATAACATACAAGGGAACTGCCATAAGGTTAACAGCTGATTTCTCAGCAGAAACTCTACAAGCCAGAAGGGAGTGGCATGATATACTTAAAGTGATGAAAGGGAAGAATCTACAACCAAGATTACTCTACCCCGCAAGGATCTCATTTAGATTTGATGGAGAAATCAAAAGCTTTACAGACAAGCAAAAGCTAAGAGAATTCAGCACCACCAAACCAGCTCTACAACAAATGCTAAAGGAACTTCTCTAAGTGGGAAACACAAGAGAAGAAAAGGACCTACAAAAACAAACCCAAAACAATCAAGAAAATGGTCATAGGAACATACATATCGATAATTACCTTAAACGTGAATGGATTAAATGCTCCAACCAGAAGACACAGGCTTGCTGAATGGATACAAAAACAAGACCCATATATATGCTGTCTACAAGAGACCCAATTCAGACCTAGGGACACATACAGACTGAAAGTGAGGGGATGGAAAAAGATATTCCATGCAAATGGAAATCAAAAGAAAGCTGGAGTAGCTATACTCATATCAGATAAAATAGACTTTAAAATAAAGAATGTTACAAGAGACAAGGAAGGACACTACATAATGATCCAGGGATCAATCCAAGAAGAAGATATAACAATTATAAATATATATGCACCCAACAGAGGAGCACCTCAATACATAAGGCAACTGCTAACAGCTGTAAAAGAGGAAATCGACAGTAACACAATAATAGTGGGGGACTTTAACACCTCACTTACACCAATGGACAGATCATCCAAAATGAAAATAAATAAGGAAACAGAAGCTTTAAATGACACAATAGACCAGATAGATTTGATTGATATTTATAGGACATTCCATCCAAAAACAGCAGATTACACATTCTTCTCAAGTGCGCACGGAACATTCTCCAGAATAGATCACATCTTGGGTCACAAATCAAGCCTCAGTAAATTTAAGAAAATTGAAATCATATCAAGCATCTTTTCTGACCACAACGCTATGAGATTAGAAATGAATTACAGGGAAAAAAACGTGAAAAGCACAAACACATGGAGGCTAAACAATATGTTACTAAAAAACCAAGAGATCACTGAAGAAATCAAAGAGGAAATCAAAAAATAGCTAGAGACAAATGACAATGAAAACACGACGATCCAAAACCTATGGGATGCAGCAAAAGCAGTTCTAAGAGGGAAGTTTATAGCTATACAAGCCTACCTAAACAAGAAAAATCTCAAGTAAACAATCTAACCTTACATCTAAAGGAACTAGAGAAAGAAGAACAAACAAAACCCAAAGTTAGCAGAAGGAAAGAAATCATAAAGATCAGAGCGGAAATAAATGAAATAGAAACAAAGAAAACAATAGCAAAGATCAATAAAACTAAAAGCTGGTTCTTTGAGAAGATAAATAAAATTGATAAGCCATTAGCCAGACTCATCAAGAAAAAGAGGGAGAGGACTCAAATTAATAAAATTAGAAATGAAAAAGGAGAAGTTACAACAGACACTGCAGAAATACAAAGCATCCTAAGAGACTACTATAAGCAACTCTATGCCAATAAAATGGACAACCTGGAAGAAATGGACAAATTCTTAGAAAGGTATAACCTTCCAAGACTGAACCAGGAAGAAACAGAAAATATGAACAGACCAATCAAAAGTACTGAAATTGAAACGGTGATTAAAAATCTTCCAACAAACGGAAGTCCAGGACCAGATGGCTTCACAGGTGAATTCTACCAAACATTTAGAGAAGAGCTAACACCCATCCTTCTCAAACTCTTCCAAAAAATTGCAGAGGAAGGAACACTCCCAAACTCATTCTATGAGGCCACCATCACCCTGATACCAAAACCAGACAAAGATACTACAAAAAAAGAAAATTACAGACCAATATCACTGATGAATAGAGATGCAAAAATCCTCAACAAAATACTAGCAAACAGAATCCAACAACACATTAAACGGATCATACACCACGATCAAGTGGGATTTATCCCAGGGATGCAAGGATTCTTCAATATATGCAAATCAATCAATGTGATACACCATATTAACAAATTCAAGAATAAAAATCATATAATCATCTCAACAGATGCAGAAAAAGCTTTTGACAAAATTCAACACCGATTTATGATAAAAACTCTCCAGAAAGTGGGCATAGAGGGAACCTACCTCAACATAATAAAGGCCATATACGACAAACCCACAGCAAACACCATTGTCAACGGTGAAAAACTGAAAGCATTTCCTCTAAGATCAGGAACAAGACAAGGATGTCCACTCTCACCACTATTATTCAACATAGTTTTAGAAGTCCTAGCCACGGCAATCAGAGAAGAAAAAGAAATAAAAGGAATACAAACTGGAAAAGAAGAAGTAAAACTGTCACTGTTTGCGGATGACATGATACTATACATAGAGAATCCTAAAAATGCCACCAGAAAACTACTAGAGTTGATCAATGAATTTGGTAAAGTTGCAGGATACAAAATTAATGCACAGAAATCTCTTGCATTCCTATACACTAACGATGAAAAATCTGAAAGAGAAATTATGGAAGCACTCCCATTTACCATTGCAACAAAAAGAATAAAATATCTAGGAATAAATCTACCTAGGGAGACAAAAGACCTGTATGCAGAAAACTATAAGACACTGTTGAAAGAAATTAAAGATGATACCAACAGATGCAGAGATATACCATGTTCTTGGATTGGAAGAATCAACATTGTGAAAATGAGTATACTACCCAAAGCAATCTACAGATTCAATGCAATCCCTATCAAATTACCAATGGCATTTTTTATGGAACTAAAACAAATCGTCTTAAAATCTGTATGGAGACACAAAAGATCCCGAATAGCCAAAGCAGTCTTGAGGGAAAAAAACAGAGCTGGAGGAATCAGACTCCCTGACTTCAGACTATACTACAAAGCTACAGTAATCAAGACAATATGGTACTGGCACAAAAACAGAAACATAGATCAATGGAACAAGATAGAAAGCCCAGAGATAAACCCACACACCTATGGTCAACTAATCTACGACAAAGGAGGCAAAGATACACAATGGAGAAAAGACAGTCTCTTCAATAAGTGGTGCTAGGAAAACTGGACAGCTACATTTAAAAGAATGAAATTAGAACACTCCCTAACACCATACACAAAAATAAACTCAAAATGGATTAAAGACCTAAATGTAAGACCGGACATTATAAAACTCTTAGAGGAAAACATAGGAAGAACACTCTTTGACATAAATCACAGCAAGATCTTTTTTGATCCACCTCCTAGAGTAATGGAAATAAAAACAAAAATAAACAAATGGGACTTAATGAAACTTCAAAGCTTTTGCACATCAAAGGAAACCATAAACAAGACGAAAAGACAACCCTCAGAATGGGAGAGAATATTTGCAAACCAATCAACGGACAAAGGATTAATCTCCAAAATATATAAACAGCTCATGCAGCTCAATATTAAAGAAACAAACAACCCAATCCAAAAATGGGCAGAAGACCTAAATAGACATTTCTCCAAAGAAGACATACAGATGGCCAAGAAGCACATGAAAAGATGCTCAACATCACTAATTATTAGAGAAATGCAAATCAAAACTACAATGAGGTATCACCTCACACCAGTTAGAATGGGCATCATCAGAAAATCTACAAACAACAAATGCTGGAGAGGGTGTGGAGAAAAGGGAACCCTCTTGCACTGTTGGTGGGAATGTAAATTGATACAGCCACTATGGAGAACAATATGGAGGTTCCTTAAAAAACTAAAACTAGAATTACCATATGATCCAGCAATCCCACTACTGGGCATATACCCAGAGAAAACTGTAATTCAAAAAGACACATGCACCCCAATGTTCATTGCAGCACTGTTTACAATAGCCGGGTCACGGAAGCAACCTAAATGCCCATCGACAGACAAATGGATAAAGAAGATGTGGTACATATATACAATGGAATATTACTCAGCCATAAAAAGGAACGGAATTGGGTCATTTGTTGAGACGTGGATGGATCTAGAGACTGTCATACAGAGTGAAGTAAGTCAGAAAGAGAAAAACAAATATCGTATATTAACGCATGTATGTGGAACCTAGAAAAATGGTACAGATGAACCGGTTTGCAGGGCAGAAGTTGAGACACAGATGTAGAGAACAAATGTATGGACACCAAGGGGGGAAAATCGCGGTGGGGTGGGGATGGTGGTGTGCTGAATTGGGAGATTGGGATTGACATGTATACAATGATATGTATAAAATTGATGACTGATTAAAAAAAAAAAATACCATCTCCCAAGCTTGGAAGTACAAGCTTGGAATGCACACAATTCACCAAAGTCCACCTTGCTTCAACTGAAGATGGGTCTTTGCCATCAATTCTCAATAAAGAAATCTTAGGGCAGTTCAGGGAAACAAGGAGAAGACAAGTCTTGAGGTCAGACTTTCTCCATAGGAGGGAGCCCAAGGATGGCATTCTAGTTGGAAGGAGAAAGTAGGAAACTTGTCTTGGTTGTGATGACATAGCAAGCGATCATACTGCTGCTTAGATCAGTGGTTTATTTGAGGGAGCTGATGGAAATTATGTGGGGACACCAATGCCTGTCCAATTTTTGTTGCTGCTGTGAAAGTGAGATTCTGCATTCAGGGAGATGATGTGTCTGAAACTCATCGTTTGCTCTCAGGTAGAAGAGTTGAGTAAAAAGAACAAGAAGTGGAATTTGTTTTTATTAAGTAAGCATCACTGCTGTGCTAGACAGCTTGCCAGTTGTTTTTTATACATTGTTTCATGTAAATCTTATAAAAGCACTATTATATTGATATGTGTTATCTATGTTCCTTTAAAAGATGAGGAAATTAAGACTAATTAACTCACCCAAGGTTAATCCACAAGCAAAGTGGCAGAGGCAAGATTGAATCCACACCGATTTTAAAGCTTTTGATCTTTCCACATCAGTTTCAAGCAATACTTCAATGGATAAATTACAGAGTGGAAATGAATTTGAGATGGTCTGAAAGTTTCAAGCATGATGTTATCTGGGGTAGGACCAGGGAGATGCCTGGTAATCACCTGCACAGAGGAAGGTAGAGTTTAATTATGTTAATTCCTCAAATCTAGAAAAGTAAACTTAAATTCAGAAAATACAAACTTCTGGGATTATTAAAAACAAAATCCAACCATCTTTCTAATTTTATATATGAACAGTTTTACTGTGAACTCTGAGTTTTCCTCTTTTAAAGACAATGTTGGTAATTAAAAAATATATATACATTATTTTTTTCTTCCATCATTCCTCTCTTTTAAGAACATAAAAAAGGTCACTTCCACACAGCATTTTAATCAGATATGCCTTTCTTTTCAATGAATTATATTCCTAAGTGGAAATAATCAAACCAGATAGACTGTTAATAACCTATGCAATGTTTTTCAAAGTGCATATTTTGTGGAAAATAAATATTTTAGAACAAGACTGAGAGATTAATTTTTTCTCAATAAAATGAATTTCAAATTATCTAATTTTATGTCAGCTTAATGTAAGTATTTTAATAGAGAAACTATAAACGTGTTTATAATATAAGCCACCTTATGATGAATTGAAATGCATCTGTAAAATGAAAAAAATACACATACCAATTGAATCAGGCATCAAATATCAATAAAGACTGTCCCCTGACCACCCACATGCTAAGTAGAGTAGGATACAAATGAGGTGAGACACTCAAGGATATATAATACAAAATCGTATATATTCAAGCAATAAGTTTTGTATGTTCACATTTTAATGGTGGGAGTATGGTTTATTAAGCTGTGCCTTAGTACAGGCGCTGGGGCTTGCCCATGGCGCTCTTAATGTACAAAGCCCCGCCATTCTGCCAAGTTTTCTTGAGCAACGACACCAGGAAGTTGACAGCTAAGTGGATGTTCTACACAAGCTCATCATCTGTCATCTTCAGGTGGCCAACAGCCACTGCCAGACACAGCACCTTCTTCATCTGGAACTTGATCGTGGACTTCACTTCATCAACTTTGGCCACCATGTTCTCATTGTGGGTCAGCAAGGAAGGGAACTTGCCAGCCTTATTCAGATCTGGGCCCAGGATTTGTGGGATCTGCTTGATCAGAGACTATGAAGCCAAAAAGGCATCATACTTCTTGGCCAGCTTCTTGACCAGTTTCTTATTCTTGTTGAGTTTCTTCAGAGCCTCTATGTCCATGTGGTGGATATCCACAGTCTTGACCTCATCACAATGCTGCTGGTCCCCCAGAACCCATACGGAGAACTTGGGGAGGGGAGTGGACTTAAGCCTGGCAGTGCCCGAGAAGCGTTTGTCCTTCTGAGGGTCATAGTTCTTCAGGCCGATCTGAAGCTTAACCATCTCCAAAAACTTCTGGCGCTTGCGCTGGTCACCATGCAGGACTTCCCACACCGCCTCCGTAGAGGGTGTCTTGGGAGACTTTGCAGTTCATAGTGCCTTGCGCCGCAATAACCGGAAAAGAGGGAGGGAGCAAACTTTTAAATGAAGCAACATTACATCCTAAGAGGAAGCCAAAATATTAATTTTTAAATTCATTTTAGTAATTTTCCTTATGTGGATTTGCATTCTTATCTAGGGCTTCTCAATCAGTATTAATTAAAAATTGTAATAACTAATATTTATTGAGCACTTACATATCAGGCACTAACCTTAGCACTTTATATACATTATTATCTCATTTAATTCTAAAAATGCTCTTAAGTAAATAAATTACTTTCCCCACATTAATGGTGAGGAAACTGAGACTTCTGAAAATACAATGATCTAAGATATCCAAAATTAACCATCCAGTACAAAGACATAGAAATGCTAGAAAAAATAAAATAAACATGATTTTTAAAGTATGACTGAGAAGGAAGGACGGGAGGGAGGAAAAATTCCATCCATCCTAGGTGCCCAAAATGAAGAGGTAAGGTAGGGTGGAGCTTTAATTGCCTTGGAGAAAAATTGGTCCCAGTAACCTAAAGGGTTACTGGGACCAATATTCATGCAGTTTTTAATTTTAATATTAAAAATATTTAATATTCATTCAGGAAAAAAGAAATGAGGATTTGGGTGTGCATGAGGAACTAAGAATCCTTAGATAAAGCCAAGACCCTCAAATGGCAGCTCTTTCTGGTAAGAGATGAACTAGAAAATTAATATGTTTACCAGGACAAGGTGAGAAAGGAGCTTGTCTATCTCTTTTCAGCTTTAAGTTGGAGGAAAAACCCTTCCCCCTAAATTCAAAATTTCAGGCCTGTGCCTCTCATAAACTTGGGGATAAAATGAATATAATATGCATGATTTAGGAAACCTCAAATTGAGAAGTTAACACAATGACTGAGCTATGATTGGTGATCTCTCTGAAGCAACTGTAGAAGCAAAAGCAAAAAAAGCCTCAATAAAGATAATCTCACAACAAAATATGTGAGAAAACAATCCACATTGAGCAAGAGTCCACATCCAAGAACTTGAAATAAAACAACATTATGAAAGAGAATATGGAAAAAGGAATAAAGCCATCAAAAAGAAGGTACTATGAAAAAGAATAAATTGATTAAGGAGGAAAATAAAACTATACAACTTTTTTTTTTTAATGTTAGTACTTTCAGAAATAAAAAATTAAACTCTTTAAAGTGAAAACTCAAGAAATGGGTTGAATGAAAGATTAAACCAGTTGAATAAAAGAATTAATGAACTGGAAGACAGATGAGGAATGAAGCACAAAGAGCTAAAAACTGGGAAAATGCAGAGACATGGAATATAAAATAAAAAACTCCAACATATCTCTGATGAGAGTTCCATAAGAAGGGAGAGGGTAGTATAGGAGAAAGGCAATATTCAAGAGATTATGGCTACTGAAATAGTGCAACCACTTTGGAAAACAGTTTGGCAATTCTTCAGAAAGTTAAACATAGTTACCATATGTCTGCACAAAAACTTGTACATGGATATCCATAGCAGTATTATTCATTATAGCCAAAAAGTGGAAACAACTCAAATGCCATCAACTGATGAATGAACAAAATGTGTTATATCCATACATGGGAATATTATTTTTCCACAAAAAGGAATGAAGTTCTGATACATGCTATAACATGGGTGAACATTTAAAACATTACGCAAAGTGAAAGAAGCCAGACACAAAATGCCACATATTATATGATTACAATTATACGATTATATGATTACAATTATAAGGAATGTCTAGAATAGGCACATAGGCAAGTCCACAGGGACAAAAAGTAAATTACCAGATGCCAGGGCAGAGAGAGAAAGGAATGGAGAGTGATTGCTAATGGATATGGGGTTTCATTTCCAGGCAATAAAAATGTTCTGGAATTAGAAAGTGGTGATGGTTGCACAACTTTGTGAACATACTAAAAATCACCGAATTGTATACACATTTTAAAAGGGTGAATTTCATGGTATGAGAATTATATCTCAACTTTTAATAACTTTAAAAATACAATAGACAAGAATTTTTCAGAATTGATGCACTCAAGACACAATGAGTCTCAAACAGGATAAATGAAATTAAAGACACAATTAGCACAGTGTAAGAAACCATAGAACACCAAAGATAAACAGAAATATCTTCAGAATAGCCAGAAAGAAACATAAGTTATTCACAAAGGAAAAATAACTAAGCTGAAAACAGACTTCTCGACAGCATAAAGAGAAGCCAGAAGAAATTGAATAATATATTCAAAAGATCAAGGAAAAGTATCTGTGAATGCAGAATTCTATAATCAGCTAAATTATGATTTTTAAATGAGAACATAGTAGAGATATTATCATTAGACAAAGACTTTGACAATATATTTCAAATAAATCCTCATTTAAAGAATTATTTAATACATATTACAAAAAAGAAGAAAAATCAAACCCAAAACTTTAAGAGAAATTCAAAAAAACAATGAGGGACAAAGAAACTGGTAAATATGTGGGTAACAGTGAAGAGGAACTGATGATACAAAACAAAAATAATACTGCTAATTTACAATCAAAATGGAACAAAAAATACATAACAATCACATGTGCAATGGAAGAGAATGACTAAAAGTGGTCTATGGTCCCTTTATTATTTGAAAGGGAGTTAGAGATACTGATTAATTTTGACATTATTAAGCCAAATATGCATGTTTAAAGTTTACATGTGTGTCAGAATGAGGAAAAATCAATCAACCAAAACCAACCCAGAACTAACATAGGTGTTAGAATTATTAGATAAGAACATTAAAAGAGTTATTATAACTGCATTTCATATATTCAAAAGGCTAGAGAAAATGTTGAACATGTTAAGTAGAGACATTAAAGGTACTAAAAAAAAACCAAATCAAACTTCTACAGATTAAAAACTGCAATATTTGAAATGAAAATTGTATTGGATGAGATTAATATCAGATTGGGCATTGCTGAAGAAATCATCAGTGAACTTGAAGACACAGCAATAGAAATTATCCAACAGTAAACAGAAAAAATACTTGAAAGAAAGAGAGAGAGTGAGAGAGTGGTCAGGAAGGAAAGAAGGAAGGAAATAATATCAATAAGTTGTGTAACAACTTCAAGTGACCTAGTATATTTGTAACTGGAATTTCTAAAAAAGGGAGAGATAGAAAAAATATTTGAAGAAATACTGGCTAAAAAATTTCCAGATTTGATGAAAACTATAAACCCACAAATCCAAGAACTTCAACAAACCCTAAGCATATAAATATAAACTACACCGAGGCAGATTATAATAAATTACTCAAAGTCAGTGATAAAGAGACAATCTTAAAAGCAGCTAGAGAAAAAAGTCACATTACTTAGAGGATGAAGACAAAAATAACTGCAGATTTTCTCATCAGAGCAAATGTAATCAAGAAGCTGGCAGTAAAACATCTATAAAGTACTGAAAGAAAAAACTATCAAACTACTGTTCTATAAACAGGGAAAATATCTTTCAGAAATGAAGGTGAACATTCATAATAGCCAAAAGGTGGAAACAATCCAAATGTCCACCAATGGATGAATAAACAAGATATAGTGTATCCATACAATGGACTATTACTCTGCCATGAAAAGAAATAACGTACTAATACATGCTGCATTATAGATGAACCTTGAAAATACTATGCTAAGTGAAAAAAGCCAGTTACAAAAGACTACATACTACATGATCCCATTCATATTAAAGTCTAGAATAAGGAAATCTATAGAGACAGAAAAGTGTTGTGGTTACTTAAGGCTTGGGGAGGGGGAAACAGAGGGCTGGGGAGTGACAGCTAAAGAATACCAGGTTTGGTGAGTCCCTGGTGGTCTAGTGGTTAGGCTTCTGCGCTTTCACTGCCATGGCCCAGGTTCAGTCCCTGGTCAGGGAACTGAGATTCCACAAGCTGTGCAGTGCAGCCAAAAAAGGAAAAAAAAAAAAAAAGAATATCAGGGTTCTTCTTCAGGTGATGAAAATACTATAAAATTGACTGTGGTAATAGTTGCACATAATTGTGAAGATACTAAAAACTGTTGAACTGTACACTTTTTTTTTTTTTAAGATTTAATTTTATTTATTTTCGGCTGCATTGGGTCTTCATTGCTGCGTGCAGGTTTTTCTCTAGTTGCGGCGAGCAGGGGCTATTCTTCATTGTGGTGCACAGCCTTCTCATTGCAGTCGCTTCTCTTGCTGTGGAGCACAGGCTCTAGGTGCATGGGTTTCAGTAGTTGCAGCACGTGGGCTCAGTAGTTGTGGCTCGCGGGCCCTAGAGCACAGGCTCAGTAGTTGTGGCGCACAGGCTCAGTAGTTGTGGCACACAGGCTTAGTTGCTCCGCAGCAGGTGGGATCTTCCCGGACCAGGGATCGAACCCATGTCCCCTGCATTGGCAGGCAGATTCTTAATCACTGTGCTACCAGGGAAGTCCTGAATTTACACTTTAAATGCGTGAATTATGTATGTGAATTATACCTCAAAAAAGCTGTTTTTTAAAAATGAAGGTGAAATAAGGACTATTTCAAACATAGAAAATCTGAAAGAATTCATCATGAGCAGACTTGCACCACAAGAAATGTTAAAGAAATGTCCTTTAGGGAAAAGGAAAATCATACTAGATAGGAATATGGACCTACTCAACAGATAAATAAAGAGCATCAGAAATGATAACTATGTGAGTAAATATACTTTTTTTCTTATTTAAATCCCATTAAAATATAAATAAAAATAGTAACAATGTGGTATGGGGTGTATAACATGTAAAAGTGAAATGTATGACATCAGCACAAAGGCTGGGAGGGGAGCAATGGAAATATACTAATATAAGGTGCTTATACTAAATATGAGTGTAACTTGAATATAAACTGTTATAATAAAGATGAACACTATACATTCTAAATCAAACACTAAAATAAAGAGGAAATTATAGGGCTTCCCTGGTGGCGCAGTGGTTGAGAATCTGCCTGCTAATGCAGGGGACACGGGTTCGAGCCCTGGTCTGGGAAGATCCCACATGCCACGGAGCAGCTGGGCCCGTGAGCCACAATTGCTGAGCCTGCGCGTCTGGAGCCTGTGCCCCGCGACGGGAGGGGCCGCGATAGAGAAAGGCCCGCGCACCGCGATGAAGAGCGGTCCCCGCACCGCGATGAAGAGTGGCCCCCGCTTGCCGCAACTGGAGAAAGCCCTCGCACGAACCCAAGACCCAACACAGCCAAAAATAATAAATAAATAAATAAATAAATAAATAAATAAGAAAATCCTTTAAAAAAAAAAAAAAAAAGAGGAAATTATAACTAATAAGGTAATAAAAAAGATTTAATCATAAAAAACACCAATCCAAAAGAAGGCAGCAAAGGGCGAAAAGGAGAACAAAGAAAGATCAAACAAGTAGCAAGCTGGTAGATTTAAACTTAATTATTATAAATAATCACATTAAATGTAAATGGTATAAAAACTCCCAGTTAAAAGGTGTAGGTTACCAAATTGGGTAAAAAAGCAAACCTAATTATATGCCGCCTACAAAAAACCCACTTTGAATATAAAGATATAAATAGGTTAAAAGTACAAGAATAGGAAAAGTTATTCTATCCTAATACTAGTGAAAAGCTGGAGGGGTTGGGACTTCCCTGGCTGTCCAGTGGTTAAGACTCCACGCTTCCACTGCAGGAGGCACGGGTTCAACCTCTGGTTGGGGAACTAAGATCCTGCATGCCACATGGCATGGCCATTAAAAAAAAAAAAGCTGGAGGGCCTATATTAATATCAAAGTAGATTTCAGAACAAAACTATTACCGGGGTAAAGAAAATTATCTTATAAAGATAAAGGGGTCAATTCATTAAGAAGTTAGAAATCCTAAGTTTATGAACCTAGTAACTAAGCATCAGAATATATGAAGAAAAACCTGATTGAACTGCAAGAAGTAAATAAGTCTACCATTTTTATCAGAGATTTCAATGTCCTTCTATCAAAATTGATAGACTAACTAGAAAGAAAATCAGCAAATATACAGAAGACTTGAAAAACACTATCAACCTATCTGATCTAATTAACATTTATAGAATGCTCCACCCAACAACAGCAGAATACACATTGTTTTCAAGTGTACATAGAACATTTACTATGATAGAGACCATATTCTCAGCAATAAATGTCTTCATATATTTAAAAATATTCAAGTCATACAAAGTAACCACAATGGAATTAAATTAGAAATCAGTAACAAAAGGACATGTAGAAAATCTGCAACCACTGGGAGACTAAACTTCTAAATAACCCATGGGTCAAAGAAGACATCAAAAAGAAATTAGAAAGTGTTTTCAACTATATAAAATTGAAAATACAGCATATCAAAATCTGTGGGATGCTGCTAAAGCCATACTCAAAGGAAAATTTATAGCACTAAAACATCTATATTAAAAAAGAAGAAAGATTTCAAACCAATGACTTCAGCTAGGAAAAAAAAGAGCAAATTAAACCAAAAATAAGCCAAAAAGGAAGTAATAAGGATCTAAACAAATAAAAAACAATACAGAAAATCAATGAAACTAAAAGATGGTTCTTGGAGAAAATCAGTAAAATTGATAAACCTCTAGTCATATTGATCAGGAAAACTTAAGAGTATAAAGTGAATGAATTAGAAAGGTGCATATCAACCCAGAAAAACCTCACAAATGTAATGCATAATGTAGAGGGGAAAAGAGCAAGTTGCAAGAGAATACGTACAGTATGATTCTGCTTAAGTTCATAAACATGTAAAATGCGTGTGTGTTCGTGGGTGTTGTGTGTGTAATATACACAATAAAAGTATTTTTAAAAGAGCAATGTAAATACGGTTTTAAAAACTCAGGATTGTAATTATCTCTGGCAAAGATCGTAGGAGATGGTTCATTGAATGCTTCAATTGAGTTGTTGACATTTTTTTTTAACCTGTGTGTTGGTTATACAGTTGTTCACTTTATTGTTTTTTATGATGTATATGTACATTACATATATTCTTTTGTATATATAAAGTACTTCACAATAAAAATTTCAATAAAATGTATAGGTAACCAGTAAAGGAGAACTGAATATATAACTTCCAAAGCAACAGCAAGGGAAGAAAAAGAATACAGAAAACTTAAGCAAAGCAATAGAGAGCAGAAAAAGATTGAGGCAAGGAGAAGGAACAAAGAAAAGCTTAGGTAACTATAAAGCAGGAAATGAGATGATGACAATAAATATCAAAAACTGCAATTAATATAAATCAACTAAATTTGTCAGTAAAAAAACAGAAATTCATATTGAATTAATAAAACAAAACTTTGCATGTATATTTATAAGAGAAACACCTAAAACATAATAAAATATCATAGAAAGGTTTAAAGTAAAGGAGTGAAAAGTTATTCCACTGCAATTCTTACCAAAAGAAAGTTGATGTAGACTATTAATATCAGTTAAGATAGACTTTAAAGCAAATATGCATAGGCACAAAAGAGAATCTCTACATAACAACAAAAAGATAAATTCACCAGGTAGCTCTAACAATTCTGAATTTATACGCACCTAAAAACATGGCCTTAAAATACAGAAAGTAAAAATGCAGAGAAGTACTGCCAACCCTACCATTATGATATTAAATTTTAACTCACTTCTCCCAGCAATGATACAGATGTGTGTAGCTATAGACATTCTGAACAACACAATTTATATGCTTGAGCTAATGATAGAACTCTGAATTCAGTTGTTACAGGAAACACTTTCTTTTCAAGCACATACGGAACATTTAAAAATAAATAAATACCCGATACTGGATTGCAAAGCAAATTCTAATAAATACCCAAGAATCTGATGCTACTGAGATGAAGAAACTGAAATTTCACAGAGTTTAAGTAATTTTCTCCAGAACATACACTTAGGTAGTGCATGGTTGACTCCATGGTCTCTAACAATAACCACTATATTATACCATCTCTATTAAATGTTTAACTAAAAATTTAAAAATTTTATGCCCTATAATATAGTACATTTATTTTTTCTACATTATCTCTGACACACTTGTCTCTGTGTAGGCATTCCTAATAATAGAAGCATTCTATTTTACTAGGAAGCTGTAATTTGAAATATGGGTAATTTTAATGGGTTGTGTAAGCATGCTAGACAGAAAAAACCACACCAACAAACAAGTAAGAGAAGTAGAATTATGGGCAGGTAGATTGGGGCCATATTGATAACAGTTTATTCACTAGACAGAGATAGAGTATAAAAGGTTATTAGGGAAGTGTCATGTTTTAGAAAAAAAATATGATTCATATAAGAAATAAAGATCCTTTCAAAATACTACTTGTAAATTACATCATTGTATTTAAATTGACTTTCATTTGTTTTTGAGATATTTATCTCAAGAACTAGCATGGCAGTGTAGAGATAAACACATATATATATGTAAACATTGGTCAAAGTATTTCTTTTTGTTGGCTCTTAGATTTGGCCTCAGAATCTTTCTCAACATAATTCTCCTACCAGTTGTGATCAACTGATGAAACTTTTTGCAGGGCCTGGTACTATAACAGCGAACAAGATTAGGAATTAATGTCCAGCACCAGCTCTATCACCTACTTAGCTGTGTGATCATAAACAAGGTACTTGGTACCCCTAAGCCTCGGTTATAAAATGGGACTGATGGTATTTGCCTTACAGGATTATATAAAATAATGTAATCAGTACCTAGCCCAAATAGTCATTTAATAAATGTTAGTCTTTCTTTTTTCCATATTGCTATTGAAGCTAGTACACAGTATGGGCCCAGTGTATTCATAATATTATCTTCAATAACTATAAATAAACCCCAATTTAAAGAACTCATGGAGGGATTTTCCTGGTGGCACAGTGGTTAAGACTCCGCACTCCCAATGCAGGGGCCCGGGTTCAATCCCTGGTCCGGGAACTAGATCCCACATGCATGCCACAACTAAGAGTTTGTGTGCCACAACTAAGGAGCCAGTGGGCCACAACTAAGGAGCCAGTGGGCCGCAACTAAGGAGCCTACCTGCCACAACTAAGATGCAACGCAACCAAATAAATTAAATAAATAAATAAATAAAATAAAGAATTCATGGCATGCAGATGTCTTAGGAGCATAATATAACAAGTATACATCTTCTTCAAGTCTCCGTTCAAATGTCACTTTAAGGTCTACCATGACAACCCTGTTTAAAGTTGCACCAGTGCCCTACCCCTAGCACTCCTAATTCCTTTACCCTTTTCCTCTTCTCCTTAACACTTATTTCTTTCTAAGGTGATATATCAATGGTGTTATCTTTTATTGTCTTGATAGAAAGTTAAGCTCCACTAGAACAAACATCTGTATCTGCTTCACTGACATACCTTCAGCCCGTAGAACAGTGCCTGCCCTATGACAAGTGCTCTTTAAAGATTTTTTGAATTATTACTCTCAAAGCATAATACACATTTAGGATGAAGTTTATCATTAACAATAGTGAATATAAATCCATATTTCAAAAACTCTTTCTTGATAAAAAGTTCTTTGGCCAATTTCTTGTCAGCTCCAATTAGACTACCAATGTATTGCTTTTATTTTGTAATGTGTTGGAGAAGAGCTCTAATTAGATCATAATTATTTTTATCTTGTAATGTGGTTGAGAAAGACCACTACTAGGAGGGAAGAAAAGTCGGTACTACAATTTTATCATTAGTAATATCTTCAAAGTTTCTTTGCAGGAATCTTTTCATGCCTAAATTATATGCACAATTTGTCAGGTTATTGTAATTTAACTACATAATATAATCTATAAATTAACTTAACCCAAAAAATGCTAACTGCAATAACCTCACAGTAAACTGGAAGCAAACAAAAAAACAAAGTCCCCAGAAACCCTCTGTATTGTACAATTCCTACTCTCATCTCTCAGAATCTCCCTTGGTTACACCTTCCTCCACTTAGGAGACTACTATTTTAAATAACCAAAGCAAAAGAAAGAATAAATTATATATTGTCCTTAATGTTGAGAAAAATAGCAAATCTGGGTACCTACCCCACCCTACATCACAGAATATTATAGATTTTTATGCCAAAGTAAAGGTTAATTGCATGAATATCCTGTTTAGTCCCGGTGGCAGGCTGGGCGTGGGTGGGTGGGGGGTGGCATTCTTGAGATAGGTGTGCAAACTAAATCGGCCTATATGTAGTTGTTTTAGCATAGCCCCTGTGGAGATGCTTTGTAAGTCAACAATTGTTCTCTTCAAATCCCCTGAAGTCACTACATCCCTTAGGTAACAGGTATCCTCTGCTACCTCTCCTACAACTATCTATCAATCCTGGGAGACCTCAGTGATATTTATAATGCCCTTCATAACGTCAAAGAGCTCCACCAATCCTTAAAGTCCTCTGGCTGTTCCTTACTCTCTTACCTCCACCCTTCACTTGAAGACAACCTCAAGCTGCCTTAAAAATGCATTTTAATACCCAGTATGATACCCTTCCTTTGTGACTTTGTAACAAAATACTATTCATGTATATCTTTTGTCAGCCAAGACAGATTTGCCAGAACACAGGATAAGCAGCAGAGGGAGACCTCAGCGGAGTACACCCGTTTCAAAACACACTCGACTCAGGACAGCAGGATAAAGAGCTCTGAGAATAGATGACCAGAGTTCAGATATCCCTAGAGTTCAAACGCCAAGAGTGTATAACAGCTCACAGAACTTCGGGGTGAGGAGTTCTACTTAAATTCCAGTAAGATGCATTATATTCATATGGAAAATATTTCAGACACAGAGAAAAGCAGCGTTACTTAAAGTTGCTCTCTTTCCAGATGAGTGTCGTCTCTCTGAGAGTTCACATTGGGAGGTTATATGTTTATTTTCAAATGCTCAAAACGTTTTTAGAATCCTGTGTGAAAAGGCCTTTGCAGACTAAAGCACGTTCTTTTGATCGTCCTTAAGGGTAAGAAGCTGTCATTATTTGAAGCTGGCTCTTATGTTAGACAATAGCCTCCAAGAGTAAGTTGTAGAAAAGTGGATAATCAAGCCAATACTAATTAGAGGTCAAAAGTTAGATGTGAGTGTAAAATGATGGGACTGATTTTCTTCTGACGGTTAACTATAACTTATTAATTTTGTAACAGTACTTCATAATTATTTTGGAGTACTTAACAGAAGAGAACTTGGAAATGGTACATGGTACCACAAAGAAAACATAGAGGGGGAAGGAAAAAAAAAAAAGCATTTAAATTACAATATTCATTATTTACAATGATCAAAAACCATTACCAATAGCTCTTAATTATCAGCTATTGTACCCGTTTTAAGGATTTATTTGGTCCAAAATAATAAGCAAGATTTAAAATATGTATATACGCAGACTCATACATACACATATATATAGGATAATGAAAGTTTTGTTATAACGTAGAGAAATATGTTTAAAGGTGTGAAAACATTTATATAATTGGTATCGTTAATGTTGTATCTTAAAGCTGGCCTTAAGTACTTAAGTAAAATTATGTACCATACAAAGCTAACCCACTTCTTGATATGCCATTTCCAAGAAAGCCTATTTTCTCATTCCCATAACCAGTCCACTTTCAACCTGGTTTAATATTAAAACTTTGGTATAAAAGACAAAAGAGAGGTATTTTCAATATACATTTTTTTAAACCTTTCTAAATATTTTACATACTAGAACATAACCTCTAGAAACCCTGGTTTGGGATTAGGGTTTACTTATAAATTAACATGTAAAAATTAAGGTTTCATTCAAAATATTTTCTTTGAAAAAGATATTATAAATCATTAAATAATATATAAGACAAATATATAGTTGATGGTATTGCTCTGATTTTGAAAGGTTAAAATGTATTGAGAGTTTTTTTTAATTCTCTAGGAAATAGCTTTATTAATTAACTAAAAGTCTTAGTTTCCTTTTGTCTTCTTAGTATTTAAAATCAGAATTGCTTCAAATTAAGATCAGAAAGAATAATCTCCTTCAAGTAGTAATCATAATTATTTAAATATATTAAGCTGGAGAGAATTGGGAGGTTGATAGATATAATAAATGTTTCACCACAATGTATTTTACCATTCTTCAATCTTAGATTTTTTTTCAACATATATTATACAGTGATGGCATTCAGAATAAAATATAATAAGGTTGCACCTTAGTTTTCAAGAAACCCCTCTTTTTTAAGAAATCCTTCTGTACATCTTCAGCCTTATTCCAAATATTTTTTATGCTTTGACTGTAATTGATACAAGTGCATCCTGAAGTTACTGTGAATGCTGCTTTTTAAACTGGTGCTGGGTTTAGTGTTTCACTTCCACATTTTATCAAAGGACACCACCCGCACCCTCCCCACCCAGTTAGTCAGGACAGACAGCTGTATAAAATGCCTTCTGAATTGACCACACTTAGCCACAAATTTAAATATCTCTAGTCTTCTTTTAACTTCCTAACTGAGATATCTTTTTCAAAATAAAGAAGAGAGAATTTCAAATTACCCCATGGTTCTACACAAAGCCTTCTGCCTAAAAGAGTTTAAACAATGTCATTTTGCATCATAGTGCTTTCTTAATTGTTGTTTTTATTGATGCAATTTATGCAGTATCTTTCTTCTGAGCATTTTCATCACCGTTCATAGTCATCTCTGCCTTCATAGGAAGGGGGTTGAAGGGACAGAATCATCATTTTCCATTTTACAGACAAAGAAACAGATCCCACATCAAGATAGCAATAGAGCAAGATTGGATTCTTCGTCTCCCCATCCAATGCTCTTTTAAAACTGCCTGTCTAATTCTTTAGGCCTCCATATAATTTGTTAATAAATTTAAGCAGCTGAGAAAGTCAAGACAAACGAGCCCTGGCTGGATCTACAGATAATTTCCTGCAGAGGGCTATGAACTTCAATCCTACTGCATAACACTTTCTAACTATTTTAGTCCTGGCTGTCTCCCAAGGGTCTGGTGACAATCATATCAGATTGAGCATCCGCAATGTAGCAAGGATCACGCTAAACACACAGGCACTCATTTATACTTGGAACTTTTAACAGGATTTTTTGCCCTTAACTTCCTAATGTTTAAATCTCACTTATCCTTTCAAAACAGGGAGCAAATGCTACCTCCTTCAGGAAGTCTCTCTCTTAATCCCCCCCCCTCCTCCCCCTGAATCCCCCAGAGCTAAAAGAAATCTCTTTTCTGAACTCCCAGGAGTACTTTATTGGTATCTTTTCGCCCACTTAACACATTCTCCTTTATAATATTTTATGTATCTTAACTCTGCTGCTACTCTGCAAGTTCATTAGGTTAGGATCCATATCTGAGTCACTTAGTACGATTTCAACACATGCTTTCTAAAAGCCAATCAGTGTATTATGGGATAGATAGTAGAGAAATTAAAATAAAACGCTGGGCATTTCCAAATGGAAAATTACCAAAGAAGACACATGCACTCTTGAAAAGGGTGTTAGAAGGCTGGATAATAGTAAAGGGATACACAGTAGTTAAGGTAATACATGCTAATTAATTAGATCTTGAAATTGCATTTGATGCAATCCAAGTATTCCAATTAAGAACCTCTCATTATGTTACTGTTCACAGGACTGATCTGAGAATGGCTATCCCTTTTTGTATGTGTAACAAAATCCAAACTCCTCTTCATGGCCTATAAGACCCTATATGATCTGGCCCTGGCCAACTTCTCCAGCTGCATTTCCTGTCCCTCTTCCACAAAAAGCTCCTGTCTAAATAGCCAAACTTTTTTTGCCTCAGGGCTTTGGCCATTTGGGTCATTCTGCCACCTAGAACACAGTGCTCACCCCCCTTCCCTCCTCACCACCCACCAGCTACCCCAAAACTCTTACATAGACTGGTTCCTCATCCTTCAGATCTTAGCTTAAAAGACCAACCAGGCAACTCTATCTTAAAATGTCACCATAGGGTTTCCCAGCTATTATTTTCTATCATAACACTCTGTTTCCTCCTTCATCACAATTTATACTTTTTTATTTGTTTCTGAACTTGTCTATATTATCTGTCTCCTCTCTCAGATCCTATGGTCATGAGAGCAGGAACCAACTGTATCTAGTATGGTTACCACTGTATACATAATACCTGTTATAAAGTAGGTTCTCAATTCGTTTGCTTGAATGAATGAAGGAATGAATGAACGAACGAATAAAATACCAAATACATGAATTTCAAACTGAATTGTATAAGGTGACTTCAGTGTCTGAATAACCTTCAAGCTCAAATACTATAATGATTAAAACACTAGATCTGGGTTCAAATTCCATTTTTAACTGCTTACTAGCTGTGTCACCTTGAGTAATTTCCTTAGGCCCTCTAAACCTCAATTTCTTCAAAAAAGGGACTAAAAATAGTATTTACTTCTCTGAGTTGTGAGAATTGAATGACAAAATTCCTCCCTCCCTACTAAGCTATTAAATACTCAATAAATGGTTGATATTATTTATATTAGAATTTCTTTTTTCTCCCATTGGTTGTTTGTTTCTCATTTGTTTCACTTAAAACAACAATTTTACATTAATGAGGTTATTTTTAAAATGTGATCTTGGCTGAAGGGTATTCTAGAAACAATTTTACAGCAAAGAGGTTATTTTTTGAGTTTTTAAGTTTTGTTTTGTAAACAGCTTTATTAATGTACAATTGGCATGCCATAAACTGCACTGAAGTTATTTTTTAAATGTGATCTTGGCGCAAAGTGTCTTCTAGAAAACACATGATAAGGAATGCTAACCAACAATGTTGTGTATAACTTTCCACGCTATATGAAGATAGGTATGTCCCGGCTGGAGAAATCTTTAGGAAACACCATGTTGAGATTCATTAAACAAATATTTACTGGGCACCAACTTGTGCCAGGCAGTGTGCTAGGAGTCAGGGATATATCCATGAATAAAATGGACAAAAATCCCTGCCTTCCTGGAGTCGACATTCCAATATTATTTGCTGTAATGCAAAAGGATATTAGAAAATTTGTAAATTTTTTCAAAGGAATTCTTTTAAATAGCCATACACTATGCTTAAAAAAGCAAATCTGTAGATCCATCTGTCACATGAAGTGAGTACATCTATAATAAAAGACCAACTCTACAATAGGCTTAAAGTGTACCCAGCAAGGATCCAATAGTCATAACCCAAGTTACAGCTGTTTCATTCTGTTAACAGGTTATTCTATGAGATACTTCCTAGCTACAACTTCCTCCACTCCTGAAGCTAGCAGTGATAAAAACTGTCTTTCCATCTTCCAACCTGTAAAATCCCAGGTCTGAATACAATGTAAGGAAGAAATAAATGCTATAATATGAAGGAAAACATGAGAGGGAGAGGACTCAAATAAAATTAGAAATGAAAAAGAAGTTATACTGGGCACTGCAGAAATACAAAGCATCATGAGAGACTGCTACAAGCAACTCTATGCCAATAAAATGGACAACCTGGAAGAAATGGACAAATTCTTAGAAAGGTATAACCTTCCAAGACTGAACCAGGAAGAAACAGAAAATATGAACAGACTAATCACAAGTAATGAAATTGAAACTGTGATTAAAAATCTTCCAACAAACAAAAGTCCAGGACCAGATGGCTTCACAGGTGAATTCTACCAAACATTTAAAGAAGAGTTAACACCCATCCTTCTGAAACTCTTCCAAAAAATTGCATAAGAAGGAACACTCCCAAACTCATTCTATGAGGCCACCATCACCCTGTTACCAAAACCAGACACAGATATTACAAAAAAAAGAAAACTACAGACCAATATCACTGATGAATATAGATGCAAAAATCCTCAACAAAATACTAGCAAACAGAATCCAACAACACATTAAAAGGATCATACACCATGATCAAGTGGGATTTATCCCAAGGATGCAAGGATTCTTCAATATATGCAAATCAATCAATGTGATACACCATATTAACAAATTGAAGGAGACAAACATATGATCATCTCAATAGACGCAGAAAAAGCTTTTGACAAAATTCAACATCCATTTATGATAAAAACTCTCCAGAAAGTGGGCATAGAGGGAACCTACCTCAACATAATAAAGGCCATATACGACAAACCCACAGCAAACATCATTGTCAAAAGTGAAAAACTGAAAGCATTTCCTCTAAGATCAGGAACGAGACAAGGATGTCCACTCTCACCACTATTATTCAACATAGTTTTGGAAGTCCTAGCCACGGCAATCAGAGAAGAAAAAGAAATAAAAGGAATACACATTGGAAAAGAAGAAGTAAAACTGTCACTGTTTGCAGATGACAGGATACTATACATAGATTATCCTAAAGATGCCACCAGAAAATTATTAGAGCTAATCAATGAATTTGGTAAAGTTGCAGGATACAAAGTTAATGCACAGAAATCTCTTGCATTCCTATACACTAACAATGAAAAATCTGAAAGAAAAATTAAGGAACCAATACCATTCAGCATTGCAACAAAAAGAATAAAATACCTAGGAATAAACCTACCTAAGGAGGTAAAAGACCTGTACTCAGGAATCTATATGACACTGATGAAAGAAATCAAAGATCACACAAACAGATAGAGAGATATACCATGCTCTTGGATTGGAAGAATCAATACTGTGAAAATGACTATACTACCCAAAGCAATCTACAGATTTGATGCAATCCCTATCAAATTACCAATGGCATTTTTTACAGAACTAGAACAAAAAATCTTATAATTTGTATGGAAACACAAAAGACCCCGAACAGCCAAAGAAATCTTGAGGGAAAAAAATGGAGCTGGAGGAATCAGGCTCCCAGACTTCAGACTATACTGCAAAGCTACAGTAATCAAGACAATATCATACTGGCACAAAAACAGAAATACAGATCAATGGAACAGGATAGAAAGTCCAGAGGTAAACCCATGGTTTACCTATGGTCAACTAATGGTCACCTATGGTCAACTAATCTATGACAAAGGAGGCAAGGATATACAATGGAGAAAAGACAGTCTCTTCAATAAGGGGTGCTGGGAAAATTGGACAGCTACATGTAAAAGAATGAAATTAGAACACTCCTAACACCATACACAAAAATAAACTCAAAATGGATTAAAGATCTAAATGTAAGACCGGACACTATAAAACTCTTAGAGGAAAACACAGGAAGAACACTCTTTGACATACATCACAGCAAGATATTTTTTGATCCACCTCCTAGAGTAATGGAAATAAAAACAAAAATAAACAAATGGGACCTAATGAATCTTCAAAGCTTTTGCACAGCAAAGGAAACCATAAACAAGATGAAAAGACAACCCTCAGAATGGGAAAAAATATTTGCAAATGAATCATCGGACAAAGGATTAATCTCCAAAATATATAAACAGCTCATGCAGCTCAATATTAAAAAAAAAACAACCCAATCCAAAAACGGGCAGAAGACCTAAATAGACATTTCTCCATAGAAGACATACAGATGGCCAAGAGGCACATGAAAAGCTGCTCAACATCACTAATTATTAGAGAAATGCAAATCAAAACTACACCAATTAGAATGGGCATCATCAGAAAATCTACAAACAACAAATGCTGGAGAGAGTGTGGAGAAAAGGGAACCCTCTTGCACTGTTGGTGGTAATGTAAGTTGATACAGCCACTATGGAGAACAGTATGGAGGTTCCTTTAAAAACTAAAAATAGAATTACCATATGACCCAGCAATCCCACTACTGGGCATATACCCAGAGAAAACCATAATTCAAAAAGACAAATGCACCCCAATGTTCATTGAAGCACTATATACGGTAGCCAGGTCATGGAAGCAACCTAAATGCCCACTTACAGACAAATGGATAAAGAAGATATGGTACGTATGTATACAATGGAATATTACTCAGCCATAAAAAGGAACGAAATTGGGTCATTTGTAGAGACGTGGATGGACCTAGAGACTGTCATACAGAGTGAAGTAAGTCAGAAAGAGAAAAACAAATATCGTCTATTAACTCATATATGTGGAATCTAGAAAAATGGTACAGATGAACCTGTTTGCAAGGCAGAAATAGAGACACAGATGTAGAGAACAAATGTATGGACACCAAGAAAAGTAAAAAAAAAAAAAGAATGTGCTTCTTCAATTCAATTACTTCTCTAGAGTCTAGATAGTGTTTTATCAAACTCCTGGTTGCAACTCATTAGTGGGCCATGAAATCGATTTTGTGGGTTATATCAAGCATCTTTTTTCCCAGAATAGGAAAAAAAAAAATCATAGTACAATACATATAGTGTGAATTTTATTCTATGAAACGTGTGTTTCATGTATGTATATTAATCTAATTACATGTATTTATATACGAGGACATGTATTTCTTACCATGAGCCAAAGATAAAAATACCAAGGAATCTTCATATGTTGGGGAGGAGTAAGGGGAGGTGTCACTTGTAGGTGCAAAAGTGAGAGAATAAGCTGAAATTTATAAATCAAAGAAAGTTCAATACTAAAACTTCTCCAAAATGGTAATCAGCTTATAGATTTTTGTTTTAATCATTTAAGGGGAGAGTGAGAAGCACTATGATGAGAATGCACTCACTTTTAATTCAGAAAATTGGTGCTCATTTAAAACAAACCTTAACTTCTCTCTCTTAGACCTAAAATGTTCTGTTCAGAAATAAAACAAAAGGCATGCTGAGTTTATCTTCAGGTTCAATTCCTAGCTTTAAAGTACTGTAATAACCATGAAGATTTAGCAATCCAAGATCCTTTGTCCCCTCCCAGGGAGAGTTGATCCTTCCTTCCTTTATAAAATAACAAGTGAATACCTAGGGCAAGGATTAACCTCATTGTAAAACAAAACAAACAAATGTTCCTACCTTAACAGTTGGTAAATTCAGGTTTCCCAACCTCAGGCTTCTTAATTCTGGACTGAAAAATTATTTGTAGTGCCTTATAAATATTATTTGAAATAGGAGCCCCTATATCAGGAAAGTCATTTCTTAGGATATTAATTCACATCCTTTGAATGTTATTTATTTACATGGCTTTAAAAGCAATTAAGACATTTAGGGAACACATTAAACCACAGATTAATGTACATTTTTCTCTTGGACAATCTATCATTCAAAGGCTTACCCCTACCCTTTTCCACCCAGGGAGATAAATGTTTCAGAACCACAGAGGCATATTTCCTTTCTGTCTGGTTTCTTAAAATTCATTTAAACATGCTTATTGAAATTTCCTGTCATGCAATATTTTAGCAAGATTCCCCCAATATATACAGCACTGCAGACTGTAAATACTGCATGACAAAATTGCTACCAAGTTTTCTTCCTTAGGCAAACAATACCACAGTCAAAATCCCCTACATAAACAATTCCAGTCAGTATGTAAATTAGATTAACATAATAAAAGAGTAAGTATGGCTGTTTTTCTCTAAGTCTTTTAAATACATAGGAGTGAATATTCAAAAACTGTAAATGCCCTGGGGGCATCAGGGCTCTTTGTGAGTTATCACCACAGATCTATAGGAGGACAAGAGGACCGCCCATCTCCAAACTAAAGATCACTTTCTCTATACAACACCCAAATCACAGCTCAAAGAAAACTGTTTTCTCTTTAAGGTACTGTGTTCAAAAATTTTTGAATTCCTAAGAAGTCCCAAGGAGTTACAGACTGATAAGACTACCAGAGACAAGTTTTAGGGCTTTTCTGAGACCAATTTCCTATTCCTGAAAAAGAAAGAGACATGTCAAAACTAAATATGACTCCCTTTAAACAACTGTAAAATGAAGATACTAAAAGTAAAGTTATCTAGGGACTTCCCTGGTGGTGCAGTGGTTAAGAATCCGCCTGTCAGGCAGGGGACATGGGTTCGATCCCTGGTCGGGGAAGATTCCACATGCCGCGGAGCAACTAAGCCTGTGTGCCACAACTACTGAAGCCCACGCGCCTGTAGCCCGTCCTTCACAACAAGAGAAACCCCCGCTAGACGGAATTAGAGAAAGCCTGCATGCAGCAACATATACCAAACACTGCCATTAATTAATTAATTAAATAATTTTTAAAAAGCAATTGCCCTCAATTTAAAAAAAAAAAAAAAGAATGTGAATTCTTAAAAATAAAAACGTAAAGTTATCTAAGCGAATACACAAAGATTCATTTCCTTCGGCCTCATAGAATGATCTCTTGGCCATGGTTTGGTATAAAATACTCTGGAAAAAAGATAAATAGCAGAAGTAGTTGCCACCCTTTTAGCAGCTCATTATAGGTAAGGGTGGGTGAGAGGCTCTGGACTGACATTTTCCTCCTGTCCAGCTACCTAAACGTGGCAAAGTAATCAGGTGTCTGGGGAACCAGCTCATTTCGTAGGCTGGAACTAGTTAGAGAAATTAGAATCTTGATCTTGTTTTAAACTTTGAGGTTTAACCTCCTTTGTTTTAAAGGAAAATAAACACTGAAATTTTGATTAAACTTACCATATTGGCTCCCACAAGAATTAGAGGCCTTGACCACCGTTTTCTGTTTATCTATATCCACTGGGTAGATATATGAACTCAACTAGTTTAACACTGAGAGCTAGTGAATGGTCTTTTTTTAGAAGAGTTCCTTTTACTCCTGCATACTGGTTAAAACACAGACTTTGGAATCATATAGGCTTGAGCTGGACGCCAGCTATATGGCCATGAACAAGTTGCTTAATCTAATCCCTCGATTAGAAAATGGGAATATTAATCAGTACCTGCTAGACAGGGTTGTTATGAGGATTGAGTCAGACAATTCATACATGTAAATGGTAGCTCAAAGAAGACTGAGAATCAGGAAGCTACCTATGCAGGAGGAAGAGGAGGAGAAAGGAGGAGGGAAAATAGGAAGAGGAAAAGGAAAAAGATAGGAGAGAGTATGGGGGCTAGTAAAAGGGTAAAGGGAGTAAAAGGGAAAGAGAGAGAGCCATAATTATACAGTCACTCCTTTGAAGAGTACACACACTGTACTTAGTAAACACATAATCACCGAAACCTTTTCTCCAGCCTTCACCTGAGCAATTGGTCCAAAAAATAAAACCGACAAAGCCCGTGTGTAGCAACGAAGACCCAACGCAACCAAAAATAAATAAATAAATAAATACATTTATTTTTTAAAAAGTGGATGTATTTTTAAAAAACCAGAAAGGTCCTACTGTATAGCACAGGGAACTATATTCAATATCCTGTGATAAACCGTAATGGAAAAGAATATGAAAAAGAATGTATATAAATGTATAACTGAGTCACTTTCCTGTACAGCAGTAATTAACACAATGCTGTAATTCTACTATACGTTAATAAAAAATAAAAAAATTTAAAAAATAAAACAAATAAAAAAATAAACAACCAACCACACAGCCATGCTGATTGGGTTTCACTTTAAATTCATGACCACAACTAGCAACTGGTTTAAAAATAAAGAAAATTTGTTTTTCTGTCCTTGATTAATTCAGTTGCTCAATTATATAATGAAGAATCTAAGTGCTTCTCATTGTTTTCTTCTGCCAAACTCAAGAATAAAAGACGACAACTGCAAGTATCATGCAGACACACGCCTAGTAGAAGAAGAGGAACATTTCCTTCCTTAGAGATCGTTTTGTCAGCAAAGAAAACCTTTCCTGGAAGCCCCTAAACAATCTTCCCCTTCTTTTTCATTGGACAGAATGGTATCACTTTACCATGTCTTCATCAGTCTTTGGCAAGGTGGATGAAACCATCATAGCTGGATTAAGTCAATCAAGTTTCATCCCCTGGAATGGGGTTCATTTTTATCAATATACATGGCCGGGAGGATGATAGAGATACCTGGAGAATTATATTAGCAGAAGAGTCTATGGCCATACTACCCTGAACGTGCCCAATCTCATCAGAAGAGAAATATATTGTCAGAAACATCACTAGATTGGACGAAGCAAACAGTACAAAACGAAAAGAGGTCTTTGGATCCCCCCAAATTCTACAAGCAGCAAGCAGGTTAAGAAAACTACTTCAGCTGCAAACGTGTGCTATCCTTCATGAGAAAGGAAAGATAACTTGGAGGGTGGAAATAAGAACCCAGAAGGTGGAGCCAAGAGCCACAGAGGATTATTTTCAGACATTGAGCCCTAATCTAGGAAACGTCAACCTGTGCATAACTGAATATCAGAATTGCTCTAGACCAGTGACTCTTGTGTGACTCCCTATTCCCCCTTTTTGAAGAAGAATGTCTGCATAGCAGTTATCCTATGCCTATCCTACATTGAGTGTATGTGGAGGAAGACAATTTGTCTCTTTGGTTCACAAGTGTTCTGAGAAAGAGGAACTGTACTCAAGGAGCTTATGGAACTACATCTGAGAAGTCATCTACACCTGACTTATATGATGAGATTCTGAATTCGGTGGTGATGCTGTAACGGAATGAGACTTTTAGGAACTTTGGGAGGAAGAAAGTACATTTTACATATGGGAGCAACATGAATCAGGGAGCAGAGAGTGAATTGTGGTAGCAGACCTCCGAGATGGTCCCCAACGATCCCCACATTCTGGTATTCACTCCTTATATAGTGCACTCCTACGCTGAATCAGCGTTGCTCTGTGTGACCAATAGACTCAGCAGAAGTGATAGCATGTGATGAGGCTAGATCATAAAAGACCTTGTGGCTTCTGCCTTTCTTTTTCTCTTACATCACTTGCTCTGGTGACCCACCTGCCATGACATAAGCAGTCCTATGAAGAGGTTTCCATGGCAAGGAACTGAGGCCTCCTGCAAACAGCCATGTGAGTAAGCCCCAGTCAAGTCTTCATATGAATGCAGCCCAGTCAACAGCTTATCTGCAGCCTCACGTCAGATACAGAACACGAATCACCAAGCTATGCCCCTTCTGAATTCCTGATCCACAGAAACTATGAGAAAATAAGTATTTACTATTTTAAACTTCTAAATTTGGGGATAATGTAGTGATAGATAATAATTCATGGTGTTGTTATTAAAAGTGCTATAATATTTTTTTCTTAAAGTCTGCCTGTTCTGAGACATTCTCAAAACCAGTTACCAAGAAAGTATTAGGGTCCCTTTTAAAAGAAAATAGCACAAAATGGTTGATACATATCTTCATCCCAGAAAAGAGCAAAATATCAAACTCTGCAGTAACGACTAGACAATAAAGATCTCTGTTCTTTGTGCATCGTCTTCCATAATTCAAATGATTAATAATAATATTATAGAGGCATTTAATCGATATGCCCCCATTGAAAGGTTTAATTCAGTTGTGTGTGACAGTAAGAAAGCCACTGGGGATGAGGAAAGGAAAGAAGGGGCAGATGAAAAGAAAGATGATATTAGAGGGCAGTGCAGTGTAGTGGTTAAGAGCCAAACTGCCTTCAAATCCTGTCTGAGTGACCTTCCTCATTTGTAAAATGGGAATAATTACTGTTCGTCCTCACAAGATTGTTATAAGGATTAAATAAATACATGTAAAGTACATAAGAGAGCACCTAGCACATAGCAAGTACTTAATAAAATCACTTACATCATCCTGGAGGTGTGGATGGGATGGGAATGTATAGATTTATTTTGGGTCACAAAGAAAATTCAGTCACAGTCTTACTTGGCAGGTTATGCTGCTTTAGTTTCCTTTCAGAAAACCTCAGGAGAGTGCAAAGAGAAGCCCTGATCTAACTGGGAGGCAATTAAAACTATAGTTAGTGGCACCTATATTTGTTTTAAGCACCTCTCTATCCATCAGTAGAAAACCTCCTGGACAGCTTGAGTATACTCTAAGTGTTGAAAGTTACATCTACCATGTATGGGGTGACCAAATACTTTATTATCCAAACTGGGACACTTCTGAGAATAAAATAGGCCCTAGATATAATTATACGTGAAAAGTAGGCTTAAACTGGAACCGTTCCAGGCAAGGAGCAATGAACATTTTGGTCATTGTGACTGTGGCACAAGTTCATAGAAAGAGGCAATATGCATGTTTTAATGAAATCAAACAATAACATTTTGCAACTATGCACAGAATGAAGAAATGGTATCTACTTTCAATAACTGCCTTGCCGGAATTTGAATAATTCCTTTCAGAGAAGGCCAAACACTTATAAGAATATCCATATAACAATTACACATAATAAAAATACATCTCAGAAACATTTGACCTGTTGACAACTTTTATCTTCTCAAAAGTCCCTCTTCCTTGCTTCCCACGATCATACTTGCTCCCAACTTAAGCTCTATTTATTTTCTCACTTTCTTTTATGGGCTCTTCTTCCTTCTCCCCTCTCTGATATTCCCTTGGCCTTTTTCTCATTGCACACACTCCCATTTGCTGAGCTTACACACCCTCATTGCCTTAACTATCACACGTGAACGCTGATGACTCCTAAGTCTTTATTTGTAATCCCAACTTCTCTCTTAAGCTCTAGCCCTGAGCTATCCAGTATGATAGCCATTAACTACTTGTGGCCACAGAGCACTTGAAATGTGGCTAGTTCAAATTGAGATGGCTGTAAGGATAAAATACACATCATACTTGAAAGACTTAGAAAAAAATGAATAGAAAATATCTCATAACTTTTATATACATTGTATGCTTAAATGACAATATTTTCAGGTATATTGGGTTAAATAAAATGTATCATTAAAATCAACTTACCTGTTTCTGTTTACTTTTTTAAATGTAGCTGTTAGACATACCTAACTAACATATATAAAAGTACATACATAACTCACATTTGTAGCTCACCTTATATTTCCATTAGACAGCACTGCTCTAGATTCCTATCTCCTACTAATTATCTCAACTCTGAAATTCCACCAGCATCTCAAATTCAGTATGTGCAAAACTGAACTCATCAACTTCTGTGTTCAGTCCATTCTCCACATCAATGATAGAGTGATATTGCTAAAACACATATCCAGTTACATCACTTCCTTGCTCAAAATTCTACAATAGTCACTTTCAAGATCAAAAAATAATAATAATCTAAGCCTCTCAATCTCTACCTTCAAGGGCTTACAATGTCTCCTCCCTTACTCTTCACAACTAAACTGAAAGCTCCAAGAAGGCTGGGACTATGTCTCTCAATCAGAAAACAGGAAAAGGCAGACTTCCCTGGTGGCGCAGCAGATAAGAATCCGCCTGCCAATGCAGGGAACACGGGCTCAGTCCCTACCGGGAAGATCCCACATCCTGTGGAGCAACTAAGCCCGTGCACCACAACTACTGAGCCTACGCTCTAGAGCCCGCGAGCCACAGCTACTGAGCCCGTGTGCCACAACTACTGAAACCCGCGTACCTAGAGCCCGTGCTCCGCAACAAGAAGCCTGCGCACCGCAAAGAAGACCCAACGAAGCCAAAAATAAATTAATTTAAAAAAAAAAAAGAAAAAGAAAACAGGAAAATGCATCACAAAGACAAAATTCATTTAAAAAAATTTTTTTGGAGTGATTCTTAAAACTATGGGTCAAACCCAGTTCTAAGTGTTTTGGGTATACTTAATCCTTACAACAATCCCATAAAGAAGGTACTATAATCTCCATTTTACAGATGAAGAAATAAGGCACAAAGAAGTCTAAGGGATATGCTCAAGGTCACACAACTGGTATATAATGGAGTTCATAGTATGTCCTGGGAATGGAATACAGTCCCATGGGGCTACAGCATGGAGTGCAAATGAAACTAGAAGCTAAGTTGGAGCCAGATCATGGCACGCCTGAAATGCTTTCCTAAAGACTTTGAATTTTCTTCTATAAACAATGAGGTTTTTGATCTGGGAAGTGATTGGCATGCTCTGACTGATATTTAAGGAGGTAACTTGGGTAATCATGTGGATGGCTGAGGAGCAAGAGACTAGAGTGTTCCTCCATCTGTATTCTCCCTCTCCGTACCAACATTTCCTCCAGACGCCCAAATTTCCTATGTGAGAGTTACTGTGAACTCCTTCTCCCTTATTAATCAGACACTTAGTACTATCAAGTTTACTTTCTAAATTTTTCTCCAATTCATCCCCTCTCCTCTAGTCCCACTGCCTTTAAGTCACATCTTCATCACCTCTTACTGAGATAACTGAAATAGCCTCTTAACTACCTCCAGTCTTACTCCCTCTAGTTTATCCTTCACATGGCCCCAAAAGATTGTTGCAAAATTTTACTCTGATCGTGCCAATCATAACGTTAAAACCCTTCAGTGGCTCCTTACCAACTTCAGGCTCTTTAGCACAATATTCAGGAATCTTCATGATTTCACTCTTGTCTGCCTCTACAGCGTCAACTCCAGCTACCCGCCCCCTCCAATTATTAAACGATTAGCTCCTCCTCTTGTATTGCATACCCCTGTGTCTTGGCTCGCTGGGTTCTCTGCCAAGAACTCAGTTCCTCCCTTCATCCACCGAACAGCAGTTAACTCATCATTCAAGACAGCTCAGGCTTTATTTCCTTTGGGAAACCTTCCTACACACCCCTCTTTTCCAGGCAGAGTTAGGTGTGTCTACTCTGAACTCCTGTAACATTCTATGATAAATATTTATACAATTATACCACATTTTAACTATAAACTTTCTTTAATAAGTCACTCATCAGAGTGAGGCTGTGTCTTACTGATTTCAGTTACTGAACCAATATTTATTGAGTGCTGCCAGCACGCCCCCCCTCGCCCCCCGCCAACCCCCCCCCCACCCCCCACACCAGACGGAGAGTGCTTGGCTAGAGCATCCTCTCCCGCTAAATTCAGCTGTATGACTTCCATCCTTCTCCGGTGCATTGTAGGGAGATCTACAAAAAGAGGCAGCCAGAAATATCTGCTTTGGACCCAAGGTTAAGAAAGTCCTTTCTTTAAAAGTGTTAGAAGGAGAAGAATTTAAATTTTAAAAGTGCATTTAATATCCCAGGTCTTGTCACATCTGTATGTGTATCTTTAGTATGTGACTTTTACTTTTTTTTTTTCTTGTAAATTCAGTTTGCCCTTCTGAGAGAAAAAGTATGTATTATGATGGTGTTTCTATATGTTACCCAAATGGGTCCCTTCCCTGGGATGTGACTGGGCCAGTGGCATAGTCTTCTTGAGATTTTGCCTAGGGAAGACTGGGCTGAAACTGAGGAGCCAGTTTAAATCTAAGTATCCTGTTGCCCTTGTTCAGGAGTAGAGAGGAGAGAGGATTTCTGCATGAATACAAAAATCATAACCTTTCTGAAGGGCAGAGTTGTAAGGCGTCTTCCAGGTCACCTGGGTGCTCTGGCTCATGCATAAGTAGGAAATGGACCCAATACTCCCCGCAGAGAATCCTTCCCTTGGGACCGAATCCTCCTCCACACTCCCCTCCCCCACCCAAGACTGACCCTCTTCGCAGTGTGTGTGCAGGCGCGGTGGCGACTGCTTCTAGAACCAGCCCTCTCAACCTCCCTCTCCTAGCCAAGCTCCAGAGATGTCAAAGATTCTTAAGCAGGGGTTTTCCAACCTGCCACTGAGGCTAGGCAGGCGGGCCCAAGCTGCGATGTAGAGAATTCGATGTCCTGGCGACCTCCTCGGAGGAGTGGATCGAGTTAAATATAACCGCGGGAATGGAATGGCTCTAAAAATAAGGCAACAGCTGGCCAGTCCACAGCCCAGTCCCGGGAAGGGCGGGGGCCTGAGTGGTCTTGCGCAGGAAGGCCGCTCCGGGGCCGGGGCGAGGAGGCAGCAGCGTCCGCGGGCCCGTGCCGGAAGGCCAGCGGGGTGGGCGCAAGCTGCCCGGGGCCTGAGAACCTCCACCCGGCGCGGGCCCCGGGGACTGGACTCAGGGTCGCTCGGTGGCCTGAGGGGGAACTTTTGAAGGACTCAGAACCCCGGCGAACTTGCCTGGACGTGACGAGGTGTAAAGGCTGGGCGCTGAACTCCCGCTCGCCCCGCCGCCAGGGGGAGCTGAGCGCGAGCGGAGGAAGCCGAACCCTCGAGGAGGCCGGGGCGTCGCCGGAGATCCAAGTGTGGGGGACGTGCGGCGGCGGCCGCGCGCGCACACACGAGGCTCCCGCGGCGAGTGGCGCTCGGCCTTCGCGCCCCCCACGTTCCCAGAAGGACCTTCCCGCGCGCGCCCCTCAGCCCTGCGCGCCCTCTCGCGTCAGCGCCCCAACCATCAAGGCAACAATTGAAACGTTTCCAAAACGGGCTATTTATTTGCTCTCAATAAATCGATCCGCAGTGATTGAGAAATCGATGTGGCCTGGGTGGGCGAGTCGCTCTCGGGGAGGGAAAGGCGCTTCCGCCCGGCGCCCGCGGGGAGGCCGAGGGCGGGTGCCGGCCCGGGAGAGGTCCCGCCCGGGCCACACCCGAGGACCCGCCACCTGGGCGCGCGGGCCCTGCCAAGCCGCGTTCCCTCGGGCGGCGAAGGGCGCGCGCCCGCTGCCCGCTCTCCTCGGCCCCTTTCGCCTTTCTCCCCCGCGCGCCCGGGAGGCTGTGGTCGCCAGCAGCCGCCTCGCCGCTCCAAGGCTTTTGTTGCTCCTCGTTGGGCTGAATGGGGGTTTTGTAAAGCGGGACAGATAAAAATGAGCGGCATCATATTGTTTGACAGAATGATCCCATATGATGAAGTGTCGGCTCCGAAGGGGGTGAAAATGGTGAATTCCTAAAAACCCAGCCCTCGGCTCCTCCGCGAGCTGCCGGTAGCCTGGAGGGACCCAGCGGACAGCCGGGCCCGGCCGCATCGCACCAAACCGCGTCGAGAAGACTCGAGCTTTCAATGCCAAGTCATTTTTAAACCCCAATCCTGCCCAGGACCTTTCTCCTCGCGGATGAAAAGAACAATTTTCGAGAGAAAGGCTCGTTTTGATTAAATCTGACATGCTGCTGATAACTCCATGCTAATGTGAAATAATTAACATAATAGCCATAATTAAAAGCACGCTAACAATGCCATAAATTTATCACACAATTTTACTAGCTTTCTGCCCCTAACTGCTCTCTCATCGTTAATTAAACGTGTTGCCTTTTACAGAATGGATGTTTATACATTTCCAATATAAATAAATTCGAAGCCGTCCTCTCTCTCTCCCTCTCTCTGTTCCTTTCCCTTTGGTCTCTCTCGCCATTACAAGGCACTTCTTGGCATGGGCCTTGAGTGGCGGACACCTTGTAAATAAATGAAGTTTTGAGATGCAAATCCAAACATGTACATTAAATTAATCTTTTCCCCCCATCCCAAAGAGATCTGGAAAGGTATACAAGGGTGGAAATAGAAATAACTTGGATGCGTTGGGGACCCGGATATCATCTCAGCCCTTCCCACCTCCCTTGGTGGCGGCCATCCAGGCAGAGGCTGATAATAGTTTAACGCATCTGTGAAGATTGTCAAGAAAGAGCCGACTTTGGTTTTTGCGGGGTGGAGAGAGGGGTATGTTCCAGATGGGCTCCATCCACGTTTTGTTCCCCCTGCAGCAGAGGGAGGGTGGCTGCTCTCTGTGGGAGTCGCGCCCCTCACTGCGCTGAACGTGCTCCTTTCTCCCCGTGTTGCAAGAAAAGCGCACACGAGCCCAGGCGTAAAGATTTATCTCACCTCGGGCCAACGATTTATTCAAACCATTGGCATAGTCTCTGACTTAAAGGAGGAGGAAGAGGGCACCTGGGTTCGCTTGGGCCTGGCGAGGGGTAGGTGGGCCATTCCAGCCTTCTGCACGCACACTCTGACCGTGCCCCTCGTCCTGTGTTGACCACTTAAGAACCCAAATTGAGCTGTAATTAATTTCCCTTTCTCCGTCATAAACTGTTCCATCCACTCTGTCTCCCCCACCCCCATCTCACCCCCCAGGACACACACTCTAAATCTCCCCTCCCCCGAGACGTCTCAATTTCCTTCCAATCGATCCGAACTCCACTTTTCCTGTTTCCTGTTGCTAGAACCTCGGTCCGCTCCACCACCACTACCAACCCCCGCCCCCAACGGCCCCGGTCCCGGCGGCTTCCGCAGCTGGGTACCACGGACTCTGCCCGCCCCAGGAGAAACGGAGGGAGCCTCATTACATCCTCTTTGGCTGAAACGTTTCAAACATTTGAACAGGTGAGACAGCTGGCTGCCATCTTCTTTAAATCCCTCCGGGGAAGTTTGCTAGTTGTGACCCAAGTAGTCACTCTCACTCATAGTAATTGTTTGTGCGTGTGTGTGTTTTCATTCTCCCTTTCTACCTCCCCAGTTACCCTCTGAGCCTCAGAAAATGTTTATCCACATTTCTCTTTCCTCCCCCCCACTAATATTTCCGTTCCCTCTATCACATCTTTCTTCCCCCCACAAATGTGTCCCTGTCTTTCTGTATCCGTCTCACATCTCCCATCTCTGTCTGTTCTAAAGTTTGGCGGTAACTGACAACCTGTGGGCTTTTAGCTGCAAGCTGAGATTACGCGGCAAACAGGATTTACTTAGCCTGGAATCTAGTCGGCCTAGGACAGGACCCTGCACCTCGTCGGGATCGGGCCCTTCCGCCCTGGCGGCGTCCCGCGGCGATGGCAGCGGGAACCTTCCTGCCTCCCACCTGGGCTGCCGCTTAGCCTCCTTCCAACCTCGGGAGGTTGCGCGGCGCTGCTGTCCGCCCGGAAGGAGGAAAGGGCGGCCGGCTTCCTAGCCTAGAGAGGTCGCGGGAAAATCCGCCGCCTCCGCTGGAAATCGATATTCAGCCGTTGGGCCCGCACGGGTGCAGGACGTCGGGGCCACAGCCAGTAGGTCCCGCACGTCTCATCATTTAGCTAATCGAGTCGAAAAGTTTCTGTAAGGGCCAGACCCGGCATCAGATGGTAACACTGATTGAACAAGAGATTAGCACAATAGATCTCTAACCGAGGGGAAGCGTTGCTTTTCACGCTACGCCCCGTAATTAATGGTATGAATCAATTAATTTGACTTTTATTGTGTCGAAGGATAAAAGCGCAACAAATGGAACTGGCGGCTGGGAGTTGTTCACCTCCCACCCCTTCCCCCAGGGAGGTTCCAGAGACACCGGGGAATGGACGGATTGGGCCAGGTCTTGGCCGAGGGAGGCCGAGAGGCAGCGACAGCGGCGCCGAGGGAGTCCTGAGAGCCAGCCCTGGCGGGCAGAGAAATCGAAATTAGGCTCATTTGGAGGATACTTCAAGAACACTGCGGAGGGCAGCCCACGGAGCCGCCACCCTCCCGCACGCACACACACACACACACACGCGCGCGCGCGCGCGCACGCGTCCACGCGGGCCCAGCCTCCTAGGCTGCGGTAGGGCTCCTGCTGCGGCCCGCGCCTGCCTCTGGGGCTGTACAACCGAAGCTGAGCAAAAGGGATTTGTGAATATGCGAATTTCGGTTTCTTTTTCGCGTCCTTCCGACCTTCCTTTTGTAATTATTGGTTTACTGGGACAGTTGCAGCCGGGACCTCCGCTGCCGGGGGGGTCGGTGGGCAGCCAGCTCGCCGCTCCGGTCGGTTTCGCTGGAAGCTGTCTAGGTGGTATTGTAAACGGTTCGGAGCCTGCGGGCCACAAAGCGGTGCAGCTGCGGAAATGAACCCAGATGCATTTTAGGGTCAGGTGCAATCGGGGTTTCATTTAGATACAGAAAAACCTTGGAGTTTCGTGGGCGTCTCAAGTTGGAGTAACTGCCCCAGCTTCAACCAGGAACATCCTGCGAAGTGGGGATCCAACGTGCTAGTGTTTAAACCGGGAAATTATCTAATGAAAATTAAAGTCAATCTGTGTGTCGCACTGCCTATAATGAAGCGAGTTTACGTGTGTGTGTAGGCTAAGGAAAGAGGGGGGTCGTAGGTGAGAGACACAGGGAATCAGAAGTACTACTGTCCGCCAGGAAATGTATCCGTTTCTTAGTGTCTTCTGTAAATATTTCACTATTTTCTCTCGGACCATCCGCCCTTGTGCTCCTTCTTCTGGTGAGGCCCGCACTCCCCTCGCAGGCCTCAGCGGCCAGACTGGGCTTGGGTTCCAAGACCCCGCCACACCCGGTAGGCACTCGCGGCTCGCAAGGAGGCTGCCTAAAAATGCGGGAGGGGAAGAGGCGGCGCATCGCGGATTCACCCGGTCAGGAGCACTATTCTGAAGTGCGAGGTCCACGCGCCCCAGCAATGCAACGCACCCGGGTAGGTTTGCGCCCCCGCCATATCCCAGTTAAATGCCCACAGTCTTTCCTACCATCACTGACTTTCCTTGCCAAAGAAACTCGGTGCTCACTGGCCGCATCCTCGCCTCCTCCTCCACCTCCTCTGTTGCTGGTTTCTGAGGAAGTTAAATCTTGGAGGGTTTGTCTATGCCCTAAGAGGAAAAAGAATCCACGTTAGTTAGCAGCAGTGAGAGCCTAGCCCGCTGGCAAGCTCGGGGCCGGTCCCGCTCCCAGGAGGCTGGGCCTGGGCGCCTGCGAAGTCACACCGCCCGCTCCCCGCGTTGTCTGCCATCGCAGCCTGGGCGCGGCGTCTAACCTAGAGGCCCGAAGCCTCTTCCCGGCCCCACTCGACTTACCCAGGCCGCTGACAATCCCGGCTCCTTCCCCAGCGCCTCATTTCCGACTTTTTCACATGCTAAGTCGTTTAACAACTCCGAGCAGCTAGTTAGGCTTCTTTATTTATAGGTTCCCTGTTATTTTACGTCTTTTTTATTTCTCTCGGCAACTATTCTAATAGATTAATCAATAGCCATTTTCTGACCTTCGGGAACCCCAACTGATGCTGCTGTGGCCGAGCGGGAAAAATATGTATATACATATAAACACGCCCACATCGAGCCAGGAAAGCGAAGGCAGGACCGGGTGGTTTGACTTTAGGGGGAGGAGGAGCGCCTCCCCTCAGTAGGTGTCTCCGCCGACTAAGCACTGAGGCAGGAGGGGCTCTTAAGTCTAATTAGCAAGACAGAGCCGGGGCGCAGCCCTTACTCTTTAGAGCTAAAAAGAATCAAACAAAAAACAAAACAGAGACTACTAAGTTTTTCTTTAAAAAAAAATAAATAACAACGGGATGGGAATCTTGTCCTACGTTCTACGCCCAGTCCTTGCCTAGGGAGCGTTGGCAAAGTGGGGAGAAGGGAGAGGGGGCGGGGAGGGCAGGGCAGCGGAGCCTCGGGGTTCGGCGGACGCTCACAGGCCCACACCCTCACTCGTTCACACGCACCCATCCGCACTCACACCCACAGGCTCCCTCGATCCCCCGCGCCGGGCTCCAGCCCAAGGTGGGGTCTCGGGGCGGACCGGGGCGCCCTCGGGACCCGCGGGATGCTGGCGCACAGTGCGGCGCAGAGTTGCGCGTCCCTCGTCCCTTTGTTGACAATTCTCTCAACCAACTTGAGTTTGGCCGGCTCAGCGGCGGCCCTGACGTCACGCACGGTCACGTGGCCCCGCCTCCCGCTGGATCTTTAAGTAGAAAGTAATCTATCAGGCCAGTCCTTAAAACGCGACTTTCGACTACGGGGGCTTCAGCGGCCCTGACACCCCCTCCCCCCGTTGCCCCTGCCCGCACCCTCCCGAGCTGCTCGGCGCCCGGCGTCCCGCGCCCGCCAGCACTGCTCCTGCTCCCCACGCCCGGGCCAGAGGCCGAGGAAGGCGGGCGAAGTGAGGGGGCGCGGCGTGGAGAAGCCGCCGGGGCCGGCAGCGGCAGCGAGCGCCTAGCACCGAGCGCCAGGGACAGCCGGAGTTTGCGGAGCGCTGCCACTGGGGGCGGACGGCAGAGCCCGCTCCGCGCGATGCCGGGCCGCCGAGTGTGAGCCAAGCCCGGAGGGCCCCGAACCACCTACGCCCCCCTCCCCTCTCCCAATCCCCCATCTTTCGGGGGCGCCCAAAACCCCTTTCCTGAGGTTGGCGGCAGCCCCTGAAGACGCCCATCGCGCACCGCTCCTTCCCCGCCGCCGCCACCAACCCCGAGGAGGGATGACCCTCTCCGGCGGCGGCAGCGCCAGCGACATGTCCGGCCAGACGGTGCTGACGGCCGAGGACGTGGACATCGATGTGGTGGGCGAGGGCGATGACGGGCTGGAGGAGAAGGACAGCGACGCGGGCTGCGATAGCCCCGCGGGGCCGCCCGAGCTGCGCCTGGACGAGGCGGACGAGGTGACGCTGGCGGCCCCCCACCATGGGCAGCCTCAGCCGCCGCACCAGCAGCCCCTGGCACTGCCCAAGGAGGCCGCTGGAGCCGGGGCCGGGCCAGGGGGCGAGGCGGGCGCGTCCGAGGCCGACGGCTGCAAGGGCGGCGTTGGCGGCGAGGAGAGCGGCGGGAGCGGTGGCGGGCCTGGCTCGGGCAGCGGTGCGGCGGGAGGCCTGGCTCCGAACAAGCCCAAGAACAGCCTGGTGAAGCCGCCCTACTCGTACATCGCGCTCATCACTATGGCTATCCTGCAGAGCCCGCAGAAGAAGCTGACCCTGAGTGGCATCTGCGAGTTCATCAGCAACCGCTTCCCCTACTACCGGGAGAAGTTCCCCGCCTGGCAGAACAGCATCCGCCACAATCTCTCGCTCAACGACTGCTTCGTCAAGATCCCCCGTGAACCGGGCAACCCGGGCAAGGGCAACTACTGGACCCTGGACCCGCAGTCCGAGGACATGTTCGACAACGGCAGCTTCCTGCGGCGCCGGAAACGCTTCAAGCGCCACCAGCAGGAGCACCTGCGTGAGCAGACGGCGCTCATGATGCAGAGCTTCGGCGCCTACAGCCTGGCGGCGGCGGCCGGCGCCGCGGGGCCCTACGGCCGCCCCTACGGTCTGCACCCTGCGGCCGCGGCCGGCGCCTACTCGCACCCTGCTGCCGCGGCAGCCGCGGCGGCGGCCGCGGCGCTCCAGTACCCGTACGCTCTGCCGCCGGTGGCACCCGTGCTGCCGCCCGCCGTGCCGCTGCTGCCCTCGGGCGAATTGGGCCGCAAAGCGGCCGCCTTCGGCTCGCAGCTCGGCCCGGGCCTGCAGCTGCAGCTCAACAGCTTGGGCGCCACCGCGGCCGCCGCGGGCACGGCAGGCGCCGCGGGCACCACGGCGTCGCTCATTAAGTCCGAGCCGAGTGCGCGACCGTCGTTCAGCATCGAGAACATCATCGGTGGGGGCCCCGCGGCGCCCGGGGGCTCGGCGGCGGGCGCTGGGGGCGCCGGGGTAACTGGGGGCACCGGGGGTAGCGGGGGCGGCGGGGCGGCGCAGTCCTTCCTGCGGCCGCCCGGGACCGTGCAATCGGCAGCGCTCATGGCCACGCACCAGCCTCTCTCGCTGAGTCGGACGACGGCGACCATCGCGCCCATCCTGAGCGTGCCGCTCTCTGGACAGTTTCTGCAGCCTGCAGCCTCGGCCGCCGCCGCTGCCGCCGCCGCAGCGCAGGCCAAGTGGCCCGCTCAATAGGGACGTGCCGGTGGCCGGGATGCAGGGCCCGGCGGCGGCCTCGAGCGTCGGCTGCATTTGCAAGCTGCGCGCCCCGCCCCGCTCCTGGCCCCCCTGCCCAATCCTGGACTTTGCCTCTCTTCCATTTCCTCCCTCCAACCCGTCGACACCGACCTTCGGCGGCCTCCACCCGGTCCTGCACACCTAGGCTGGCGGAGCAAACTCTCACCGCGCACCCGCGGGGAATAGCTTTCCGTACAGGTAAAACCGAAAACCGAATTTCCGAAAATGTTCCCCGATGGCGCCTGCTCTCAGTACCTTGGGGATGGGAGGGAAATTCTTTGTATATATTTGTATAAAAATTATTGACTTTCCTTTTGGGGTTTTTATTTTTTTAAGAAAAAAACAAATTCAGTAGATTTAGAGCTCTGAACTTTCATTTTTTCTGAAGGTTCACTCTCCGCAGTTTTATGTGAGAAAAAAATGTATAGAGATGTTGGGAGATTTTAAATATTAAAAGATTTTCACAAGGCGAATAGTGTCATTCTATTATAAAAGTCTGTTTATATATGAATGAATATATATGGTATTCTAAATGTTATTCCATCGTGTTGTACACAACTTTGTAAATAAAATTTTTAAAGGCTCAGCCTAGTGTTTTATTTAGGTGTCTGAGATAAATGACAAGATTTTAAAATAGTATTTGCATTTTATTTTTCCCAGATATTAGAGGAGTTTCAAGGAATGACCTTTTCAAACTTTGCTAATTCATAATTTGAGTGTAAGAAGTTTAGAGAAAGAATATGCCTAATTTAAATTGTATTAATATTTTCTTTTAGTTTTCATATAAAATCGGGATGTTGGTGGTGATCTCCTTCCTATCAATTCAGTAAATCTAAATGACTAGATATTTCTGAAGATAAAGTAAGCTGCCATTAAAAAAACCAACCTAATTCTAAACATCAGCACAATTTTAATATTTTTTAAATACAAGACTTTATCTTTCACAATGAAAACTTCCCAAATGAGAGTTCTTAGTCGTTTCAATTATCCTTTCAAAAGAATGTTAATTCCAAACATCTCCCTCATTTTAGCATTTAAAGCCTTGATTTTTCAAACTGTTTATTTTCATCCCCTAAGTGGAAGTGGTAATAAACCCAGTTAACTTTTTAAATATATGTATGGCATTTTAAATTTTGCAGTGGAGTTGTATTACCTATATTAACCTGATAGGTGATACACAGTTGTTTTATTCTTTCATAATATTTTCAAATAGGATACCTCTTTTCTATGGCAGTAATCCACAACATAATTTCGATTTCTGAAGGATTCCTGTAGATGCCTCCTCCAACCCGCAGCTTTTCCGAAGGCCAAGAAATAGTGGCCTTAATATCCTTTTAAAAACAGATGCACATCACCCGTTTTTTAACCTTTTTAAAAATACCTTAGGCTAGTTTAGTGTGAAATGCGAGATCACAGAGCAGGAATGGGGAGATGTCCTTGCGGATTATTTTTAATGTGCATTTCAGCTGTTGCAACCTTAAGTATTAAGGTAGAAATGAAACATCTAGACGCGGGAAGCCGGTTCCCATCACCAATAACATATCGTCAAATGGCATCAATTCTAATTATTTCGTAATTAATTTAGCTGTTACAATTACGTATGCGAAATCGCTTTTTAAAACTGGAGCGGGTAGCAGTACTGTCAGCTCGGCCCTATGCGCGTGCTGTTTGCAAAACACCGCCAGGCTCTGGCGCTGGCGTCCACCTCGCCTCCCTGGTCGCGGAGACGCCTCCCGGCTGCTGATCCGAGCCTTATTTCCCTGCTGTCGGCGTGGGCTAAGGGAGTCGCTTTAAAAGACCCTTCCTCGCAAAAACCGAATCGGTCTTCCTGGTAAACAGTAAACATTATTGTGTCCTGAGTAAACATTCCTTCTGGATCAGAGTCCTAAAATAAAACAAGCTGCCGGGGGTGAGATCGTTTAACTTGATAAACAAGAACTTGATAATCAACCGCCACCGAGAGGAGCAACAGTTACCTTCACGGAGAAGAGATTATGGACCACACAGTCTCCGGGCGGGTCCCTTCTAATCTCTTTTTACAAGGAAAAATAAACGGATCTAAATTTGTTTGTGTGTTGCAGCTATAAAAGTAACAAGTTGTTTCACAGTTGTGTCTGGCTAATCGGTTTTTACACAAACAGCAAATGGTACATGATTTGTGCAAACACATAGAGGTTATTTCTAAATTTAGCTGACACCCCTGGGAAAAGGGAAAGGCAGGGCTTCTTGAATTCACTTTTAGCCTCAAGAAGCTGCTGATCCAAGGCTTCTAAATGACATTGGATAACAGGGGCCTCATTCCATCCCTGATCCTTTGTTACTTATAAAATTACTCGCTCATATTTCCGCGCATAGCAGCAATACCGGCCGAGCCTGCGCCCGCAGCGTGACACTCGGCCACAAGCTGCCTCTTGAGATTCGCAGGGCTTCCCACCCCCCTCCCCCGATGCATTAGGCGTTGGAGTGTAGAGGAGAGATCCCCCGGCAACTTTCCTTCCAGACACTTATCAACCTTGAACTAGAGCCTGAAGATGGTCCCCTTTATTTCTTGGAGGGTAGGAGACTCTTAGACGCAGACCCCAAACCAACCAGCGGCTGTTTAAAGTCCCGGCAGATGTCAGGGAGATAGGCCTGGCCATACCTCAGCTGAAAAGCTCTTTTTGGTTTAAGCTTGCTAAACCACGAAGGCTTAGACCAGAAGGGAAAAATGCAAATATCGTATATAATGAACGCAAGCACTTAGGGGAAGGGAGGGCTGGAAACCCACATTTGATATGAGCGGACGCGAGCAGCAGCGAGGAAAGGCACTGGAATCTCCTTTTACACTGAGATTTAAAGGCAACACGACTGATATCGGCTTTTTATTTCACTTAGGCAGATTTATTTGTAATAAAAAGAAGAAGCGGGTTTTTTTTTTTATGGGGAGGATTTTAGCTTTCGGCTACACACGAATTTAAACTGGTTTCCACTTCTTCCGGCACTCATTTCTAGAAAGTCCATCCAGTTCCAAGGCCTGTGGCTCTTAGAGTATCCCCTGGGCGAAGTCCCTGAGTGGGGTCCCGGTTCTCAGTCCCTCCGGGAATGGAGGGTGGATTCGGAGGTCCAGGGAAATGCGAACGAAGGCTAGAATACATGCCCGGGCTCGGCAGGGCTCTTGCTGCGATGGCGGACGTGGCCTGTAGGGGGCGACGAGCAGATGGAAAAGTTCCGCGTTTTGTCTCCGAGGGTTCACTCTCAACCCTGAGAGACTTCTGCTTCCCTCCCAGGCTCTGAGCACACTGACACCCTTCCCGTGCTCATCCTCCCGGCCTGGGACACCCTGAATCTCTGAAAAACTGTTTTTCTCGGCCTCTCTCCTGGAAGGGACAAAGTCCCGAGGGAAGTTTGCCCTAAAGATTGGGAAGCAATAAAGTTTAGTGATGAGGAAACATGGACTTGGAAGCAATTAAGAGTTATATTTGAGGTTATTTATTTTATATGGTTTATAGGAAGAGTCTTGGCAGTGAGGAGACTATGAAAGGCTGGTGTGTGTGTGTGTGTGTGTGTGCACGTTTTAACGTGGGTTCCTTGAAGAACTGTACTGAAGAGACTATAATCTGAAGGAAAGCCAGTTCCAGAGCCATGTGTCTATTAGACACATGCTGCAAACTGCAGCATAATTAGTAAATGAACGCCTCTCTGGGAGGTGGATGGAGAGGTTGGAAGGTGTTCTCAGAATGCCCAGGTCGCGTGGTGGTGGGGGCGGTTGTGTGTGTGTGTCTATTTCATGGGAGGGAATGACAGGAAGCAGTGGAATGAGACATGCCTTCCAGAGGGGGGAGGGCGTCCCAATCAGGGAATAGGTACTTCCTGACTGTGACCTTGGACAAACTGCTTGGTTTCTTTCTCTCCATTCCCTTGCCTCTACAATGAGAATGAGGAGTCTATTTGTCGCTTGGGCTTGCAGGATTAGGTGAGTTGGTGTCAGTGAAAAATGTTTTATAAACTGTAAAGACCTAAGGGGATGTAAGGAGTTTATTTGTTTGTTAATGGCCTCTAGAAAGACAAACAACTCTGTTACAAACACTTGCAGTGTTTGGCTTGTTTTTGAACAACTAGATTTTAGGTGTAAAAAAAATGGGTTTTTCTATGAGGGGTTGCATAACCTATTCCAGTCCCTTGCTATCTGAAAGGATGAAGCAAAAGAGAGGCAAGTCAGAAGGGGCTTTTCAAAGGTGGGGGTCTCCCCCTGGTCTTGAGTCCTTCGGCCCCGCCCTGGGCCTGAGGAGAAGCCCGCGGTGCCCACTCACTCTCAGTCTGCACCCCCTGCTCCAGAGGCCTGGCATATTTCTTTCTGGTTGAGCGGTATCTTTTGCTTTTTGCCCCTTTGCTTCCACTGTCCGAGGCAAGTGGGGAAACCTGAGCCCTCCGCTGACAGACGCCCATTAACGCAACACGCAGTCTCGGGGCGAATTAAAGGCAACCAGATCTCAGACCCGCGTAAAAGACCACCCTCCCTTTGCCTCCCTCCAACAGTTGGCATAGTTACACCCAGAGCCAACTTCTCTCTTAACCATCGCTACGCCCTCCCCTTGCCCTCTCAGGAATGTACCAGCCATTCTTTGCTCCCCGAGGGCAGCACCAGCCAAGCGGGGCGAGTACGCGGAACAAAATTTGAAAAGAAATGTTGCAAAATCAGCGGAGTCGTAGAAAGCATCATCTTATTTTTATTTCCCGATGGGGTGTCTTACATACGAATTTTTCAAAATAAGAATTAAGTTAGTCACCTCCCTTATTTTAATATAAAACTCGTACCAAAAGCCCTCCTTTTTCAGATGATTTTGTGCTTATGCACACAGCTCCGTCCTATCAGTGGTGAGGTGGGGAGGGAGAGGGAAGACCTTCATTCCCTTGAGTCCTCTGGGGCTGAATTTCGGAAGCATCTTCAGAAAAACAGCCCTAGAGAGCACCCTTCCCTCTTTTCACACAGTTCCTGAAAGTTCAGTGACTTCCCCAAGGTCACTCAGCGGCCCAAGGGTAAGCCATGGAAATACTCAGCGGAGGAGAAATTGTTCTCTACCCAGGAAGGATGCCCCCCTTGAGGAAAGGAAAAAAGCGAACAGTGGGGCAAAGAAGGTTGGGAAGAGTGGAGAGAAAAAAAAAAAGACAAACGCAGAGAATCACTGGGCCGAGCGGGACTCAGCTCGCGGAAGACCAAGACCTAGACCCTGGGTGGCCCCGCGGCCCTGGGCGCCCGATCCGCTCCAACCCGCCCGGGCCTCGCCGCTCTGCTCGCCCAGGGCTGAGCGGTTCTCCGGGGACCGACGGCTAGATCTCCTTCTTGCCTCGGGATTTGGGAGGGGAAGAACGAAGGCGGGAACTCCAGGCCCGAAACTCCGCTCACTCCAAGGGTCAGAGGTCCAGCCTCATCGCCCGAGTGTCGGGAGTCGGCCTCCATGGGCGTCCCCACCCCCTCCCATGCCAGGTCCACCTTTGCGCCAGCCACTAGGGCTCGGCCTGCGGGACTCCAGCTCCCTCTGCCTGGGGGTGAGGGAGGGGGCCAGGGTGGGGGGAGAGAGAATTTGAATTGATTAGGGAGGAAACCCATCCGTAAAACGACACCCGCCCCCGCGGCGCCCTGCTGGCCCGCGCTGGGTAAGCCCGCGACTGGAACAAATCTCCGCTGTATGAACCAGGGCGGCCGAGACGCCCCAACCCAGGATCTCTGGGGAACCAGGGACAGCGCTACTAGGTTCTAGTTAAGCCACAGCCTTAAGGAGGGTCGTGAGAACTCGGGCGACAAGGCCAGGGTCTTGGGACGGGAGTGCCCCTCGACTTGGGCCTGTTCGCCCGGCCGCCAGCGCGTGGCAAGAAGTCTCCTCTCCGCCATCACCGGCCCCCAGCTGCTCCCGCTTCAGCGGAGTGGGCATTTGGAACGCTCCTTCCCGGGATCCGGCAATAGGAGCTGCAGTGCACGTCTTATCGAAGAGGGGAGCTTTGGTTCTTTTCCTCCCTCCGTTCCTTCCACTCTCTCCTCTCGACAGATGGTAAGCGAGACAGTTTTCTCCAAAAGACCAACAACACATTTTCGCCGTTACCCTTGCAAGAGGCGCATGCCGGGGATCGCAGCGACCTAGCAACCCCAAACCTTAAATTTTCTCTTTGCTTTCAAGCTCCACCTGGGAGGCACCGCCTTCTCCGGGAAGCCTTCCTGAGCCTCCCAGCTCAGGTCGCTTGCGCCTTCTTGGAGCCCACGGTGCCAACTAGTGAACGGTTGTCTACGATGCCCTGTAAGCTCCTTACCGTCTAACATTGCTGAGCACAAAGGGGACGATCAAAAGTATTTGTCTAATGAAAGACAGACTAGGACCATGGGAGTGGGGATGAGGAATCTTGAAGGGTGCTTATTGATCGAATGAGGTTTTTCTCGAGTTTGGGGGACTGTTTCCTTCCCATTCCTTTCCTTCAGTCCCCCCTTTTTATAATAAATGCTTTTATAAACACCGTGTTAATTTTTTTAATGAAGGAATTTAAAAAGCATTTATTAGAGATTTAAAAAGTATAACACATTTCAACGTTCATAATATAATTGGATTTTCTGCGATATTTTTTCTGCCACTGTGAAATTAGTTGAAAACTCCTTGGCCTAGCCAAAAGTACCAGCAGACAGTTCCACCTCCAGCCTAATGAAGAAAACTCCTCTAGAGTACCTCGGGGTTTTCAGCCAGCCTCTGCTTCAGTTCTCCCAGTAGAAAAGAAATCGCTACCTCACAAAACATCCATTGCACACAGGGGCAGCTTTATTTGTTAGAGTGTCTTTCTTTTATAGAACTTTTATTTCCTTAGTAAAATATAGAGAATTTGAGAGTCATTTGCTTAGATTTCAATACTAAAGATGTTATATTGTCGTGTGTTGGGTTTCTTTATCTTGACACACAAGGAATTCAACGTGGTTTGGCCTCTATGTTAAGACTACTGTTTGTGGAGAAAACTGAGCAAAAGCTATAGCTTTGAGAAAGTATCAGGATTCTGTATTCAGTATACATGTTCCAGGGCTGTCTACGGGGCCTGCTCTGAGATCTATTTGGAGATCCCTAGTTATTTACCACCTCTCCCAGGGTTGGGTTCAGACTATACTGGTGGTAAAAATTTTTGTGGGATAGTTGTCAGAATCTCATTCTTTTTTTTAACCAGAAAAAAAAAAGCATTTTTAAAAGCTTAAACAGTTATATAATTTATCCTTCATTGCTGTGAACATTGGCATAAACGTTAATCTCTCACCTGTCAGTTATCCAAACCATTCACCATACAAAACTAGGACCTTAGATGGCTTCCCTGAAAGATATTCATACAGATTCTAGTATTTAATATAGAGAAGAAGAAAGAAAATCCCAGATTATTTGGTCATTGCCCTCCAATTGGGATCAAGATAATATTCTCTTTAGTGTTATACACTTAATGCTTTTTTTTTTTTTTTTTGCAAATTTATATCTAGTTTGTGTGGTCCCTATTGATTTAGGTGGTTTTTTTTATTACTGAAGTATAGTTGATTTACTGATTTAGTTTTTATATAGCTCAGTTAGCTTCTTTCTTTGCCATTGTTACAGATTATATCAGTAAACCATCTCTCAAATTCTACCATTTTACAAATGTAAATGTTGGTTACAAGAGCAAGGTGGTATCAAGATCAGCACAAATTAATCACAACCACTGTGAAACATCTGCTTTATTGATGGTACTTCAACAGCATCACCTTTCCACATACATCAGGAATTATGATTTTATGATAAAAGTTGCTCTTGCTGCTGGAGGGAATCGAGTATAAGACTTAACAGATTGGATTAAAGGACAATACTAGTTCTTAGTCCTAGGCCTGACATTGAACTTGGAAGTATCTGATGGAGTCTGCCCACATAAAGACCACTATTTTTTTTTTATTATAGAATATTGGCTATATTTCCTGTGTTATACAATATATCCTTGTAGCTTTTTTTTTTCTTTTCTTTTTTTTTAATTTGGCTGAGCTGTGTCTTTGCTGCGGCATGTGGGATCTAGTTCCCTGACCAGGGATGGAACCCGGGCCCCCTGTATTGGGAGCAAGGAGTCTTAGCCACTGGACTACCAGGGAAGTCCCCTTGGGTTTTTTTTTAAATATTTTTTTGATGTGGACCATTTTTAAAGTCTTTATTGACTTTGTTACAATTTTGCTTCTGTTTTATGTGTTTTGGTTTTTTGGCCTCGAGGCATGTGGGATCTTAGCTCCCTGACCAGGGTTCAAACCCACACCCCCTGCATTGGAAAGGGAAGTCTTAACCACTGGACCACCAGGGAAGTCCCGCCTTGTAGATTATTTTATACATAATAGTTTGTACTTAATCCTGTACTCCTGTATTTCCCCCCCTTCCCTCTCCCCACTGGTAACCACTAATTTGTTCTCTTTATCTGTGAGTCTGTTTCTTTTTTGTTATATTCACTAGTTTGTTGTATTTTTTAGATTCCACATATAAATGATATAATACAGTATTTGTCTTTCTCTGTAAAGACCACTATTGAAAATTTAGCTGAGAGAAAGAAAGGAAACGGAGGAATTATACTATTATAACTATCATTTCAACATTTCTGGTAACAGATCTTTTTGAGTACCTATTTAAACATTTAGAGATTTTTTTTAAACCTTAATTTCACTTTTGTCTTGATTTAAGATAGCTGATATTCCAAGATATCTGTCGTTCAAGCCTCTGGCAGGTTGATGACTCCTTCCCTCTGATATTGATAGTGTATATTGTAGTTCAGGGGAGGAGACTGAATCACTCTCCTCTACCACCACCACCCATGGAGCCCCATGAATAAAGTGAAGAAGCCCCACAGGAGACTGAGCGAATCTGCTCTCTACTTTGGGAACCATCATTCTAGTACAGAATATTCAATACATATACTTAATGGGCTACTTTTTTTTTTTTTTTGGCCACACAGTGTGTCACTTGGGATCTTATTTTCCCAACCAGGGATCGAACCCGTGCCCCCTGCAGTGGAAGTGCAGAGTGTTAAGTACTGGACCACCAGGGAAGTCTTAATGGGTTACATTTATTTATCTATTGCTTTTAAATATTCTTACATAAATGAGATGAAGTGTGAGAAAAAAATATTAAATTATAAGAGCTAAAAACTTACTGTGTAAGAGATAGCTATACTGTATTTTCAAAATTCTAGGGAGGGTTTGAGACGCAGAATGATTATCTGGAAAGAGCATGGGCTTTGGATCTGATAGTCCTACAGTCAATCAAATCCTGGCTCTGTCATTTCTGAAATGTGATTTTGATCAAAGGTATTTGGTCTCTCTGAATCTCAATTTTCTTATCTATGAAATGGGAAACGTAATATGAAGATTTACTACGATAATGTATTTGGAGTGCTCAAAAATGGTGGCTATTATTACTTTACAGTTTTGCTGATTTAATAGCAGTCATATTTTCATGAGGCTAGCTTTTTTTTTCTCTGATATTATATACCCATGGTTGTCACATTTCATATTTTAAAATGACATTGCTGATACCACTGTCCCTTCCATCTGTTTGAGCTAGGTATCATTTTTGTGTTCTCACAACTTAACAAATGTGAAACAATTTACTCTGTAGTGCCACTTGGTAAATCACTTTTTCACTTTCAGGGTATTTTTCAGTCTTGTGGATGAGAGGTCTTGACAATAGTCATTAAAGATATGATAGCACTTTCACAAGAACAAGGTCATGTGCCTTATGTCTTTGCTGAGCTCTGGTCTAGGTAGACTAATTTTAACATTTTTCTAGAGCTACACTAAGATTATACTAAAAGAAGTTACTATCGGCCTAGATTGTATCTGATCAGGCAAATACCTAATTTTCAGCTTGTAAAGACTACCTCAGTTATACTATCTGGTTAATGGGAGGATGTGATGTTGTATAGTTAAAAGAAGATGGGGTAGAAGTCAGCCGAATGACTTTTGCTGCTTGATGATTTTGGCTAAGTTACTTGAAACTGTAAACCTCAGATTATGATAATCTAGTGGGGACATTCTATGTCTATTTAGCTTAAGTTAAACCAAACATCACTTTAAAAGTATGAGAAAGAAACAGACAGAGAGAAAAAAGACAAAAGAGAGAATTAAAAATCATTTAAATGTGAAGTTGCCGTGAATTCCATTCAATGGGCATGGACAGAGGGAAATGAAAGGGTGGCGTGAAGTTGCTAGATGCAGTTAGTCTCCATTCCCTTATGCATTTTACAATGTAAGCATCTTGCTACAGAAAATGGGATGACATCTCGATGGTTAAATATACTGCCCTTATATTTTTGTACAACATGGACTCTAAACGCAAGCCAGATCTTACATCTAGAGTTCAACCAAAGAGGTATCAACCTGTTCCAACAGTGGAAAAGCTGACAATTAGATTAAGGGAGCGATGGTATGCTTCTATACTGTAAGGGCAAATTTAAGGGAGTTTGTGACTAATTTTTATTATATTTGATTTTTTTTTTACCTTACATGTTACTTTAGTTCCTGGACAAAATGCAATTTCCATTGTAATACCTGCCTTACCAGGGTTGTTCTGGGAATCAAATGAGATAATATATGTTAAAGTGCTTTGCAAAATTCACAGTGCTATAAAATGTAAAATATTTCTGTCCTCTGGACAAGACTTGGCCTGGAATCCACTTAAATGGTTTTATTCTGTGTTGCATACAGAAAGTGAATTGTGGTTGAGTACAGAACAATAAGCACAATAATAATAATAATAAGGATAGGAGCTAAGAAGATGAGTTGACCACTTACCACCTGCCAGGAAATGTGTTTCCTTCTTCAAGTAGATTATCTCAATTAGATACTGCTTTGGGAGGAGTTTTTCCTCTTAGATTTCTATCCTTCTAGGCTCTCCTAAGGCTCTGCAATTTCAAATATTTTGTACACTTTCTGGGACGCCTCCACATTACTTGTGTGTGTGTGTGTATGTGTGTGTATAACCAGTTTTTTTTTCCTTCTTACATTGCTGAATTTAATAACTAAGAAGTGCTAGGTGAGAAAATACTTATTTCCTATTCAATATGTTTCCATGGGAAGGACCTTTTACTAGAGGACATGTGAGCCTTTCCCTCTTACTCCCTCCTCTCCTGAGGGAGGGAGAATGACTTCTATCTTTGGTGAGTTTAGAAGAATGAACCAGGCGTTTGTGGATCAGCCACTCCTGCACATTTTGGACTTGCCTGCTCACAGAGAGGATGCCTTCTGGCTTTCAGCATCTGCCATGCCATGACCTTAGCAGAACATGGAACATGCTCTGTACTTGTGGTTGAGGTCTGCAACTGTTTAGCACTTCCTATGACTGGGTAGGAAAGTCTGACTAGTTCAGCAACTATAAGCAAGTCCATTTGGTTGCACATCATTTAATTTAGATTTCATTAGAAATAAAGCTAATACTTCTTATCTCTGATTCCTGTGTCTACTTCTCAGTTGGTTTTAAATTTAGGTAGGAAAGAGAAGGGTTATGAATTAACTGCTTAAAACCCTAACAAGAGAGCATATAAGGGAGTGAGTGGTTAAGGCCACAAGTGTGGAAATGAGATTGCCTAATTTCAAATTCTGGCTGCATTACTTTTCAGCTGTGTTACCTTGTGCAGGTTACTTAAACTCTCTGTGCCTTAGTTACCTTATCTGTAAATCGGAGACAATAATAGTACCTACCTTCATAGAGTTGGTGAGAGGATTAAATAAGTTAATACACGTAAAATGTTTAGAATAGTCCTTGGTATACAATAAGCATTCAACAAATGTTAGCTTTTCTTATTATTATATTAATACTAGTAACCCAAAGATACAATCTAAAATTTGCAAATAATTTGCATTCAGCTTCTAACTTCCCTCCTTAAAGATGTTGATTTACTGATTGTCTTCACAGGGGCTTTCTACTGGTTAATTCTCTATGCTAAACATAATAATTTAGTCTTTTATCTCTACTTGTCACAATCTGTAGCAATGTGACTCACAGCGACATTCCTTAGGGACACTTTTAGACTTCTTCCTTGAGGTCTTCAGGCTAGCCTGCTGTGCTTGCTCTTATTTCAGAGTCACTTTGCCTATCCTATACAATTTAGCAATAAAATATGTGCTGTCATATGTAATGGGGTGCTGGATAGAGTAGAATTTTAAAAAAAGACAGAAGCACCTGAGTTGCCTTTCTTAGGGTACAAATGTGCTGCAGCTATTTGGGGGAGATGTTCAACATTTTGTCATGGAAAATTTCAAACATACAGAAAAGTTGAAAGACTTTTGCAATAAACACCTGTATACTCATCATTTTACCATTAACATTTTAATACACTTGCTCTATCATGTAGTTGATCCAGCCATTCATTCTTGATCCATCCATCATTCCATTTTACTTTTCTGATGCATTTAAAGGAGAGTGTTGCAGCAATATTCTGAAATGCTAACCATTGATTCTTTCCTTGAAATTTCCTGGAACTCCTCTATTTCCTCTCAGAGGCAGAAGCAGTGTGGCATAGAGAATGGATCTGAAGCCTGACTGCTTGAAATACATCCCTGCCACTTACTAGTCATGTGACTTGTAACCTTACTGTTACTTAGTGTCTTCATCCGGAGTAAGAGGATAATAATAGTACCTACCCCATGAAGTTGTTGTGAGAATATATGTCAAGTGCTTACAACAGTGCTTGGCCAGCAAACACGTGTAGAGTACTAACTCCTGTTAGGCAATGTCTGCATTTAATTCTCTTCCATTTTGGTACCACCTAAAGTCCATGGGGTAGTACCATTATTATTAAATATATGGTATAGTAGCTGTTATTATTTGTTATAGCAGAAAAAAATTCAGAGGGAAAAAGTGTCTGCTTAGTTTTGAGTTTTAAAACAGACATTTTGAAGTTGATGGCAGAAAGGAAGGAAGGCTTTTGGAAAGAAACTGGGCTCCTTGCCTGTCAAAAACCGAAGTACTGGGGGGCGGGGGAAGTTTACATCATTAACAGTTGATTTTGGAACAATAGGTAAAGACTCACAGCTGGTCAAATTGTATAAACTTTCTTAGCCTTGGAGAGGAGAGAGGAGAAGCAACCAGGGAGAAGCTGATGGGGGTAAATGGGACCTTCCTCAAGCCAGGCTGATTCCAGAGTTGGGATAAATGTCCCTGTGGATGAATTTGGGGATTTGATAGCAGAGAATTTTGCTTCCTGTTAATATTTTTTGGACTCCTGAGATGTAATCTTTTATTTTTAAATCCCATCCCTCTCTTCAGTTCAAACAAGGATATCATCCACTGCCACAGGAAAAGGAAACCATAAGAAACAAAATGTTAAATATTTAGCTTTTGAGCACCAAAACCCAAAGACGTAGCAAAACAAAAAAAAAGAAAAACATGTTTGGATGAGTACAGTTGTTTCTGGTTCCAGAGGAGATGCAAATTTTCTGGACTAGAAGAGAACTCAAGGACAGCCCCAGGCAAACTGGGACAGTTGGTCATTCTAGTTGCGGGGGGAGTGAATCTTGTTTTCAATTATACTTGATATTTACAAAATGAATTACAAATTTCCTGGACTAGAAGAGAGGAACAGTCCTAGGCAAACTGGGACAGTTGGTCATCCTAGTTGGGGGTGGTCTTCTGTTTCCAATTATGTTTGATATTTACAAAAAAAATTAGGTGTTGTTAGGGTACATTGAGGACTCTAATTTAGTATTCTACTAATAAAGGCAAGACTTGGCAATATTTCAGTGTTTCCATTATATATGACATAAGTAGATAGCTGGAACTCCCCAAATTTTTGGGAGGGATGCTTTATTCATGCATTACTGACTTGAGTTGGCTATAATTTTCAATTACTCCTATTTTTCCTTTTTAATTGAGAATTTAATATATTTATTTTTTTGGCTGTGTTGGGTCTTCGTTTCTGTGCGTGGGCTCTCTCCAGTTGCGGCGAGCGGGGGCCACTCTTCATCGCGGTGCGCGGGCCTCTCACTGTAGCGGCCTCTCTTGTTGCGGAGCACAGGCTCCAGACGCGCAGGCTCAGTAATTGTGGCTCACGGGCCCAGTTGCTCCGCGGCGTGTGGGATCCTCCCAGACCAGGGCTCGAACCCGCGTCCCCTGCATTGGCAGGCAGACTCTCAACCACTGCGCCACCAGGGAGGCCCTGTTTTTGTATAACCATGTTTATTTACAACATAAATAAACTGGAAATGACTATAATAAGTATAAGCTATGCTGAGTTAGAATTAAGAGCACAGGCTTAGAGCCAGACTATTTGAGTTTGAATCGTAGCCTTGCCTCTTACTAGCTGTGTGATATTGGGCAGGTTCCATTTCTTCATCTGCAAAATGGGAATTGAAATAGTATCCACCTAATAAGGTGGTGCGAGGATGAATTTAGTTAATACATGTAAGGTGTTTGTAACAGTGCCTGGCACATACTAGGCACTCAAGGATTGTTAGGTGATTTGCAAGTTCTTTTGCCCTATTAATGAGAACTTAAGAGTTTATTTATTGCTAATTATTTTCATAATTAAGACTTCACTAAGAGTTGAGAAGGCAGGTGAAATTGTTTTTCTGAGATGACAGATTGTTTTTTTGGGTTTTCTGGGAATTTTTGAATTTTATTTTATTTATTTTTTATACAGCAGGTTCTTATTAGTTATCTATTTTATACATATTAGTGTATACATGTCAATCCCAATCTCCCAATTCATCCCACCATCACCACCACCCCCCTGCCACTTTCCCCCCTTGGTGTCCATACGTTTGTTCTCTACATCTGTGTCTCTGTTTCTGCCCTGCAAACCAGTTCATCTGTACCATTTTTCTAGGTTCCACATACACGCGTTAATATACAATATTTGTTTTTCTGACTTCACTCTGTATGACAGTCTCTAGATCCATCCACGTCTCTACAAATGACCCAATTTCGTTCTTTTTTATGGCTGACACATTGTTTTTTTTCCTAATTTTTAATGAGGTTGTGCTGTGGACTGCACTGTGTCCCATTCAAAATTCATGTGTTAAGTTGTAACCTCAAAAAGACTGTATTTGGAGACAGGGTCTTTGGGAGATAAAGTTACATGAGGTCATAAGGGCGAGGCAACAGTCACCTATGTTTTCTTTCCCCATTCTGCCCTACACAAAGGTGCCTGATGGAGCAGAATGATGAAGTAGAAAGAAGGCCTGACATCTTGGCCCAGGCCTGCCCCTCATCAACTGAGTGATTTGGTGTAAGTCTTTTAACCTCTTCATGTCTCAGTTTTTTCCTTAATATAAAATGAGGTGCAGGAGATTAGTGTATTAATTGGGTTGAATTATACATCTGAATTGATGACAAGGCTGTGATGAAGGAGAAGCAACAATATAGAGACCAACAGCTTGGAAGACAAAGTAATTAGAGCCAGAAGCAGCTTCCATGAGGACAAGTACATAGGTTTTTTCAGTGATGTTGGAAAGGGCATTGGATATTCCATAGCAGGTGGAGTGGAAGTTTGAGTCAATTTTGCTTGGTCTTAAGAGGCAGGGAGACTTTGGCTGCCATCTGGGTTATGAAGAGCTTTTGACTAGAAGCTCTATAACTCGTCTTTCAACACTTGGGTTCTATTAGTTAATGACTATAGGGGGTGAAAATGGAGCAAAGAGTGAGGATGAGGTCTCATTTATGTAAAAAATGAAATGAAATATATAATTGGTCCCCAAGTTCCCTTTTACTCCTGCAGGCTACGGGGGTCTGTCTTCCTTCTTTCACATATGTTTTTCTCTACCAGCCCTTGATATCCATTTTAACTTGACTGAAGTATCTTGTCTGGGTCCTCGGCATTCCCTGGAACAGCCCTGGTCCTGTAGGTCACTAGGGGCAGTGCTATCCCCTTTCACCTCACTTCTCATCTATACTTGCAGCGTGTATATTAGATTAGGGCTAGACTTCCCAGATAAACCTTGAATTCCAGCTCTGCCACTCACTACCATGAGCAAGTCACTTAAGCACTCTATGCTATATGGCATTTTATGTTTTAATCTATTAGGTAGGGATAAATAAAATACCTATGTCATATCGTGGTTGAAAGGATTAAATGAGATAATACTTGTAAACTCTTCAAATATTAACTGCCTTGGGAACAGGAACCGTATCTTTCTTTTTCTCCTGCCTAGCATATAGTAGGCTCTCAGTAACTGTTTTTTGAATGAATAAAAATGGCTTAGGTCTTCCCTGGTGGCGCAGTGGTTGAGAATCTGCCTGCCAATGCAGGGGACACGGGTTCGAGCCCTGGTCTGGGAAGATCCCACATGCCGCGGAGCAACAGGGCCCGTGAGCCACAACTACTGAGCTTGCGCGTCTGGAGCCTGTGCTCCGCAACAAGAGAGGCCGCTACAGTGAGAGGCCAGCGCACCGCAATGAAGAGTGGCCCACGCTTGCTGCAACTAGAGAAAGCCCTCGCACAGAAACGAAGACCCAACACAGCCATAAATAAATAAATAAATAAAAATTAAAATTAAAAATTAAAAAAAAAAAAAAAAGGCTTAGCCTGGTGTCTGGAACATAGTAAAGTGCTAAAGAAAAGAACACTTTATGTATCACCTTCTCTAGTAATCTTCAGTTGCTTTTGCTGCCCAGCATCTATTTGCTGATTTTCTAGTAGCAAAGCCCCAGTTCTCCTTTGTGAAACTTCCCCTCCCTTATTCTCAGTTCTTGAGGTTCTGGTGGGGCTGACCCCGTATCTCTGCTCCATGAGTTGGTATGTGGCCCAGGCCTGGCCCAATTTAGGACAGTGAGAGTCAGGCCAGATCTTTTTCTGGACCTAATGTGAGAGAGATTCTCTCTTTCCATCTAGGCTGCGAAGTTGGTAAAAGGTAATCTTGAAGCTGCTGGTGGCCATCTTGTTCTATATGGAAGAATCTGCCCAGGAATCATGTTAAATCTTGCACAAGGAAAACAATGCACCAGTTAGAATGTGTTCAGTTGCAAGAAAATGAAAACCCAATTAATGGTGACTTAAGCAATGAAGACATTTTACTACGTAGAGGTATACAGCCCAGGACTGATACTGTGATTCTGTAATGTCATCAAGCATGTGGGCTCTTCTATCTTTCTGTTTTATCATCCTCAGCTTTTGGTCATTATGCATATTACTTTTGGTAGAGAGAATAAAAACTCCCCAAAGATGTCCACATCCATATACTCAAAACCTATGAATATATAACTTTTAATGGCCAAAGGGACTTTGTAGATGTGATTTAGTTAAGAATCTTGAGATGGGAAGAGTAATCTGGTTTATCCAGGTAGGTCTAATGTAAACAATGGTCCTTATAAGAGGGAGGCAAGAGAGTCAGAGTAAGAGAAGGAAGTGTGTTGAAAGAAGCAGAGGTCAGAGAAACAGAGAGATTTGAAGATATTATGCTGCTGATTTTGAAGATGGAGGAAGGGGCCGTGAGCCAAGGAATGCAGGCAGCTTTTAAAAGGTGGCAAAGATCTAAATTCCAGAACTGTAATATAATAAATTTGTCTTTTTTTTAAGCTACTAAGTTTGTGGTAATTTGGCAATAGAAAATTAATACATCACCCATGGTTGCAAAATGGCTGTCAGAGCTCCAGGTATTTTTGTATTTAATGCAGGAAGAAGAGATAGGAGCTAGAAGGGCAGAACACACTGCATTTATCCCTTTTGCTAGAAAAGGAAAAAACATTCACAGACGCCCTACCAGCTGACTTCCCCATACACATCACTGACCAGAACTTGGACACAATGGCTACTTGTACCTGCAAGGGAGGGTAGGAAAGTGTCTCACTTTACAGCTTCATTTGTTTTGTAGATGGGCTCAGTTCATTATTAATGAAAGCATAAGAGGTTATGTTGGGGTGTAGAACCTGGGAGTATATGATTGAAGGTGCCTTTCATCTGGGAGCAAGGGCCATGGGAAAATCTTGATCCTATGTGCTGTGTGTCATTCACCCATAGCAGCCTGAGGCACAGTGATGGAGTGTCTCAGAAACTGGGCTTCTCATAATCCGGGGTTCAAGTATTTTTGGAAAATGATAATGGAGAGCATTTGAGAGCCTTTGGTTGGGGAGTACTGGTGTGTGCCTTGAACCAGAGCACGGGAAGCCTGTGTTCTTCATAAGTGGATTCTTCCCATCAGGCATTTGTGGAGAGGGTCAAGCCTGCTCCAAAACTGTAAGAAAGAGTGAAAGCTGAAAACTTATAGTCAGAAGAAGGGCCCTAGAAAGCACAAAAGAAGGTGAGAGCTGGAGTGGAGAGGGGAAAGAGAGGTAAAATCAAGTATCCTATTAGGGATATAATGTAGAGAAATCTAGGTATGATTTTCATCAGTGTTTACCTGCTTGATAGTTCTCTTGTGGGGACAGGCTTTCCTCAGTGAGGGGCAGTGATGAGATTGGTGATCATAGTCAGAAGCTTAGATAGACTCCCTGGCATACAGTGGCTGTCTGGGCAAAGGATATGGCAACTGCAGCTTTTGACAAAAGTTCAGAAGCCTGCTGTGGTATACCAGAAGAAACACACAGCACTGAGAACAACAGAGTGACTTTGACAGGGAGATAAAAGCTAAAAAACAAATTAAGTTGGCTTTAGTAGGGATCACCCTCATTGGCATTGACTGGACAGTAGGATTGCCTTACTAGTCCTGCCTGTTGGATAGAAGTTTGTTTGTTGGTGTAGACTTTCCATGTATCTGAGTGAGGGAGTACCATCCTCGATCCCCATCCCCACCTCCTAAAGAAATATAGGTATACATGTATGCATAGATGTATATGTACAAAGATGATCATTGTATCAATGTTTGTAGATAACAAAAAAGCAGAAACTGCCTAAATTCCATCTGAAGGGGACTGGTTAAATGAATTATGCTATATTATCCATATAATGGAATGCTCCAATGCTATTTATATGACTGATATAAATTCCATATTATATTAAAGGAATCAAGCAAGATGCAGAGCAGTGTGCAGAATATGCTCCCATTGTGGGGACTTTGTCTCTGGGGATGGGGACTCAGGCTTTTGGGAGGAAGGAAGATATATTTTTGCTTGTTCTGATTTTTTTTTTTAACTGGAGGTATTATACCAGTTATCTATTGCTATATATAACAAATCACTTCAAAACTTAGTGACTAAACAACCATTTTCTTTGGTAACAATTCTAAGGGTGAGCTGTTAGGGCTGGGCTCACCAGGTAGTTCTCCTGGTCTTCTCTTGGTCATGTGGCTGCAGGCGTCTGGTGACTGGACAAGAGCTGGGTGATTTAATGTGGACTTATTTAGGTGTCTGGCTGTGGATGCTGGCTGTCATGTGTGCCATCTGCCTCTAGCAGGTCAGCCTCAGCTTCTTGATAAGATGCCTGTGTTCAAGGAGAGCAAGAGCTGAAGCTGCAAGGCCTCTTGAGGCCTAGACTCACAGGAACTCACACAACACTTCTGCCATATTCTGTTAGTCAAAGAAAGTCACATGGCCAGCCCAGCTTCAAGGACTGAGGAAATAGACTCTATCTCTTACAGGGAGGAGCATCAAAGAATTTGTGGCCAATTTTAATCTACCACACACACATATTACTCTTTCCAATAAAAGGCTACTTAATAAAAAAAATAAGTATGTAAACAAGTGGGACCTAATCAAATGTATAAGCTTTTGCACAGCAAAGGAAACCATAAACAAAATGAAAAGACAACCTACAGACTGGAAGAAAATAATTGCAAACGATGTGACTGACAAGGGATTAATTTCCAAAATATACAAACAGCTCATGCAACTCAATATCAAAAAAACAAACAACCCAATCAAAAAAATGGGCAGAAGACCTAAATAGACATTTCTCCAAAGAAGGCACACAGATGGCTAACAAATACATGAAAAGATGCTCAACGTCACTAATTGTTAGAGAAATGCAAATCAAAACTATAATGAGATATCACCTCACACCACTCAGAATGGCCACCATCAAAAAGTCTACAAATAGTAAATGCTGGAGAGCATGTGGAGAAAAGGGAGCCCTCCTACACTGTTGGTGGGAATGTAAATTGGTGCAGTCACTAAGGAAAACAGTATGGAGGTTCCTTAAAAAACTGAAAATAGAGTTACCATATGATCTAGCAATCCCACTCCTGGGCATATATCCGGAGAAAACTCTAATTCAGAAAGATACATGGACCCCAATGTTCATAGCAGCACTACTTACAATAGCCAAGACATGGAAGAAACCTAAGTGTCCATCAACAGATGAATGGATAAAGAAGATGTGGTACATATATACAATGGAATATTACTCAGCCATAAAAAGAATGAAATAATGCCATTTGTAGCAATATGGATGGACCTAGAGGTTATCGTACTAAGTGAAGTAAGTCAGAAAGAGAAAGACAAATATCATATGATATCACTTACATATGGAATCTAAAACATAGTACAAATGAACTTTTCTGCAAAACAGAAAGAGACTCATAGACATAGAAAACAAACTTATGGTTACCACAGGGGAAGCGGGGGAAAGGGATAAATTGAGAGTATAGGATTAACAGATACACACTACCGTATATGAAATAGACAACAAGGATTTACTATATAGCACAGGGGACTATATATATATAGTCACTTTGCTGTACAACCTGAAACTAACACAATATTGTAAATCAACTATACTTCAATAAAAAAATAAGTATCAATGCTATTTGTAGTAAATTTATGGTATTTTAATAATTTGGTGGAATTTTGGAGATTAGTATAAAAACCGTCTAATTGAATAAAAAAAGGAAACTGGTCAAAAAGGTAAAGTATTTTGGATAAGATAACATAGTAACAGCATCAGGATTAGAACCAGGTCTCTGACTTCCAGCCGTGTACTCTTAATCCCACAATAGGATTTCTTTTTGCAAACAAAGCTTATTAGTGATCTTTGCTCTAGAGAACCTGACAACATAGCTCTACTGCTTTTATACTTAAGAACTTTAAAGGTTATAGCTCAACAAAGCAAAGGAAAAGACTAAAGAAAGAATCCAAGAAACAATTCTGAGAAAAGTAAAATGGGAATTTGAATTATCTAGGTTATCTAGTCTCATTGCTCCTTTTTTTTTTTTTTTAAGAAACATAACCTTAGTGTATCTGTAGAATAAATAATTCACCAAGTCATAAATAACTTGGTTAAAATTGATTTATGAAATATTCAAATGGGTCTAGATGATTTTTCCTCTTGGGATATTTTTAAAAACAAATGTACTGGGACTTCCCTGGTGGCACAGTGGTTAAGAATCCACCTGCCAATGCAGGGGACACGGGTTCGAGCCCTGGTCCAGGAAGATCCCACATGCCACGGAGCTACTAAGTCCCAGCGCCACCACTACTGAGCCTGCACTCTAGAGCCCGTGAGCCACAACTACTGAGCCCGTGTGCCACAACTACTGAAGCCCACGTGCCTAGAGCCCATGCTCTGCAACAAAGAGAAGGCACCACAATGAGAAGCCCATGCACTGCAAGGAAGAGTAGCCCCCACTCACCACAACTAGAGAAAGCCCACGTGCAGCAACAAAGACCCAACGCAGCCAAAAATAAATAAATAAATAAATAAATTAATTAATTTTAAAACAAACAAACAAAAAAACAAATGTACTGTCAAATATATTCAAGTTATTCTTGTTGATTCCACTGGGAATTTACACATTCTCCAGCAGCTCTGCTTAGTCTTTAATTAACATAATCTTTATTATTAATTGGTTGGTTAACGAAGTTTTTAATTAATTCAGCAAAATGTTTATTGTGAACCCACTAATTCAAAATATTGTGCTGACAATTGTAAAGAATATAAAATAGAATAAGGTATTTACTCTCCTCTTAAGAAGCTTAACTTCTTGTTGTGGGCAAACATGTATATAGTTAACTATAACACAGAGGAATGAATTAGATGCTGTAAGGGAGATATTAGCAAAGTGGAATAAGAATATAGCAGAACAATTGTAGTAATGCCAGCTGGGCAGAGTGGTAAAGGCTATATCATTTGTGGCAGAAAGGAAGAAGAACCAAAAGAAACTTTTTCTATATATAGAGTGGTTCATAGAATTTCTTCACAGGAAGTGGAAGTTGGGGAATTTAAAAGGTTTAAATGATTAAGATGCATGTCTGGGTTATTGGGAACCCTCAGAACAGATAGTCATTTTTTCCCTATAAGGGGATTTTTGGGGTACATAAAGTTCTGAGTTGAAGAATCCCTGTAATCATTATTACGTATGGATATCTGGATTAGATGGAGTCTACCGAACAATTAAAATCAAAGTTCTGGCGTGCCAAGGAAGCAAAAGCAGGTAAGTAGCCTTTCTAACAGACTTCTCCATTAATAGACTTACTTCTTTTTGGGTTTGCTAACACAGTACAATAGATTGTAAACTTTGATGAAAGAGGGGGAGACACAGGAAGATAACTTCTTAATTTATGTAAGTATTTTTAATTTTTATATTAAAGGTTTATCTTATGTTCATTCATTGACATTTTCTTTTGTGTTCAGAGATCACCTAAATAAAAAGGTAAACAGCCAGGCAGAAGTTCCTTAAAAGACAACAACAAGAGAAAAATGCTCAAGTTGGCCCAAGTTGCAGTAAGAATGAGTGGTAAAATATTTCTGTTCATTAGAAGCCCATAAACTACTCCTTTCAGAGCCTTGAAATCCTGAGAATAAGTTGAGTTGATGTGAGGGTGCAGTTTTAACCAGTTATTGTTGCTTTTTTGGTTTAAGTAAGACTTGGAGTCTCATTTTATGAGTGCCTATGTTATTTTTTCAACATCTGGTCACATTATGATATGCAGCAGCTAATGGAGCACAGGATGTATATCATTGGATAAATAAGAACACTATTTTTCTTGAGGGACAACACATATTCTTGGGACTTTTATTGAGTTATGTTTTACTAGTCCTAAAATATTTAGAGTTATATACTTAAAAGATACAGAGCATAGGTATTACATCCACAGAAAGTATTTTAGTCAGTGAATGTTCAATGTAGCAGGTAGAGATGAACTTAGCACATCTTGTAGACTGAACTGGGAACAGACTCTTCAGCCATAAAATGCACTTAACAGTCTATTTAATAGTGGTGAGGTCCTTGAAAATGCAATATCCATGCTAATCTCACCTTTTTCTAAATCACAGATGAAAAATAGGTCAGTTAGGCAGAGCCTTCTCTTTCTATTTAAAGTGTGACATTTAATCTATTTAAACAACTACCAAAACTTTATTAATTCAATGTAAGATAAGCGTGCTGAGAAAGTAGAGAAGTTTATTAAGAACATAAGGTTTTCCAAAATTTGATCTGGATGTCTTAGGTTTTAGGACTCAATAAAAATCTCTACTTGGTGGTTTTGATCAAATCGGTAACACCAAGGAGAGACCAGGAAAAAAGCAAAGCAGAAAGTAATTAAATCTTACACTGTGAAATGGCTTAAAGGAACTGAGTATTTTACAAAAAGTAAGAGGCAAAAATTAAAAAAGGAGCCTCCAGAGAAAGCCTTTCCACTTCCCTGATGCCTCTAGGGAAAATTCATTTGGGAAGAGAAGTATACACAGACAGGAAAGCTTCCAGCAGAGAACAAACCAAGGAGTCAAATTAGGGCTTAATGTAACTAGATACCAGCCTTGGTGCATTTCATTTAAACCACAGTGTTCTGTAAAAGTCTATGCAGAGGAAAATGCAGGGTATCTGATAAATCGTAATTGCACTTCACTGGGGTCTATTTTAGAGAATGACTGTTCACATTTTTCTTCTCCAGCCCCCTCATTTATTTGAATAGGATTTAATACTCTCTGGCCCCAACCTCACAATCAGCCCAAATGCATACCTAGGATAATGCAATAGTTCCAATCTTTCCCAAGAACAATTATAAAGAACAAGAGCTCCATTATTTGGATAGTAAACACAATGATACTCTACTACAGCTTTGTATAGGGGTTTTGGGGAAAACTTGCAGCTGTTTTCTGTTTGTTTGTTTTTAATTTTTCTTGTCATATGTTCTTGGGTTGCAGGTGTCAACTGAAGGGAGAGGATGTTTTCCTTTTCCTAGCCTTGTTCTCCAGATCCTGAAAGAAATCCTAGAGGAGAAAGGGCACCCAGAGGTTATGAACTGACTACTGTGGATTCAATGACCACTGTGGATTCAATATTAGTTCTGTTCAGTTCAGCTCTTATTCCAGAAAACTAACTCCATCAATTATAGAAAATAACTTTTTATAGATAGTTTTTTCCAAACCTGCCTTCACTGCATATCCAGAAAGGATTATTATCCTTCACACCATCAAAGCACCTAGGTTCTTCCCTTCACTTTATGAGAATCATTCAGGTGATATGTAGTAGCTACTATTATTGGGCACATGTGGTATCTCATTTAGATTTTTAAATCCAAGTTCCTAGAGGCAAAGTGCTACTACTGACAATATCTGCCATCTCCTTTCTCATTAAAACCAAACCCAAACCCCACTGTAAAACAAAATGGTGATAAAAAAAAAAAATCACACCCTACATATTTTGTGTCCTGCCCCTCTCCTCAGTGCTCTTTTTTAATTTGGTAATCTTTTTAAAAAATTGGTGAGCAAAAGCTAGGAAGCAAAGGCTTTATTTTGTGACTTACTTGTTTTTCTGGTACGGACTTTCATTCTTTACTATAAATAAAAATTTACTTAAAAATCTGGCCCTAAATCTTGATGTATTTACTGTAAAATTTACAAGTTGGAACCTCCTACCATCTTGATTTATATGATTTTAAAACGGAGTTCTTATCATTTCCCTCGGGGAGACTTTTTGGTTTGAATAGTTCTTACTGGCAGGTTGCCTCCTTTATATTTAGCCCAAATTTTCATTTTCAAAGGCCATTTTAGACAAGTACCATGATAGCTCTAGCCAATGGATCTGTGGGCCACATAATAGAGTGTGACAATCCACTCAGTTGTGAAAGACACTGAAGATAAAGTAATAAAGTTGCATTTGTGTTATCACATTGGCTTTACAAATCTACTTAAACATTGGCCCAGGGCTTCCCTGGTGGCGCAGTGGTTGAGAATCTGCCTGCTAATGCAGGGGACACAGGTTCGAGCCCTGGTCTGGGAAGATCCCACATGCCGCGGAGCAACTAAGCCCGTGAGCCACAATTACTGAGCCTGCGCGTCTGGAGCCTGCGCGTCTGGAGCCTGTACTCCGCAACAAGAGAGGCCACGATAGTGAGAGGCCCGCGCACCGCGATGAAGAGTGGCCCCCGCTTGCCGCAACTAGAGGAAGCCCTCGCACAGAAACGAAGACCCAACACAGCCAAATAAATAAATAATAATTAATTTAAAAAAAACAAAACAAAACATTGGCCCATCAGTGTTTCTCATTATTGGAAATTATAGATGTTTATAATTCTCCAAAATATGTTGGGCTAAGTTATATCATATATTTAAATTTAAATTCAAAGTCCTGGACTGAGAGAGATGTAGATTTGTGACACTCCTTGGAGGTTTGGGGGTCCATGAACCAATGAGTATATTGCATTGCCACATTAAAGATCTCTTTTTATCTGTAAAGATATAAGCACCATCCTATATTTTAATAACTTTTAAAAACAGAATTTTAAAATCTTATGAGTTTATAAAGCTTAGACTTCCATACCAAATTATATCTGTGGACCTTTATACATTTATATTTCTTCTGGCTTATTTGAATAACATCTGGATAAAAATAAAGATATAAAAATGATGTTCTTAGAATTGTTCCTAGATTCTGTGAAAATAACACCATTCCAACTATATGGCAGGAACATGTATTATTTCTTTTATGATCCAAATTGACAAAATTATATGTATGATTATGTACATATATACAGTTGAAAAATCTGTATTTGTATGAGAGTAATTCCAAGTGGCATCTGAAAGTGACAGCAAAAATAACAATAATTTATATTCTCCTGGGCTGTATACAATACTGGTCTATAAACACCTTAAGGGCAGGTTATTTATTCAAAAACTATTTGTTGAATAAATGAATATATCCATAAGTAATTATAAATGAACTTGATTAGCTTCATTTAAGCAGTAAAGAAATTTAAATAATTATACTTTCACAGTAGATAATGCAGTTTTATGTTGATTCCACTTTGGTCTCTTTCAAATAGGGGCTTAGTTTCTGAAGTTCCCAAAACAGTACATCTCATCTATAAGGCTATTTCGTGGTTTGAAACAAGGGTGATTCTGTGCGCGCGTGTGTGTGTGTGTGTGTGTGTGTGTGTGTGTGTGTGTGTGTAAAAAGGGAGAGGAAGGAAGAGGGGGAGAGGGAAGAGAAAGGTAAGTTGAATACTCTATAAAGAGAATCTTTCCTGTATCAACTATTTGGCTACCCACCGGAATAATTTATATAACAAAGACAGAATAACTACTTGATTCTTTTTCTTTATTTACCAGTTTTCAAAATAATGAGTGGTTTGCTAGCTTCCTCCATTGGTGACCTTTTCTTTTCTTTAAAGTATCTTTACAAGTGCATGGACAATGTGACAGACAATTCACGTTTGATGTGTTTCAATCCATTGTAGTTATTATGCTTACTGATGCTCAATATGTCCCATCCGTGGCCCTCGGGAGTCTCTTCAAGATGGCTCTGGAGTCTTTCTGACATTGACCCTAGTAGTCTTTGATAGTTTCCTTGATACCTGGTGAACAAAAGTTTCCAGATTTATTTTTATGTATTTCTTTTCCAAACCTGTAATTAGCTACTTCTCCTGTGATCTCCCTTTCCTTTTTAGTAGAAATGGTGTTTCAAGACTACAGTCTGTATGCTAAGGATGCTCATTGTTATTGAATTGGTCTTTGTTTTTAGTCCTTTCAGTAAAAAGAGCTAGGAAATATTTCCTCCCTCCCTCCCTCCCTCCCTTTCTTTCCCTCCTTCCCTCCCCTTCTCTCTCCCTCCCTTTTTTCTCTTCAGTAATTAGGTAAAATAAATCATAAGTTCATATTGATACTTAACTTCTATCTTACACCTTTTACTCCTTTCCCACACCAAGAATCCTGGTATCAAAATACCGGGATGGTAGAATCTGAATATCACATAAATCTTCATTTTCTTTACCCCACTTTATACATACAGTAGTCTTAGAATAATAACACTAATCTTAATGCCAACAGCATGAGTTACTAACAACAACCATTTAATTTTTTTTAACAGATCTTTTTTTTCTTAGGGCATATTGCGCTTGGGATACATCATTAAATTACAGTGTTTTAAAGTCACTTGGGAGAATTCCCCAGTGGTCCAGTGGTTAGGACTCCACACTTCCACTGCTGGGGGCCCGTGTTCGATCTCTGGTCAGGAAACTAAGATCCCTCAAGCCACGCAGCATGGCCAAAAAAGAAATAATAAAGTCAGTTGGAACATTTATTCTCTGTGTAGTTGAGGCACCAATTGGATACACATTGTATCCAAATTTCTTTTGTTTCATTCCATTTCTGGTTTGGGGGATTTATTTTTTTCCACTTAATTTTGTTTTATAATTAATTTTCAAAGTTCATAATCATACTAAGGACAGTCTTCATCAATATTTTGTCTTTTTTTAGGGGTGCAAAAAATGAAAATGACTTGAAAATGAATGAAAGTAACTAAGATTCATGTTTAATTATAGTCCTGACATCTATTTGCTGTATTTCTTAGGAAAATTACACAATGTCTCAAACCAGCATTTCCAACAAGTGTGTTTCATGAACCACTCTGTAGGGTGGGATGTCAGAGTTGGGTTGGGGTGTGGGGATAGGATTTCATGGTTAATGGCTGAAAATTCTGTATTCTCTTGGAGAGTCATGACTTATAATAACACACAAAAGCCTCTGAGAAAACCTGGAGTAAAGAATCCTTTTTTAGATTTGTGTAACCCACTGTTTTCAAACTTATCTCTATATCAAGAGATCGTCCCCATACTTTTCTTTTACCTTTTTTTTTTTTCTTTGACAATAGGTATCACACTGAATGACAGTTCTGTGCAACATACTTTGGGAAATGTTGATCTCAAGTTTTCTTGTATGTCCAAAGAGGATAATAATACCTGTTCTACCATTCTCAGGGTTATTGTGAGGATCAAGTGAATTGGATATGAACAACTTTTAGCATATAAAAGAGGGCACTATTTTGCCAATGGCTATATGGAAATTTGGAGGTTCGCTCTAACTCTATGTTGCTTAGGTGGACTTATTCCCCGGAGGAGGCAAAGGTATGATGAAACCTGGAGATTTCAGAAGAATGGCAAATGACATATAAGGGTCAACTGAGGAAGATGTACAGAGAGGAAAAAATTATTTCAAACAACAGCTATGATCAGATGAATGGTTTTCACCTAGAATCAGGGAAGTCCTGGGCTTGATATAGAAAAGGGCTTGTTTTCTTAATAAGTGGAAGTGATCTAGGGACGGGACTAGAAACTACTATAAAAGTATGATTTGTGTGAGGAAGTTTGCCTAGTACATTGAGTATTCAGAGTACCTTTGATAAGGTATGTACTAGTTTGTTTGGGCTGCCATACAGAAAACCAGAGACTGGGTGGCTTAAACAACAGAAATGTATACTCTCATACTTCTGGAGGCTAGAAGTCCGAGATCAAGGTGTCAGTGGGGTTGGTTTCTTCTGAGACTTCTCTCCTTGGCTTGTAGACTGCCATCTTCTCCAGGTCTTCACATTGTCCTCTGCGCGTGGGCATGTCCGTTGCCAAATTTCCTCATCTTATAAGGATACCAGTCATAATGAATTCAGTTCTACCCTAATGACCTCACTCAAAATGTATTTACTGAGCATCTGTTATATATAGGCACTGGACATTCAGAGGTGATAGTACCTAGTGGAGGGAAAGAGCAGGAGGAGGTATATAGATGTAGTGGTGGGGCAGTTCAGGTATGAATTAGAGGTTTTGACGTTCCTTCCACTATTTATTCAATGAACATTTTAAGCATCAACTTTGTTCTAAATACTGTGTCAGAAGCTATTGGGTTGGGAGGCAGAAAGGAGAGACTGATACCAACTGTCATCATTTGAAGATATATCTTTTAACACGTATTGATATTTCTGAAATTATATGTGTTTTACAATCATAGTAAGTTTAGATGGTAACTTTTGTTTCTCTCTCAGTGGTGCATAAAATAGTGGTGCTTCTTACAACTGACAGAGCCAATTAGATTTAATAAAACATGATTTTTGGTCTGCCAAACACATTTCTTATTCACAAGGTGCTTAATATTTATGATCCTGTGATGTACTGGATTTCCTCCTATCCACGTAATATCCTTCATCCGCTTGCCTTTTTCCTCTTGGCCTTAAATATGTGTGTACTCAAGTATGGTTGTCTATTTTCTTTTTGTACTGTCTCCATGTTTCTTCAGCCAAATGAAAGATGTTCATATCTCTGTCTTCCGCCCCAACTTCTTTCCTGGGCTCTGATTCAAAACTGGTACTTGAATATTACTACTTTGTTGTCTTGATGTCACCTCGAACTTAATACAATCCATCATATTTCCCTCCAAGCCAGTTTCTCCTTCAGACTTCTCTAGATCTTTCAGTTCTTCTTTCAGACTTGACACCATGGGAGCCATGCTTGACTTTCCCCTCTCCTTTGTTTCACTTCTACATATCTACTGTGTTACCAAGATCTGTACATTCCTCCTCCGGCATTGATCTCTTCCTTTCCAGTTCCACTATTGCCATCTCAGTCCTGGCTCTTGTCTAATCATGCATGGACTACTAAAAAGATTTCTACTTCTCTCTCTGATTTATCTTATCCCTTATTACTACATTAAATTTTCTCTAACACTTTACTGTACACTTGCTAAAAGTCATTACATGCTAAGTCATTCAATGGTCCCTTACTGATCACTGAATAAATTCTGAACACCACAGCCTGGTATTCAAAACTCTCCACAATTAGTCCTTTCCAGCTTCATCACCCACCATCTCAATTGGAGGAAATGTTCTGCACTTTTCAACTGCCACAACTTTGGCTTGAACCATTTCCTTTGTCTAGAGTCCTACTCCCATCCTCCTGGCTTATGAAGGCCCAGGCTTTCCTTCAAAGCTCAGCTGACTTCTCCAGGGAAAGCATTTCCTGATAGTTCTTAGTTTACAGTGAACCCTCTTCTCTGAACTCCTACAGTACTTAATGCATATACCAGTAATCTGACATTTAGCATCTGTTCTTCTATCCTTTTATGCATGAAAATGACTTTCCAATGAGAATTAAATCTCTTGAGGTCAGGGACTTGGCCATATTTCTTTATATTTCCAGGGCCGATGGTCTTTTAAATACAGTAGGATGAAATTTTATTTTTGGAAGTTTACCTAGCCCACTCACTCATTTCATAGATGAAGAAACCGAGATCCAGAGAGCTGTTCAGATCCACTTAGTATAAAGCCATAGCCGAAGCCAAATATTTGCTGGTAGTTACGGATTACAGAGGGGTTGGCTTTTACAGAATGGCAAGATTCAGAAGGGGGCTATGAGAGCATTCTTTGACTAAAGGAAGGGAATGTGGTTATTACTTGCAAGTCTGGGCGTAGGTGATCCAAGCTGACCGATGGGGATTGTGTGGTGGCTACTGGAGGGCAGGGCTGCTCTTCTGCATCACCAACAGTCTCTCAAAAATGGCTGGACGTTCAGTACTCTTTCTTCCATGAAGTGACTTCCCAGCCTTCATACCTTCTTCTTCGCAGACATGTAGCTTGAAGAAAGTAAAGCAGGTTGGCTTTCTGGCTCCTCGAGGGCACAGGTCCAGAGGAAGATCTCCTGCTCGCTGGTGAGGACTAGCCATGGGGCTGTCCACTGTGGGAAGCGAGCCAGGACGCGCCCCTGACAGGAATCCGTGGACTAAGCAGCCGCTCAAACCTTGGCCACGATCCCAGGAAAGAAGAGCAAGGGGCTTTCCACCTGCCCCAAGCCTCACCCGGACGCCAGGCCTCTCGGGTTCCAGCCGCTGGTGCTCCGCCTCCGAAGCCGGCCGCCTCCTCTCCGCGCCTTTTCCCCGCCCCACCCCTCACGCTCGACGGGCTCGCTCCCGCGCAGGGCACGCGGGCGGACCGCGAGCACGCGGACGCGGAAGGAAGGCCGGCGCGGCACTCCGCCGCGGGGGCGAGCGCGCAGGCGCCTTCCTGGGACCCGCTGCGGCGCGAATCCCCGCGTTCCGCGGGCGGCGGGGTAAGGGGTCGGCTCTCTGCCGTTCTGGGGCGCCTGGCCGGGGTGGGGAGAGACTGGGGCTGGCGGCTCGGCTCCCGGCACCGCTTCGCTCAGAGGACCGGCACGCGAGGCCTCCGCAGACCAGCCCGCAGGCTCGCTTGGGAGTCGGCTGGGGGACGCGGTGACGGTGGGGGGACCCTGGGCTGGAGCGGCTTGGCACCCTTGTTCCTGCGGTCCTGAGGGTCTGGCCCGCCGGAGAAAGGGAGAGACACATCAGGAGGGGTCCCTTGGGCGAGGCGTGCTCACCTGGGATAGCAGTACTCCCTGGCTGTGGTGTCCACCTGGGGGAGGGACCTTTCAGACTGAAAGGAGCAAGTTCGGCCCTGGGATGTGGACGGCAGACTTTTTTTTCTGTCCAGACGCACCCTCGGGGCAAAGTAGGACGGAAAACTCCTCTGCTGCCCGCGTGGCAACTTCGTGGCGCAAGGATGGGTTAGGAAGTTATTGTGCTTTGCTTTACAGATGGGAAAAGTAATAACCCTTTTTACTGCTCAAGGAGAAGAGATCGGTTAAAAGTCTCACATAATATCTTTAACCATAAAGGACTCAGTAAAATTAGGTACCTTCTTTCACACACGAAGATCTCCGTTCAGCAAATATAATACTTTATGAGTACCCGCTTTCTGCCAACATTGCTCTAAGCGCAGGGAACCGAGCCACGACTAAGGTAGGAGGATCCCTACTTGCCTGGAGCTTATATTCTAGCTGGCAAATACATGTAATTTCCTTTATACTTTTTAATTGGAATATAACATGTACAAGAAAATACTGTACACAAATCATAAATTGTAACTAGTTGATTTATCATTAAGTAAACACATCTTTTAACCACCACTCAAATCAGGAAGCAACATTCACAGCATCTTCTCAGGAGACCTTCCTGGAGACCTCTCCCAATCGCCATCCCCTTTCCTCCCCAAAGGTAACCTCTTTCCTGATTTCTAACACCACAGATTAGTTTTGCCTATTTATGAGCCTTTTGTAAATGGAACCATATGGTGTGTATTCTTTGGTGTCTAGCTTTTTAAACTCAAGATTATGTTTGTGAGATTGTTTCATGTTGTGTGAAAATATAATTTCTGATAGTGAAAAGAATTAGGAAGAAAATAAAAGAAGGTAACGGCACAGACAGTAAGAAGTGGAAACCTTAGTAAGGGTGGTCAGGGATGAACTTTCTGAGGGGATGACTTGAGGTATAAGATGAATGACAAAAGATTGGCCAGTGAGCTGGCTTAAGAGCATTCCAAGCAAAGGGAATAGAATTGGAAAGGAACTGAGGTATGAATGAAATGGGCAGGTTCTAGAAAGAGGGAAGACCTTGTGGGAAAGTGGGAGGAGATGAAATTGGAGAGGTAGGCAGGATCTTATGGCTGAGGTATTTGGATTTTATTCTAAGCGTAATAGATGCCAGGAAGAGATGTTTTTGATGTCCTTCAGTTTCTAACATGAGCCACTTGTGGAGGATGCGAAGGCCTGCCCATTTTACTCATTAAAGAAACCCTACAAAAGTGACAATACTTGTCACTTACTGGGGATTAGGACATGTTGGGAGACGAAATCATCTTTTGTATTGTCAGGATTTATATTAATTTAGACACATAATATGCATCCAAAATCAGATATAAAACACAGTTTAGAAATTAGTTATTTGTTCTCCACTCTAAAACTATTATTTTCAAGTTGTTGCTTAGCTTCTGCTTGAACCTTTCAAAGAGGAACTCCTTTCTCAAGAAGAAGCTTATTTAATTTTTGGACAGCTCTAGTTGTTAGAAAAGTTTTTCTAATATTTAATCTAATATTGGTCATCAGTTCTGGGTCCATACAGAACTGTAATTATCATCTGTTATCTGTTGCTTCCCTTTAAATACTCAAGCAGTTGATTTTTGTTGGTTTTTTCACATTTAAGTGCAGAACTTTGAATTTATTTGAATTTATCCCCGTAATGATTTCTGGAGTTAGATTTGGTCCATCATAGATGTTGTCCAAATCTTTTTGGATATGATTCTTTCATCTGTCAGCTGTTCCACCTTTGTGCTTCTTTCTTTTTAATTTTTAAATTTTTAAAATTTTTAAATTTATTTGTTTACTTTTGGCTGCGTTGGGTCTTTGTTGCTGTGCGCGGGCTTCCTCTACTTGGGGCTACTCTTTGTTGTTGTGGTGCGCGGGCTTCTCACTGAGGTGGCTTCTCTTGTTGCAGAGCACGGGCTCTAGGCACACAGGCTTTAGTCGTTGTGGTTCGCGGGCTCTAGAACGCAGGCTCAGTAGTTGTGGCGCACGGGCTCAGCCGCTCTGCGCCATGTGGGATCTTCCTGGACCAGGGCTCGAACCCATGTCCCCTGCATTGGTAGGTGGACTCCTAACCACTGCGCCACCAGGGAAGCCCCACCTTTGTGCTTTTAACAGACTTGATCAGAAAAGTTCCCTGGTGGCCTAGTGGTTAGGATTCCTTGCTTTCACTGCCGGGGGCCTGGTTTCAATCCCTGGTTGAGGAACTGAGATCCCGCAAGCCATGCGGTGCAGCCAAAAAACAAAAAAACTTGATCAGCATATTATTAGTTAAGCATTATGTTCTTTTAAAGTTTATTATGATTATTAAATGTCATTGGTTGTCTTATTTTTGTTAGTTAAGGTTCCTGGGGAAGTACTTAAATATGATTATCTGGAACTGTGGATTATTGATTTAACTTGTTTGTATTAGTGATTTAAATTTCCAAGATGGAATATTAGTTAAGCTGTATTTTTAAATCCAGGAATTAGCATTTGTAAAGTCAATTTTAAACTTGATATCTCAGCAGAAAATAGAGTGTTGTATTGCAATTCTGAAATATATAGTGCAATGCGTTGTTAAAAGGGGCTTTTCGAGTTAGACTAAAGAAGGATTTGAAAAGTTTATAATGGCCTGTAAACTGTGTCAAACCTGAAATCAACATCGGAAAGTGATTTAATTTTAATTTCTCCTCCTACCTTGCCTCTGTGGTAAAATTTCTAATGAACAGTGGAATGATCAAAGGTGGATGCAGTAGGAGGGAGGAAAGAAAAAGGGAATTTATATAAACCAAATTTGAATAATATATTCACATAGCCTTATTAAATGCTTTGAGTCATTCTACCTGACTGAGATGCTAGACTTATTAGTTCTAGAGTTGTCCCTTGCTATTTTTAAGTAAGAAAATACTTTTTTGACCTGTAGGTAGAATATGCCAATTTTTCCCTAAAATTTTCATTTATATATTAATTGCATTTTTCTGAATATATGTAAATTAAATTATATCCTGTGGTTAAAATGGCCCATGATTTTTCAAATCTTTTAACTTTTAGAACCCCGACCCAATAGGGAAAAAGTAAAAAAAATGAAGCATGTAAGTGGTTAATTGTATTTTACTGCTTTTGTATTTTCTCTTAAGAGTTGGGGCTATTCTTATTGATTCTTGCAAAGGTTCATTCTTTAGAACGGAAAGTTGGTGTAGTTAGTTCAAGTATATTTTGGAAGAAAAGAAAAATCAAACTACGTAAATTACTTTAGTGGAAGATTTTCTCAAGCTGAATAGAAAGATAAAAGTCCTCTTTCTGTCTACACCAAAGGTAAAATCACCCCTTTGTTTATCTTTGTGGTCTTGTTTTTACCTGTAGGTGAAAATTCTCTGTTTAGAACTGACCTACTATCTACATATCTCTGCTGTTTTTCTTCACTCAGACATATTTCCTTGTGAGAGCAGATCCTTACTATATCTTTAGATATACTGAGTCACATTTAATAGGGAGAGCTACCTTTTGAGGTACATTTCCCAACTAGAGGACTAGGGGATAAGGAACTTAAAATTATCCCCTTTCCTCGATTCCCTGCCTCCGCTTCCCCCACTTCTCCATCTTTTTACTTGGTTTAATGGGTTTGTTGTTGTAGGTACTATGCTCAGCTAAATCTTGGTATCTTTTTTCTTTTTTCCTGCAGGCTACTTCTTCATAGACATAAAAATCAATATTTAACTGGAAACGAAGCATCACTTAAAATCCTCTCAAATTCCTAATTCCAAAGAATTGATAACATTTCTCTGATCAAGAAAAGAAGTGATTGACTGCGTGTTAAAAGTATTCCGGCATTGGTCCTGTTATTTTTCCTCTCCCTAAATTTGAGAAGAAATATGGAGAAATGCTACTTGATGACAGCTGTTGTCTTACTAGGACTAACAGTACGGTGGACAGTTTCTCTTAATTCTTACTCAGGTAATGCATTTTTCGTTTAAGATAGGTAAATAATTTTTTGAATCAGTTTTCTTGTTTGTTTTTTGAGGTTTTTAGTTTTTGGTAATAGTTTATAGTCTTCTGACCAGGACAGAGAAGAATTTTAGGTTTTATTGGTGTAGTCAAGAAAGTACACTTAAGCATCTAATTCTAATAAGTAGAATTTGTATAAGAGCTAAATAGAAGCATGGGCTTTGTGATAATGATAAAACAAAGATGTGTTTTAAATGGGAAGATGACAGGTTGAGAAACAATGATCTATTAGGCATTGAAGAGAGAAATGAGCTAGTACTTCAAAGGGGGAGCAGAATCAAAAGAGGCTTTTTTGTTTGTTTATGGTAGAGAAGGCATGTTACTACATTGAAAGGAAGAGACCAGTGGAGAATAAGATTGGGGACGATGTGAGAGAAAGGGAGGAGGAATTGATGGAGTGTGGTCCTGGAGGCTGGGGATGGGATTAAATTTAACCTTGTGAGTATTTATTTAATACTTCTCATGTTCCAGGCATTATGCTAAGTGCTAGAAATCTCATGTTCCAGGCATTATGCTAAGTGCTAGAAATTCCAGGTGAATACTTAAATACTTAATGGCTCCTGTACTTAAAGTGTCCACATTTTAGTAGATAAGTAGTCACAATACAAGGTGATAATTATAATGTTGAAGTATGTGTGAGGTTCAAAGGTAACATAGAGAAATGAGTGATCAGGGTGCATTGGAGAAAACTTTTCAGAGAAGATGATTTTTGAGTTCAAGGTTTGAAGGATGAGTTGGAATTTGCTAGGCAAATGAAATGGGGAAGATACTCTAGACAGCAGAACATGTGCGAAGACATGGTAGATGGCATGAGAGCATGGTTAGAAGTGTTTGGTATTGGATAGCATAAAAAGAAGGAACGAAAAGGATGGGGAGGGATGGCTAGAGATTTGGCTATACAGTTAGCTCAGGAAATTATTTGTGTCTTAGAAAAATAACTTTCATTTTAATAAAAAATTATTGTAGCGAGAAAGTTGGGTGTAAAGAGACAAATTAGACAATCTTAGTAATAGAATTAAGAGCTACTCTTTTTTAAGTATTTACCAAATGCTAGACACTGAGCATTTTCCTTAATACCACACCAGTGAAGATAGGTATTATCTCTAATTTACAAGTGGAAAATGAGACAACCAATAAATGACAACTGGGACTCAAATATAGTTATATTTTATTCCAGAGTCAGTGCTTTAACTCTGCTCTGTGGCCTCTGAGAAAGAAGTCTTGAGCTAAGTCAGTTAGTTGAAAGATGGAGAAATGAATTTAAGGAATATTGAGGAAGTAAAATCACTTGAATGCAGCCATAGCCTTGGGTTCAAATCTTAGTTCTTTCACCTGTTGGCTGCCTGATCTTGGAGAAGGTTCTTAATCTTCATGAACCTTGTGTACCTCTTCTACAAACTATGAATATTAATATGTACTTTAACAGAGTTGTTGTGAGGATTGAGATAATATATATGGATTGTGCTTTATTTTTAGTAATGTAGGAATATAATCAGCACATTAGTGGTTCATAACTGTTTCTCATTTGATCCTGACATCAGATCATTTAACTCCAAAATATTTATCGAGTGTCTGCTTTGCAGCAAAAATAGGTCTTGCTGGTGATCATATCTTTAGGTCTGGTCTTTAGGGTGGCCAAGAATAATACATGGTATGTACCTGTGATATTGTGATTCATAATAAGACATATATATTTGGTCTTCATCTGTGGTTTTGGCACAGAGCTCCTAAAACCGCTGGAATTTTCTAAGTGAGATGATAAAATTGTCTTTTGTTATGTTAATGAGGTGGCTTTGGTTCCCCCACTTAAGGATGGAGCCTGGTTGCCAGGCGAACCAACCTTATGCTTAGAGGGTGGGAACTTTCAATCCCACCCCCTGATTTCTGGGGAGGGGAGGGGAAGAGTTAGAGATTGAATCATTGCCTATGGCCAGTGATTTATTAGTCATGCCTATGTAATGAAACCTCTATTAAAACCCAAAAGGACTGGATTTGGAGAGCTTCTGGGTTGGTGAACACGTGGAGATGCTGGTAGAGTGGCATGCCTGGAGAGGGCATGGAAGCTCTGCACTCCTTTCCCCACACCTTGCCCTATGCATCTCTTCCATCTGGCTGTTCCCAACTTACATCCTTTTATAATAAACCAGTAATCTAGTTAAGAAAAATATTTCTCTGAGTTCTGTGAGCCACTCTAGCAAATTGATCGAACCTAAAGAGGAGATTGTGGGTACCTCTGATCTATAGCCTGTCAGAACTTTGTGTGATAACCTGGATTTGCCATTGACACCCTGAGTTGGAGGGGGCAACCTGCAACCTGTAGGCAGTAGGTCTTGACACTGGTGTCTGAAGTGGGGGTGGGGTGTGGGATGCAGTCTTGTAGGACTGAACCCATAACTTATGGGATCTAATGCTATCTCCAGGTAGATAGTGTCAGAATTTAGTTGAGATATAGGATACCCAGGTGGTGTTCAGAGAATTGCTTGCTGGATGTGTGTGGGAAACCCCCCCCCCCGCAAATGTTGTAATTGGGTCTTAGAATCACACTTTTACTTCCCTAGAGAAGTTCACAGTCTAGTGGGTAGAGCAGACATGTAGATATATATTACATTAAAATATAGTGTGGTATAAACAAAGTAGACTGGGAGCATAAGGGACTTCTAATTCAGATGAGAAAGGCTTAGAATGCAGTAAGTTCCCTACATACGAACCTTCAAATTGCGAACTTTCAAAGATGCGGACGTGTGTTCGCCTGTCCAATCACGTGAATTAGTTCACGTGACTGGCGTACCTTGTCACGTGTGTGCATCCTCTACAAGTGGTTGTGCTTTTGTGTACTTTACTGTACAGCACTGTATAGAGTACAGTAGTACAGTATCTTTATTTCAAGCCCAGGATGTCCAGAAGCAAGCGTAAAAGCAGCAGTGACATAGCTGGTACTGCTAAGAAGTGCCAGGAATTGGAGGCCCAGAGAAAGGATGAAGAGAGACAAGAGGAAGAAGAAGTAACTGAAGACGCAGGAAATGGCAAGGGGATTTTCTTTATTTGGGGAGGCACTGTTAGTTTTGAGGCACAGGACCCAAACGTAGAATGGTACACGAAGGTTGCAGCAGCCGTTCAGAATGCAATTCAGTGCTACCGTGTCATCTATGACGAGAAAAACAGAGCTACTGCCCAGACATCACTGGATTGTTTTTTCAAGAGGGTAGGTAGAATTGAATCCAGCAAGGAACCAGAACCTGTGCCGTCAGCGTCAGGCCTGAGTGAAATTGCAGCTTGCCCTCTGTCTGCTATTGCTGACGATCCTTCAGCTCTACCATCTCTCACCTCCTCTCCGTCCTCCAGTCAGTAACTCTTCTTGCCTGTTCACTTGATGCCCGCCCCTGTATGCCAGCTGTTGTACTGTACTACTGTACTTTTCAAGGTACTGTACTGTAAGATTAAAAATGTTTTCTTTATTTTTTGTGTCCGTTTGCTTTTTATGTATTATTTGTGTGAAGAGTATTATACCTATTACAGTACAGTACTATATAGCTGATTGTGTTAGTTGGGTACCTAGGCTAACTTTGTTGGACTTAACGAATGTGCTCTCGGAACGGAACTCTTTAGTGTGTAGGGGATTTGCTGTGTAACATTAAAGTTTGTTCTAAAACGGAGGGAAGAATTTTACTAGGCAGAAAAGGAGGTGAGGAGAGTATTCCAGTAAGAGGAAATAGCATGACCAAGGGATGAGAGTTCTTTGAGGTTTGGTGAGGATGTAAGTGTGACTGGAATACAGGGTGCATGGTAAGTGGAACAGTAAGAGATGGGGTGGCAGAAATAAATTTGAGGCAGACTGTGAGCCAAAGTAATGTGTGAGGGATTTATCTTTTGGGCAATAGAGGTTTTTAAGCCGGGAATTCACATAATCAGATTTGTTTTTTAAGAAGACAGCTTTAGAGGCAGCATGGCGTTTGGAGTAGAACGTGTAGAGACTGATGGTAGCATCTATGTGTAGTGGCCTCATATATGTTTATAATGCTTATTTGAAGTTGTTATGCATAGCTGGTTTCAGTGGTCTTGGAAAGGGATGGTAAGGGCCTGGACTAAGTGACTAAATTTGAGAGCCATAATAGGTAAAAATGTGACTAAATTTGAGAGCCACATTAGGTAAAAATCAGCAAAATTTAATGACTAATTGTATGCAAAGATAAATAAGAAGGAAGAGTTTGAGAATGAGTCTGGTTTCTAAGTTTAGAGATACTGAGACTGAAAACTGAGAGGTAGGGCAGATTCAGTGGGGGAAGGTAATGAATTCTCTTTTGGTTATGTTAAGATTTGGGTGCATTTTAGTCATATAAAAAAGCGGGAATTTTGGGAGATGCAACTTGACTGGGGGCACAGGAACACATAAATCCATCTTCAGCTGGTCACAGAGAACACTTTGTTATTAGAGTTAGTTTCTAGCTTCATACTCCAGTGCAGGCTGGTGGTGACCTTGGCAGGGCCAATAGCAGGACTTCTTTTTTCTTGGCTAGAATCAAAGTAGGCAGATCCTATTTTGTCCAATTTCTCTTTAAGCTCATGCCTAACCTCAGAGCTAGAACAAAGCAAGTGCAAGAGGTGAACCAGAAATCATTTGTGCCAATTCCTAGAGCCAATTTTATGTAGGTGGTCCATTCTGAGCCTTTCTAGTATTGAGGCACTTCCCAAGAGGGAGGGTTCCTATTACTCCACATTCTTCACAGCATTTGGTAGTGTTAAACTTCTGAATTTTTGCCAGGCTGGAGTGTGTGAAATGATATTTTATTGTGATTTTAATTTTAATTTCCTTCATTGCTGAATTCATTTATTTATTTTGAATTTCATTTCTAAAAGATTGAGCATACTTTTGTGTTTATTAGTCATTTGCATTTCCTTCTCTGTGATATTTGCTTATATCATTTGTACATTTGTATTAGTTTTTTTCTTATGTATTCTATATTTTGGCTTTTGTTTTTTTCCTATGTGTTTTGTATTCTGGAAGCTAACCTTTGTACAAGTTGCAGATATCTTCTCCCAGGTAATGGCTTATCTTTTCACACTTTAAGGTGTCTTTTGGTGAACAAGAGTTTTTGACTTTAAAATAATGAAATTTATCAATCTTTTTCCTTTACAATTTGTGCTTTTGTATCTTTAAGAAATCCTTCCCTACTTCTGGGTCACAAAGATATTTTTCTAAAATTTTCTTCTAAAAATTGTAAGATTTGGGAATTCTCTGGCGGTCCAGTGGTTAGGACTCTGCACTTTCAATGCCGAGCGCGCGGGTTCAACGCCTGGTCAGGGAACTAAGATCCTGCAAGCCGTGTTGCGTGGCCCACAAAAAAAAAAAAAAAAATTGTAAGATTTGTCCTTCCTGTTTAAGTCTTTATCTCCTTGGAACTGAACTTTATGTATAACATGTGAGTTAGGGAGCCATTAAAAATTTTTTTTTTCACATGGATAAAAACAGTTGTTTCAGCTCATTTATTGAATAGTCCATCCTTTCCCATAAATCTGCAGTACCAGCTCTGTCTCTATCAGGTTTTCATGCACACAAGGGTCTGTTTCTGGCTCTCTCATTCTGATCCATTGGTTCATCACTGCCATGTCTTATTACTATAATTTTACCTTGTCTTGATATGTTGTGAGGCAAGTTCTCCTACCTGATAGTCCCACTTCACTGGTGTCTGAGCTATTCTGGGCTTTGCTATTTCATATTGTAGTAGGAAGAATTTCTTAAATGGTCCCCCAAAGATGTCCTGCCTTAATCCCCAGAACCTGTGAAAATGATGAGATCTATTTGGGAGTGATGATATTATGTCATATGACATAATTGACTTTAAGATAGAGAGATTGCATTGGATTATCCAGGTTTGCCCACTGTAATCACATGAGACCTTAAAAGCAGAGAACTTTCTCCAGCTGACAGTAGAAGGGAACCCTGGAGAGATTCAGATCATAAGGACGCAGCACTTTTGCTGGTTTGACAATGGAGGGGGCCATGTGAGAAGGAATAGGAGTGGCCTCTAGTTGCAGAGAGTGGCCCCCAGCTGATAGTCAGCAAGGGTACAGCGACCTCAGACCTGCAGCCAATCGCCTGAATGAACTTGGAACTGAATCCTTTCCCCAGGCCTCCAGGTAAGTGTCTAGACTGGCTGATACCTTATTTTGGCCTTGTGAGCCCTGAACAGAGAACCAAGTTATGCCCACCCAGACTTCTGACCTATAGAACTATTAGATTACAAAAGAATATTGTTTTAAGCTGCTAATTTTGTAATAATTGTTATACAGCAATAGAAAGCTAATACACACATGTGTCTTTTTTTTTTTTTTTTTGGCTGGTGGGATCTTAGTTCCCTGACCAGGGATTGAACAGCAGTGAAAGCACCAAGTCTCAACCACTGGACCATCAGGGAATTCCATATATGTCTTTTTTAAAAATCAGATTGTTAAAGTCCTATGGAAAACCCTGTTGGGATTTTGACTGGAATTATATTCTATACTATTGATTAATTTGGGTGGAATTGACAATCATTACCATAGTAGGTAGGGCTTCTGATTCATTAAGATGGTATGCTTCTCCATTTATTTGTCTTCTTTAATGTCTTTCAACAAAATTTTATAGTTTTCTACATGAAAGTCTTATACATCCTTTCTTAGATGTATTCCTAGGTGTCTTAAGTATCTTTTCTTCCTCACCATTGTAGATGGTATCTTTTAAAAAGTTGCTTTTCTAAATGCTTTTTCCAGGGGTATAAAAATGTGGTTTATTTTTTAATATTTGGTAACTTTCCTAAACTTGTAATTCTAATAATTTCTCTGAAGCATTTTTTGGATCTTCTGTGTAAAATAAAGTTATCCATGAATAATGACAGTATTATTTCTTCTTTTCTACTTCCTACCATTTTTATTTCTTTTTTCTTGTCTTAATTCTAGGACCTTATTACAGTGTTGAATAGAAGTAGTGATTCAGGCTTCTTTCTCTTGTTCCTAATTTTAATAGATGCTTTTAATTTACCATTGAGTATGTTTTTGTTCTTTCTAGCATTGCACCAACTTTGCATTCCTAGAATAACTCTATTTGTGATATATTATCTTTTTTTTAAAGTATATTGATAGATTTGGCTTATTAATTTTTTATTTATGATTTTAGCATCCATGCTTACAAATAAAATTGGCCTGCAATTTTACTTCCTTAAAATGCCTTTGTCAGATTTGTTATCAAGGATGTGCTAGCCACATAAAATGAATTAGGGAGTATACTGTCTTTTCCTAAAATCTGGAATAGTACTCAAGACTGGAATTGTTTTTGGTTTAAAATATATGTTCTCCAGTTTAATAGTCTGCATATATCCATTTACTTAATATCAGTTGCTTTGATTCAAATTTTTTATATTCTTACTGATTTTTGCCCAGTTGATCTACCAGTTATTGAGAGAGCTGCAGTTTCTTTTTGTAGTTCTGTCAATTTTTGTTTTAATATTTTAAATCTATATTATTAGGTGATTTAGAATTTTTTTCCTTGTGACTTGAATTTCATGACATCATTGTCATGTCCCTGTTTATTTACAGTAATGCTTTTGTCTTAAAGTCTATTTCCTCTAAAATTAATATAGCTTTACTAGTTTTCTTTAGGTTAATTTTTGCTTGGTATATCTTCTTCTATTCTTTTACCCTCTACCTCTGAATCCCTATGATTTAAATATGTCTAACCAATTCCCCTCCCTAATTCCATTTTCTCTCCCCTATTGATTTGGAAGCTATACTTTATTTTGTTCTTTCAGGGCTTACTCTGGAGATTTTCACATACATATTTAACTTAACAAAACCTAAAATTCATATTTATATCCTCTTTTTGAACAACACTAGGACCTTAGAACGTTTTAACTCTAGTTACAAATCTTCACCTCCTGCCCCAAATTAAAATGGTATTATTGCCTAGGATTTCAGTTCTTTCATGATTTTAGATGTTAGTCACTGTTATTTTATACAATTTATAGTTATCCAGTTTTACCCTCATTTTCTTTGTTTACCCTTCCTTCTTACATAGTACATCTTCCTTTGAGATCATTTTCTTTCTTCCTGAAGTACATCTTTGGGAGGGTTGTTTTTTTTTTTTTTTAGTGAGAGTCTGTTGCTGGCAAACTCCATTTTTGTCTGAAAATACCTTTATTTTGCTCTTTGTTGTAAAGTTTTTCTGGGTATGGAATTCTGTATTGACAGTTATTTTCTCTTAATACTTTGAAAATCTTCTCTCATTGTTTTTTAGTTTCTGTTGCTTATGTTCAGACATCAGCTGTCATTTTAATTGTTACTCCTTAGTAGGTGATTTGTCTTTTCTCTCTTGCTGCAATTTCACTATGGTATATCTACATGTGAATATTAAAAATTTTGTCTTAGGATTTTTTGGGATTTCTGACTCTAAGGAATGGTACCCTGTGTCTGTTTAGAAACTGCTCAGCCAACTGTCTCTTCTCATACTTTTTCTTCCTTGTAGAACTCTGGTTAGGTATATATTATATCTTTGTTCTTTTAATCATTCAGCAGGTGTGTGTAGGACACTCACTTTATGCCAAGGGTAGGTGATATAGCAGAGAATAAAATAGACAACAGTTTCTTCACCTCATTGACTTCAAAATTTTGTTATCTCTTCAAATATTGCATCTCTCTCATTTCTATTCTCCTTGTGCAAACTATGTTGGGTCTTTTCATTCTCTCTATACCTCATAATTGCTTGTATTTCCCTTCTCATAGTTTCTTCATACTGCTTTCTTTATAATCATCAGATCTGTCTTCCTGTTCATTACTTTTCTCTTCAGCTGTGTTTAATCTGTTTTTTTTACCCATCTATTGAGTTTTCAAATTTCAACTATTACATTTTTAATTTCCAGAACTTCTACTTGTTTCCTTTTCAGATCTTTTTGATCATTTCTGATGATCTCTTGTTCTTCAACATACTCTTAATGTCTTCTCTTATATCTTTAAACATACTAAACATGCTTATTTTATATTACCTATCAGAAAATTCTAATACCTGCAGTCTGATTTCATAGTTAGTTGTTTGTTGTTGACTCTTGCTTATGTTATTTTGTTTCTTCATGAGTTTAGTGATTTTTTTAAAATTGTGAGCTCATGTTACTTAGAACTTTTATCTGTGGGAATTCTTTGAGGCCTCAGTTTACTGTGTATTTCTCCACAGAGGGTTTGGGTTGCCTCCTCCCAGGCACCTGGGGCACTTTTAACAAAAGTCAAACTAAATTCTCATCTTAAGATTCCTTTGGCAAATACTTGATGTGAATTCAGGCCCCAAACTGGGTGAGTGCAGACTTATGGTTAGGAATTTTTGGGAGACTTTTTTTTTCCTGTACTACCAAGAGCCAAGGCAGAGATAAATACTATCTTCACCATCTCCTCAAAGGCTTTGTATTTTTAATCCTAGTAGAGATTTTTCTGACATTGAATTCCTACTTGTTCAAGTACTAAGGCTTTGCCTCCTTACTTATGGCATAGAGCTTTTCAGTACCTAGGGTATAAGCCACCGAAGATCATTGGATTCCCTCAGGACAAATGCGTAGTCTTCTGGGTCTATGCTTTTTTTGTTGTTTCTGGCCTCTAAGGAATTCTCTTATTTTGCTGCTGATTCAACCATATATTAAAATTGTACATGTATAATATATAAAATAAATAATTAAAAAATATATACTTTCCCTGTATTGGAGGTGTTTTTCTGACCTTCTGAGTCTGCCATGTTGCTGGAAACTAGTTTCATCTGTATTTTTTAAAGCTCCACAGGTTATTCTGATTTTTACAAAAGGTTGATAGAGATGATGGTTGAAGCCACAGAGTTGGGAGTATCTGTAGTACAGAAGAAAACGGATTTAACCACTGATCATCTTCACAGAGAAGGGGTAATGATTAAAGGAGACTGAGAAGAAATCATGTAAGATTAGAGCCTGGAGAAGTTATTATCCTGGAAGCCGGGGAATTAGAGAATTTTAAGAAATAAGGACTGGCCAACAGTGTCAAGTTCTAGACATGTCAAGTAGAATGAAAATTTATAATAGACAAAGGATCACTAGGAGGCCATTGTGAGCTTCCTAACTACCAGAACATAATGGACTAAATGGGAGTTAATAAGTGGACATAGCAACTTTTAAGAAGTTTGTCAGTGAATGGAAGGAGGGAGTTAATTGGTAGCTGGAATGGGATAAAGGAGGGCTGAGGAAAAGCCCAGTTAAAAGTTGTCATATGAAATATGTAATTTGTGTTACCTTTGCTTTCAATCCGTAACTGGTCCTTTGGATAGTCATTCCCTTTTCTTACTTCAGGCTGTATTACTCCTGATCATTATTTAGTTTGCAATCCTATGTCTTCTAATTTTCCTTTAGTCTTCTAATTTTGACAGATATATTATTTTCTTTGCACTCTTTATCTCAAGAGAAAGTTAAATTAATATCACGGTATAGGGTTAAATAATTTTAAAAAAATCACACCATTTCAGTATTACTAGTGTACATAACCAAATGCTTAATGGGAATCAAGTAGAGGACAACACGCATATATAATACTTTTCTATCCCTGTGGCTTACATACATTACTTATTCTAACATTTCTCTCCTAAAGTCTGAGTTTACTCAGTTACTTCCCTCATCTGAAAACAGGACTCCTGTTACTTATTTTATTTATTTTTAAAAATTATTTATTTATTTATTTTTGGCTGTGTTGGGTCTTCGTTGCTGCTGCAGGCTTTCTCTAGTTGCAGCAAGCAGGGGCTACTCTTCGTTGTGGTGCACGGGCTTCTCCTTGTGGTGGCTTCTCTTGTTGCAGAGCGTGGGCTCTAGGTGCACGGGCTTCAGTAGTTGTGACACGCAGGCTCAGTATTTGTGGCTCACGGACTCTAGAGCGCAGGCTCAGTAGTTGTGGCACATGGGCTTAGTTGCTCCATGGCATGTGAGATCTTCCCGGAGCAGGGCTCAAACCTGTGTCCCCTGCATTGGCAGGCGGATTCTTAACCACTGCGCCACCAGGAAAGTCCTCTTACTTATTTTAGACCTTACTCTTAACAGTATGGAGTTAACTTAAAAAACTAAAAATAGAGTTACTGTATGATCCAGCGATCCCACTCCTGGGCATATATCTGGTGAAAACTATAATTTGAAAAGATGCATGCACCCCAGTGTTCATTGCAGCAGTATATACAATGGAAGGAACCTAAATGTCCATTGACAGATGAATGGTTAAAGAATATGTACAATAGACTATTACTCAGTCGTAAAAAAGAATGAAATAATGCTGTTTACAGCAATATGGATGGACCTAGAGATTATCGTACTAAGTGAAGTAAGCCTGACAGACAAATATCATGATATCACTTGTATGTGGAATCTTAAAAAAATGGTACAAATGAACTTACTTCTAAAACAGAAATAGACTCACAGACATAGAAAACAAATTTATGGTTACCAAAGGGGAAAGGGAGAGGAGGGATAAATTAGGAGTTTGGGATTAACATATACACACTACTATATATATATAAAATAGATAACCAACAAGGACCTACTGTATAGCACAGGGAACTATACTAAATATCTTGTAATAATCTATAAGGGAAAAGAATTTTAAAAAGAATAGATATATATGTATGTATAACTGGATCACTTTGCTGTATACCTGAAACTAACACTGCATTGTAGATCAACTATACTTCAAAAACAAATAAGTTAAACCTTACTCTTAAATTGTCTTCTAAGAAAGTCAACAGAACAAGAGTATTTTTGGATTACTATGTAAGAAGAGTATTGTTATTGCATATTAAAATATTTGTAGCATCTTTTGTAGGTGGTTGTTATATATTTTTGTCATTTTTCAGATGAGAAAAATAAAAATGCTAAATACTAAGAAAAATGGTGATTCTGTCAGAGTTCTCAACTCCATCGTAAACAGTGTGACATTTAGTGTTCATGTGTGACGAACTTCTGTATCATAGGAGGCTGGGAGGATTACTGAATGAGTGTAACATCTGTGATGCCGTTGAGATTTTTTTCCCTCTATTAATTAAAATACTTATTTTGGTTATAATTTGTTTCTAACATGCTTATTTTAGTTTGCTTTTTGTTTTTCTTGTTTTAAGATTGTAATTAGGAAGCACTGGAGTGAGGAAGCTCAGGTGAGCTTGCTTAGTATTAGTCCGTTATTTCTTCTTTGGAAATGCACATACTGTATAGTTTCTCTCAGCTGACCCATTGTTATTTGTAATGTTTCCTCTCACTCACTAAGGATATATAAAAGGGGGATTATTATGGAAAATTTTAACCAAATTCTCTTCCCTTAGAATGTTTAAAGTTTCAATGTAAAGGCAATTAGTATGTATTGTTATCAAAGAAACTACTTGTTTTTTAAATTCTAACATAATTCTGAATAGTTCAGCAATTAATAAAATGAACATTTAAGTGGTGCTTAAGCCCATTTTCCTAAGAATGAGACAAAATTGAAGCTTTGTAAATGTACATTAATACGTTTTCTTTACATAATTCTGAATCTCATGTAAATGAATTTGTAGAATTAATCACAGTAGAAAGAATCCATTTTGCCCTTCCCAAGTGAAGCTCCCATAGGTACAGTTGGGTTGCTCTTCTGGGTTGCTTTAAGGGCACTTTAGCAGTTTTAAAAACTTAAGTACTAACTTCATAGCCAGTGTCAGCTGAATTTATTGAAGTAGGTCAGACTCTGGATAGAAACTTGTTTCTCAACCCTGAAGAGAGTCATTATCCATTCTTCTGTTTGTTAGAGAATGGTAATAAATTCTTCCACACTGACCCCAAGTCTAGAGCAATTTCAGAAAATCTAGATAGCTGGATTTTTTCAGGTGTAGGAAACTACTTAAGATCCTCTATGACTTAAGTAGTTTCCTATGCCCACTGTATAGGTATTATCCCAGTGGGCCAAAAACAAGCAAACAAAAGCAAAAGAAAAAAAATAAAAATCAATTCCTTTCTCCCTGTAGACAGCAGCTGTATCACCAAAAAGAGAAACTGCCCCCACAGCACACACACATCTATAAAGTGCACACGTAAAGATGCAGTTAATTCAGTGGGAAATTATTTTCCTTCTTTAAAAAAATTGTAAGTTAATCTCCCCCTCCTGTTCAGTTAACTGAGCAAGTTTTAACTGAAAGTATGTACTGTATGCCTAGCAATATGTTTCCTGTGAACTCTGGAAAAATCACATTCTATGCCCACTGGAATTAAAATTCTTATTTGGGTAGCTATTAGAAAATAGTATAATCATGTGACAAAATATATGATACTGAAAATATAAGTATTATGAGAAGTCAATACTTTTTTTTTTCCTTTTTAAAATCTACTTGACTTACCTATTTTGATTTCTACGTTTTTTCATATGCTGTTTATTAAACAGAAGGAGGAGATATAGCTCTGAGATACTGTGGTAATGGGTTTTCAATTCACTAAACAATTGATATACTTCAAGTTTGGTATTTATTTTTTGTTATGGCTATTGTCTTCTATTTCCTATTCAAATCGTGGCTCTACTGTTTACTCTCTGACAAGGTCATAGGTATTGAGATTAAACGCCAGTGGGTTTGAATGTTACTAGCTGTGTCTTATTGGCTGTGTGACACTGGGCAAGTTATTTTAAAATTTCAGTCTCGGTCTCCTCATCAGTAAAATGTTGGTAAAATCATAGGTTGCAGATCAAATGAGTTACATCTAAAGCTCTTGGCATTTTATTTTGCTCTTAAGTACTTAATGAAGTTTTCACTACTGCAGTTGCTAATAATTCTTTTTCCTTAATCACTCTGACAATCCCTAGCCTAATATGAAGAAAATAAGTATTTCAACACTTGCTTGTTAGACTTACTGTAATGAATAATAAAATAATATATATAAGTATGATGTCTATAGTTTGCCCTTAATAAATATTAGTTCTAAGAAGTCAATAATTAATGATCAGTATGTTTTTAATTTATAAGGGAAGGTTTTGTGGAGAATTTGGCAGTTGGGATGGTTCTTAAAGGTTGGATACGAGTTGATAAGAGAGGTGTATGAATAGGGAGAGGAAGTAAGCAGCATGAGCAGAGGCTTGGAATTTCAAAATGACAGATAGTAACTTAAAGATGTTTTGAGACAAGAACCAGTATATGGGCATTGTGTTAAAGTAGCCTTCGCATAATTAATTGGTCTGCCATCACAAACTGCTTAGTGTTGCACATTCAGTAAGTGGAAAATAAGGGACTCAAAAATTCAAATCTTTTTGAACTTAAAATCCTTGCTATATCATACTGATAATATTGACATCCTTCCTACATCATCATTCACTGAGAATCTGCTAGGTGCAATTACATCCTGAGAATGCAAAAATGAATAAGATATGGTGCTTTCTAAGAGAGAGACAGGGGTAGGTTTGTTTGTGTGTATACACATGTGCCTGTACCGTGGGTAATTTTTTTACGTCAATCACTCAACGTGTATATGCTTTGGAGATGTTAATCTGCTTTTCCCATGATTATCTCATACTGGGAGTATCTCCTTGGGTGGAGATGCTAGCATTTAAAGAATAGTGGTATCATACAGCTGTTAAATGCAGAAAATCTACTTAATGTAGTGTTCCAAAGCTGGAGAACGTCTGGGTTAGAGTTCAGTGATTGATAACATATCATTCACCAATGTGGCACGCCTTCCCAGTGGATTAATGAATATATTTGACTGTATGTGATTTTCACTTGCTGATTAAGAAACCTGTGTCTGTACTGTACCTATTTGGGCCTTCTCACAGTTTTGTAGTCAACTGTTAGCTAAATAGTGGTTGTTTACTATTTACTAAATGGAATTACCCTTATATCATTTAAAATGATTTAAGGTTAACAACCTACCTTAACCAGGTTGTGAGGCAATACACAGTAGGAGCCAAGAACATGGATTATAGAGCCAGCCTGCCTGGATTCCAGTCCAGACTCTGCTATTCATTACCTGGGTGACCATTGCCTCTGTTTTGCTAGCTGTCAAGTGGGGATGATAATAATACCTGCTCCATTGTTGTATTTGGCATGTAGTAGACACTGTCAATTGTTAGTTATTAAAGATCCATTTTCCCTTATTTGCAATTTTGAAGTAAAAAAAAAACTATAAAGTGGCAGTTTTTATATAACTCATTTGACATCAAAGCCTGACCTAACCAATGTCTTTGCAATATATAGTCCGTTTTTGGTTCTATACTTGACCTGAAGTTATTTACATTTAGTTTCTAAAAGCCTTTGGTAAAATATAGACATTTGTTATTATTATTGTTTTATGATACTTATTGGACAGTATAGTTGACAGTCTTTCTCATGAAGTAAAAATAAACTTGGCTATCTTATGATTAGTATTACCAACTAATTAATTAAAAACTAATTAAGGGACTTCCCTGGTGGTCCAGTGGTTAAGACTCCGTGCTTCCAATGCAGGGGGTGCAGGTCTGATCCCTGGTTGGGGAACTAAGATCCCACATGCCGCGCGGCATGGCCAAAAAAAAAAACAAAACAAAACTAATGTTAATAACTAATTAATGTTAACAATATTTATTGAATGTTTATGTGTGCCAGGTACTATACAGGTTATTTTATGTTCATTATTTTCTTTATTCCAGCAGTCCTTGAGGTGACAGTATTGATTCTGTTTTTAATGTACTGAGGCTTAGGGAGGTTAAGTCATTTGCTCAGGGGTACACAGTCACTCAGTGTGCTAGCAGTGCCAGTATTCAGACCTCATCTCTCTGACTTTTTGGGTAACTTCTGTGTTCTTTTCCTCCACCTATACTATCTCTATAATTTAGAAAATTTTCATAAGGAAATTTTCATAAGGATTTTATTTCATAAGGAAATAAAATCACTGATATACTAAAGTGTATTTTTATTTTGCTTTTTTTACCTTTCATCTTAGGTGCTGGAAAGCCCCCTATGTTTGGCGATTATGAAGCTCAGAGACACTGGCAAGAGATTACTATTAATTTGCCGATCAAACAATGGTATGGATAATTTTAACTTGATTTTATTGTTTATCGGTCAGTTAATGTAGATTATTTGAAGATACTTAAAAGGAAAATATGCTATTTCTTCATCTTCAGAATCCTCATCTTCCTGTATACTGATGTCACATATATTACCCTGCATATTGTCGGCTCATTTGAAATTTCATCCTCCTGAAAGTTACCTATATATTTAGTTACCAGCTGGAATATGGTACTGAACTAGAACTTTGAGGATAGGACACTGTATGCCATGGAAGCTCCTCAGGACATAAACTGTGGAAGTTTATGGACTAAGAGTATTTCTTGTGGAGGTTTCGCAAAGTTTCTCCTGTAAGGAACATATGACATGAAAAAAAAGCAGTAGCTTAGTGGTGAAGAGTGTAGGGCTAGAGTCAAACTGCCAGACTTCAGATCAAGGCTTGTACTCTTTACTAGCAGTGTGAGCTTTTGCAAGTTATTTAACTATCTCTGCCACGTTTTATCACTCATAGAATGGAAATAATAGAATACATATTTCACTGGGTTATTGTGAGGATTGAATAAAATGATTCATTTAAAGCACTTTAGACCAGTGCCTGAAGTGTAATGAGTTCTCAATAAATGTTAGCTGTAGTTATATCTCACAGAAATCCATGCACTGTCATTTTTGTTGAACACATTCTGATAACAATTGATGACAGTATTATTTTACTTATTAGATGCCTGGTAGATTACTTGATTAAATCTGGCTATGCAAACTGTTTATATTGTTCTGTTGATTGCTTTGGTCACTGCTTTTATATAACTCCTTTCTGAGAGAGTTACATACAAGAACTTCATATTGAACTCTCTATTAATAGGTTGGCTGTACCCTAGTCCAAGTTTGGAGTATTTAAAATAGAGGTCAGCTAAATATTTGATACTGTTCTTTTTTTTTAATAGGTGTGTGCATGCTTGTTTATTTATTTATTTGACCTCGCTGCGCAGCTTGTGGGCTCTTAGTTCCCTGACCCGGGACTGAACCTAGGCCATGGCAGTCAAAGTGCCGAGTTCTAATGTTTAAATGGTGTGATTTCTTTTTTTTCCCCTAGGTTGAAGTTCATTGCTATATGATTCATAATGACTATCACTGAACAAGATATATCTCAATGGCACAGTTTATAAAAAAGAAAATATATCCTTGGGACAGGTTCACTATTATCAACAGTGGATATAAATCTATATTGGAAATAACATTTCTAATATTCTGAATTTTTTTGGCTAATTTTGTCAAATTTGATTAGTTTGCCATTATTGTTACCTAGCAATGTGGCTGAGGAATGGTTTCTCATTTTTTAACTTCAGTTTTCCAAGAGTGGGGACTTCCCTGGTGGTCTAATGGTTAAGACTCTGTGCTCCCAGTGCAGGGGACCCCTGGTTCAATCCCTGGTCAGGGAACTAGATCCCACGTGATGCAACTAAGAGCCCACATGCCGCAACTAAAAATCCTGCATGCCACAACTAAAGATACCACATGGGGCAACTTAAAACGCCGTGCAGCCAAATAAATAAATAAATAAATATTAAAAAAATTTTTTTTTTCAAAGAGTGAAATCTTTCTGTCTTCATCTAGAAAGTTAGCTGTAATGTAGTCAAAACTTTCAAGTGACAAAGTTGTCTAAAATGTGAAATCAGGATCTATGAGGTAAACTTTAAAAATGTCAGTTTTGGGACTTCCCTGGTGGTGCAGTGGTTAAGAATCCGCCTGCCAACGCAGGGGACACAGGTTCGAGCCCTGGTCTGGGAAGATCCCACATGCTGCGGAGCAACTAAGCCTGTGCACCACAACTATTGAGCCTGCACTCTAGAGCCTGAGAGCCACAACTACTGAGCCCACGTGCCACAACTACTGAAGCCCACATGCCTAGAGCCTGTGCTCCACAACAAGAGAAGCCACTGCAGTGAGAAGCCTACGTACCGCAGCAAAGACCCAATGCAGCCAAAAATAAATAAATAAATAAATTTGTAAAAAAAAAGTCAGTTTTATAATTCTAAATTGAAACACTTATTTATTCCATTTCAATATACATAGTTGTAAGTAATAGAGGAAAATTGAACTTTTTTTCTTTAATTTTATAATGACAATTCCTTATGTGTGAAGTCAGGAGTACTTTTGGCATCAAGTAGTAGAAAACCTAAGTAATAGTAGTTTAAACAATAAAATAATTGTCTCAATAAGTAGGTCTTTGCAGGGCTGGTAAACTGGCTCAATGATAGCAATCAAGGGACTTCCCTGGCGGTCCAGCGGTCAAGACTCCGCACTCCCAATGCAGGGGGCCTGGGTTCGATCCCTGGTCAGGGAACTAGAGCCCACATGCCTCAACGAAGATCCTGTATGCCACAACTAAGACCCAGCACGGCCAAATAAATAAATAAATATTAAAAAAATAATAATAGCAATCAAGGACTCAGGCTTTTCCATTTTTCTTCTCTTTCATTCATTCTTCTTGGCATGTTGGCTTTTCATCCTGAGGCTTTTCACCCCATGATCAATAGATGACTGCCAGGGCTACCAGCACCGTGACTTTGTACAACCATATTCAAGGCAGGAATAATAGGAATACCTTATTTTTTACCTCTCTTTTTGTTCAGGAGCAACATCTTTCCTACCCTTAAAGCAATCATTAATAGAAAGAAACGCCTGGCTCAGTGCAGGCATGGTTTATACCAGGGCTAGGAGAAGAGTCCACCTACCCTGAGCATGTTGCTTTTTTAAAAAAATCACAGGTTTATAAGTCAGGAATTGTGGGAATGACTTTATTTCAGCATTGTTTATAATTATGAGAAGCCTGAAACACTCTAAATATCTTTTAGTAGGTGAATGATTAAATAAAGTACATTTCTCCTGTGTACATGTGTACATGTTTTTCCTAAGTAGATTCCTAGAAGTGGAATCTCTAAAGTAGCCAGTTTTAATGGATACCAACACAAGAATATCTCTTTCCATATACCCTTACCAATATTTAATAATAACAACTAACACCAGACTTCTAAAATTTCCATTTCCTTGAGTACTTGTGTTGTTGAGTATCTTTTAATATATTTACTGACCATCATATTTTTTCTCAAATTTGCATATTTATATATTTCCCCCATGTTTCTTATGGATTGCTGATCTTTTTTGTAATGATTTATATGATTTAAAAATAAACAATTACATTAATTTTCTATGCTGTGTTAACAAGTGACCATAAATGGTACTTACTTAAACACACATTTATTATTGTAGTTTCTTTAGGTTAGAAGTCTGGGCACAGCTTAGTTCAATATTATGATCAGGGAGGGTCTCAGGAGGTTGCAATCCAGTTGTCATCTGAGGCTGCAGTCTAATCAGAGGCTCAACTGGGGAAGGAACCGTTTCCAAGTTCCCTCAAGTTATTGGCAGAATTAATTTCCTTGCATTTACAAGACTAAGGGCTTTGGTTTCTTGTTGGTAGCTACCCTTATTTCCTAGGGTCTACTTGCAGTTTCTTGCCATGTGGCTTCTCCAGTATGCCCACTTACTAAAATGTGACAGCTTGATTCTTCCAAGTCAGTGAAAGGGAGTCTCTGTAGCTTAGCCAGCAAGGTGGAATCTTACATATACATAAAACATAAGCACAGGCGTGACCATCCTATCACCTTTGTCGTATTTTGTTGTTTACAAGCAAGTCACAGGTCTTGCCCACACTTGAGGGGTGGGGATTGATTGTACACACTTAAGGCAGGAACACCAGGAGATGGGTTCATGGGGATGACCTTAAAGTCTGTCTGCCACAGTATTCAACAGTATACAATAGTATTCTATATTTTAATCAGTTTTTGGTGTGTGTATATATATATATGTATATATATATATGTGTGTATATTATATATGTATAAATATCTTCTTCCTGTTCTTATCTTTGAATTTTTCTTATGGTGTCTTTTGTTAAATAAATTTTTACATTTGATGTACAGAAGCTCTTTGAACTGTTCTTGAAACTTTTAAGTTTGGAACTATTTTATTTATTTATTTTTAAATTTTATTTATTTATTATTAAAAATTTTTTGTTTGGCTGTGTTGGGTCTTCGTTGCTGTGCACGGGCTTTCTCTAGTTGTAGCGGGCGAGGGCTTCTCTTCGTTGCAGTGTGTGGGCTTCTGATTGCAGTGGCTTCTCTTGTTGTGGAGCACGGTCTCTAGGCGCGCAGGCTTCAGTAGTTGTGGCACGCAGGTTCAGTAGTTGTGGCTCGTGGGCTCTAGAGCACAGGCTCAGTAGTTGTGGCGCACGGGCTTAGTTGCTCTGTGGCATGTGGGATCTTCCCAGACCAGGGCTCGAACCCGTGTCCCCTGCATTGGCAGGCGGATTCTTAACCACTGTGCCACCAGGGAAGTCCTGGAACTATTTTAAATTATAGTATTTTTTTGTAAAAAGCAAAAATACCCATGATATGTTAGAAAAAATTACATTTTGAAGTTAATGATAACACTCTTGAATATAATTTCGTTCCTTCCCATTCTGACCAGTTAGAGGAGCCTGTTAAGTTATGAACATTAGATCTAGTTTTCTTCCTTAATTCACAGAATTTTGCATGTAATAGGCTCTCGTTACATGTTGGTTGAATTGTGTTCAAAGTGTTATTAATAAAAGTATACCTGTTTCATGCAATATTTCTTTCTTTGTAAACCAAATCTTTATGTAGTCTTTGACATTCATTTTTTATTTATTTAAATTGTGATTTCGTATTGTTTCTTTAATTTTTTAGACTGTCAGAAGCAAATTCTCTTTTTGTTGCATATTTTCTTTTGTATAAGTGTTGGTCATTAAGTTTACTAATAGTTGAGTGATAACAAATTCGGTTTGCCTGTGAGAATCTTGGTTTGCCTCTGTTGTTATGGCTTAATTATTTATAGGTTCTTTCACTCTTAAGAGTACCTTGCTTTAGACAATAAATTATTTAGTCACACTACTCAATAACAACTTTTAATTGTGAGTTCACAAAAATTTTTAGGAGGGGGGAGAAAAGTTTAGATGAATTTTTTTTTTAACCTTGTATAACATTTTTTCATGTTAATTAAGTTAAATGAAGTGAGACGTCAAATATAAGTATTTCTTGAATATTGATTGTTGGAACGGCGCTTTCTTTTTCCTTTTTCTTCAGGTATTTTAACGGCAGTGATAACAACTTACAGTATTGGGGATTGGACTATCCACCTCTTACAGCTTACCATAGTCTTTTATGTGCATATGTGTAAGTTTTTCTTCCTTGACATAACTTTAAATATTTATGCCCTTAGCAGATGTAGTAAGGAAGAGTTTGTTGAATAGAGGAGAGCTCATTTGTAACTACTATTGTATTATGGTTTGTAGAGCACCATACCTTTATAATTGGATTGTAGGAAAGTTTATCAGAGTTTCACTATTTTCATAATTTTTTTGGAGGAAAGTCTAGAAAGAGATGCAAAAATCTAGCTTTGTTTTGAAGTAGAGATGTTACCAATTACGCATGGATTACTGAGAAATATATCTAATACGGTTAGTTGTGTATAGAAAAGCTTTTTTCCTGGAATGGCCCAAAGTAAATGAGAAATAAAGGTCTAAATGGTTTTCTGACTAACCTGTCAAGTAAGAAACTAGAAGTACCATAGTATTTCACTTATGATTTAAGATCAGGATTGGAATTCCTTTTTCTTTTACAGAAATGGAATGGTTTATAGAAGATTAGGTGCTTCTATTTAGTGGAGAACCAGTTCTACTCTGTCCTGGTATTCCATTTCAGATTTGAAGTGTATCAGCAGAAATTTGAGGAACTTCTTCACATTATCTTCTGACCTCATTTTATTGGTTCTATTTCATATTTTGTAAAAATTAGCTTCCTGGATTAAAAATAAGTTTCCGAACTTCAGGATAATCAAGTATACTTTGCAGTGTTCTGGAGAATGTAATATGTTTGAAAACTTAATTTATCTTTAATAATTATGTTCAGTTTTATGCAATGATTTACGATTAATAGCTATTTATTGTAGCCTATTATGATAACTGAAAAGATTATAAATTATAAAACTATGATCCTCTTATCAATATTAGTGTATTGCTCTTTACAAAGTATATGTTTAATAAATGAAATGTGACATCAGATTGTTTTCACACTGGAAGAATCATGAAGGTAGGGCTTTTAGTTAACACACTACATGGGTTTGTTGGAAGATAAGCATGGCAGATTCTGATAGCGTTAGTCAGTTTCACATGGTTAAATACAAAGAGTAAAGCTTAAGCCTTAACTCCATTGCTTTATAGGAGCAATGGCCACTTCTCAAAATAGATTCATATGTCCTCAGATGTCCTTATTGCTAAAAGTAATGGGGAATAAAGTGCATGTATATATGTTTGATTTGCAGGGCAAAGTTTATAAATCCAGACTGGATTGCTCTTCATACATCACGAGGATATGAGAGTCAGGCACATAAGCTCTTCATGCGTGCAACAGGTAAAAGAGCAATAGGCATTGAGTGTAAAATTTGATTAAAATTTTTTTTGAACTGATGACAGGTTCTATTATTGTCCTTACTTTTATAGTTGTGTAACTATAAATATGCATATATATGTATAATATGTGAGCAAATGTGTATGTAAGCTAAAAAACAAAAGAGTAGAAACTAATAATTCTGGGTGCTTTACATTTACTATTATCTCCCTTAATAATTTGGACACCCAAATGAGGTAAATACTGTTGTTATCCTTATTTTAAGCTGAGGAAACTGAGGCCTAGTAAAGTGAGGCTAATATTAATAGCTCACCTGAAGTTGGTTAGCTCTAAATTGAAGTTTTATTTGTTTAGGCTGTTGCTTTAATAAATCCCTTTCACTTTTACAGTGAATTACAGCTGTATGTCATATATTGTATTGCTGTGCAGTGTTGCTAAATTAATCTTTACAACAAATGTTTATTGAGCATTTATTGTGTGCTGTTTAAAAGTTGAAAGTAATAAGCTTAAGTTTCTTTAAAAGCTTTACAAGACTTAGGCTTTAATGCTAACCTGTGTCTTTTCCTTAATTAGTCTAAATCTAGTCAGGGTTTGTTCTCTTTACTATTCATCCAGTCATGGAATATCAGGCCCAAGAGATAACCTGTATTGCCTGTCTTTCCCTCTCCCACACCACTCCCTCTTCCCAAACGCTTTAATGCTTTAATCCTTTTTGAACCACATACTCACCACGTGATATTTAGCTTCTGAGCCAATACCTGTATCTGCAGGGAACTTACAACTTTTAGAGACTATTCTATTTTCAGAGAGCCCCAATCATTAGAAATTTCCTTCTTATATTGAACCTTCACTAGTCATTTTAGGTTCTGTTTCCTTGGGCTACATAGAACAAGTCCTATCCTTTATATACCTAACACCCTTCAGACATTTGAAGTCATCTCCTCTCGAGGCTAAACATTCGTAAATACTTTAGCTGTTTCTTAGATGACCAGTTTCTTGAATGTGATTATGGTTTCGAGGCCTCTGGTTGTGCTCTTTCAGATATGTTCCAGTTTGTCAGTGTCATCTAAAATGTGGCATCTGGAGCTGAAAATAGGATTGCATGCATCTACCACTGACAGTTTACTATCATTTATCTTATTCTGAACACAAATATATGTGTGGTACAAGAATAAAACAGGCTTTTTGGATAGCTATGTTGTACTGTTGAAGAACTTAATATATTAGTTTTTCTTTGTTCTAAAAGGACTGAACATTCAGAATTATGAATTGCTTTATTTTTTTCCCCACTTTTTTTCAGTTTCCTCCTCACCTGGGCCTCTCAAGCTCTTTGTAGGCATTAATTAGCAAAAACTTATGAATTTTTATAAATATTCACATTAACAAAGATTCTCCTATGCATCTCCACATTTGAGGTATTGTTCACATCAGAAAATTTGGAGTATACAGATATTGAGGGGAAAATAAAAGTTTCCTTCCCTTGCTTTGAGTATTCTTAATTTTTAAGTCCAAGTCAGAGCAAAGAGAGAACTGGTTTTAGATACAGCTAATTGATTTAATGTGTGAATTTGTTAGAGAAAATTAAGAGACTCTGTAGTACTGTATCAGTTGAAATTAGGCACAGGTGAAGGGAATGGAAAGTGCTCAACGTGGAAAGGACTTGTCCAGAGTGGGTAGGAACCTCGTGTTAATAGAATTCCCACTCGGGGTTGGAGGAAGGCTGTTAATAGGTTATAGTAGATCCTGATGGACTGAACGCTTAAAATCATTTGCTTGTTTTTTCAGTGTTAATTGCTGATTTGCTGATTTACATACCTGCAGTGGTTTTGTACTGTTGTTGTTTAAAAGAAATCTCAACTAAGAAAAAGGTAAGTTTTGAAGTAACCTGACATTTCATCTCTGAAATGTTTTATTACCTTAACTATTAAGTATAGAGCTTAAGGAAGTCATGCTTTTGGGAATAGATAATAGGGAACAGTATATCTTCTGTCAATTAATTTTCATTTAGAAACATTAACTTAGAGTAATTATTTTAATGTCCAAATATAGTAATAAGATGCACTGAATTTTAGAAGTTATATACTGCTGAATTGCACAGCATGCTAAATTTATTGCTTAACTGGTAAATCTGAATTTTGAGTTGGCTTGTGAGAATGACAACTGAAAGTCATTTTGAAAAGTTGCTGTATATTCTCATATTCACAGTTAACGAATATGCTCTTTTTTTAAAAAAAATCAAATGGTTTGTGTTAGAATTTTATTTATTTATTATTTATTGGCTGCGTTGGGTCTTCGTTGCTGCGTGCAGGCTTTCTCTAGTTGCGGCGAGCAGGGGCTACTCTTCGTTGCAGTGTGTGGGCTTCTCATTGCGGTGGCTTCACTTTGTTGCAGAGCACGGGCTTTAGGTGTGCAGGCTCAGTAGTTGTGGCTCGTGGGCTCTAGAGTGCAGGCTCAGTAGTTGTGGCTCACGGGCTCAGTAGTTGTGGCTTGTGGGCTCGAGAGCATAAGCTCAGGAGTTGTGGCGCATGGGCTTAGTTGCTCCGCAGCATGTGGGATCTTCCCAGACCAGGGCTCGAACCCGTGTCCCCTGCATTGGCAGGCCGATTCTTAAACACTGCGCCACCACGGAAGTCCCATGACTATTCTCTTTGGTCATTTTATATAGATTAATCATTAGATTAATTTATCTGATTTATATATCTAAAAGTGCTTTCTCAGACAAACACCTTTTAGGGATTTTTTTCTTTTTAATTTTTATTTATTTATTTATGGCTGTGTTGGGTCTTCGTTTCTGTGCGAGGGCTTTCTCTAGTTGCGGCAAGTGGGGGCCACTCTTCATCGCGGTGTGCGGGCCTCTCACTGTCACGGCCTCTGTTGTTGCGGAGCACAGGCTCCAGACGCGCAGGCTCAGCAATTGTGGCTCACGGGCCTAGTCGCTCCGCGGCATGTGGGATCTTCCCAGACCAGGGCTGGAACCGGTGTCCCCTGCATTGGTAGGCAGATTCTCAACCACTGCGCCACCAGGGAAGCCCGCTTTTAGGGGATTTTTTTTTTCCTTTTTACTGAAGTATACTATGTTACCTCCATGAAGACTTTAGTGTTTAAAGAGTTGCTTTATAAAAATGGAGTATTTTGATAAATAGAAGGTAAGAGGGGAACATTTGCTACTGTGTTAAATGAAATTACACTTTTACCCGGTTTGATTCAAGTAACAGATTACTTTCTTATTTCACAATAATTTTCTTTACAGATTGCTAATGCATTATGCATATTGCTGTATCCAGGCCTTATTCTTATCGACTATGGACATTTTCAGTATCCTTTACTAATTTAGAAATGAAGTCAGATGCATATCATGAAATCTAGGCTCAGTTTGTATAATGTTGTCATCTAGTAATGTCTTATTTACTAGGGTTCTTGCTTATATAAACTATTTTTAAAATGGTAAAAGAATCTCTTCAAGTGTTTAGTTGAAGGGTAAAGTACAAATTAAAAGTAGCAATGTTTTTTCACAACTATTTGGATTGGGAACAGGATGTTGGTAACTGATTAGCTGTTCTGGAGCTGATTCTGAAAAGGTGAAACATTTTCTATCTTTTGTAAATGTTATCTGACACTGACAAAAACAATCTTCCAGTTTTTGAGTTTTAAAACAAAATGTTTCTCTAACAGATAGTGGTAGCTGGGAGCTTCAGGAAACTAAAATTGAATAAATGTATGTGGATTTTATGGTGTAATTTTTGATACCTAAAATAAGGAACATTCAAATAAACAAATTATAGAGGAAAGTTGATAAAATCTGTACATGGCTCTCCAGTTTGTCTTCTAATGTATTAAATATTACTATCTGTCCCAAAGGAAAAAAAAATAATCCACACCATGATTGCTTAATTAATATTTTTTCCTTTTGGTGCCAATCTGTTTTATTTATAAAATTAAAATGTGTATCTGTCAAAGGACTTGCAAAAGATATTCAAATAGGTAGTTACTTCCATCATATTTTTTATTCAGTCCTCTTTCCTAATTGAGCCCTTTTTTTTGGCATTATAGGATCATGGCTTTTAGATAGTTTGATAATATCAAGAACACTGATAATAAAGAAAAGAAAAAAGTTGTTTACAAGATTTTTTAATACTATATTTACTTTGAAACATTAACACTCATACAGAGAAGTACACAAAACGTAAATGAACTGGCTATTATCCATGTCGAGAAATAGAACATTGTCAGTATGCAAAACCACACCTGTACGCATCCCAAGTAGTTCTCCCTCCTCCTTTCTCAAAGATAGCCACTTACTGACTGCTAGTACTATAGTTTGGTTCTCCCCCTTTTTTGAACTTTCTATAAAAAAGACAACACAGTACGGATTCCTTTGTGCTTGGTGTTTTTGGTTCAACATTCTGTTTGTGAGAGTTATTCGTGTAGTTGTATGTAGCTGTAGTTCGTTCTCTTTCGTTGCTTTATAATATTCCATTGCATGAATACACATGATTTTATTACTGATAGACATTGGAGTGTTTCCAGGTTTTGGCTATGATGACTATGTTGCTTTGACCTTTCTTGTAAATATCTCTCTGTACACATGTAAATATATTTCTTATGAGTGGAATTGCTGAATTACAGGGTGTGCACTGCTTAATTTTAGATATTCCCATATGGTTTTTAAGCATGATCTACCAGTTAATACTCCCGTTAGCAATGGTGTAGGAGTTCCAGGTGCTCACCTTCACTAGTTGTCAGTTATTTTCCTTTTAACCACTCTGGTAAATTCGTAGTGGTATCTTCTCTGTGATTTGAATCAAACTCTTGAAGCTTTGGGGATTATGTCATTTTGTAGGGACACCTTTTTTTTTTTTTTTTGGGACACCTTTTTTTAACCACTATTTACTTTACTTTCCTCATTTGTAAAATGGGGATGATAATAACCCTTACTTTTTAAGCTTTTTGAGAATTAAATGAATTCATATTTGTAAAGCATTTAAAGCAGTACTTGGGAGGTACTAAGCACTACCTAAGTATTGCTATTATTATCTGTTACTGCTGCTGCTGCTTTTGTTGTTCCTGTTTGTTACTTTTCGGGCTCTGAAATTTTATAATGATTTGTTTGGGCAAAGGTATTTTTGACAGTTGTTTTGGACACTATGGGTCATTCATTTTGAAGACTCATGTTCTTCAGTTCTGAAATTCTCATAAATTATTTTTTTAAATTCTCTCCCTTCTTTCTTGAGCTTATTAGACAGATATTAGATCTTTCAGCTCCATCTTGAGCATCTCTTTGTCATTTTGTTTTACAGTTTTGAAGACTGTCTTGCTTTATGAGTAACACTTCTATTAAATTTCATTTGTTCTGTTAAGCATTTAATATCTTAAATTTCAGTTTACTCTTTTTTTTCCCCCACTGTTCCCTGAATTATTTCCATTCTCCTAGGGTCAGTCTTTTCTCCTCTTCACTTTGGTCCTTTTTCTGTCATAGGTGTTCCTTATATGTCTATTTGATCCTGGTGTATTTATTCTAAGAATAAGGCAGAAGAGAAAGCTGCGTGTGAGCTTTCTATACATTTGGTCCACTATAGGGTACATGGCAGGATTCTGGCCAGCACTCTGGGATCCTTAAATGTCACAATGTGGAGGAATTTGCACTATAGTGTTGACTTCTACACTAGTTGCCCAGATAGTTCATTCCATTTCTTTGGAGAAATATTCCTTCTTTTGTTGCCTGGTAGTAAATGTTTTGGCTGCCAGGTAATCTTTGCAAAGGAGTGAGGTGGGATTTGACATCTCCATCTAGGAATTTTCAGTGAATCCTCTTGTTTTCTCTTCAACATACTCAAGCACTCCAACCTGCTTGTTTCCAGAATTCTCTGGGGGCCTGCAGGGTGGATTGGCTCCTTGCTAGCCTGAGCTTCCTCTGTGCATTCACTAAGCTGTGGTTCCTTCTAGTTTATTTTATTTGTTGCCACTTCTCTGTCCTCTTTCCATCTTCTAGAAGTGTGTTGAAATCTTCATCTCTTGTAATGCATCTTCCTGTTCTCTTTATGGCTGTGAATTTATACTTTAAAAAATTCCCTATCATTTTAAGGGAGTCTCGGGAAGGAGAGGAGGTAAACATGAGTACTCAGCTCACCGTTTTCAACTGAAAATCTAGTTGTGATATTGTTTTCATATAACAGTGTTATTAGTTTCTAATCAAGCACATATATTAATTTATATTATTGATGCATATTATAGAGGAAAAATAGTGATATCAGTAAGTTTGGTGTTTTTTTTTAACTTTTGGAGCATTGATTTTGGTATGTGTCATAGTAATATTGTCAAATAGCCTAGCAGAAAACAAAGCTATGTGTTAACTATTTAGAGCTCTTTTAAACCTAAACAAATCAGTTGCTCTGTTTAGTAGTAGATTTAATATATTTGAAGCCACTATATATAATTTCAAATTTGTTTATCAATTCAATACTTTCAGCTTTTATTTAGAAATCGTTTTCATTATAATATATTATTACAAAATCACATACGAAAAATGTTCTATAAAATGCAAAATCTATCTCTTTTAATTATTGAGATAATTCCTTGACACAGGAACATATATAATTCTGTGAGTCTCGGCTTTGCCTTGTGGGGTGTTCTTGGAGTATCTTACGACTGGGACCTGCTGGGGTCCCTGGCGTTTTGCTTAGCTATAAATTATAAGCAGATGGAACTTTACCATTCCTTGCCATTTTTTTGTTTTTTACTTGGCAAGTGTTTTAAGAAAGGCCTCAAAGGAAAGGGGTGAGTGGCTTTTAAACAACAGAATTCAAAAAATTACTTCAGATAATTTATTTGGCATACTTACCTTTGCCTTTTGGTGATTTCTTATTAATGTGTTGGTGGCTGTGGAGTAAATGGAAAGAGATCAAGTCATGTTCTATATTATTGTATTTTAAATCTTCCTAACTAGAGAAATATTTTGATCGATGTATATTTACTGGAGGTAATGTGAATTAGCTTGTTAGAACATTGCTGTAGGATTTCATCCCTTTAGAGCATATTACATTATATACTTATTAGAAATAAATCCCAATTTGACATTTTTCTTCATAGCTGCATAGGAATGGCATCTACGTTAAATGTTAAGAAGGATGGTGATAGTCTTCTTGTTGGGGAATTGCACATCTTAATAGTTGTGAATGTCTTAACTGATTTAAGTAGACTCTCATCTTAAACCTGTATTGGTGGCATAGATTTATCATTACTATACATTTGCATTTATTATATTTATAGTAATGAGACGCAGATTGATTTCTCAGAATTACTAACCTCTCCCTATCTTACTGGTTCCCTTTGTTTTTGTTCTAGGCTTGTGTTGTTGATTAAACTGGCTTGTACTGTTGTGGCTTCCTTCATTCTCTGCTGGCTGCCATTCTTAACAGAAAGGGAACAAACCCTGCAAGTTCTAAGAAGACTCTTTCCAGTTGATCGTGGATTATTTGAGGCATGTTTGAAAACTTTTCTCTCGCTCCTTTCTGTTACAGTACCTTCCCTGTGACCTTTGGGGATTTCATGTAGAAGCACTTCAGCTGCTCTCCTCCTGCAGTCATTCCTTGCCAGTTATTTAATCTGGTACATAAGCTATAGCTTATCTGGCATTTTCCAGTACATTGTACAAATAGGTAATATTTATGCCATCATGAGATCCATAATTCAGTTATACATTTTTCTAATGAAATAGGGTTCATAATGAAAGCATGAGAAGTTGCAGCTACAAAGGTAACAGCTTTGTGGTTTTTTTGGTTTATAGTCTCTTTTTAGTCCTAGGAAATTATTTATTAAACTAATAATCATGTTTGCTTCAGAAAGATCTCATAATTCCTTATGAGGTATATAGCTTTCATCCATAGTAATTTTTAATGGGAATCATTCATTTCATTTCATTTAATGCCAGCTTAATCACTCTTGTTAAATTTTTATTGCATGGATAATTTGATTTAGAGTTAGTAATTAAATTAAACAAACCATTTTTCGGAAACAAAAAGGTCTTTTAATAAAGTTAGACAGAGACAACATATTTATAGATAATTTGCTTTTGAATAAACATTTCTTTTAAAAAGAATTAGAAAAGCATATATATCTTTTTGAGTATATGAAATGCTATAGAGTATCTTTCAGTGGATCTGTGGGAGGATGGAACCAGCATTTTGAAAGAGACTAAGAAAGAATTTGGTGTTGTGAAGGAACAGAAATGTGTGCCCTGTATGTCAATGGGGATGATGATAGTGATAGTACTGATAATCATAAATAATCACTATTGATCTCACCACCACTTTCTTACTAGGTACCAGGCACTTCACATGTAATTTTATTTGATCCCTAACCATAGTGCTGAAGTAGCTGTTATACCCACTTTACAGATCAGAAAACTGAGGTCAGAGATTCATATAGCTTTTGCATGGCAGAGCTGTAATTTGTACTTTGAGGATTGTGCTCCTAACTTCTTTATATATCCTCTAATCTTAATACCTATATAAAGAAAAGTTTAGTTCTCCATGTAAGCTGCCTGGTTATTTGCCTTGCCTTCTATTGGGTTGGCCAAAAAGTTTGTTCGGGGTTTTCCATAATATTTTACAGAAAACCTAAATGAACTTTTTGGCTAACCCAATATTTCAGAAATGGTATTTATCATGATAATTATAAAAATGAGTGTCATACACTTTTGATGGTGCTGTTGGTTACCTACATTCCCTTGTTGCCCTCAAAATCTGAAGAGCAGTTTCATTGGCCCGACAGAGCGAGGTAGGATGGTACAGTTGCCGGTGATAGTTACTTTCTTTTTATTTATTTATTTATTTTTAATTGGAGTATAATTGCTTTACAATGTTGTGTTAGTTTCTGTTGTACAATGAAGTGAATCAGCTATATGTATACCTATATCCCCTCCCCCTTGAACCTCTTTCCCACAATCCCACCCATCTAGGTCATCACAGAGCACTGAGCTGAGCTTCCTGTGCTTTATAGCATATTCCCACTAGCCATCTGTTTTACACATGGTAGTGTATATATGTCAATCCTAATCTCCCAATTCGTCCCACCCTCCCCTTCCCCCCCTGTGTCCACATGTCCGTTCTCTATGTCTATGTCTCTATTCCTGCCCTGCAAATAGGTTCATCTGTACCATTTTTCTAGATTCCACATATATGTGTTAACATACAGTATTTGTTTTTCTCTTTCTGGCTTACTTCACTCTGTATGACAGACTCTAGGTCCATCCACATCTTTACAAATGACCCAATTTCATTCCTTTTTATAGCTGAGTAATATTCCATTGTATATATGTATCTTCTTTATCCATTCATCTGTTGTTGGATATTTAGGTTGTTTCCATGTCTTGGCTACTGTAAATAGTGCTGCAATGAACATTGGGGTACATGTGTTCTTTTGAATTATGGTCTTCTCTGGGTATATGCCCAGTAGTGGGATTGCTGGGTCATATGGTAGTTCTACTTTTAGTTTTTTAAGGAACCTCCATACTGTTCTCCACAGTGGCTGTATCAATTTACATTCCCACCAACAGTGCAAGAGGTGTCGCTTTTCTCCACACCCTCTCTAGCATTTACTGTTTGTAGGTTTTTTGATGATGGCCATTCTGACTGGTGTGAGGTGATACCTCATTGTAGTTTTGATTTGCATTTCTGTAATAATTAGTGATGTTGAGCATCTTTTCATGTGCCTCTTGGCCATCTGTATGTCTTCTTTGGTGAAATGTCTATTTAGGTCTTCCGCCCATTTTTTAATTGGGGTGTTTGTTTTTTTGATATTGAGCTCCATGAGCTGTTTGTATATTTTGGAGATTAGCTAATAGATTACTCTGATTTCAGGTGTGTGGTAAAATGGGTCAAACAATATGTGTTCTACATTAGAGGAAGTAAAGATTTCTTAGAAAAATTTCCAAAGATGAATAACTTCAGTATTTAGGAATAATGTGCTGCTCTTTGAAAAATATTAAGTATTTCTTGGGCGCATCTAAATTATGGTTGGCTAGATCACCTCCTATTGTGAAAAATGTGTGTGTGTATGTGTTCCTTAGAGAGTTTAATCAACTTAGTTATGAAATTGTGAACAAGCGCTTCTCATGACCCAAAAGTTTATCTATTTAGAGATTATGGGCTGTACTTCATGGAGTTTAATATTTCTTTTAATTATACTAGAATGTAAAACTAACAAATTTCTTTTAAGGATAAAGTAGCCAATATTTGGTGCACCTTCAGTGTCTTTCTGAAGATCAGGGATATTTTGCCACATCACATCCAGATAATGATCAGGTAAGAGACACCAAGTTTGTATAGAGTGTTTTATAAGCTACTCTAAAAGTGTCATGGCAATACCTCATTTATCTGGCATCATAGAGAGTAAGGTGGTCTTCATTAGTGAATATTCCACATAATGTAAACTCATTGCTCTGTATAACAGAACTCTTTTATTTGAAACATTTTATGTGAAAGTTATTGTTACCTGCTTCTGTCTACCTTAAACAGTATATTAAACATGATTTAACATAACCTTGAAGAGTCATAATTTTCAGAGGTGTATCAGTCAGGGGCGACCAGAGAAGGAGAATGAGTAGGAGATCACTGTGTGTGTGTATGTGTGTGTGAATTTATTATGAGGAATTGGCTTATACAGTTGTGGGGGGCTGGCTAAGCAAACTGAATGCCAGTCCACAAGACAGACATTCAGGAGGGACTATCTAGAGGGAAGGAAGAGCTGTAGTGACCCCACTGCTGTTTGGAGTCTGATCTCAGGGAAGGCCTAAGCCTTCTTTTAAAGGGCTTCCAAGTGATTCAGGCCCCACCCAAGGCCGAACCCTTTTGAATAACTTAAAATCAATCGAATAGGGACTTTACTTACATCTGCAGATCTCTTCACAGCAGCACCAACATTAGTGTTTGAATAACTGGGAGGTGTGTGTGTGTGTGTGCTGCCTTTCTCTTTCCTCCAGTTCTTTTGGTTGGAGAGTATCCTTTGTAGCCCACCGTAACAGGAAGCAGACTAGTCAAGCTGAAGCCACAAAGCCACCGCCAGTGGGAAAATTAGTTATTGTTTTGCATTATAATACTTGTTTTCAGGGCTTTCAAAGACTGTTTGCCTTGGTACTAAGTGGCTCCAGACTGCTCTGCTTGTTGAGTTCTTTTTTCCTCCTTGCCCATCAACCATCACAAGGAGAAGCTCTAGCAGCTTCCCACTCCCTTTCTAGCTTGTTCTTTCCGATTTACCATGGGCTTGAAAATCAGATAATCAACTTTTGTGAAACTGAGGGCCAAAGAGGTTCTCTTGTGAGTAACTTTTGTGAATGTTTGTGTTACAAATACAGCATTGTCTCTTTATACCTGGTTATGTTTTCTTGTTTGAGTGTTTGATAATTGACTTTTAGCTATCTTTGTATCTTTTCCATATTTGATACTAAATACTAAAAAAACATAAACAATATTTAGTTCTATAATATTTTGTTCTATTTTATATAATCATGTATATATTAAAGTGTGTACATATTTCAGTGTATGGATTTTATTAAAATGTTATTTAGTCTTGAATTTATTATTTAATACATAAAAAACTTTAATTTGAAATCAACTTAAGTTGATAAGTAATGTGATCCTTACATTAAAAAATTGTTTCTTTGTTTTAGCTATATACCTTTATAGAGAAAACAAATGTTTAATTTTTATTAATTTTTTAGCTTTTGTTTTACATTTTTGAGCCTGCTTCCGGCATGTATAAAATTGACACTTCACCCCTCTCCCAAAGGATTCAAATTTACTCTGGTAAGTTTCTCATTACTTTAGATACTTAATTCTTGCTGCAATTGATCTTTTAAAAATACAGATAATTATTTTCCTGCTTTGAACAGGATTTATTGGATTGAGACATAAGACATTCATTTATTTGGCAAACACTTACTGAGTGTCTGACAGGTGCTGTTTTGTACTAGGCTGAGCAATCAGAATCTTTCAGTTTAATTCAACAACTATTTAATTTCTTTGTGGTGGTCAGTGAGGGAATACAAAGAAGAAAACAGTGGTGATAGACATGTTTAAATTATTATGCTATAAAGCAGACGGTATTAAGTTCTCTCAGGTACAATGGAGTGCTGTGATAGTGTGGGAAAAGGAGATATTATTTTGAGGGCAGATTTTAGACTATTTCTTAAAGCAAGTGGAATCAGAGCCAAATTTTGAAAGCTGGGCAAGATTTGGAATAGGTGGTTATATAACAGGAGAGTTTGAGACAGGAGGAAGCGCTTGAAGGTACAGATGTGGGAAAGGATAGGGAATGATCTGGGAACAGCTATTAACCAATGAAATTTGTGTAACTTTTATGTGGGTATGTGTGTGTTGAGGTTAGGAGAGGATATAGTGAGAGAGAAGAGTCAGAAAGAATCAAATTATGTAAGAGCTTGAATGCTGGGCTGAAAAATTTGGAGTCTGATTTGTGTGCAAGAGGAGCAAAAAAGATTTTGGAGAAGGAGAGGGAACAGACCTCTGTTTTAGGAGCGTGACTTGTATCAGTTGGAACATGGATTGGGTATATATTTTATATTTTAGCGTTTCTCTGCGTGGGTTTACAGATTCCTCCTGGTTGTATTTCTGTGGTATTTAGAATTTGTTCCTGTGTACCTTGGTCTATAAAATGACATTTAAAGAATATCCTTTTAAAATATCAAGAAGAGTTTATGAAAACAGTCAGTCTTAGTGGACTTATAAAGGGGACAACCTTTTATTATTTTTAAAAAATTTTTGGCCATGCCACGCAGCTTGTGAGATCTTAGGTCCCTGACCAGGGATTGAACCCAGACCCTTGGCAGTGAAAGTACGGAGTTCTAACCACTGGACTGCCAGGAAATTCCCTAAAGGGACAACATTTTAGAAATTGGGGTTTCAATTCTGGGACTGCCACTTATTTATATTGCGTTCTAAAAACAAGCCAGAACAGAGCATGTCAGTCAAATATTTCAAAAGTGCTTATTGGTTCCACAGTGCAAAAAGATTCATGTTCCACTTTTTTAAAGTTACTATTTTATTGACGATGTCTGTTGTTTCATTCTGTGAATGAACTCTGATCATAGTAAGTCATCTATAGTTAATATTCTATAGAATGTTTAGAATAGGAGAGATGTGGTTAGTAATATTCTGATGTCTTCAGTAGCCCTAACTTGAAATATTTGCAAGCTTATGTAAAATGGTTATTTATCATGCTAAATAAAGGTATATTTCAAAGATGATGGAATGGAATTTCAGAGTTCCGGTAACTAGCAGTGTTAGAGATGATTACTTTTAGGATTATAAAGCAGAAAAAGCATTTTCTTTCTCTTAATTTCCTAATTTTATTTTGTTTGTTGTGTTTTAATACCAGACATTGTGTTTAAAAAATAAAAAAGACATATTAATGACTTATTTTATTTTTGTTGATAATGTTTTAAATTCTTATTGAATACTTCTGAGAGCTTTAAAACATTTCCCATTATAATTATTTTAAAGTGTTTTTTCCTTTCAATTTAGATTGAATTATTTCTTAATATAGGTCTATAATTAAGGTAATTGATAGTATGAATACTAATATATCTATAGCAGCAAAGTTACTTTTATCTGTATCTTTTCAAGTAGTATTTGTTAAGTGCCCTCTAATGTGTCAGGTCCTCTTCTAGGAATTGGCATATAAATGAATGACAGCTAATATCCCTCCTCTCTTAATTGGGGGACATTCATGCTAGTGGCAGGAGAAGAACAATAAACAAAATAAATCAGTTAACAGGAAAATATCTGGGAGTGATGAGGACTATGAAGAAAATAGTATTATGTGAAAAGAGGGCTGGTGGGGTTTGGTTAGGGGGGTACTACTTCAGATTGAGTAAGGGAAGGCCTCTCTAGGGAAGTGACATTTCATCCTGGAACTGAATGATTGATTGATCAGAAGGAACCAATTACAAGAAGATCTGGGCTCTGACTTGACAAAAGCAAGTTTCTTCTCAAGGCAGGAACACATTAGGCATGTTCGAAGCATTAAAGGGACAAATATGAAGTGGCTGGTGTGAAATGAGTGAGGGAGACAGTAAGAGGAAGGCAGGACCCAGATTATGTAGGAGTTTGCATTTTATTCTAAGTGTAATGGGAAGCTGTTGGAGGATTTTAAACAGGGAAATTACATGATCTGATATGGGGGCTAAATGGAGAATGGATTATCAGGGGCAGGAGCATTACCAATTGGGAGGTTATTGCAGTGGTCCAACAGGAAGATGGGCATGGCTTAGACCACTCCTCTGCCACCATCAGCAGAGGCGAGTGGAGAGAAGTCAGTGGATATTGTATTTGGGAGATGGTGTAGATAGGATTTGCTGATGGATTGGATGTATAGCATGTACAAGATAGTGATCCAGGTTTTTTGCTTGAGCAACTAGATTGGATGTATATAGATAAATGTCTAATATGCAGAATATAAACTCCTGAAAATAGATCTAAGTAATTATTAATTTAAAATCCCAAATAGCAAATGATTACTTTATAGAACACTGAATATATTTTATTAAAGTGCACGTTTTAAAAACACTAAAATGGATTTACTTTGCCAGTTTTAGATTTTGACTTTCTTGTCCTTCATGCTTTTTAATTTAAATTGTCAGAGATTCCAAGGGAGGATGAAGGTATGATTGTTGTGTCTGGATTATTTAGTAGTTTTGTTATTAATAACTGAGACTCAATGAACTTGTTGTAGATGGTTAGATATAGCTTTATAATAATTATTTTTCAAAATATTTTGATTATTAAATTTGAATAAAATATTATGCACATTAGAGTTGTGTATATATTTTCCTTCTAGCTACAAGCTATATTAAACTTTAAAATTTTATTTGAAATGATTTTTAGTCAGATTCATAATTAAATTAATATTATATTTTGTAAGTTGTTATATCTGATTTTGTCCCCTTTCTCCTTAAGGTTAGCTGTGCACTGTCATTCTTTCTATTTTCTTTCCAAGTGCATGAAAAGTCCATTCTTTTGGTATCATTGTAAGTAAAAATGTTTCAAGTATGTTTTATTTGTTTATTTATTATGATGTGTTTATAATATATAAATAAATTTATTACTTACATTTAATCACCTAAGTGCAAATCAAAACTATGCAAGTGTTACATAATTGCATAAAATTATTTCATAAAATCACATTTTTTCCAGAATGATGATCTCTTACAATTTTACTTCTTTATGATATATTTTAAACTGATAAAATTTTATAGAATTTCTGACATCTTATTTCTTCCTATTTTTTTCATTTATATTTTCTATATACTAATAAAAACTGTCTTCCAAAGAGGCTCTACTTAGGTTGGAGCCTGTTTGTCTTCTTTTTTTTTTTTTTTTTTTTTTTTTTTAATTTTTTAATTTATTATTTATTTATTATTTTTATTTTTGGCTGTGTTGGGTCTTCGTTTCTGTGCGAGGGCTTTCTCCAGTTGCGGAGAGTGGGGGCCACTCTTCATCGCGGTGCGCGGGCCTCTCACTATCGCGGCCTCTCCTGTTGCGGAGCACAGGCTCCAGACGCGCAGGCTCAGCAGTTGTGGCTCACGGGCCTAGTTGCTCCGCGGCATGTGGGATCTTCCCAGACCAGGGCTCGAACCCGTGTTCCCTGCATTGGCAGGCAGATTCTCAACCACTGCGCCACCAGGGAAGCCCAGCCTGTTTGTCTTCTTTGCCTTTTTCATTTCATTCATTTCCACATCTATTCAATAGCCTGTTCTCTCCATCAACCTCTTTAGAGGCTTTTATATGTTGCCTTCTTTCTAGTTCTTCTGTCAAAACCTTTGTTTAGACCCTATTGGCAATCCCTAACCAGACTCCTTTTTTTTTAGGAGCATTAAAATTTTTTCCTGTTCTTCATAGAAATTGAGTGGCAGTTGGGGGTATATTATCCCAATATTAAAATAGTATTTGCCCAGAACACATTGGAATACTTGAATCCTGCCCAAGATCAATCCCACCCATGCCTGCCGCACCCCTCACCCTGCGTTTGCTAGGTTCCTGTGGAAGATGCATGTATGAAATGACTAATGACAAATGGAAGGGTGTATTGCTTTTATTAGGTGGAGCTTTGAACTAAAACTTTAGTGCAGAGCTTTGTAGTAGGTGGGGCTGGCCTATGGGGAAGCCTTTTTTCTCCGAAAAAAATAGTCTCGTACCATTGCAGACTGGGAGGGCAGCTTAATTTCATCCCCTGAAGTCTAAACTTGAGTTAGATCTGACCACTGTTATGTGAGGCTAGGCTGACCCTATGCAAATCCCTAGTGCCAGGGGATGGAACTATGGAGAGGTGTTGCTTTCAAACATGTATAATTTTCCCCAGGATTCCTACTCCAGAGAAAGGAGCTCGATCACTGAGTGACCTATAATCTGACCATTCAGATTAGCTCTTGGGCCCTGAATTTCTGGAAGTTCATATTCTACAACTGTACCTAGATTATTCATAACAGTGCATGACTTTAATATAATTTTGATCAAATATTTTAAAGTTCCTCTTGACCTGGTTCCAGCTAAGCTATCATTAAACAAATATTTCACCCAATAAATATTTATTGAGGGCCTACTATTTGCCAGATACTGTTCTGTGCACCTGGGATATATCTGTGAACAAAACAGACAAAAATCCCTACTTTCTTAGCTTTCATTCTCAAGGACAGACACTAATAATTAAATAAAAATAAGAAATTAAATAACGTGTTAGCAGGTAATAAAAGTCACGAAGGATACATAAAAGAGGATAAGGGAAGTTGGGAGTACTGGAGCTGGGGGTACAGGATTAAGTGCAAGTTGCAGTTTTAAACAAGGATGTCAAGGTAGGCCTTGTCGAGGAGATACTTGAGTGGACTGGAGGAGGTGAGGGTTAGCCAAGTGGACATCTGGGAGGATAACATTCTAGACAGCCAGTGCCAAGGCCCTAAGATGGGAGTATGCCTGATATGTTTAGGGAACAACAGAATGGCCAGTGTGGCCAGAGTGCAGTGGTAAATGTAGGAAGTAATAGGAGGTGAAGTTAAAGAGGTAACTTTAAGGTAAATTATATAGGATCTTGTAGGCCATATTGGGAACTTTGGCTTTTATTCTGAAGGAAACGGGGAGCCATGGAAGGATTTTGAGGAAGACGCATGATCTGACTTGATGTGGTTTTTTTGTTTTGTTTTGTTTATTTATTTATTTTTTATTTTTGGCTGCGTTGGGTCTTTGTTGCTGCACATGGGCTTTCTCTCTAGTTGCAGCGAGCAGGGGCTACTCTTTGTTGCGGTGCATGGGCTTCTCATTGCGGTGGCTTCTCTTTGTTGCAGAGCACAGGCTCCAGGGTGCGTGGGCTTCAGTAGTTGTGTCACGCGGGCTCAGTAGTTGTGGCGCGTGGGCTTAGTAGCTCCGCAGCATGTGGGATCTTCCTGGACCAGGGATCGAAACCCATGTCCCCTGCATTGGCAGGCGGATTCTGAACCACTGCGCCACCAGGGAAGTCCCCTGACTTGATGTTTTAAAAGGATCACTTTGCTTATCAAATTATACATGTTAAATATGTACAGTTAATTGTATATCAGTATACCTCAATAAAGTTGTTAAAAAATAAAATGATCATTCTGGTGGCAAGTCAAGAACAGATTGTACAGAGCAAGGGTAGAAAACACAGAGACCATTTAGAAGGCAATCACCATTATCCAGGTTGAGAGATGGTGGTGATTGGGACCAAGATCGTAACAGTGGAAGAGGTGAGAAGTGGTCAGTAGAGCCTGAAGGTTTCCCGATGATTTGGATGTAGCATGTGAGAGAAAGAGAAAAATCAAAGGTGTGTTCATGGTTTTTGGCCTGGAATGGGAAGGATGGAGTGGCCATTGACTGAAATGGGGAAGATTGCAAGTGGAGCAGGATTACACTAGATGTGAACAAGGTGGGAGGTTCCCAAGATCAGTGTTGGACATGTCTTTGGACATCAAGTGGAGGTGTTGAGTTAGTATTTAAATACAAGTCTGGGTTGGACATATGAGTGGAGTCCAGAGAGAGACTGAGCCAGAGACATAAATTTAGTAATTTCTCAGTAGAGATGACATTTAAAGTCATGAGACTGGATGAGATAACCAAGGAAGTGAGTATAGACAGAGAAGAATGCCAGAGACTGAGTCCTGGGCCACACAATATTAAGAGGTCTGGGAGAAGAGGCAAATGGGAATGGCCATCTAGGATGCAAACCACAAGAGTTGGTGTCCTGGAAGCTGAGTGAAGAAGGTATTTTAAGGATACAAGGTCCCCTGTCTTACACCACTCACAAAAATTAACTTGAAATGGCTTAGACTTAAATGTAAGGCCTGAAACTGTAAAACTTGTAGAAGAAAACATAAGGGAGAAGCTCCTTGACATTGTTCTTGGCAATGATTTTTTGGATATGACACCAAAAGCAGAAGGAACAAAAGCAAAAATAAATAATTGGGACAGCATCACACTAAAAAGTTTCGGCACAGCAAAGGAAATATCAAAATGAAAAGGCAACCTGTGGAATGGCAGAAAATATTTGTAAATCATGTATCTGATAAAGGGTTAATTATCCAAAATATATAATGAACTTATACAACTCAGTAGTAGAAAAAACAAATAACCCAGAGGACCTGAATAGATATTTTTCTAAAGAAGACATACAGATGGCCAACAGGTACATGAGAAGGTGCTCAACATCACTAATCATCGGGGAAATGCAAATCAAAACCACAGTGAGATATCACCTCACACCTGTTAGAATGGTTCTTATCAAAAAGACAAGAGGTAGCAAATGCTGATGAGGATGTGGAGAAAAGAGAACCCTGTGCACTACTGGTGGGAATGTAAATTGGTGCAGCCACTATGGAAAACAGTATGGAGGTTTTTCAGAAAATTAAAAATAGAGCTACCATATGACCCAGGAATATTTCTGAAGTAAATGAAATTACTGTCTTGAAGAGGCATCTTTACCCCCGAGTTCTTCGCAGCATTACTTGCAACAGCCGAGACATGGAAACATGGAAGTGCCTGTCAACAGATGAATAAATACAGAAAGTGGCGTATTACTCCCCCCTCCAACACACACAGAGGAATATTATTCAGCCATAGAAAAGGAAGGAAATCCTGGGGACTTCCTTCCTCCAGTGGTTAAGACTCCACGTTTCCACTGCAGGGGGCACAGTTTCGATCCCTGGTTGGGGAACCAAGATCCCACTGCCATGCCATGGTGCGGCCAAAGAAAAAAAATGGAAGGACATTTGCAACAACATGGATGAACCTTGAGGGCATTATGCTAAATAAAGTAAGTCAGACAGAGAAAGACAAATACTGTATGAGCTCACTTAAATGAGGAATGTTAAGACATAGAAGCATCGAAACTAAACTCACAGAAACAGAGTAAGTTGGTGGTTGCCTGAGTTGGGGTGGGGGGGAAATGGGTTAAGGTGGTTAAAGAGTACAAACTTACAGTTATGAGATGAATAAGTTCTGGGGATCTAATGTACAGCATACACTGTAGCTGGCTGTAGTTAGCAAAAGTTAACAAGTCCCCTACATACGAACCTTCAAGTTGTGAACTTTCAAGGATGCGAATGTGCGTTCCTTCAGTGTCACGTGTGAGTGAAATTGCAGCTTGCCCTCTGTCTCCTGTTGCTGACAGTCCTTCAGCTCTACCATCTCCCACCTTCTCTCCCTCCTCCAGTCAGTAAATCTTCTTGCCTGTTCACTCGATGCCAGCCCCTGGATGCTGGCTGTTGTACTGTACTACTGTACTTTTCAAGGTACTGTACTATAAGATTAAAAATGTTTTCTTTATTTTTTGTGTTTGTTTTTTTAATGTATTATTTGTGTGAAAAGTATTATAAACCTATTACAGTACGGTACTATATAGCCGATTGTGTTAGTTGGGTACCTAGGCTAACTTTGTTGGACTTACAAACAGATCGGACTACAAACGTGCTCTCACTATGGAACTTGTTCGTATGTAGGGGACTTACTGTATTGTATACTTGAAAGTTGCCAGGAGAGTAGATCTTAAAAGTTGTCACCACAGACACACACAAGGGCACACACATACACAAAAGGTAACTTTAAGTTGATGGATGTGTTAATGAACCTTACTGTGGTAATCATTTTGCAACATATACCTATATCATCACAGTGTACACTTTGTTCACATTGTGCAATGTTATACGTCAGTTACATCTCAATAAAACTGGGGAAAAAAGGACATGATGTGATCAGTTGTATCAGATGCTGTTAATAGGTCAAATAAGATGAGGGTTAAGAATAGACTATTTGCCATAGTGAAATGGAAGTCACTGATGAAAAGTGACTTTTCTAAGTCACTTAGAAAAGGCTAGTGTTGGTAGAGTGATGCAGGGAAGAGCCTGATTGGGGTGGGTTTAAGACATAATGAGAAGAGAAGAATTGAGGATAAGTATAGATGATTCTTTTAAAAATATATATATATATTTAAGTATATATTATATATATATATATATATATATATATATATATAATGGTGAAATACACTATTAGTACATTCACAATGTTGTATAACCACCACCACTGTCTACTTACAGAATATTTTCATCACCCTAGAAGGAAACCCCATACCCAGTAAGCAGTCATTCCCCATTCTCCCCTTCCCTTAATCCTTGTAACCACTAATCTACTTTGTCTCCATGGATTTGCCTGTTTTGGATATTTCATATAAATGGAATCATAAAATATGTGGCCTTTTGTTTCTGACCTGTTTCACTTAGCATAATATTTTCAAAGTTCATCCATGTTGTACCATGTATTGGTACTTCATTTTTATGCCTGAATAATATTGCATCATATGGATATACTACATTTTGTTTGTCCATGCGTCAGTTGATGGACATTTTGAGTTGTTTTCACCTTTTGGCTATTGGGAATAGTGCCACTATGAACATTCATGTATAAGTTTTTGTTTGAACACTTGTTTTCAGTTCTCTTGGGTCTCCAGGAGTGGAATTTCTGGGTCATATAATAATTCTGTAAACTTACTGTGGAACCACCAAACTAATTTCCACAGTAGCTGTACCATTTTACATTGCCACCAGTAATTATAAGTGTTCCAATTTCTCTACATCCTTGTCAGCACTTGTTATTGTCTGTTATTGTTTTTGCCATCCTAGTAGGTATGAAGTGGTATCTCACTCTGGTTCTCATTTGCGTTTCTCTAAAGACTAATGATGTTGAGCATCTTTTTATGTCCTTGTTGGCAATATGTATATCTTCTTCAGAGAAATGCCTACTACTTAAATCCTTGGTCCAATTTTTAAGTGGTTGTTTCTCTTTCTTGTTGAGTTTTAGAAGTTCTTTATATATTCTGGATATTAAACCTTTATCAGATATATGATTAACAAATACTTTCTTCCATTCTTTGGATTTTCTTGATAGTGTTCTTTGATGCACAGAATTTTTAATTTGATGAAATCCAATTTATCTATTCTTTCTTTTGTTGCTTGTGCTTTTGATGTTGTATCTAACAAACCATTGCCAAATCCAAGGTAATATTTACCCTCATATTTCTTCTAAGAACTTATGGATTTAGCTCTTATATTTAGGTCTTTGATCCATTTTGAGTTCATTTTTGTATATGGTGTGAGATAGGTAGGCAGTTCTTTAGATGAGTTTTGCCAAAAAGGAGAGCAGAGAAATTAAGCAATAACTGGTAGAGAAAGTGGGGTCAAAAGAGGTTTGTTATTTGTTTTAAGATAGGAGAGATAATGGCATGGGAATGGTCAGTAATAGGGAACATTGATGATACAGGAGAGGTAAGAGTTGCTGGAGCAGTGTCCTTCAGAGACAGAGGTGGGAGTAGGATCTAGAGCACAAATGGAAGGATTGGCTATGGACAGATGCATGAATCGTTCATCTTAATAAAAAGAGGGAACACACTGTATCAGTACAGATGCTGGGAAGAGAGTAGATGTGATGGTGACATCTCTGAAAGTTCTCTTTTAATTGCTTTAGTTTTCTTATTGAAATGGAAGGCAAAGTCATTAGGGAAGAGTGGGTTAGAGCTGTTGGGAATATGAGAAGAGAGGAGAAGGTGGAATTATCTTTCTAAGGAGACACAGAGTATGAACAGACTAGGGAAATATATACTAATTGCTGGACACTTGAATATCATGATCATGTATTTAAAGTGAGAATAGTTAGTGTGGGTAAATGTTTTCCTCCAGAGCAGTTGCTCAGTAAGGCCAGAGTAAGTGCAGGTGGAGAGTTGGGTATTTCCAGGTTTATGGTTTTGTCTAGTGAGGATAACTCACTTGCTTGGGGTTTGAGATTGAATACATGGGAGTGATTATAATGAGTGATCTTAGAATTTAACCTGGGTAAGAAGGGAAAAGGCCATTAAAATAGTGAGGCAAAGTGAAAATGTGCTAGGAACAATGGATCGAAGGTCTTGGTGGAGATTGTTGGAGTACTGAAAAGGTAGGAGATAGTAGTCAGAATGCAACTGATGAGTTGTGATTACGGGGGACTGACAGTCTAGCATATGACCCTAAGTGTAGGACTGAAGATGAGATCACTAGAAGAGAAGAGTTCCAGCGAATGAGAGGTCTGGGTGTTGGAAGATCATCTATGTGTATGTTAAAATTGCCAAGAATTGAGATGAATAGGGTTGTAGACAGTGACAGTGTGTAAGAAGTTGAAATTATTGAGTAATGAGTGAAGTGATCCTTGAGGCTGGCGGATGATAAAGTTGAGGAATAATAGGGGATACACAGCCAGACGACAGGAGATTCAAAGCTGGAAACTGTTAAGGTGGGGAGAGGGCGAGTAGTGTGGAAGTAGTGATGAAGAGCAAAGAGGTTATCTCCCTTCTCAGGGCCTTTAAATTGTTTGGAGGCTGTGGAAACAACAACAATAACAAAATAGGCACAATTGACAGGGCAGAGGGGCAGCATTTTCCTTAGCGGGAGAGAACCAGGATTTGTTTTGAACAAGGTGGTGAAAGGAAGGGTTCAGAGAAGAGGTTGAGGTTGTAGGCGATTTTGCAGCTTGATTATAAATATTAAGTACCTAGAAGTTAAGGACTGAGTTACATTCATCACTGCATTCCTTTCAGAGCAGTGCTTTTACATACTACATTTTCAATAAATGCTTATGTTCAGTAAATGAATACCGAATGATTAAGTGGGAAAGAATTAAGACCTAGAAAGAGAAAATAATGTTTATTGAACACCTACTGTGTGCTTGTAATGAACAAAAATACATTCCAATTATAAAAGCATAAAGCAATGAAATTGAAAGTCCTCTAGTATTTTCTTTTAGTGCAGTAGTTTTCAATCAGTTTATAAACCCAGGCCTCCCATCTCATATTCTAGCTGACATGAGGAAGAGTCATCCTTCTAAGAAAGGAGAATACTTAAACCTTTTAAAATAAGGAGACCAATAATAATAACAACAAAAATAATTATTCAACAACTACCACCATTAGTAAAAAGTTATTTTATTTTTGTTTTACTAAAAAATAAACACTAGATAATACTTGCAGAAGAGTTCTTTCAACTACTTTGACAATCCAAGGTATTGTTATTATTTCCATTTACACATAAGAAAAAGGTTAAATTAATCACTTGTTCAAAGTCAAACAGTAAGTAAGTGGCAGGGATGGGACTAGGTAGGACTTAAGTCTTCTGACTAGACCCTTCTTTTGGAGCATTGCCACAGTTGAATCCAGAAGGTAATGCAACCAGGGGCGGTGCTAAGGAGGTCACAGAGCTTGGACCTATGACCCTACACAGCTTTCTGATGAAGCCAGTGGTTCCATCTACTGGTGTTACGCTTCCTCTTCCTGTACTATTGCTCTTTTCATGTAGCCTCTTCCTACTCATTTCGTCCTTTTTTCTTTTATTCTACCATCATCAACCCTTTATAATTCTTCCTTGGCTCTGTTGTCCTCTCTGCAGTGGCAGATGACGATCCTGTCTTTTAGTTTTTAACTTAGCTGAGCATTACGTCACATGGAAGATCATAAAAAAGAAGTTTGAAAACCACTGTACCAAGTAGGATATTCATGTTTACCAAGTAGGATGAAATATGTGAAAAAGCTCTTTTTCTCTGAATGTTCAGTTCTGTTTGATCCTTTCTTTAAGCTACTGTTTGTATGATAGGGAAAAAATGTTTCATTAATGGATACTGGAAGAAGCAGTTTTCCAGTTATTATGAGGAGTTGACACCTTCTCTGTGTCTAGATTCATTTAGTTTGGATTGATAGTTATAAAAAAATGAATCAGTAGTCCCTATGGAGTATTTTGTGTGTGTGTTTTTTAACTACCTCAAAAATCAGACAGGTAAAATGTATTCATATTTTTACATGTAAGCATTGAAATTATATTCTCTAAGATTAACATATTTTTCTTTGTCATTTTAGACCAGTCTGCTTAGTTTTAAGGGAAATTCCTTTTATGTCTACTTGGTTTTTACTTGTGTCAACATTTAGGTGAGTCAAACCAATTTCCAGTATAATATTTTCAGTATAGTACTTATAAACTCATTTACAACTTTTTTACAAAGTGATTATGGTTTGAATTGACAATTCTCTTTTTAACGTTTTTTCTGTTTTCCCATATAGTATGCTGCCTCTTCTATTGAAGGATGAACTCCTAATGCCCTCAGTTGTGACAGTGATGGCATTTTTCATAGCTTGTGCAACCTCCTTTTCAATATTTGAAAAGACTTCTGAAGAAGACCTGCAGTTGAAATCCTTTTCCATTTCTGTTAGGAAATATTTTCCATGTTTTACATTTCTTCCCAGAATTATACAACATTTGGTAAGTTGTTTAGTTTTTAAGGTACTATTTAAAAAAAAAAAGTTATTATAATATCTTTTTTCTTTTATAGCATTTTTGAGATATAATTCCCATAAAATCCACCCATTTAAAGCATGCAACTCAGTGTTTTAAGTATGTACACAGAGTTTTACAACCATCGCCCTAACCTAGTTTTAGATTATTTTCCATCACCCCAAAAAGAAACCCTGTGCCCTTTAGCAGTCATTCCCCATTCCACCCTCACCTCTAACCTCAGCCTTGGACAGCCACCCAATTACTTTCAGTCTCGATAGATTTGCCTATCTGGACATTTCATATAAATGGAATGTATTAGTCCCTTAGGGCTGATATAGCAAAATACCACATCAGGTAGCTTAAACAACAGAAATTTATTTTCTCACAATTCTGGAGGCTAGAAGTCCAAGATCAAGGTGACATCAGCATTGGTTTCTGGTGAGGCCTCTCTTGCTGATTTGTAGGTGACCTTGCTGTCTCCTCATGTGGCCTCTTCTCTGTGTGTGTGTGTATGTGTGGAGAGAGAGAGAGTTCTTTGGTGTCTTTTTATCTTCTTATAAGGACATCAGTCCTATCAGATTAGGGCCCCAGCCTTAGGACTTCATTTAACCTTAATTTAATCTCATCTCTAAATGCAGTCACATTGGGGCTTAGGGCTTCAACATATGAATTTTGTGGGGACATAGTTCAGTCTATAACATGGAATCATACAAAATGTTGTCTTTGATGACTGGCTTCTTTCACTTAGCACATTTTTGATTTTCATCTGTGTGGTAGCACGTATCAGTACTTCATTCCTTTTTATTGCCAATTCTATTATATGGATAGACCACATTTTGTTTATCTATTCTTCAGTAGATGCTTGCTTCCACTTTTTGGCTGTTATAAATAATGCTGCCCTGAAGATTTGTGTATTAAGTTTACCAGTGCACATATGTTTTCATTTCCTTCAAGTATATACCTAGGAGTGGTAATTCTGTGTTTAACATTTTGAGAAACTGCCTGTCTTCCAAAGTGCTGCATGATTCTACATTCCCCCCAGCAATATATGAGGATTCCAGTTTCTCCGCATCCTTGACAGCACTGGTTATTGGCTTTTTTTATTATACCCCTCCATTATTATAACCATACAAAGTGGGTGTGAAATGGTATCTCATTGTGGTTTTTGCATTTCCCTAGTGACTAATGATGTTGAGTATCTTTTTGTAATTTCTTTGCAGAAATGCCTATTCAAATCCTGCTCCCATTTTTTTTTTTTTTTTTTTGGCCACACTGCATGGCTTGTGGCATCTTAGCTCCCCAACCAGGGATTGAACCCAGGCCCTTGGCATGAGAGCACGGAGTCCTAACCACTGGGCAACCAGGGAATTCCCATCCTTTGTTCATTTTTAGTTGAGTTGTCTTTTTTTTTTTTTGAATTGTAAGAGTTCTCTATACATTCTTGATACAGGTCTCTTACTAAATTGCAGATATTGTCCCCCATTCTGTGGGTTGCTCTTTGACTTTCTTGATGGTATTGTTTGTAGCACAAAAGTTTTCATTTTTATGAAGTTTAATATATCTAGTTTTTCTTTTGTTGTTGTGCTTTTGGTGTCATATCTCAGAATCTATATATAACCAAAGGTCATGAAGATTTACTCTTATGTTTTCTTTAAAAGTTTTATAATTTTAATTCTCTTTAGGACATTGATTCATTTTGAATTAATTTTTGTGTATGGTATGAGGTAGGAGTCCAACTTTATTCAGTTGTTCCAGCACCAATGAATTGTGTTTGCACCCTTGTAGAAAATCAACAGATCCTAAACATAAGGATTTATTTCTGGACTCTCAATTCTATTTCACTGATCTATATTATCCTTATGCTGCTACCACACTGTCTTGATTACTGTGGTTTTATAGTTTTGAGATTGAAAATTGCGTCCTCTAACTTTGTTATTCATTTTCAAGATTGTTTTAGCTATTCTGTGTCCCTTGCATTTCCATATTCTTTTTAGGATCAGCTCATCAATTTCTCCAAAAACCCAGCTGAGATTTTGATAGGGGTTGCTTTGAATATGTATTTAAATTTGTGGAGTATTGCCATCTTAGCAAGATTTAGTCTTCCAAACCTATGAACATAGGATGTATTTCCATTAATTTATTCTTTAATTTCCTTCAACAATGTTCTGTAGTTTTCAATGTACAGGTCTCGCACTTCTTTTGTTAAATTCATTTCTAAGTATTTTATTCTTTACGATGCTTTTGTAAGTGGAATTGTTTTCTTAATTTTGTTTTCATAATGTTCATTGCTACTGCATAAAAATACAATTGATTTTTTAAATTCTGAACTTGTATTCTGTACTATAAGTTTTTAGTGAATTCCTTATGATTTTCTATATACAAGATCATGTCATCTGTAAATCATGATAGTTTTATGTCTTCCCTTTAAAACTGGATGCCTTTTATTTCTTTTCCTTGCCTAATTACCTGGCTAAACAGCTCCAGTACAGTGTTGAATACAACTGGCAAGAGTGGATATCTTCGTTTCTTCAGATTTTAGGGGGAAATCATCCAGTCTTTCAACATTAACTATGATGTAGTTGTGGGATTTTTATAGATGGCCTTTATTTGGTTAGGGAGTTCTCTTCTGTTCCTAGATTGAATGTTTTTTCATGAAAAGGTGTTGGATTTTGTCAAATGCTTTTCCTGTGTCTAGTGATATTATGTTTTTTTCCTTTATTCTATCAATATGGTATATTACATTGATTGATTTTTGTATATTGAACTAACCTTGCATTCTTGGGATAAGTTCCACTTGATCATGGTATATAACCTTACTTATATGCCACTTGCTCGGGTTTGCTAGTATTTTGTAGAAGACTTTTGCATCTTATATTCATAGGGGATATTGGTCTGTAGTTTTCTTTTTTGTGATGTCTTTGTATGGTTTTGGAATCAGGCTTAATACTTGCCTCATGGAATGAGTTAGGAAGTGTTCCTTTTCTACTTTTCGGAAGAGTTTATGAAGGACTGGTATTAGTTCTTCTAGAAACATTTGGTATAATTTACCAGAGAAGCCATCCACCTGTTCCTGGACCTTTCTTTGTGGGATCTTAAAGATGACTTAATTCAGGAGGGAGGGATAAAATAGGAGTATGGCATTAACAGATACAAACTACCATACATAAAATAGATAAGCAACAAGGATTTACTGTACAGCACAGGGAGCTATATTCAATATCTTGTAATAACCTATAATGGAAAAGAATCTGAAAAATATATATATAACTGAATCTCTTTGCTGTACACCTGAAACTAACAATATTGTAAATCAACTGTACTTCATTTAAAAAATGATTAATTCAATCTCTTGTTATAGGTCTATTCAGACTTTCTGTATTTCTTGACACAATTTCAGTGGTGTGTCTAAGAATTTGTCCATTTCATCTATGTTATCTAATTTGTTGGCATACAGTTGTTCATAATATTCCCTTATAATCCTTTTTATTTTTATGTATGGTAAGGAGTGATGTTCCTTTTTCATTCCTGACTTGGGAAATTTGTACCTTCTCTCTTGGCCTTGGTCAGTCTAGCTAAATTTTGATAGTTTCATTGATATTTTTGCAGAACCAACTTTTGGTCATTGATTTTCTCTCGTTTTTCTGTTTTCTATGTCACTGATTTTGGTTCTAATTTTATATACCCTTTGTCATGCTTGGGTTTGGTTTACTCTTTTTTAAAAAAATATTTATTTATGTATTTGGCTGCGCTGGGTCTTAGCTGTGGCACATGGGATCTTTGTTGCAGTGTGCGGGGTATGTGGGATCTTTAGTTGTGGCATGCAGAATCTTTAGTTGCAGCATGTGGACTCTTAGTTGTGGCATGTGGGATCTAGTTCCCTGACCAGGGATCGAACCTGGGCCCCCTGCGTTGGGAGTGCGGAGTCTCAACCGCCGGACCACCAGGGAAGTCCCTGGTTTACTCTTTTTTATCTAGTTTCTTAAAGTTCAAGTTCAGGTGGTTGATTTTAGACCTTTCTTCCATTTTTATATAGTCATTCAAACCCATATATAACCCCTGTGCCATTCTTAAGCAGTATTCCATAAACTTTGAAATATATGTTTTTTAATTTAGTTAAATATATAGTCCATTTCTTCTGATTTCTTCTTTGGCTCATGAATTATTTAGGCATTTGGTTTTCAGTTTCCAAATATTTGGGGATTTCCTTGACTACTTCATGTTTTTCTATTCTAATTTAATTCTAATGTATTTAGAGAACATACTTTGTATTATTTCAGTATTTTCAAATGTATTGACTTGGTTTTGTTAATTTCCCCTTCAGTTTTGAAGGGTATTTTTGCTGTTTCTTTCAGCAATTTGAGTATCGTCCATCCCACTGCCTTGTGGCATCCATATTTTCTGATAAGTCAATTGCTAATCTTATTGAGGATAGTTCATATACATATATATATATATATATATATATATATATATATATATATATATATATATATATATATATATACATACATACATATACACTTAGTTTTAGGTGCTTATTAGATACCCAAGTGGAGATTTTAAGGAGAACTTGGATATATGAGTCTGGAGTTTAGGGGAGAGGTCCAGGCTGGAGATAGTAATTTGAGTCTTCAGTATATAGACAGTGACTAAAGTCACATCACTGGATGAGCTCATCAAAGGTGTGATTATAGATTGAGAAGGAACCAGTGAAGTTGTCTGAGAAAGATTAACTAGTGAGGTAGGAGGAAACCAGGAGAGTATGATGTCGTGGAAGCCAAAGGAAGGGTTTCAGGATGGCAGTGATGTATTATTTCAAATGCTGCTGAGAGATCAAATAAGGCAATAAGAATTGACCACTGGGTTTAGTTTAGTGGAGGTCATTATGGATCTTTCATTGGAGTGATTGGAGTGAAAGCCTAATTGGTGCAGGTTCACTAATGAAAGGGAGAATTGGACACAGCAAGTTATAGTTAACTCTTTTAGGAAACTTTTTTCTAAACAGGAGCAGACAAATGGGGTAATGGCTGGAGTCTGACACTGATTCAAGATCATAGTATCATGACATTTCATTCAGTCCCATATTTCTTAAGTTTGAAACTTTTGATTTGATGATTTCACTTCAGAAATTTTCATTCCTCACTAAGATTGACTCATATTTTCCCTTTGGAGGATATTTGCAGCCTACTTATACCTGTTTGTAAGCCTTTTTTGGCTTCCATCCTTCCCATTCTTGTCTGGAATGATCACTGCATTACTCTCTTTACAGGTCTTACCAATTCTGTCATTATCTAGCCATTAAAGCATCTTTCAGGGTTCCATTTATGTCCCACTTCCTTCACGAAAGTCACTACTGTTTCTCACTGCTTGTTTTCTACATTTACTTAAGCAGCTTCCATGTCCTTGTCTGGCTGGTCCTTGTCTCACAGTCTACAGCTATATTGTCCAATATGGTAGACACTAGACACACGTGGATTTAAGCTTAGTAAAATTAAAAATTCAGCTCCTCAGTTACAGCAGGCGTATTTCAAATGCTCAGTAGCCGTTATGTGGTTAGCAGCTACTCTTTTGGAGTACACAGATATAGAACATTTCCATCACTGCAGAAAGTTCTATGGTGCGGAGCACTGGTCTAGAGAAGGAAACTGACTGCTGCACAATTACAATAAATGCAGTAATTATGTCTACTGCTCATCTTGGCATTTACTAAACTGTGACTTTGTGATTTTATTTAACTAGTTCATTCATTCCCCTAAATTGGAAGCTCTTCGAGGCCAGAGGACATTTTCTTTCATGTGCCCCACCATGCTTTACTACAGCACTGGCTCACTGAATGCATTCAGTGAATATGAAATGTAGTTTTGCATTTGCTGTAGAAAAATTTTTCATAGATGAATTCTTAGATTAACTTAGAATTTTATATCCTGTAGGGCCCTGGAGCATGCCATGAATTTAACCCTGACTAGCAATATTATGTTTCAGATTCCTTTTTTCAGTGCTTGGGTGATAAGAAGTATAAGATAGGGGCTCTCAGGCTTTGGCTACACTTGGGAATCACTTGGAGAGCCTACCCCAGAAACTCTGATTTAATTGGTCTGGGATGTGGTCTGAGGACCGAGATTTTTTTAAAACTCCCAGATGACTCTTCCATACAGCCGAGGTTGAGATTCATTAGTAGAAGAGATTGAACCCCCAGCTCTCCCCTTCAATTCTGCTCATTTACAACTATAAATCAATGTTACCAGTACATTTACATGTTATCTTTTATCCTATGCAGTAACATTTTTTTTTCCCTCCTTATAGTTTCTTATCTCAGTAATCACTATGGTCCTTTTGACACTGATGATTGTCACACTGGATCCTCCTCAGAAACTACCGGACTTGTTTTCTGTATTGGTGTGTTTTGTATCCTGCTTAAACTTCCTGTTCTTCTTGGTATACTTCAACATTATAATCATGTGGGATTCCAAAAATGGAAGAAATCAGAAGAAGATCAACTAGCTATATCCCCAAAGAAATGTGAAAATGTTAATAGTGCTACAAGCTTTTGTGAAATTTTTGCCGTGTATAAAAAGAAATGATCATTTTGAGAATCATGGAATTATAGGAAAGGAAATGGTGAAAAGTCATTGTTGTCTACACAAAATATATGTATATGGGGACCAAAGCAATGGAGGCTTTTATTTTCTAACTAACTACTGAGTGGCCAAGAAATATTGTAGTTTTATTAAATTCACAGTTATTCAAGTGGGAAAATAAGAGAAACTTGTCCTTAATCTCAGTGTTTACTTAGGAAATGTACTCTGTAATTTGTTGTCTTGAAAAAAATCTGCAAATACAGTGAGCTTAATGGGAGAATTTAGCCCCTTATTTTTGAAGGAAATCACTAATTTTGGTATTCAGATTTCATTTTCCTTACATTTTAGAATGCTTTAGAAATTATATCTCAGGGATTAAATTTGTGATAATCTTTTATATTACTATGAGAAGGCAATTTAAACTATTTAAAGTTTAAACATGCCTCATTACTCGTGCAAATTTGAATTTTTTTTAGCAAGGCAGAGATTAAACTGTGTTCTTATTTATTTCCAAGAAGTCTGATTTACCTGAATGCAATTAAACAATGAATTTTCCTAAATTTAAATCTAAGTGGTTTGAATGAAGTCTTTTTAATTACTTATGATCATTAGTTCTAAACTTTCAGGATCATTCTGTTTAAGTTAAGTGGCCTTATACTGGGTTCATCCTTCTGTTCTTCTTTGTTATGACATGGTTCAAGGTTAGCAATGCCATATGCATTGATCCATATCATGCTTCATGTTAACTTAGTAGCCCTGTTAATACTGTATCACTCTATATTAGAAGAAGCCCATCTTTACTATAGTATTCAGTTGGTAAGAATAATTTATTGTAGCCATGTTGTAGAGTCTCATGTAAAGATATGTTTTCTTTAGTCTCTGTAATAAAAATAACCATTTCCCCATCAACCTATGTTTTTAATGAATATATTTCTTTAATAAGCCATTAAAGCATAATAACTAAGTGGTGGTATATTTTAAAACAATGCAAGCCAAACACATATACACAAAGAAAATTTGGTTCTAGACACGGACACCTACAGGCTGATGCAACAACGTATATGTTTTTAAGTCTGATAAAGGAAGTGGGTTTAGACAAAGCAAAAAATCAAGAAGTATTTCTTTCTCAAAGCAAATGTGCATAAAGACTCAAAGGGCAGGTCAGCACAGAAAAGCAGCCTTGAATCGCTGCCGAATCAGCAGGAACATCGCTGTCCATGGTCACCATCTGTAATCACTGTGCCCAAATGTCAGCATCTTGGCTGCCTGGTGTAGTCTTATTTTTTATTTTTTGTAATAGAAAACTTGCATTTAATACAGGATGTTGATTTAATTCAATGATGAGGAAGTTCTGACAACTTCTAAATAGTTGGAATAGAGAAACATTATTTGAAAATGAAAGTATTATTTAAACATTAGTAAAATAGAATGCACCCACATTCAAGGTATCTTATAGGTGAATTCTAAATAAAAATACATTTCCAGATGATTTAATCTAGTCATATGGAGTTACACTGTAGCTTTAATGGAGACTTGTAGCAATTATAAGTCAAGTATCTCGTATCTATTAGAAACCAGTTTAAGAACAGTCCACTTTGAACTTTGAGGGATTAAGTACCAAAATAACAAAAATGTCCAGTGATGAATTAAGATCAGAAATAGGCAATTCCAAAGCATTTCTCTCAGCTATATTCAGGATTACAGGGATATTTTAATATAAAGATATTTAGCTTATACAAAAAAATTAAAGACTTCTCACTTTAATCACTGATATACCTGTCAAAGAATGATCTCTTCCAAGTTATTTTCCAGTTCATTTTAGAGGGAAGGGCTGTTTCTGAAAAATGCAGTTTTCTTTGTTGTCAATAAACTTAGGTATGCGTCTTAAAATGAAGAGAATAGGGTATATGTTCATGTATCAAATATGAGGCAACAGAAGTCATTTTGTCTTGAAGCCTTAGGGAGGGGAGAAAAATCCCCGATGTAGCATTCTGTCCAAATGATAAACCACAACTAAGTGAGTGAAACATTTACAAAAGTCAAGGCAGCCAAAGGAGCCTCTGTTCAAGGGAAAGAGAGTAAGAGATGGATAGGATGTAACTAAATAATGGTTCGAGTAACACAATGGTTTCAAGTCTCAATTGGTCTCTCTCTTCTGTTATGTTCATTGGAAGATCAGGGCCAAGTGTATCCCCCCCCTTCTGCCCCCCCACCGCCCCGCCCATATAAACATTAGTTTTGTGTGTGGATCTTTCTGCTTTGTCCTTCATGTGGCCTCCAAGGGTGATAAAGCGAGAGTCATCTGATCTACAATGAATAGAACTGGGAAGGGATTCTTAGCCGACCCAGCTGTTCTGAAAGGCAAAAGCTTAGTATATCAAGAGGTCAAACATACAGTAACTGATTTAATAGCATTAAGCACATAGCTACATAACTTGGATTACATATGAAACCAATCTACTTCTTAACCCTTACATTTCCTGACTAATGTAGGTTTCTTTATGTTTTGGCTTACATTCTAAGGTAAGTTTTCAATGGTAGAACACAAAGGAATTATCCTTTTTGGTATATTTTAGGCAATGTCCTGTTATGAGCACTGTATCACAAAGTATCCTTAATATTTAGCAGATTCTCTTAAAAACCTTATTTAAATAGTACCAATAAAATCACTAGTGAAGGCAATTAGTTTTGTTAATTGAGTTACTGTTTAGTATCATTTCAATGAATAGTTTTTTTTTTTTATGCTTTCTTTTTTATTTATTTATTTATTTATTTTATTTATTTATTTATTTATTTATGGCTGTGTTGGGTCTTCGTTTCTGTGCTAGGGCTTTCTCTAGTTGTGGCAAGCGGGGGCCACTCTTCATCGCGGTGCGCGGGCCTCTCACTATCGCGGGCTCTCTTGTTGCGGAGCACAGGCTCCAGACGCGCAGGCTCAGTAATTGTGGCTCACGGGCCCAGTTGCTCCGCGGCATGTGGGATCTTCCCAGACCAGGGCTCGAACCCGTGTCCCCTGCATTGGCAGGCAGATTCTCAACCACTGCACCACCAGGGAAGCCCAATGAATAGTTTTTTAAAAATAACTCATTTTCATTTTAAGAGGTGAATCTGAAATTTCTGTAAATGGAAAATTAGTTATGTTCATCCTTAATTTGTTAAATTTTGTTTCAAATTTTTCATATAGTATTTTTATTTTCATGATACAGTGAATTAAATGACATGGTAATATCTTATACAAATTTTGTGAAGACAATTTGTATAAGGTATTATGCAAGGGAATAGCATTTTTTTCCCTGTGGAAATGGTCAAAGAAAAGTATATAAGGTTTAAAAAAAATGCTATCAATTCTGTGATTCTCTCTTCCCCTTTATTTTGTGACAGCACAAACATGATGATACAAAAAAAACTAGAAAATTAAAAATTTAAAATAATGCTTCAAAATAATTTGGAGGGGATCTCATATTGCTCCATGAGATAGGTCTTTTCTTTAAATTCAGTAGAGTCTCTGTAGTTCAGTTTAAAAACAACTTCATATTTAAAAGTCTATACTGAAAAATACATTCCAATATTTTATAAAAGGAGATGTGGAAATTTTAAAAGCTTGAAAATACTTTTTCTCTACAAGCATAAGAATAACTAGAATATAATAAAGACTCATCCCTGAGATAGTAGCTAAAATAAACTTATAAACTTTAAAAGCTTTCAAAAGAATCTAATAAATACACATCTGGAGCTTTAAATGGGAAAACTGGTACCTAATACCACTCACTATTAGATTTAATATGAGTTTTAAAATATATAGCTCTACCAAAGGTGCCATTTTTATTAATGCTTTATTAAGTCTATCCACAAATGCTAAAAGTATATAGAAGCATATGAGATACAAAATATAAGTCAAGATCCTCTTCTACATGTTGGCTTACTTTAAAGGGTCAAGAAGAAATGTATTATTTACGTTGAGATTATCTACTGGTGCGTGTAGAAAGTTTAAATTAGCTGCAAGAAATTTTATCTAGACATGCACCTGCCTGTGCTATGATCTGGTATTTACTGGGCAGATTAATTACAAACATTTCTTCTGTTCCTTTAAATATGATCAGGCAGATACAGAAGTTGGCGTTTTCATAGCGAGTGCATTTCTTCTAAATGCCTGCAGGATAAAAAAGATGCTTATTAAATCATCAAGAATTAGTTTCCAAATTAACATGCATCTCATACATGATTTAAGAAATGATTTAAACACCCGTTTACTATGTAATTTGGTACCTAGTTTAGTTAGGTACTGGTCATCTCTCATTTGCTATTTTTGAGTCTTCAAAGCAAGATTCACCTTCACAAATAATTGTCAATATGACTACTCTGACGTAGCACTCTTCACTTTATGTGAAGATGGATTTGAGATACTTCGAGAGGGTTCTAAAACTCCAACATGACCTAATGAAAACACCAAATCTTACATGCCTTTTGTCTGTAAGCCTTCAGGGCCTTTCAGCAGGTGTTTCCTCCAACAGCTGCCCCCACAAAAAAGAGACAGTCTTTACTGACATTCCTATTCAGAGTATGTCCCTCTGGGGACTCCTAGTGGTGATAGAAGTTCTTGTCTATTTGGCCTTAGGACACTTGTGTGAGAGGAAGCCTTTGAAAAAAGCACCCAATGGCAGCTGATGGCATATATACCCATAGGGCATGTGGACCCTTTACTTCCTGAAATATCCCTTCCTTGCTTATATTGGCAGCTATGAATAAGTAATACATGGTGGGCCCCTATATTTCCCTATTCATGACAGTCCACCTATATTCTTCTTGTCCTACAAGTAGATAGGTTGCCAACTTGACAACCAACTTTTGCCAACTCATGAGCTGAGTCTGATCTGAATACTAGTAGAAGATTTTAAGCATCCTAGGGTTCACTTAATATCCTTATAGGTTATTGATACACAGTTAGAACTAATGATAATACTGTGGAGGAAAGGAAGACTGCCATTTATTAAAAAGTTACTGTGGGAGGGCTTCCCTGGTGGTGCAGTGGTTGAGAATCTGCCTGCCAATGCAGGGGACACGAGTTCGATCCCTGGTCTGGGAAGATCCCACATACTGCGGAGCAATTAGGCCCGTGAGCCACAATTACTGAGCCTGTGCGTCTGGAGCTTGTGCTCCACAACAAGAGAGGCCGCGACAGTGAGAGGCCCGCACACCGCGATGAAGAGTGGCCCCCGCTCGCCGCGACTAGAGAAAGCCCTCTCACAGAAACGAAGACCCAACACAGCCAAAAATAAATATAAATAAATAAAAATTTAAAAAAAAAGTTACTGTGGGGAAGGTACTAATTAAGCTAATTAATTAAATTAATTAATTTGCTTTTTATTTTTGTTTTTTTGGCCACACAGCGCAGCTTGCGGGATCTTAGTTCCCTGACCAGGGATTGAACCAGGGCCCTGGCAGTGAATGTGCCAAGTCCTAACCACTGGACCACCAGGGAATTCCCTAGACTATTTTATATAATCCACAAGGTAAATAGCATCAGTCCCATTTTATAATTAAGGTTTTGGGAACCGAGTGCCTTGTTTAAGGCCACTAGCTAAAGTAGGTAGTAGAGCTGGTGCTGGACATCTAATCCAAATCCCATTCTCTGTTACAATGCCAGGCCCTGCAAAGAAGTCTCATCAGTTGATCATGGCTGCCAGGACAGTTGTGTTGAGAAAGATTCTGAGGCCAAATTTAGGATCCAGCAAAAATCACTACTTTGATCAATGTGACGTATATCATAGCACACGTGTGAGGAGCAGCAGCATGGTGGTTTTCTACACACTGTCATACTGCTTCTGGAGATGAAGCTCTCAGAACACAAATGAGAAGAAATTTACATCCAGTGATGCAGTTCATGAGCAGTATTTTGACAGAAATCATCCTTTATATAGCAATTATATTATATTCTTTCTAAAACATATTTTGGATTGTTACTTCCTTAATAATCTTCACTGGTCCATTTCTGCCTAATGAATAAAGTCTGAGCTAATTTATTAGCCTGGTGATCATAACTGTCAATGATGTATCTGGAATCTACTGTTCATTCTGCTTCTCTGCCTTTTTTGTTCATGTTGTTATCTCTGCCTAGTATGTTTACACAGCCCATCAACATTACCCATTTTTCAAATTCCAGCTTCCTAGTAAAATACAAACATTTCCATTACTAGGGTCTTGGATGGCCCTCTGTTAGAGATTATGTACAGTGGAATAACTAAAACTGATTTTAAAATCATGAACCCTTAAATAATGACCTAATCACTCTATCCTAAAGGCGGTCTATGTTGTGTATTCCTATACTACTGCTTATTCTTCATTTCGTACTTAGAGTAGAAAAGAATGTTTACTCTCCTCAGTCTGAAGAGGAAGAAATTTCTGTCAACTCTTCTGCTCCCTACAGCCCATGGAAAAGTGACAAATTTGACTGACTGAAGTCCAGAACAGTAGTCCACATTTTACTAGTCATATTCGGTCACTATTCTTACACAACACTCTTCTTCCCCACTATTCAGTTTCCCTTTCACCGTCTGTCTACTCTCAAGTCCAGTTGGCCTTCATGCTTCTTAATTTCATGTTGTAAGGAGACCGGCCCATTCTCTCTCTTCTGCAACCAAGCATGTAAGGTAGGTCTGTGGTCTTTACTGTTATAGAGACACGTGGACTTGGGTCTGTTTCAAGGATCCAGCTTTCTCCTCAGGTTCAGGAGAGCACATGGGATTCAAGATCTAGATTCAGTATGGGAGAGGGGAGGTTCCACTTCTGCCTTAGTCCACATTAGTTACCCCAACCTTCTACCAGAGGGCCTGCCATGTTGGAGGTTAATTCCTCCACTAATCAAGTTGATACTGTGATCCTCGCTGGATTCATAATCTTTTTTTGTACTTGCTATTGGCCAGAATCCTAGAAAGAAGAAGGGTCTGAACTTGTATCACTTATCATAGCTTGCCTTATTTATTATTATTTACTATTTACTATATTATTTACTATTATTTCATGTATATAATATGAATCTTATATCCTTAGCTTGAATACTAGGTTGGCATTAAGCAAAGTGCTTTGTTTATACTAATCCTCACACTTTTGTTAACCAAGTGATTTATTTACACTGTTTCTAGGAAATGTATCTCAGCATCGCTTGTTGACATTAGCCCAAATCATGCTTTCTCCGCCTCTTTTGCTGGTCTTCATACTGTCTGTGGCCTATGGGTTGCTGTCTCCCTTACGCACAGTCTCTCTTATTGTAACATTATTTTATAAAGGCTCCACTTTCTAAAGGCTCTGGGAGCGAATGCATATGGGGTGCTCACCCCCACTGAATAATATAGGTTGGGAGGAATAATAACTGAAGTGTGACAGAGGGCAGAAGCTGATGTGCAGACAGGGAATCTGGCCACAGTGGTGTCAGGGGCATTGTGACTGTCAGAGGTTTCTAGGGCATAGGACAAGATCAGGGAGTTTAATATCCTCCCTTAGTCATACCAGTTAGGCAGCTGTGACAAATGCATAAAAGAACATGGAAGAGAGGGATCTAAGGAAGCCTTGTGTAAGGTAAGTTATAAGCAGGTTTTGAAAGATGGGTAAAATTTTGATGATGGGGGAAAAGGTATGCCAAGTAGAGGAGACAAGAACAAAGATAAGGAAATGAGACAGGTGCTTTCTGAGGAATGTATCTAGGTATGAATGGCAAATAATCTGGAGTGACTGAGGCACAAAGACAAGTTAGAAAGGTAAGCTGGGGTCAGATCAGGGAAGAGTTCTGAATGATGGTATAAATTTGGATTTCACTATGAATATGGTGGAGTGATACCTTTGAAAGCATAATTTGTTCAGTAGCAGGACAGGCTGTAGGGAAACGAGATCAAAGAGCAGAGAGGCAGGTTACAATGAGGATGCAGATAATCTGGATGAGAGGTAATGAAGGAATAAACCAGTGCAGTGGACATGGAAAGGAGAAGTAAACGTTTTGGGAAGTGATATGACTTGGCAGCAGTTTGGATGTGGGAACAACTAGATGAGACAGAATTGTAAGGTTTTCAGCCTTATCACTGGATGAATGTAATCCCTAGAAAGATACAATGAGGGATAATATGAGGGGGGGATGAAATCAGCATATTAGGGGAATAATGTATGGGAGCTGAGATTGTTTACAGCTCAGGAGGAGGGTGACTTATACACTAAGGTGAGAACTAAAGTCAAGGAATGGATGAGATCATGAAGAAAGCACCCAAGGTGAGAAGAAAACATGATCAAAAGAACCCAGGGAAATGTCTCAAAGGTAGTCAAGTACATTTCACTGTAATTTCTCTCTGTTGCTTCCCACTAAAAGGGAAGTTGACTAGTAGGTCAACCTTAATTCTTTCAAGGTTTTTGAAAGTACTACTCAAAATAAAGACTCAGAAAAACATCCCTAACATGTGATGATGTTTACTAGAATCCACAAACACAAAGCTATTCTCAGTACTCTTAAGTTTCCCAAAAGTTCATTAATGAGACTGTCATATATTAAATGTGTATATTCATTTGCCAAATGTATAACTGTGAATATTTATGTGTGTGTATAACTGTGTATTTATGACAACCATCTAATAGTTTGCTGTTGGATTTCCATAGGTCAGAAATTGTATAAAACATTTTACCCTATAATGAATGAATGTATGTATTTGTATATATATTGTATACTTAAAACTCAATAGAATCTAAAACCTTTGAGCAGTCATGAAACCTGACATTCACTGATTACGACCATGAAGTGGGCAAGAGCACAGGCTCTGGCACCAGACTACTCTGGTTAGTATACTGGCTCTGTCTCTTAAGTGATTCTGGTACAAGGCACTTAACCTCTTTGTGCCTCAGTTTCCTTACCTGTAAAATAAAGATAATAACTATCTACTTCACATAAGTTGTTGTGAAGGTTAAATGGGATGCGTATAAAGCACTTATAACAGTGTCTGGCACGTTGAAAGTGCTCAATAAATATTTAGCTATTATTATAAGCTATTATTTATTGTATACTACAGAATGAACATTTTAAGGAGTGAAAGTGATACAATTTTCTGTAGAAGATGCTTTGCAAATATTTTAAAAACAGCTAGTTAGGGAGATAATATTAATCACTTGAGATACCATTTCCAAAGCAACGTATTTTCAGTATAGAATTCTTTTTTTGCATTAATTTTTTTCTGAGAGAAAACAGGCAACATCTGGTTCGCTCCTAAGAATCTTAATATTGATGCCACTACGTCTGGGATAATGCTAGTTTTTACTGTGAACCTTCAGTTGCAGGTACACTAAACACTAATGTTACATCATGACTCATAATGCTTCTAGCTAATATGTTATAGTAAGCTATTTATAAATGTATCATTTTTACTTGTATTGCTGAATCCACAGGAATTGTTTTGAAGGAAAGGTACAACTAATTAATATGTAATTATTTACTTAATTCAGCACATTTCCAAACTCACCGACTTGTTATGTCTTTGTTCAGTCAGATGTGCACTATAGAAACTATAACCTACCTCTCACTATTAGCTATTTTTACCAAAGGTACTCAATTAAGGGCCCTCTTTATATTCACTAAAAAATATGCCCTCTCTGAAAGCTGGCCTGGTAAGCTCAACAGTGTTCTCTTTCAACGGCCTCTAACTCACAGATCTTGTTAGACTGCCTTCCTATTATTTATAAGAATAGATAAAATATAATTTCAACTAATGTCCCTATTTTCTTTACAGACAGACAATACCAAGTTTGATAATATAATTAAAATGTTTCCACCTGAAAAATAAACAGTGAAATCTAACAAGGCTAAACCTAATTATTAAGGTGAAACAGTACCTCGGTTTAAAATGGTTTTAAGGAATTCATAGCTATCAAGATCATATAATTAATTCTATATGAAAGAAAAAACTTTTTTTTTCAGAAAACAGTGCAAAGTAAGTTGTCATAGTAATGATGCAGAATAAATGCTTAATCAAAATGAAATTAAAATAAAGAACCTACACGTAAAGTTTTATTTTACATTATAAGTAACAGCTTTGGGGCTATAAATTCTTGTTTCAACAGCCTACAGATTTGCCTGATTCTGTTTCAGAATGTACATTTAAAAATTTAGGATGAAAACTGACAAGAAACTTATTATTATAATGTGTGCTTATGTTTTATTATAATTACTCATCTTTTGTGCTAGGCTTTATAATCCTGAGGGCAGGACTATGTCTGTCTTGTTTATTAGTGTATCCCCAATGTTAGAATAGTGCCTGGCTCCTAGTAGGCATTCAATAAATATTAAATGAATGGGGCATGTAAGGAAATAGCAATTTATAAGTATTTGAAAATATCTAAATAATTCCTTTAAAAAATTCTTAGAGTGGCCATTTGTTTTTATTCATTCACTGAATATGCATTATGGACCTTCTATCCAGGTTCTATACTAAACTCTGGGACTATAGTATAGAGATAAGACTTTTGTTTGTTTGCCAAGGAGAAGCCCAGAGAGAGCCCTGTAACCAGACAATTACAATACGCTACCACATGATACATTTATAAACATTCAGACAAGTGTTGTAGAAGCCTAGAAGATGAAGCAATTTAGCCTTTTACCTAGGCGAGCTGGGGAGAGTTTCAAATGATGTGACACTGAAGGCTGACCTTAAGGAATGAGCAGGAGTTTGCTAGACAAAGAAGGAAGCAAGTACGATCCAGGCAGAGAGAGAAGTAGTAGAGAAGCCTGGCGTCCTGAGAGAGAGAGATTCCAGAGGACTGAAGCATATGGTATGAACAGTGTGAATGAAAAAGACTACTTTCTGCCTATGTGAGGTCTGAGCTGGAGGAAGAAAAACACCTAATATGTACTGATTGCCCAAGTCCTGCTTTTAACTATATAATTAGTTATATAACACTATAAATATCTGCTTTATTATTATATAGATGTGTTTAAAATACAAAAACAACTTAGAGAATTTATCTAACACTTTGAGGAGCTTTTCTGACTACTCTAAGAGTTAAAACGGAAAAAAAATGTTCACCTGTCAGGTGACATAAAACCAATTCCTACTAAATGTGCCAGAATAATTTTTCTCCACCTCAAGAACAGTTAGTCTTCAGTCTGTTCATTACTATCTTTTTATAGTATTTTTATTTAATAAAACCTATTAAGACTACCATACAAATCTCTTTACTTATGCTTTTATCTTTTAACTGATCAATTTTTATATTGCTGACATCCCTTCTTCACCATTTGCTCATTTAAAAATTCATAGTATATGAAATATGTCTCTGGAGAAAATGTCTATAAAATTTGTTACAGCTGGCAAATGTGTATGAGTCAGTGATAGCACATGACTAAATGCTTCACAGAAAATAAAATTTGTTTCTGTAGTAAGCAGAACTGTTTAAATGTTATTTATTTTTATGTTTCAAAGAAAATATATTGTGAAGTGCTGCATTGATTTAATACGCAACAATGTCTGTGTACACGCTGTAGAAGGAAAATTTATGAAACCTTTGCACAACTCCTTTAATTGAATTTTCCAAATCTCTCACCACACACAAATAATCAATATCTTCTGCAGAGAAAACCAGTCAGAATTATTACAGTCTTTCGTTTCAATTTTGTTGTCATCAGCACATACAGAGCACCTGGATATTTGTAATGTCTGATAGCAAGTTATTTACACCTCTTAAACACATAATTGCTATTAAATGAGTTAAAATCTATGGTTTAAAATTTTTTACCTAATTATTTAAAAGATAAAAGCATCATACTTCTAGTAAAGTATAAAAAAATATAAATCTTGGAAGAAATTATTTAAAAGGCTTTGAAAAGTAATAAACCAGTTTGTTTTTCCTTAAATCCTAGACAAATCTCAAGTAAGCAGTCGAAATGTAGCCCTAAAAGTGATGAATAGTGTAAAGCAAAAGCATGAACATTTATTAATAGGAAAAGGTATGACCCACATACAGCATATGTGACAGCTGAATCCTTATAAAAAGCTGAGGACTACAGTTGTACATTAATGTGTATTTGTGTCACCAAAACTAACATCTCTATTTTTTATCTCCAGATAAACTAATGTTTATCTGGAGATAAACATAAGAATGTTAACATAAACATAAGAATGTTAAAGCATAGGGGAATTTTTGTTGTTTCTCCTAAAATTCATCATGTCTAAACCTCAGTGCTTTTAATATTGGAGTATTTGTTTGAAAAAAGATATTGCTTAATGTTAAGACATAACAGAAAAAAAAAGGGTAGTAGTTTTCTAGGAGTAAAATTATTTAGCTGATATGATGAATACTTTTTCAAGACTGAGTGGGGGAAAGAACAACATATTTTTAAGCTAAAAAATACTTCAGTGGGTGGTTAGAATGAAAAGGCAATATCAAGCTATTTTATAGTCTTAGAACAGAAGGAGTTTAAAATTTGTCCTGTGGTCCAAGAATTTGAAAACTTCAAAATGCTATAACCAAGATGAATTTTACAATGCAAGAAGATGGTAAGTTAGCTAAAGAAAGCCAGAACATGATAGTTTGTGCTTTTTTCTTTTTAAGGCCAGAGCTAGAAATTCTGAAATATTTTGTATTATAAACAGCTGAAACAATCAACTTTTTTGAACAATGTAAAGTTCAGATGGTTACATTTCATTTAAATTATGCATACTTCAACCTACACAATTATTCTCAAAACAGATAAAATATGTTTTGGACTGAAGCTAAGTGTCTAGATTTCATATCTTAAGTGTCTAGATTTCATATCTTGGCAACTGCTCTACAATTTGCTTACATTCTTTTAAAAAACATTTTGTTTACTGGAAGTACTAGTCACAGACAAACAATGCTGGTATTTTCTAATATTTCCAGAAAAAATGAAAATACCAAGTACAATATAATGCCATCTATTGTCTCAGGAATATTTGTATCAAGTTGTTTTATGTAGGGGTTGATTATGCAAAGTAAATAAATTTCATGCCTTCCCATGTGATGATAATGTGACATTCCATCTGTATCAACCCATTGAATGGTCATATGTTTTAAATCTTCAGCATAACAAATTAAAAATAATTTTGAAAATTCGCATCCAAATATAACAGAAAAAGAACCTTTCATTTCATTATTTTTCTAATAGTCATAAAGCCAATATTATTAAGGAAAGTGAAGTTAGGCTTACTTCCTAAGTAACTGAAAAAAGAAAGAAGCCTTCCTTTGTTTAAGAAATTTGTATTTAGCAAAGGAGGTCCTCTTTATTCATATGCTCTATCAAGGCATTCCCTAATGTGCAAGGTCCAGTTCTGAAAACTATGAAAATCTCAGTGTACCTTTTCATGTTACTGTGTATGTTTTAAATTTCCCTGGAATAGGTTATATAAAGCCTTAGAATGTGTGTCAGATGTCTATTTAATTAAAACACTAGAGTCTTATCTTTACAATTATACTTCTCTGCCTGTAATAAAGACTACAACTGATGCTAAACAAACTAGCACTGAAATGAAAAAAAATAAACAGAACTAAAGGACCAATTCAAAGGTGCAATGACAGCATAAATGTTGGAATTCTTCTGTTATTGTCTATTTTAACTATTCTGGGAAAATTTGATAAGAATCTAAATGAAAAAAATCTGAAGGACATTCTTTTGATAGTGAAACAAGTAATCTGTTTATTTTCATTTTCATAATTACCTAATAAACCAAATCCAAAACATATTATAGGGCTGATTTTTATATTATGTAATTTGTGACTATATAATTTCTAATATTATGGAGATTTTCAAAACATTTTAAAATTTAAGTAATTCTGGGTAACAGCATAGTAAAAGAAAAGAGTAAATTAGAAATTTTTATGAAAAGCTGAAGGCTAGATCCCCAAATAAGGAATATATAAAGCAAATTAGTTTGAACTGTCAAAAAAACTAACAAAGCCCTCTTAAAATGAATGTATGAATAGAAGGGGGTAAAAGTTAACTTAGCAAAGAAATTTACATATAACGTGCATGTGTTGGTGTCCATCACCTATAACTGAAAAAAAAAATCCCACTAATATTAAAAAATACATATATTAGGAACCAGAGAAAAAAACAGGGAAAAGTATTCTGTAAAAATATTTAGCTCAAATTCAAATTAAAAAATTCAATCTATTTTTCAGGCAATATTACTTTAAAAAATAAGTGATACACTAATGAAGATTTGAATACCTAAGTAAATATTAAGAGTTAGGGCTTCCCTGGTGGCGCAGTCGTTGAGAATCTGCCTGCTAATGCAGGGGACACGGGTTCGAGCCCTGGTCTGGGAGGATCCCACATGCCGCGGAGCAACTAGGCCCGTGAGCCACAACTACTGAGCCTGCGCGTCTGGAGCCTGTGCTCCGCAACGAGAGAGGCCGCGACAGTGAGAGGCCCGCGCACCGTGATGAAGAGTGGCCCCCGCTTGCCACAACTAGAGAAAGCCCTCGCACAGAAACGAAGACCCAACACAGCCAAAAATAAATAAATTAATTAATTAAAAAGGGGGGGGGGGACAAAAAAAGAGTTAATGTAGCTCTTGACAAGAAACAGAAATGGAAAATGACATATATTTTCATATATATATTTCTATATAATTTATATAAATATTATATATTTAATATATCTTAGCTCAGTTTTCATTTAAACCACAACAAATAATCAATGCTTATTAGAAACTTTAAAGCATGATTTAGTGATACAATCTCCTCTATGCATGAACAAACACTCAGTTCTTAGGGAACACCTGGTAATGGGCAAGTCAGTTTTAATGCCTAAAATACTAGAAAATAGTTTTAAGGCTGATCATGCAGACACACACAAAGAATCAGTATGTACTGGATAACTGAAAGGAGATGACTGTTTTAACATGTGGAAATAACTTTAATGTCTTAATAAATGTTTAGGGAAGGAAACAATACTTTTGGGAAATTTTTTCCCATTAATTATTAGCAGTGACAGTTCACCTATTTGTTCTACAATTTTCCTTTCCTCATTTCTCAAAACTTGGCACAGGCCTAATGTAAAGCCTAATTCTAATTAGTTCTAGGAAATTACAGATTAAAAAAAAAATTACACCATTGCCACAGAATATATAGAAGAAAGATTTCCTCTAGTTGGGAAATAATAAATATTCCAATTTCCCATTATGATCCTCTAAAACTTGTCAAGTTAGTAGAGATTAAAACCACTGAAAACCAGTTACACATTATAATCAAGCTACACAGCATTAGAAGAGATCTCAAGCCTTTTCTAGGAAAGAGCTGCCTTCATGCTCTTAAATTCTATGGATCCTAATGGGAGTTAGCTGCCCAACTGAATGGCTCAGGAAGCCTGCTCAGTTCCCTTCCCACATGAGTTTTGGAGGAGTTTTTCCATGGCTGCTGCCCTGCCATGACCCAGTTGGCCTTTGGAACTGACCAGCAGGGAATCCCAGCCCTTTCCACTGCAAACTCATCGCTGGCTTTGTTAAAGATCCTAAACACAGACTAACATACTAGATTGGTTGAACCAGTTTCAGTTATGCCTTGTGTTTGAATCTGAGAGCAGGGATGACTGGATGATTTCATTTGTTTTAGGAAGAGACAACATGGAAAAATGCAAAGACCATACTTTTTGAGGTAAGACTGGTCTTTAGTTGGAAGCCCTGCTCTGACACTTAAGTAGCAGTGTCTTTGGGCAAGTTACTTAATATTTTTCTGTGTCTTTGTTCCTTATCTATAATGACAATAATAGCTATCTTGCAGGGTTGTTGTAATGATCTGCTGATCCTAGTATTGGGAACACAGTAATTACTAGTCCTCAACAAATGGCAGTCATTGGTACTCAAAAATGGTAGACTAAAACATGGCTATCCACTTCAAGGCCTACCTCCATCTGCAGAGATTGCCAAATGGCATTCATGTCAGTAATATTAAAATCATCCCTCTTAAGTTGGTCTAATGGTTTTAATATTTTATAGTATTTTGCTTACTGAGGTATGAATGTGCATGTGTTACACGAGAACTTAAAATCTGCTAATTTAGTTTCCCATACTGTGAAATGCTACAAGGTATAAGAGTTCACAGTAGATCAAATGTCATTAATAATCTGAAAGTTTTCAGAACACTGGTTACAAAGTAACTTTTCATGTTTTGTGGATCTTTCTAATTCACCATTAAAAGCTGCCATATATTAATGCATTGTTGCACCACTTGTCTGTATTCTCAAAAAGAACTTTTTTTTTTTTTTTTAACAAATTTTTTTTTAATTAATTAATTAATTTATTTATGGCTGTGTTGGGTCTTCGTTTCTGTGCGAGGGCTTTCTCTAGTTGCGGCAAGTGGGGGCCACTCTTTATCGCGGTGCGCGGGCCTCTCACTATAGCGGCCTCTCTTGTTGCGGAGCACAGGCTCCAGACGCGCAGGCTCAGCAATTGTGGCTCACGGGCCTAGTTGCTCCGCGGCATGTGGGATCTTCCCAGACCAGGGCTCGAACCCGTGTCCCCTGCATTGGCAGGCAGATTCTCAACCACTGCGCCACCAGGGAAGCCCCCAAAAAGAACTTTTGATAGAAGAAAAAATTTAACTCTTGAACCGAAAATTGTATTTCAAAAGTTCAATCATCAGGGAAGCTGATCTTACGAGACACGGTCTTTTGCTAAATGCAATATAATGTTTTTCAAATGAGATTCGTGGTCTTTTAAAAAAAGGGCCCATGATAATTGGTTGAAATGGTAAAATGAGATGAAAGGATCTCTTTATGTAATAAATTAAAACACAACTCTTTACCTTTGTTGGGAAGTCCTGAATTCTTCTTTTCAAATAGTTTCTGTTTTGTTACTTTTGTCACTAAAGGAAAAAAAAATCTCACATTAAAAATTAATACGGAATATTAAATAATTTCTCATTTTGGAAGAAACAACTTCATAAGAAACAATAATTTCAAGCAATACATACTTATAAATATCAAGTATAAAATGCAATACCGTATATCTTTTTTAAAGAATGAGAACTGCATTAAAAAAAAAGCCTAATACCAGTTACCAAGGTACATTCTTTCCCTTCACATTCAAGAAGAATCCCTGAAATAACATATCCTGGCAAAAGATATGTGGCTTCCTGTTCTAAGTTTGCAAACAAGTAATAGAGAGACACAATCAAAAACTCATAAATTTCTCTTACTTAGGTCTTTTGTTTTCTGCATTTCTCTTTTTAAGACACATGATGCATGGGAGATACCAATGAGATTTTCAAGCTCTCTACTGTCCTCCAAAGCCTAAAAGAAAGTCATCTTAAATGAGTTAAGTTCTCTACAAATATAATACTACTGACAAGTCTAGTGAAAATACAGTACACTGCTTCCTTCATATGAAAAACTTAAACTCTATGATAATGAAATTTAACTTTTTCGGTTAGGTTAACTATTGCAAGCCTTAAAATACCTGAATAAAAACAATTTATTAACTAAAAAGACTAAACATAATTAATAAATTTACTTTTAAATGTGAAGAAGCCAGATATTACTAAAATATTATGGTTAATTAATGTTCATATATGAAAAGAAGTTCCCATGGAAAGTAAATTGAACATATCCCCTGTAAGTTCTTTCTGGGATTGGATTCTCCTATTCTTTTTCAAATAGGGTAACAGAATATGAAAAATTATATGCCAAAAAAAGCAAACCTGTATATTACTTAAATTTTGCATTATTTCCATGAATTCATCTGATGATTTCTCAACTTTAGATAGCAACACCATGAATCTATGAATGAAGAAAAAAATATTCAGCAAGATCAGGCACTTTCAGAGCTTTAATTCTTTTGAAAGCATCTTTGATTCAGTTTTCTAATCCTTTTCTTTATATTTTTCAAAGTGGTAAAAGATGTAAATGCTCCTCCTTCATGCTTTCATTCCTTTACAAACAGTATATTTTACCACCCATCCTGTCCTTTGGTGTTTCACTTCCTCATTCCCACTAAGCAGTGGGAGAGAAGATGTAGCTGGCTTGTCCTTTCTCCCCCATACCACTTTGAGAAAACTAATACATCACCATCTCCTTATTTACCTAGATCTAAGCCTATGAATCAGTGTTACCCAGTGATCTTCTTTACTAAAAAACCAAGTTTTTTAGCTTTAATATATTTCAGTGTGACAAAGACACAAAGGCACTCTTTTAAATTTGAAAACAAAGAAAACTTCACTTTGTAATTCTACTTTCCTTCTAAACATATCTCTAGTTAGCATATTAGCATTCTGGAAAAATCTTAGGTTTTTAAAATATTTTTATAACTTTATATCACACTTTCTTGCCTTAATATAACATTACACACACACAAACACACACATATTCATGTGTCTATAATTTTAAAAGCTGCACAATATTGTACCTAGTGAATACACCAAAGATGATTTAACCATTTCCTTATGGCTGCAATTTTAGTTTCTTTTTCAATTTTAAGATCTCATAGCTGTGTATGATAATCTATACCAGTGCAGTCTAACAAAAATATAATGCAAGCCACATATGTAATTAAAAATTTTCTAGTAGCCACATTAAAAGAAGTAAAAAGAAATAGGTGAACTTAATTTTAATGATATATTTAACCCAATATATCCAAAGTATTACCATTTCAACATGTAATCAATATAAAAATTATTCGAGATATTTTATACTTACTTTTTTTTTCAAAATTCAGTGTATACTTTACACGCATAGCACATCTCATTTCAGAATAGTCACATTTCAAATGCTCATTAGGCATGTGTGGCTGGCTAGTGACTACTGTTTCGGAGAGCACAAATCTATACTATCGATTTTATGAGAGAAACTAGATATTCTCTTTAAATGCTTTTCAAAATCACATCAGTGTTATCCATTAACATTTGTGTGCTATTAAAAAATAAGACAAATGTGATGTTAAACGTACATACACAATGAATATGAACAGTATGTTTTTCTTTTTTTAATTAATTAATTTTTTGCTGCATTGGGTCTTCGTTGCTGCACGTGGGCTTTCTCTAGTTGTGGCGAGCGGGGATTGCTCTTCGTTGTGGTGCGCGGGCTTCTCATTGCAGTGGCTTCTCTTGTTGCGGAGCACGCGCTCCAGGTGCGCGGGCTTCAGTAGTTGTGGCTCACAGGCTCTAGAGCGCAGGCTCAGTAGTTGTGGTGCACGGGCTTAGTTGCTCCGTGGCATGTGGGATCTTCCTGGCCCAGGGCTCGAACCTGTGTCCCCTGCATTGGCAGGTGGATTCTTAACCACTGTGCCACCAGGGAAGTCCCTGAACAGTATGTTTCAACTAAGTAAAATATATATCTAAGTATGCAACAAGGAATGGAGAGAAAGCATTATGCAAAAGCTAAAAATTATGTGAGGATAGTGGAATTACAGGTCATATTCTTTCTTTAAAAATTTACCTTTATTATTATGCATTTTAAATTAGAAGTCATCTATCTGTCTGAGGCCTCAACTGCTCACCACTGGAACCTCAGTTTGTGACAGTATCATAAAAGGATTCCAGCTCCTCCAATTGAGCTCCAAAAGCCTGAAGGAGCAAGACGACTTAAGTGACTCCCACCCAGGGCTGGGAACCTCCAGCTTCCCCTATATTATACGTAAGCCTACTAAGTGCTTCAGAAGTGCAAAGCTGAGGCAATTAAGCTACTCTGCTATGAGGAGTCCTAGGGGCTGTTTTCATTGCATCCCTTTCCTGGGAGGATTGGAGGGGCAGAGCCTCTCCACACTGTCTTATCACACCTTAAGGAACTGATGCTGTTCCCTGTCTACCCTCAGGGAATTGTGTGGGAAGGGATGGGTCCTGCAGGGTTGCCATCTTGAATGACTCAAAGGAGCTCTGTTCAGATAGAGTAAGATGTGAATGGTGCCCCCAGGAGCTGTGCTATGTAGCATCCCCAACAATCCTATTAGTAAATCTCTCTCCCAAGTTAAGATAGTTATCCAGCAGCTAAGCAAACTGTAACCTTGGAGTTTTTGGACTGAGTAGCAATTCACTGAGTATCAAGATATTCTTCACATGCCTAAGCTACTTTTGCAGGGAAACTTGCCTCCACTGCAGGACAAAGTAGTGTAGTGGACACTCCATCACTCTTGTAATTTTTTTTTTTTTTTAATTTTTTATTTTATTTTATTTATTTATTTATTTATTTATTTATATATTTAGTTTTTGGCTGTGCTGGGTCTTCGGTTCGTGCGAGGGCTTTCTCCAGTTGCGGCAAGTGGGGGCCACTCTTCATCGCGGTGCGGGGACTGCTCTTCATCGCGGTGCGCGGGCCTTTCACTATCGCGGCCCCTCCCGTTGCGGGGCACAGGCTCCAGACGCGCAGGCTCAGCAGCTGTGGCTCACGGGCCCAGCCGCTCCGTGGCATGTGGGATCTTCCCAGACCAGGGCTCGAACCCGTGTCTCCTGCATTAGCAGGCAGATTCTCAACCACTGCTCCACCAGGGAAGCCCCACTCTTGTAATTTTTATTTTAATTTCCTTTCCTTTCCTCTTCCTCCTCCTTTTACTTCTTCCTAGGTGAAATCAACTCCTTTTCCCATCTCGGTGGCAACCAAATTCACAGAATGGTTTTAAAACTGTCATCCAACTGTTAAATTTTGAGAAATTCAGGAAGTGTGTTCTCCATTTCGACATCTTCTGACTCAGTGGACAAGGCTTCATAATCTTTGGAGATAAACTACTTGCTGAGCAGCTTTTGGGAGAAGAATGGTTGCCACTGTCTTCATCCTAGAGAAAATGGCAATTTTTATATTTAATCCCATTTGTGCTGGAGACTAGATTTTTATTGCTGCTAATAGCATTTTCTATATTTTCAATGGATGGTTCAAACTGTACTTTGTTGCCTTAAGACAGCATCACTGTTTGCTTTAATATCATCTCGATGTCCCTTCACTAATTTACTTATTCCTGCCTGCAGAGTACATTTCTGTTACAAAATTTCCAAGTTACTGTTGCTCCCTCTTTCAAGCTGGTGAGTGAAAGTGTCATCAGTAGGTGCCGTTCATATTTTATAGAACACTACTCCCTTCGTAAACAGATTTGCCTCTGGCTGGACTAAATTGGATCAAATCCTTCATCTTATAATGACCATTGCAAGCTATGCAGATGTTGATGGGTACTGCATCCCGATATCCAGTGACCGCTGCCAGCTTCATGGCATCCTTATAAGATTTGATCACATCCTATATTATGGCCAAAGACCACTGTAGTACAACTTGAGAAATCTGAAATCTTGGTCCTCCTTGAATGAATCTTTTTTTGTTTGTCAGTAGAGTAAAAGTCCAGCATCATCTTTTTTTTTTACCAACTAGTATTTTTAAAGTGTCTGGGTTAGTCCTCTAAGATACTTTAAAAAAGAAACTATGATCCAGTTGCTCCGGCACAACAGAAAGCTGTTCACGTTGTGACATGTTTTTGCCAGACTGCCTTATGTCAGGGCAGATTCTTACGGTATGTTCACTATTAATATCTCTTGCTCTCTTGAGAAAGCCACATGCCAAAAATTCAGGGTTTTCGGTGCCTTTTCCAATTTGCCTAGAAAAGTCTCACTGTGAAATTCAGAGTTCTCTCATTTTCCCCAAAGAGGAAGTCTTATTATTCTGAAGAACAACTGAAATTAGATGCTTCGACCACATAAAATCCATGGAGGGATGTATCCATTAATTATGCTGTAAATTTCTTCCACAGTTTCAAGCAAGTCATATGTAATGTAACTTTCAAAACTATCATTCTGCTCCAATTGTTTTTTTTCCCATCTTGACTGCTTTCAATTATTTTCCATTCTTACCTTCAAATTTAGCTTCATCATTTTCCTTTTCTCCATTAAGTTCCTCAGATATATTCTGAGGGGAGAACTAAAAGAATACGGAGAAACTATCATTAAATTGGTGCGTCTGACTAAAAATTGCCGATACAGGTGATTAACTCAGCTGTTGCTGTGCCATTCTAGGCGTGGAAGAAGGGAGGCAAAGGAGATAGGAAAGGAGCCCACTAACGTCTTCAAGATTCCCTAGCATGCGACCCATGGTGCCTGCTGTATTAACTGTGCAGGCACTGTGGGTGTAGTGAGAGAAGAGGAGAAACGTCTAAAAGCCATAACGGTCTTTAAAGATCCTGATTTCCCCCTTTCTGTAACTTCCAATTGTTTGGCATCTGTCTTCCTCACCAGATTGTAAGTTCCATGAAGGAAAGGACAGTCTCTACTTGTTTACGTTATAAACCAAGTTACCTAGCATGGTGTCTGTAGTATGGTAGATATTATTTGATGGATCAATGAATAAAATAAAAAAGACCTAGTCCAGTGAACATCCATTCCTAGATCCAAGTGAAATATGCTCATCTTTTATTTTTTTCTTTCTTTTACGTCCTTCTGATCATAGACTTCATAGTTCATCAGTTTGTTACATCACTGAGAAAGCTGGGTCGGGGAAACAGGGAGATGCTGGTCAAAGGGTACAAGGCTTCATTTATAAGATGAATAAGTTCTGGGGATCTCATGTACAGCACGGTAGCTATAGTTAAAAATACTATATTGTATACTTCAAATTGATAAGAGAGTAGATCTTAAGCATTCTCACCACCAAGAAAACAAGGTAACTATGTGAGATGATAAATATGTTAATTAACAATACTGTCATAATTACTTCACAATGTATACATATATTAAATCATCACGTTATACACTTTAAATATATATCTTTTATTTGTCAATTATATTTCAATTAAGCTGGAAAAAACTTGAAGAAAAAGAAAATTTTCTCAGTCCCTTAACCTGCCACACACATGCGTGTCTAATACGTAATCCTGGATTTCCTACCTATTTGTTTTATTCATTCCTGGCCCAAGCTGTGAGTGCTAGAGAAAACTTACAGCACTATTGATGGTCAATATTACAAGTACATATATGATTTTGCTGGGCCCCTGATGCTGTTTAACTCTCCTTTTACTTAATGAATATTGTCTCTTTTACAAACCATTGCTCAAAGTAATGGTCTAGATCAATCTCCACTTCCTCCATACTGAAATTAAATTCAAATATTCAGATTTCTGCCTTACTACTCTACTAACACTATACTCTCATAGGCCACAAGTGAACTCTTAATTAATTCCATTACTAAAAACTTATTTGAAAGTCACTACCCATAAGAGACTGTATTATTATAAAATCTCAAGAAACCTGAGAGCTGCATGTACATAACAGGGATAAAATCCTCAAAATTTTCTTTTCTTTAAATTTATTTTAATTTTTCTTTCAGTTTTATTGAGATATAATTGACATGCAACACTATATAAGTTTAAGGTGTACAGCATAATGATTTGACCTTCCTACATCATGAAATGATTACCACAATAAGTTTAATGAACAAGTTTTTCTTTATTCTCACAATATTATGTATACACTACCAAATGTAAAACAGATAGCTAGTGGGAAGCAGCCGCACAGCACAGGGAGATCAGCTGGGTGCTTTGTGACCACCTAGAGGGGTGGGATAGGGAGGGTGGGAGGGAGACGCAAGAGGGAGGAGATATGGGGATATATGTATATGTATAGCTGATTCACTTTGTTATAAAGCAGAAACTAACACACCATTGTAAAGCAATTATACTCCAATAAAGATGTTAAAAAAAAATGTCTCATACAGAAAAAGGTTAATCCATCACTGAACCTCTATTTACCTAACTCTATTAATCTAAATTATTTTGGATGATGATAGCTGGATTATAAAAATGAAATATATTGCTAACATTTTTTGAGCTCTTTCGAAATACAAAGCATAGTATTTATTACTTTACAAGCTGTATCCTGTTTAATCTTTAAAACAACTCTCTGGGGACTTCCCTGGTGGTGCAGTGGTTAAGAATCCGCCTGCCAGTGCAGGGGACACGGGTTCGAACTCTGGTCCGGGAAGATCCCACATGCTGCGGAGCAACTAAGCCCGTGCACCACAACTACTGAGCCTGTGCTCTAGAGCCTGCGAGCCACAACTATAGAGTCCACAAGCCACAACTACTGAAGCCGGCACGCCTAGAACCCGTGCTCCGCAACAAGAGAAGCCACCACAATGAGAAGCCCGCGCACTGCAATGAAAAGTAGCCCCTGCTCGCCGTAACTAGAGAAAGCCCACGCGTAGCAACGAAGACCCAACAAGCCAAAAATAAATAAATAAAAGTAAATAAATTAAAACAAAAACAACAACAACAAAAAAACAACTCTGTGGTAAATATTATCTCCATTTTATTGGTATGGAAACTGAAGCATAAATAAATTATTTAATTATTCAAGGGTACACAATAAGGAGCACAGTCAGGACTTGAACCCAGGTGTTTTTTTTTCCTCTTTATTTTGAGGTAATATTGGTTTATAAAATTATATGTTTCATGTGTACAACCTTATATTTCCACTTCTGCATACACTACAGTGTGCTTACCACCAAAAATTTAGTTTCCATCTGTCACCATACAGTTGATCCCCTTTATCCATTTTGCCCTCCCTCTGTCCCCTCCCTTCTGGTAACCACTCTGTTCTCTGTATCTACATGTTTGTTTTGTTTAGTTCATTTATTGTTTTTTTGTTTGTCTGTTTCTTATATTCCACATATGAGTGAAATCATATTGTATTTGTCTTTCTCTGACTTATTTCACTTGGCATATACCCTCAAGGTCCATCCATGTTATCACAAATGGCAAGACTTCATCTTTTTATTTTATGGCTGAGTAATATTCCATTGTATATATATATGCTATGCCACATCTTCTTTATCCATTCATCCACTGATGGGCACTTAAGTTACTTCTATAACTTGGCTACTGTAAAATAATGCTGTAATGAACATAAGGGTGCATATATCTTTTCGAATTAGTATTTTTGTATTCTTTGGATAAATACTCAGAAATGGGATAACTGGATCATATGGTAGTCCTATTCTTAATTTTTTCAGGAATCTCCATACTGTTTTCCAAAGTGGCTACACCAATTTACATTCCCACCAACTGTGTATTAGACAGTATACTCTTTTGACATCAGTCTTAGCAATATCTTTCTAGATATATCTTCTCCAGCAAGGGAAACAAAAGCAAAAATACATCAATGGGACTACATCAAACTAAAAAGCTTCTGCACAGCAAAGGAAACCATCAACAAAATGAAAATGCAACCTACTGAATGGGAGAAGATATTTGCAAATCATATATTCAATAAGGGGTTAATATCCAAAATATATAAAGAATGCATTTAACTCAACAACAACAAAAACCTGATTAAAAAATGAGCAGAGAAGCTGAATAGACATTTTTTCAAAGAAGACAAAGATGTCCAACTGGCACATGAAAAGATGCTGAACTGAGGTGTTTCTGACCTATGTTTATAATAATATTTCCCAAAGCTCACCACTGGCATCAAAATTCCTTGGTGAGACTGGTAAAGATACAACTTTTTAAAAACTAGGCTGCATTCAAGATCTACTAATCAAGAATATCACTAGATGGGGCCTAGAAATACATTTTTCCAGGAGATTCTTATGCACATCAAAATTAATTAATGGCATTTTCTCTGAAGAAAGACTGGTTAAATAAAAAATCTGGACAATATAAAAAATTGGACATTTCTTGTCAAAAGAATTTTTTTTCTGTATTTAGGTCTATTTATTCCATTATATTCGCAAAAGCTTTCTCAAGGAGGTTTTCTTTAGCTGTTCCTGTAGCTGTTTTTCTCTTTTTTAATTTTATTTTGGAGTATAGTTAATTAACAATGTTGTGTTAGTTTCAGGTTTACAGCAAAGTGATTCAGTTATACATACACATGTATCTATTCTTTTTCAAATTCTTTTCCCATTTAGGTTATTACATAATACTGAGCAGAGTTCCCTGTGCTATACAGTAGGTCCTGGTTGGTTATCTATTTTATTTTATTTTTTTTTTGAATTTTTGAATTTTATTTTATTTATTTTTTTATACAGCAGGTTCTTATTAGTCATCAATTTTATACACATCGGTGTATACATGTCAATCCCAATCGGCCAATTCATCCCAGCACTACCCCACCCCCTGCCGCTTTCCCCTCTTGGTGTCCATATGTTTGTTCTCTTCATCTGTGTCTCAATTTCTGCACTGCAAACCGGTTCATCTGTACCATTTATCTAGGTTCCACATATATGCATTAATATACGATATTTGTTTTTCTCTTTCTGACTTACTTCACTCTGTATGACGGTCTCTAGATCCATCCACGTCTCAACAAATGACCCAATTTCGTTCCTTTTTCTGGCTGAGTAATATTCCATTGTATATATGTACCACATCATCTTTATCCATTCGTCTGTCAATGGGCATCTAGGTTGCTTCCATGACCTGGCTATTGTAAACAGTGCTGCAATGAACATTGGGGTGCATGTGTCTTTTTGAATTATGGTTTTCTCTGGGTATATGCCCAGTAGTGGGATTGCTGGATCATATGGTAATTCTATTTTTAGTTTTTTAAGGAACCTCCATACTCTTCTCCATAGTGGCTGTATCAATTTACATTCCCAGCAACAGTGCAAGATGGTTCCCTTTTCTCCACACCCTCGCCAGCATTTGTTGTTTGTAGATTTTCTGATGATGCCCATTCTAACTGGTGTGAGGTGATACCTCATTGTAGTTTTGTTTGTTTGTTTTTTATAAATTTATTTATTTATTTATTTATTTTTGGCTGCTTTGGGTCTTTGTTGCTGTGCGTGGGCTTTCTCTAGTTGCGGCGAGCGGGGGCTACTCTTCGGTGCATGGGCTTCTCATTGCGGTGGCTTCTCTTGTTGCGGAGCACAGGCTCTAGGTGTGCGGGCTTCAGTAGTTGTGGCTCGCAGGCTCTAGAGTGCGGGCTCAGGAGTTGTGGCGCCCGGGCTTAGTTGCTCCGCGGCATGTGGGATCTTCCCAGACCAGGGCTCGAACCCGTGTCCCCTGCATTGGCAGGCGGATTCTTAACCACTGTGCCACCAGGGAAGCCTACCTCATTGTAGTTTTGATTTGCATTTCTCTAATAATTAGTGATGTTGAGCAGCTTTTCATGTGCTTCTTGGCCATCTGTATGTCTTCTTTGGAGAAATGTCTATTTAGATCTTCTGCCCATTTTTGGATTGGGTTGTTTGTTTTTTTAATACTGAGCTGCATGAGCTGTTTATATATTTTGGAGATTAATCCTTTGTCCGTTGATTCGATTGCAAATATTTTCTCCCATTCTGAGGGCTGTCTTTTCGTCTTGTTTATGGTTTCCTTTGCTGTGCAAAAGCTTTTAAGTTTCATTAGGTCCCATTTGTTTATTTTTGTTTTTATTTCCATTACTCTAGGAGGTGGATCCAAAAATATCTTGCTGTGATTTATGTCAAAGAGTGTTCTTCCTATGTTTTCCTCTAAGAGTTTTATAGTGTCTGGTCTTACATTTAGTTCTCTAATCTATTTTGAGTTTATTTTTGTGTATGGTGTTAGGGAGTGTTCTAATTTCATTCTTTTACATGTAGCCGTCCAGTTTTCCCAGCACCACTTACTGAGGAGACTGTCTTTTCATTGTATATCCTTGCCTCCTTTGTCATAGATTAGCTGACCAAGGTTATCTATTTTAAATATAGCAGTGTGTACATGTCAATCCCAAATTCCCAATCTATCCCTCCTTCCTACTCTTCCGCCCTGGTAACCATAAGTTCTCTCTCTAGGTCTGTGAGTCTGTTTCTGTTTTATAAATAAATTCATTTGTATCATTTTTTTTTTAGTTTCTGCATATCAGCAATATCATATGATACTTGTCTTTCTCTGACTTTCTTCACTTAGTATGATAATCTCCAGGTCCATCCATGTTGCTGCAAATGGCATTATTTCATTCTTTTTAATGGCTGAGTAATATTCCATGGTATATATGTACCACACCTACTTTATCCATTCATCTGTCAATGGACATTTAGGTTGCTTCCATGTCTTGGCTATTGTAAATAGCACTGCAATGAACACTGGGGTGCATGTATCCTTTCAAGCCATGTTTTTCTCTGGATATAGCCCAGGAGTAGGATTGCTAGATCATATGGTAGCTCTATTTTTAGTTTTTTAAGGAACCTCCATACTGTTCTCCATAGCAGCTGTACCACTTTACATTCCCACCAACAGTGTAGGAGGGTTCCCTTTTCTCCACACCCTCTCCAGCATTTATTATTTGTAGACTTTCTGATGATGGCCATTCTGACTGGTGTGAGGTGATTTCTCATTGTAGTTTTGATGTGCATTTCTCTAGTAATTAGTGATGTTGAGCATCTTTTCATGTGTCTCTTGGTCATCTGTATGTCTTCTTTGAAGAAATGTCTATTTAGGTCTTCTGCCCATTTTTTGATTGGGTTGTTTGGTTTTTTGTTATTGAGCCACATGAGCTCTTTGTAAATTTTAGAGACTCATCCTTTGTCAGTCGCATCATTTGCAAATATTTTCTCCCATTCTGTGGGTTGTCTTTTCGTATTGTTTATGGTTTCCTTTGCTGTGCAAAAGCTTTTAGGTTTAATTAGGTCCAATTTGTTTATTTTAGTTTTTATTTCCATTATGCTAGGAGTCAGCTCAAAAAAGATATTGCTGCGATTTATGTCAAAGAGTGTTCTGCCTATGTTTTCCTCGAAGAGTTTTATAGTACCCAGTCTTTCATTTAGGTCTTTAATCCATTTTGAGTTTATTTTTGTATATGGTGTTGGAGAATGTCCTAATTTCATTTTTTTATATGTTGCTGTCCAGTTTTCCCAGAACCATTTATTGAAGAGACTACCTTTCCTCCATTGTATAGTTTTGCCTCCTCTGTCATAGATTAATCGACTATAGGTGTGTGGGTTTCTGGGCTTTCTATCCTGTTCCATTGAACAGGACCATTTATTGAAGAGACTACCTTTCCTCCATTGTATAGTTTTGCCTCCTCTGTCATAGATTAATCGACTATAGGTGTGTGGGTTTCTGGGCTTTCTATCCTGTTCCATTGACCTATATTTCTGTTTTTGTGCTAGTACTATACTGCTTTGATGACTGTAGCTTTGTAGTATAGGCTGAAGTCAGGGAGACTGATTCTTCCAGCTCTGTTTTTCTTTTCCAAGATTGCTTTGGCTATTCAGGGTCTTTTGTGTCTCCATACAAATTTTAAGATTTTTTTGTTCTAGTTCTGTGAAAAATGTTATTGGTAATTTGATAGGGATTGCACTGAATCTGCAGATTGCCTTGGGTAGTATAATCATTTTGACAATATCGATTCTTCCAATCCAAGTACATGGTATATATTTCCATCTGTTTATGTCACCTTTGATTTCTTTCATCAGCTTCTTATAGCTTTCAGACTACAGGTCTTTTGTCTCCTTAGGTAGGTTTATTGGTTCTTACCCTCTTATGGGCAGGGCCATGCTCAGGAAGACTTTAAGCAGCCTGACTGCTGATGGGTGGGGCTACGTTCCTGCCCTATTGGTTGTTTGGCCTGATGTGTCCCAGCACTAGAGCCTATGGGCTGTTGGGTGGGGCTAGGTCTTGGGGAGGAAATGGCGATCTCCAGGAGGGCTCATGCTAATAAGTACTTGCCAGAACTGCTGCTGCCAGTGTCTTTGTCCCCGCAGTTGAGCTACAGCCACCCCCCGCCTTGGCAGGAGACACTCTAACACTAGCAGGTAGGTCTGGCCCAGTCTCTTATGAGGTCACTGCTTTTTTCCCTGGCTCCTGGTGCATAAGACCTTGTGTGTGCCCTCCAAGAGTGGAATTTCTGTTTCCCCCAGTCCTGTGGAATTCCTGCAATCAAACCCCACTGGTCTTCAAAGCCAGATTCTCCTCCCGTTGCCAGACCCCCAGGCTGGGAAGCCTGACGTGGGGCTCAGGACTTCCACTCCTGTGGGAGAACTTCTGCGGTATAATTATTGTCCAGTTTGTGGGTCGCCCACCAGGAAGGTGTAGAATTTGATTTTATCGTGATTGTGCCCTTCCTACCATCTTGTTGTGGCATATTCTTTGTCTTTGGATGTACGGTATCTTTTTTGGTAGGTTCCAGCATTTTTTGTTGATGGTTGTTCAGCAGTTAGTTGTGATTTTGATGTTTCTGTAAGAAGGGGTGAGTTCACATCCTTCTACTCTGCTTTCTTGCCAGACAGTGCATATTCAAGTAGTCCCTGTAGCTAGTTTTTAATTGAAAAAATTTTTTCTTATTGTGGCAAAATATATATAAGATTTGCCATTTTCACCATTTTAAAGTGTACAATTCAGTGGTACTAGTTACATTCACAACATCGTACAACCATCACTACTATCTATTTTCAAAACTATTCTATTACCACAAACAGAAACTCTGTAACATTTAGCAATAGCTCTTAGCCTCTGGTAATCTCTGATCTACTTTCTGTCTCTTTGAAGTTGTCTATTCTATATATTGCATATAATTGGAATTGTATAATGTTTGTCCTTTTGCATTTGGCTTATTTCACTTACCATATGCTTTCAAGGTTCATTGTGTTTGTAGCATGTATCAGAACCTTGTTCCTTTTTATGACTGAATAATTTTTGTACATGGTGTAGAATTTTGATAGGCACTACACTGAATCTGTAGATCACTTTGGGTAGAGGTATTGACATCTTAACAAATTAAATCTTCTGCCCATGAACACAGGCTGTCTTTCCATTTATTTAGGTCTTCTTTAATTTCTCTCAGCAATACTTTGCAGTTTCCAGTGTACAAGTCTTTCACCTCTTTGGTTAAATTTATTCCTAGGTATTTTATTCTTTTAAATGCTACTGTAAATAGAATTGCCTCCTTCATTTCCTTTCCAAATTGTTTACTGCAGGTGTATAGAAACACAACTGATTTTTGTGTATTGATCATATACCCTGTAATTTTGCTGAATTTGTTTATTAGTACTAGCAGTTTCTTGTGCATTCTTTGGGAGTCTCTCTCTATAGGATCACGTCATCTGCAAATAGAGATAGTTTTATTTCTTCTTTTCCAGTTGGATGCCTTTTCATTCTTTTTCTTATCTAGTTGCTCTGGCTAGAATTTTCAGTAAAATATTGAATACCAGTGGTGAAAGTGAGCACGCTTGTCTTGTTACTGATGTTTGAAGGAAAGTTTTCATTCTTTCCTTTCAAGAATTTTAAACAGTTGAAAATGGAAGTAAATACTGGTTTGCCTCTTAGTCTTTGATCACCTACAGGATATAGGCATAACTATATCTTCATCGTAAGCTTCTGATAAACATTTTCAACTAACTTACCCCCAGAGACCCTCATTTAAGCAGAAAATGACCCATAAGTCAGTATTCTTGTTTTTTGATTAAATACTTAAAATACAGTAAAGAGAAAATCAGAATTCTGAAATGTGGTTACTTGTCACAATTAAATTGTATAGATAAAAAACAAAAAACAAAACCCATTTATGGCATAACATTACTTTTAAATAGGTCTTATTTGGATTAGTATAGAAATAAAAGTTACTCTTCTGCTTATAAGAGAATAAACCAGTGATTGAAAATACACTTTATACAGCAGGAGGGATCCTTGTGGTGACAGGACTATTCTGTATCTTGACTGTGGTGGTGGATACATGAACCTACATTTGTGATAAAATTGTATAGAACATACACACATATATGAATGAATATGTATTGTAAAATTTAGAAACCTGAATAAAGATTGGGGCATTGTATCAACATCAGTTTCCTGGTTCTGATATTGTACTACAGCTTTGCAAGATGTTATCATGTCAGGAAAGTGGGAAAAGGGTACACATGATCTATGTTCTACTTCTCAAAATGACAAACCTACAATTATATGAAAATAAACTTTATAGAAGGACAGTCACCATTACTGCATTTTTTGTAGCAGTGCCAGCAGCAGCAAGAAATTGCAAAGAGGAAGAAAAACCAATGGCAGTGAATTATATATTTTCCTTTTAGAGAATAAAGAATATGGAAGTTCACATAAAATATTAATGTGTAGGTGTTTGTTTAATTTATAAACAAACTTTATCAACATATTGAGCTTTATTGACATGTCACTAATTGCCTGTCTTCTGGGGAAAAAAAATTTACCTAAAACACGGAACTATATTTTCCTGCTGGAGAATTCTTACATTCAAAACTTGCCAAGTCGATTAACAGGCAGTGATTTCAGGACATATTCGTAAGTGGAAAGAGCGAAGTATGAAAGAGTATAAATTGTATGCTATCTCTGTATAAGAAGAGAAATGAGATAAAATAAATGAAATGGCTTAATTTTATAAAAATAAACACGTGAAAGGTAAACCAGAAACTAATTAATTTGGTTACTTATAGGGACTACACAGAAGGAATGCAGCAGGGAATAGTAACACATCTCTATGTATACTTTTTTGTAAAGTTTTGACTTTTGGAACCATATCAGTTGTTTTACATAGTCAAAAAACAAAAATAAAAAAGGATGAGAAAAAAATCAAAATTGCATATAAACATCAACAAGCTAACCTAACTACTTCACATGACTGACTAATTCTTCATATGGAGAACTAATCCAAGTAGTTCTGAACACAGTAATTTGACTATATACCTTCAAACTAAAGACAAAAAAGAATGCAAACAAAAATGCTTTTGCAGGTTTGTTTTTAGCAGTGCAGGAATTCTGAAACTATTTTGTGTATATTGTAGGAATAAGCAAGTGTGCAAATGGACTGCTGCTAATAGGAGCCAGAGATCTACTGTTTGAAAAGGAGTGCAAATATGGAAAGGGGGAGGCAAGGAAAGACACTATATCACTATGAACTCATGAATTTCAAAAAGGCCAGCTAACAGAAAGAATGATAGGGTTAGAAAATCACTGCTATGCAACTGTCTTCGTAATATTAGCTCAGTAAATTGCCTTCCCCAATGTGGGTGGGCATCATCCAATGCACTGAGGGTCTGAATAGAAGAAAAAGCAGAGGAAGGGAGGATGGGTTCCCTGCCTGCCTTCTTTAGCTGCTATATTGTTCTTCTGCCCTTGAACTGAGATTTACACCATTGGCTTCCCTGGTCGTCAGGCCTTTAGTCTTGGACTGAAATTACTCCACTGGCTTTCCTGGATCTCCAGCTTGCTGATGGTACATGGTAGGACTTAGCCTCCATAATTGCATGAGTCAATTCCTCATAATAAGTCTATCTATATAGGTAATTGTATATATAATTCATTATTAATCTATTATTAATTAATAATTATTACATCAGTAATACATTTTTGTTGTCATTATTATATTACTATATGTATGTACATTTGCTATTGGTTCTGCTTCTCTGGAAAACCACAACCTAATACAATTGCCAAAACAAAACATAAAATGTTATAATCATTTAAAATTGATCTAAAAATACAAAATGTTTGGTTTTATTTCAGGTTTTAAAAAATCCAAGTCTGGGGCTTCCCTGGTGGCGCAGTGGTTGAGAATCTGCCTGCTAATGCAGGGGACACGGGTTCGGGCCCTGGTCTGGGAGGATCCCACATGCCACGGAGCAGCTGGGCCCGTGAGCCACAATTACTGAGCCTGCGCGTCTGGAGCCTGTGCCCCGCAATGGGAGGGGCCGCGATAGTGAAAGGCCCGCGCACCGCGATGAAGAGCGGTCCCCGCACCGCGATGAAGAGTGGCCCCCACTTGCCGCAACTAGAGAAAGCCCTCGCACGAACCGAAGACCCAGCACAGCCAAAAATAAATAAATAAATAAATAAACAAATAAAATAAATTAAAAAAAAAAAAAAGAGTTTAAAAAAAATCCAAGTCTTTAGAATGGTTTTACAGAATAATAAAACAAATCTAAACAAATGGAATAAATAAAGAGCTTATTACTAAAGCTAATAAAACAGCTCTATTGACTAGGTCTGAGTAATTTTATGATGGGTGGAAAAAAACAATCAGAAACACATAATTTTTATACATTGTAAGATATCTTGGCTTGTACTTAAATTCATTAATTCTAACACCAAGTCATGGAGTGATACACATAAATAACAGGGATCTTTAGAAACAAATATTGAGGGAAATTAAATAAATATTGGCAAATTCCTAAGTGACCCATAACAAAGGTTCTTGCTCCTCCCTTGCTACTTGAAAGCTCACTGCTATGGGAGCTACTATGTATATGTATAACTGAATCACTTTGTTGTATAACACAACATTGTTAATCAACTATACTCCAATATAAAATAAAAAGTTAAAAAAAAACGTCAAGCTGTAAGCAGATTGATGGGTTCAGAAGAAGAAAAAAGGAAAAACACTATGAAAAGTTAGGATAGCTTAAGTGGAGCTGATTCAGGGGAAAGCAACAGGTAAGTCTGGTTTGCTTACATGGTATCACTACTGTCCAAAAATATTTTCTCATTGCCTGTCTACTTTTACTTCTAAGTTTGTTATATTTCATACAACTGTATCAGAGATTAATTTGGTTTAACAGGTAATTGCTTTCAAATACAAGATTATATGTGACTCAAAAATTGTTACTTGCCACTTGCTTTCTATATATCCCTTTGTACAGTTTGAGTTTTTATTATGTACATCTATTGTCTCTTTTAAAATATATTAAATGAGTTAAACAAAAAAATAATGCTTCTCATTTAATATCTAGTTGAGATTGGTTTCACCAAGGAAATTGGAACTTTGCTTAGAGGAAGGAGGAACAGTAATTAACAACAAAAATATCTGTGGGATAGGGCACATGAAAATATTTGGAACTGGGGGGAGTATGGCTAGGGAAAGCAGCTATAAAAACAGATAAAGGGGTACAGGTGATAGATGAAGCTGTCAAAGAAGGAGACCTCTTTGAGAAAACTCTTCCCTTTGTCCCTATTGTACTCTAAGTGGCACTCTCCATATCTTTTTATCTAGACTACTACTGATTAATACTATACTTCACCTACATTATGAAAAAAATAGACTTGTAGCCCTGACTTGAGGTTATAACCACAAATAATAACACAATTTGTATGGAAAATGCATTCTAGGGTTCACTCAAATGATTTAAAAAACACTCAGACCCAAGATTGAACCAGAAAGAAACAGAAAATATGAACAGACCAATCACAACTACTGAAATTGAAACAGTAATTTAAAAACTACCAAAAAACAGAAGTCCAGGATCAGATGGCTTCACAGGCAAATTCTACCAAACATCTGGACAACAGTTAAAACTGACCCTTTTGAAACCATTCAAAAAATTGTAGAAGAAGGAACACTTCTGAACTCATCCTATGAAGTCAACGTAACTCTGATACCGAAACCAGACAAACATATCACAAAAAAAGAATATTACATGCCAATACACACATGTAAAAATCTTCAACAAAATATGAGCAAACCAAATCCAATGATACATTAAAAGGATCATACATCATGATCAAGTGGAATTTATCCCAGGGATGCAAGGATTTTTCAATATCAGCAAATCAATCAACATGAAACACCACATTAACAAATGAATAATAAAAAGCATGTGATCATCTCAATAGATGCAGAAAAAGCTTCTGATAAAATTCAACATCCATTTATGATAAAAACTCTCCAGAAAGTGGGTGTAGAGGGAATATACCTCAACATAATACAGGCCATATATGACAAACCCACAGCTAATATCATACTCAACAGTGAAAAGCTGGAAGCATTTCCTCTAAGATCAGGAACAAGACAAGGATGCCCTCGCTTGCCACTTTTATTCAACATAGTTTTGGAAGTCCTAGCCACAGCAATCAAGAAGAAAAACAAATAAAAGTAATCCAAATTGGAAATGAAGTAAAAGAAGTAAAACTGTCACTGTTTGCAGATGACATGATACTAGACATAGAGAATCCTAAAGATGCCACCATAAAACTACTAGAGCTCATCAATAAATTGGTAAAGTTGCAGGATACAAAATTAATATACAGAAATCTGTTGCATTTCTATACACTAACAATGAAAGAGAAATTAAACAATCCCATTTACCAGCATATCCAACAGAATAAAATACCTAGGAATAAACCTACAAAAGGAGGAAAAAGACCTGTACTCCAAAAACAATAAGACCCTGATGAAAGAAACTGAAGACGACACAAACAGAAACACATACCGTACACCTGGAATGGAAGACTCAATATTGCTAAAATGACCATACCACCCAAGGAAATCTACAGATTCAGTGCAATCCCTATCAAATTACCAATAGCATTTTTCACAGAACTAGAACAAGTAATTTAAAAATTTGTATGGAAACACAAAAGACCCTGAAGAGCCAAAACAATCCTGAGAAAGAATGGAGCTGGAGGAATCAGGCTCGCTGACTTCAGGCTATACTGCAAAGCTACAGTCATCAAAACAGTACAGTACTGGCACAAAAACAGACACAGATCAATGGAACAGGAGAGACCAGAAATAAACCCACGCACTTATGATCAATTAATCTACAACAAAGGAGGCAAGAATATACAATGGAGAAAAGACAGTCTCTTCAATGGGTGGTGATGAGAAAACCGAACAACTACATGTAAAAAGATGAAACTAGGACATTCTCTAACACCATATACAAAAATAAAATGTATTAAAGATCTAAATGTAAGACTGGACACTATAAAACTCACAGAGAAAACACAGGCAGAACACTCTTTGACATAAATCGCAGCAATATCTTTTTTGAGCTGACTCCTAGCATAATGGAAATAAAAACTAAAATAAACAAATTGGACCTAATTAAACCTAAAAGCTTTTGCACAGCAAAGGAAACCATAAACAATACGAAAAGACAACCCACAGAATGGGAGAAAATATTTGCAAACAATGTGACCAACAAGGGATTAGTCTCCAAAATTTGCAAAGAGCTCATGTGGCTAAATAACCAAAAAACAAACAACCCAATCAAAAAATGGACAGAAGACCTAAATAGACATTTCTCCAAAGAAGACATACAGATGACGAAGAGGCACATGAAAAGATGCTCAACATCGCTAATTACTAGAGAAATGCACATCAAAACTACAATGAGAAATCACCTCACACCAGTCAGAATGGCCATCATCAGAAAGTCTACAAATAATAAATGCTGGAGAGGGTGTGGAGAAAAGGGAACCCTCCTACACTGTTGGTGGGAATGTAAAGTGGTACAGCTGCTATGGAGAACAGTATGGAGGTTCCTTAAAAAACTAAAAATAGAGCTACCATATGATCTAGCAATCCCACTCCTGGGCATATATACAGATAAAAACATGGTTTGAAAGGATACATGCACCCCAATGTTCATTGCAGTGCTATTTACAATAGCCAAGACATCGAAGCAACCTAAATGTCCATCGACAGATGAATGGATAAACAAGGTGTGTTGTATACACACAATGGGATATTACTCAGCCATTAAAAAGAATGAAATAATGCCATTTGCAGCAACATGAAAGGACCTAGAGATGATACTAAGTAAAGTAAGTCAGACAGAGAAATACAAATATCATATGATACCACTTATATGTGGAATCTAAAAAAACATGATACAAATGAACTTGCTTACAAAACAGAAACAGACTCACAGACATAGAAAACAAACTTATGGTTACCAAGGGAAAAGTGGGGGGAAGGGAGGGATAAATTAGCAGTTTGGGATTAACAGATTCACATTACTCAATATAAAATAGATAAACAACAAGGACCTACTGTATAGCACAGGGAACTATATTCAATATCTTGTAATAATCTATAGGTTGTAATAACATATATATATATATATACACACACATATATATGTATATAAAACTAAATTGCTTTGCTGTACACCTGAAACTAACACAATGTTGTAAATCAACTATACTTCAATTTAAATAAATACCATATTGAAACATAACCCATAACCCATTTCTAAGTTAGAGTAGATACATTAACTTACAACATGAGACCATAAGCTCCCAATGGGTAGATGTTTCATTTTCCTCATCTCCACCCATCCATCATACTGTATGGCACACAGAAGATACAGCTGGAAAGGTAAATGAGCTGAACATATGAAGTACTTTAAAACTTTAACCTCCTGTTCTGCTTATTTCAATTTTTCCAGCCTCAGTGGATAGATATAAATATTCTTCCCAGAATACATAGGCAGTAGCTTCCTACACATAATGACTTCATTCAAGGCACCCTTGACAGGCCAATATGAAAATGATTGATGGCCGATAAGCCTTGTAGGTTCCTCTAGATTCCTTACTCTGCTGGCTTCACTGTGTTCCTAGCTCTTGAACCAGCAATAATGTTCCAAGACAGTGTATTACTTGTCCATCCATGTAAATCCAAAGAGGGTGTTTCCCTCAGTTTTACCCTAAGCTAGTCTCTTATGCATAGGCTGGGGAAACTGGGCTAAGTGGGTATTAAAATAAAGGTATCATATATCACCATCATATGAACATGGCAAAACACATCATAAATAAAGTATTTTACTTCTTTAAGAAAAAATACGTCTACTCAGGTATAAACTATTCATTTCTGCAAAGAAATGATTTATCTTAAATCATCACTTTAACAAATATGACCTTTTTCTTTTAAGACACACGAGTATATTATTTCAGCAACAACAAACTTACTCATCATTGTCTTGTGTAGTAGATTCCTTTCTTTCGGTTATACTGAGGTGATTCCAGTTTTTCCTCTTTCCTATATGTGTGCAATAAAAAGAACATAAAGTTAAGGCAAAAACTGTCAAATTTTAAATAGAATTTAAATCACCAACTTTCCAATAGAAAATAAAAGGGTAGACAAATGAAAGAAGAGTAGGTAAAGAAAAAGTATCCTGAAATTTGCTACAGGAAAATTTTTTCACTATTGTGGATAACTTTTCAATAGGTAGTGTTTTTTTTTTAATATACCAGTCACCTAATTTTTTTTTAATTTTATAGCTACTTTATTTATTTATTTATTTATTTTTGGCTGTGTTGGGTCTTCGGTTCGTGCGAGGGCTTTCTCTAGTTACGGCAAGCGGGGGCCACTCTTCATCGCGGTGCAGGGACCGCTCTTCATCGCGGTGCGCGGGCCTTTCACTATCGCAGCCCCTCCCGTTGCGGGGCACAGGCTCCAGACGCGCAGGCTCAGTAGTTGTGGCTCACGGGCCCAGCCGCTCCGCGGCATGTGGGATCTTCCCAGACCAGGGCTCGAACCCGTGTCCCCTGCATTAGCAGGCAGACTCTCAACCACTGCGCCACCAGGGAAGCCCACCTAATTTTTTATTCATGATTACATTATATAGAAGAAATAATCTTTTGAATAAAATTTCCATTGGGGCTTGGTATATTAAAAAGAAAAACTAGATAAATCCACTTTGATAATATAATTAGTTTAAAATACATTCGTTTTTTATCAAATATTTTAATGAGGAGGGACCTTCAAGATGGTGGAGGAGTAAGACATGGAGATCATCTTCCTACCACAAATATATCAGAAATACATCTACATGTGGAACAACTCCTACAGAACACCTACTGAATGCTGGAAGAAGACCTCAAGCTTCCCAAAAGGCAAGAAATTCCCCATGTACCTGGGTAGGGCAAAAGAAAAAAACAGAGACAAAACAATAGGGACGGGACCTGCACCTCTGGGAGGGAGCTGTGAAGGAGGAAGTTTCCACACACTAGGAAGCCCCTTCACTGGCGGAGATGGGGCATAGCGGGGGTAAGCTTCGGAGCCACGGAGGAGAGCACAGCAACAGGGGTGCAGAGGGCAAAGCAGAGAGATTCCCGCACAGAGGATCAGTGCCGACCAGCACTCACCAGCCCGAGAGGCTTGTCTGCTCACCCGCCAGGGCGGGTGGGGGCTGGGAGCTGAGGCTTTGGCTTCGGAGGTCAGATCCCAGGGAGAGGACTGGGGTTGGCTATGTGAACACAGCCTGAAGGGGGCTAGTGCGTGACGGCTAGCCGGGAGGGAGTCCGGGAAAAAGTCTGGACCTGCCTGAGGCAAGAGACCATTGTTTTGGGGTGCGCAAGGAGAGGGGATTCAGAGCACAGCCTAAACGAGCTCCAGAGATGGGCGCGAGCCTCAGCTACCAGCTCCTCGGCCTCCTCCTGGGTGAGCAGCAGCAGCAACTTCCGGGTGGCCTGGGCACCAGCATGAGTCTGGCTCGAGGTTATGGTGGGGCCCTGGGTTTGGGGGGCATCACAGCTGTCACAGTGAACCACAGCCTGCTGAGCCCCCTCAAGCTGGAGGTGGACCCCAACATCTAGGCCGTGCGCACCCAGGAGAAGGAGCAGATCAAGACCCTCAGCAACAAATCTGCCTCCTTCGTCGACAAGGTGCGACACCTGGAGCAGCAGAATAAGATTTTGGAGACCAAATGGAACCTCCTGCAGCAGCAGAAGACAGCCCGGAGCAACACAGACAACATATATGAAAGCTACATCAACAACCTCTGGCATCAGTTGGAAACCGTGGTCCAGGAGAAGCTGAAGCTGGAGGTGGAGCTTGGCAACATGCAGGGGCTGGTGGAGGACTTCAAGACCAAGTATGAGGAAAAGATCCAAAAGCACAGACATGGAGAATGAATTTGTCATCATCAAGAAGGATGTGGATGAAGCTTAAATGAACAAGGTACAGCTGGAGTCCCACCTGGAAGGGCTGATTGAATAGATTAACTTCTACAGGCAACTGTATGAAGAAGAGATCTGTGAGATGCAGTCGCAGATTTCTGACACCTCCGTGGTCCTGTCCATGGACAACAGCCGCTCTCTGGACCTGGACGGCATCATTGCTGAGGTCAAGACCCAGTATGAGGAGATCACCAACCACAGCCGGGTCGAGGCTGAGACCATGTACCACATCAAGTACAAGGAGCTGCAGACATTGGCTGGGAAGCACGGGGATGACCTCTGTCACACGAAGACAGAGATTTCTGAGATGAACTGGAACATCAACTGACTCAGGCTGAGACTGAGGGCCTCAAAGGCCAGAGGGCTTCCCTGGAGGCGCCCATTGCTGATGCTGAGCAGCGTGGTGAGCCGGCCATCAAGGATGCTCAGGCCAAGCTGCCTGAGCTGGAGGCCGCTCTGAGAACCGCCACGCAGGACGTGGCACAGCAGCTGCGTGAGTACCAGGAGCTGACGAACGTCAAGCTGGCCCTGGACGTGGAGACTGCCACCTACCGCAAGCTGCTGGAGGGCAACGAGAGCCGGCTGGAGTCTGGGATGCAGAACGTGCGTATCCACACCAAGACCACCAGCGGGTATTCAGGTGGGCTGACCTCAGCCTACGGGACCCCTGGCCTCAACTACGGCCTGAGCTCCTACCAGTCCAGCTTGGGCGCTGGAAGGGGCTCTAGCTCCTTCAGCCGTACCAGTTCCAAGGCTGTGGTTGTTAAGAAGATTGAGACCCATGATGGGAAGCTGGTATCTGAGTCCTCTGACGTCCTGACCAAGTGAAAGACTCCTGCGATCCCTCCCAGCCTCCCCACTCACTTGCTCCTGCAAGAAGGAGTTGTGCGGGGGAGTGTCGGAACCAGAGACCTGAGGCTCAGCCCCGTCCTTAGCCCACCCCGGGGGGAGTCAACTGCCTGGGGCTCCCTCTCTTGCTCACGCCCCCAACTAAAAGCCAATCCAAGTGTCTTTTTCAGAGTAAAGCTTCAGCTGGCTCTGCCAACACACACACACACACACACACACACACACGAGTCATGTACCACAATGTATATTGCAGCACTATTTACAATAGCCAGGACATGGAAGCAAGCTAAGTGTCCATCAACAGATGAATGGATAAAGAAGATGTGGCACATATACACAATGGAATATTACTCAGCCATAAAAAGAAACAAAACTGAGTTATTTGTAGTGAGGTGGATGGACCTAGAGTCTGTCATACAGTGAAGTAAGTCAGAAAGAGAAAAACAAATATCGTATGCTAACACATATATATGGAATCTAAAAAAAAAAAAAAAGGTTCTAACGAACCTAGGGGCAGGACAGGAATAAAGACACAGTTGTAGAGAATGGACTTGAGGACATGGGGAGGGGGAAGGATAAGCTGGGATGAAGTGAGAGAGTGGCATGGACATATATACACTACCAAATGTAAAATGGACAGCTAGTGGGAAGCAGCCGCAGAGCACAGAGAGATCAGCTCGGTGCTTCGTGACCACCTAGAGGGGTGGGATAGGGAGGGTGGGAGGGAGACGCAAGAGGGAGGGGATATAGGGATATATGTATACATATAGCTGATTCACTTTGTTATACAGCAGAAACTAACACAACAATGTAAAACAATTATATTCCAATAAAGATGTTTAAAAAAACAAAAGGGATTTCACGAGAGCAACCAACTGGTTCCTTAAAAAAATATATATATATATTTTAATCAAAAATATATTAAAGTTTCCAGCTTGCATTATTTAACCCCTATTTTTTTTGTCTCAGAGTTAACAACAAGGGATTGTTGATACTAATATCTAGAAAATAGTGAGTTCCTCAGGATATCACAGTAAAATAAATACGATTTTAGGGGTAAAAGTACCTGACTGTTTAAATGCATATTGATTTAGTAAATTCTTGGAAAGATCTTTAGTGCCTATGAAAATATTTCAAATACTGTATGGTATCACTTATAAGTCGAATCTAAAAAAAATAATACAAATGAATGTATATGCAAAACAGAAACAGACGCACAGATACAGAAAACAAACTTGTGGGTACCAAAGGGGAAAGGGAAAAAGGGAGGGACAAATTAGGGTATAGGATTAACAGATACAGACAATTATATATATAAGATAGACAAGCAATGAGGATATACTATATAGCACAGGGAATTATACCCATTATCTTTTAATAAACTATAATGGAATATAATCTGCAAAAATACTGAATCACTATGCTGTGCACTTGAAACTAACACAGTATTGTAAATCAACTATACTTCAGGTTAAAAAAGCATATTGATTTAGTAAATTCTTGTTAAGATCTTTGGTGCCTACTAAAATATTTCATTCATTAAGGTATTTATTTTAGATATTAATAAAAGAAATAAACAAATTCTATCCATTTAAAATACTATGTAGTTATCTAATGCCATCGCTTAGCTAAAAAACTTCAACAAGTTGACAGAAGCACAAATGGAAATACAAATGTAATTAAGTTATAATCCCTCAGATGTATGCTGGGTTGAAATGTAAATTCGATTTTATAGTAGAACATGATGTTTGCACTTATTAGTAGTCAAGTGGACAACTGTTTTATGAGCTAACCATTTATAGTTTTTTGTTCTACAGTACTTTATAGTGCTATGTGCACAATATATGTTAAACATATTCGATGAATGAGTATTTGAGGACACATTAGCATAGTTAAAGAATATCAGTGTCTTACATATACTGGCCTTTTTTTTTTTTTTTTAAGTTTTTTTTTTTTAATTTTATTTATTTATTTATTTTGGCTGTGTTGGGTCTTCGTTTCTGTGCGAGGGCTTTCTCTAGTTGTGGCAAGCGGGGGCCACTCTTCATCGCGGTGCGCAGGCCTCTCACTGTAGCGGCCTCTCCCGTTGCGTAGCACAGGCTCCAGACGCACAGGCTCAGTAGGTGTGGCTCACGGGCCTAGTTGCTCCGTGGCATGTGGGATCTTCCCGGTCCAGGGCTCGAACCCGTGTCCCCTGCATTGGCAGGCAGACTCTCAACCACTGCGCCACCAGGGAAGCCCTGTACTGGCCTTTGATAAATGTTTATTGAAACAAGCAAATGAATTAATAATCCAAACTCTTTACTACTAGAGAAACCACTTTTTATAACGTATAAACATTGACGCCCTCCTCGCACTACACATTTTAACGTAGTTCCATTTGGTCAACAACTGGCACAGGAACTATTATTTACTCAATATTCTTGTTATTTTTCTAAAAAATTGTTTGATACAATGTATCATGAAAAACTAGCTCATACTCTCCAAAAGAAATGTAATGTGAGCCACTTATGTAATTTAAAATCTTCTACTAGCAAAATTTTTAAAACAAGGAAAAACAGTGAAATAAATTTGAATATTTGATTTAACCCAATATACCCAAAATATTCTAACTTTAACACATAATCAATATAAATTATTAATGAGGTAATTCATATTCTTTTTTTCACATTAAGTTTTTAATATCTGGTGTGTATTTTACACTTATAGCACATTTCAGTTCATCTGAGTCACATTCCAAATGCTCAACATGTACATGTATTGGACAGTATAGTTCTAGATAATACTGCAGGAGGATCCAATACTTCCAGATGAAACCAAATACACAGATAACATGAAGGCAATTTCTTTAAAATTTAAATGTAATTTATTAACACATTAAGAAACATTGATATATTGTCTGGAGCAGACTATCGAATGCTGGTTTACATTTCTTCCTTCATTTAATTTTTATTCCATTACTCTTATTTGCACCTATTACTAGAGGAAAAGATTATTTATAGTATTATTTTCTATTCTCTGGCATTTACAATTTCATTGAGGGAGTTGGTTCAGAAACTGATTAACGATAATTTCCCTCATTGTTACTTTGGACATTATGCTTTCTCTCAAAAAAATTATGTCATAACTAAATTGTTATCTCAAAATAGTCTTTAATACCAAAAAGAGAAAAACTTGTGGTTTAGAAATTTTGCTAAAGTACTAGTTACCTCTCTTGTTTATTAACTTTTCATTATTTGATTTGTTGGTATCCTTAAATTCCAAACAGAATAAATAAATATGGTTAAGAGTTTATTTAATAAAAGATGAAAGGGAAAAAGAGTAATAATATTTTATTTATGATTTTAGAAAACTTTCAGGAAATAAGTCTATTAAAATCTGTCTCTCTGGGCTTCTCTGGTGGTGCAGTGGTTAAGAATCCACCTGCCAATGCAAGGGACACGGGTTTGAGCCCTGGTCCAGGAAGATCCCACATGCTGTGGAGCAACTAAGCCCGTGTGCCACAACTACTGAGCCTGTGCTCTAGAGCCTGGGAGCCACAACTACTGAGCCCTCATGCCACAACTACTGAAGCCTGCACACTGAAACTGCTGAAGCCCATGCGCCTAGAGCCTGTGCTCTGCAACAGGAGAAGCCACTGCAATGAGAAGCCCGTGCACCACAACGAAGAGTAGCCCCCGCTTGCTGCAACTAGAGAAAGCCTGCACGCAGCAATGAAGACCCAACACAGCCAAAAAAAAAAAAAAAAAAAAATCTGTCTCTCTTAAAAAATATATTTCTTAGAAAAAAACACTAATGAAAGCCACAGTGCACATTAAAACTTTATTTCATAAAATCTTTGCCTAAAGGTTAATACTAATTTCCTGAATTTTGTATTATGCTATCTGCATTCAATAAAGCTCCACAATATTAAAATTACTTTGTTCCTTTAACTTGTAATTATTTTTCACATTTTAGCACGAGCAGTCAGTAACGCTAGGTGAGAAATAGCAAAAGAATGCTTTCTTTGAATTTTCACCAGGTGTTTAAGGCCTTTCTAAACATTTTGATTATAGTAAGAGGATTAGTCAGATATCACATCCTATAAAACATAATCAATAGCATTAATCTCAATCTTCTCATGGAAGGACTTATGTTTTTAATATTCTTTCCATTTGTTAAAGAGGAGGAGTTTTAATGTCTCAAAGAATAACATTTGGATCAGTTATCAAAGACTTGTTGAGTAGACTCTAATATATCACCAAGAGTTTTCCAGTTACTTAATAATCACTTTCCTTATTTCATTCCATTTTATTAGCAATTAACATAGCTAAAGGACTGTGGATTCTACATAGTCTTTTTCTTGCTAGGTTATGTATGATTAATAATTGTGTACTGGACTCACTTTAAATGCAGTTTCACAAAACACTGGTGATAAATGTACCATCACTGAATCTGGACTAATTTCAAAATTGTATTTGGACTTTCTGGTAAGGCTCCCAGAAGCCCTTTCTCTAACTAATGAAGATAGCTTTCAATAGACTATAACATTTAGAAGTATAATCAGTGATGATGATGATAACGGCTAACACTTGTAAAGTGCCTTTAGGGCCAGGCACTGTTTTAAATGTTATATATATTAACTAGTTAATCTGCACAGCTCTAAGATAGTCACTCTTATTCCCATCTTACAGATGAGGAAACAAAGGCACAGAATAGTCATAAAATTTATCTAAAGCCCCAATGCTAGTAAGTGGCAGAGTCAGGATCTAAATCCAGCCATTTGGCTGCAAAAACTGTGCTATTAACCTTGATGCTATGATTGCTTATTAATAAATTAATATAAAGTTCAAACAGATTGAGACCAGTATCATGCTGCTTCTAGATACATATACTTTACAGTTGGCACACATCTGAGGCATCATTTGGTCCCAAACCAAAAAAGAGTTGAGGAAAACCTTGACCCAGAGGTTCAAATTACTTATCTAAGTTGTCACATACTAGTTAATTTTTTTCTAAAAGAGTTATTGCCAGATCAAGTTGGAGCCTGTAGGCTAAGAGGTGAATGAGATGCTGTTATTCTTTTAATTAACCATTTCTATGTAATAATTTCTGTTTATATCTTTTACTATTTCCTTCTACTTTTTAGGGTTTGTCCTATTGTTCTTTTTCTATCTTTCTTAGTTGAATGCTCAGCTCATTAGTTTTCAGTCATTCTTTCTTTTACAATATATGCATTTATAAATATAAGTTTTCCACTAAGAACTCATTTACTTATTTATTTATTGTCTGTGCCACGTGGCATGTGGGATCCTAGTTGCCCAACCAGGCATTGAACCTGCACCCCCCGCAATGGAAACACAGAGCCCTAACCACTGGACTGCCAGAGAAGTCCCCAAGAACTCTTCTAGTATCATGCAGCATTTAGGTATAAATTTTTTCCTCTAAGTGCCGACATGTTTTCATTATCACTCAATTCTAAATATTTTATACTTTCCAACAAAAAAGAAACCCAACTGGCCAAAACGATCTTGAGAAAGAACAAAGGTAGAGTTTTGTGTTCTCTGATTTCAAACTATACTATTGTACAAAGCTACAGTAATCAAAACAGTATGGTACTGGCACCAAAACAGACACATAGATCAAAGGAACAGAAGAGAGAGGCCAGAAGTGAACCCAACCCACACTTATATGGGAAATTAATCTACAACAAAGAATATACAATGGGGAAAAGACAGTCTCTTCAATAAATGATGCTGGGAAAACTGGACAGCTACATGCAAAAGAATCAGACTGGACTACAGTCTCACACCATGCACAAAAATAAATTCAAAATGGATTAAAGACTTAAATGTAAGACCTGAAACCATAAAACTTCTAGAAGAAACCATAGGCAGTAAGCTCTTTGACACTGGTCTCAGTAATATTTTTTTTGATATTATCTCCTCAGGCAAGGGAAACAAAAGCAAAAATAAATAAACGGGACTATATCAAACCAAAAAAGTTTTGCATAGCGAAGCGAACTATCAACAAAACAAAAAGGCCACCTACTGAATGGGAGAAGATATTTACAAATGATATGTCTGGTAAGGAGTTAATATCCAAAATATACAAAGAACTTATACAACTCAACATCAAAAAACCAAACAACCTGATTAAAAAATGGGCAGAGTATCTCAACAGACATTTTTCCAAAGAAGACATACAGATGGCCAGCAGGCACATGAAAAGATGCTCAACATGACTAATCATCAGGGAAATGCAAATCAAAACCACCTCATACATGTCAGAATGGCTATTATCAAAAAGACCAGAAATAACAAGTGTTGGCAAGGATGTAGAGAAAAGAGAATCCTTGTGCACTGTTTAGTGGGAATGTAAATTGGTGCAGCCACTATGGAATACAGTGTGAAGGTTCCTCCAAAATGTAAAAATAGAACTACCATATGACCCAGCAATTCCACTCCTGGGTATTTATCCAAAGAAAATGAAAACACTAATTAGAAAGGATATATGCATCCTTATGTTCATTGCAGCATTATTTACAATAGCCAGGATATTAAAAGCAACTTAAGTGCTCATCAACAGATAAAGAAAATGTGGTATATATATACACAATGGAATATTACTCAGCCATTAAAAAAGAATGAAACTGCCATTTGTGACAACATTAATGGACCTAGAGGGTATTATGCTAAGTGAAATAAGTCAGAGAAAGAAAGACAAATATCATATGATTTCTTTTATATGTGGGATCTAAAAAACCAAATAAATGAACAAATGTAACAAAACTGAAACTGTCATAGATACAGAGAACAAACAGGTGGTTGCCAGAGGGGAGGGAAATGGAGGGATGAGAGAAATTGGTGAGGGAGATTAAGAGTACAAACTTCCAGTTATAAAATAAGTAAGTCCCAGGCATGAAATGTACATTTGGGGAATATAATCAATAATAATGTGGTATTTTTTTATGGTGATAGATCGTAACTAGACTCATGGTGGTGATCATTATGTGATGTATAGAAATATCGAATCACTATGTTGTACACCAGTTGTACACTACTAACATAGTGTTGTATGTCAATTATACCTCCAAACCAAACAAACACATAGAAAAAGAGGTCAGATTTGTGGTTACTAGAGGCACAGGGTGGCGGGAGGAGGAATGAGATGAAGGTAGTCAAAAGGTACAAACTTCAGTTATAAGATAAATAAGTACTAGGGATGTAATGTACAACACAATAAATATAATTAATACTGTGATATGTTATATATGAAAGTTGTTAAGAGAGAAATCCTAAGAGTTCCCATCACAGGGAAAAAATTTTTTTCCTTTTTCTTTTATTTTGCTTCCATATGAAATGATGGATGTTCACTAAACTTATTGTGGTAATCATTTCATGATGTATGTAAGTCAAATCATTATGCTGCACACCTTAAACTTAAACAGTGCTATATGTCAATTATAGCTCAATAAAACTGGAAGAAAAAAATATTGGTTGAATGACAATAAAAACAAACAAACTGTCTATATCTTTCCTAATTTATTTTTATCCATTTTATCAGTTTCTGAAAGAGGTAGTTTAAAATCTCCTATCATGATCAGGGATTTGTGAGTTTCTCCTTGTAATCCTGTCCTATTTCGTCATGTTTTGAGGCTTTTTTTTGCTTTTTTTTTTTAATTTTTAAATTTATTTATGGCTGTGTTGGGTCTTCGTTTCTGTGCGAGGCCTTTCTCTAGTTGTGGTGAGCGGGGGCCACTCTTCATCGTGGTGCGCGGGTCTCTCACTATCGCGGCCTCTTGTTGCGGAGCACAGGCTCCAGACGCGCAGGCTCAGTAATTGTGGCTCACGGGCCTAGCTGCTCTGCGGCATGTGGGATCTTCCCAGACTAGGGCTCGAACCCGTGTCCCGTGCATTAGCAGGCAGATTCTCAACCACTGCACCACCAGGGAAGCCCGAGTTTTTATTTTTGATGCACAAAGGTCAGGATCCTTTTTCTGGTAGTGAATCTTTCCTTCTCTCATTATGTAAAAATTCATATTATCTTCAATAAAGCCTTTTTGTCTTAAAGTCTATTTTGGTCTATGTTAATATTAATATTCTTATACCAACTCAGCTTTTATAAAAAGCTAATATTCACTGTTTTTTTTATCCTTTTACATTAAATCATCTGACGTCTTAAAGTATAATAATATTTTAAAGTATAGCTAAAATATGTATTGAACACTTACTGTATGCCAGGCACTGTTCTAAGTCCTTTTTGTACATTAATTCTTTTAATTCTCACAACAATCCTGAGGTAGATATTATTATTTTCCCCATTTTACAGGCAAGTAAACAAAAATACAATTAAAAAGTCAAGTGACAGATATTCCATCTGCTCCCTGAAAATTACAAGGACCTTAAAATTTTTAATTCCTTTCTGCTTCCTCATATATCTCCCATGCTATTATGGTCTATTAGTATTTGTTTTCAACCCCCTATCAAGTTGTTTTTCTTTTGCTTTATAGTCAGCAAGATTTGTAATCACAGTTTTATAACTAGATTTATAGATCTACCAACATGTTTGCTAATTTTTTTTTTTACCATTGCTCTTTGCATTTCATTCCTTTATTTGAGGCTCAATTATGAGCACGTACTTACAGAAGTACATTCTTTAGTAATCCTTTCAGGGAATATCTGTGAATGGTAAATTCTCTCAGACTGTCTGAAAATACCTTTACTTCATTCTTACTTCCTGAATAAAGTTCAGCTGTGATTTTCAGTTGGTATTATTACTCCATTTCCTGCTGCAGCCTATAGATACTGATGAGAAGTCTACTGTCAAGCTGTCATTAAAATTTTATCTTTTTCTTTGATGTTCTGCATTTTTACCATGATAAGATTAGGTGTGAATTTGTTTTAATTTGTTTTATTTCATCCTGCTCAGATGATGCATGCTAGTCTGATCTGGAAATTCCTGTCTTTCCTCAATTATGAAAAACCGATAGTCCATATATCTTAGATATTGCCTCTGCTCCATTCTATTTCCTCCTTGTAGAACTCCTATTTGACATATGTTGGAGCTTATTCTATCCATTATTTCTCTTTACTGTTTTATCATATACTCCATCTCTTTATCTCTCTGTGCTGTTACATTGCTACAGTCTGGGTGATCTCTACAGATCTATTGTCTAATTTACAAGTACTCTCTTTGACTATGCAAATTTGTTGTTTATCCTTCTACCCCAACTATTAAAAAATAAGTCTGATGCAATCTTGGGAGTAAAGGAACAGAAAATTTTACCATCTTTCCTCTCCTCTGAAAAGGATACTAGTTTGGAAAAAATTTGCTAAGGGGTAGGGGAGGGGAGAGCAATATAATGATACACACACACAAACATACATAAATGTAATCAATATATATGGTGATAAATAAATAAGAGTGTGTGTGTGTGTGTGTATCTTTTTTTTTTTTTTTAAGCAGGATTTCAGGCACCTTTATTCACGGCAGGTATTTTTGGTCAGGGGAGCTTCCTCTGAAACCTTCCTGTTACTTAAGGAAGCCAACTGCTTACATCCTGACGGTCCACTTGCCATTTCCCAGGCTTGGAAGCATCTTGCATGCGGTTCCATCCAGTCCCTGAGTCCAGCTGGCTCTGGGCTTTCAGGGCCACACCTCGCAGCACAACCTACCGGCCCAGTGAGGGAGTTTCTACAGCTCGGTGAGAACAGTGGGAAATTCATTTTATCCCAGAAGAAATCGACTCCTCTGTGTTCCCCATATAATTTATAAATAGGACAAGTTATTCCTTAATATTATTATATATTTGCAATACTAACAATTAAGACTAGTGACATAGAAAACTTTAAAAAAATCACGCTGTGTTGACTACGGGTTTCCTTCTCTAAAGCACTGTTCCATTCCTCAACTTCTTCCATATTCTCTATACAAAATCATCCTGCTGTGACAGTTGCATGGGTCTCCTTCCCATCAACACTGCCTCTGGGCTCAGCACTCCTGACACTGCACGGCTGAGCCGCAGGAGTTATTTTCCCTGTCTTCCATCATCAATAAAAAAGCCACTACTCTCCTCGAATTTAGGTAAGAAACAGTTTAAAGAAACAGTATTTCTTAAAAACTCAAGCCTACTGCTAGTTATTTAGTAGGCATGGACTTAACATGGTCTGTTTTCCTTTTCTGTTTCTTTTCCCAGCCAGTAGCTCAAAAGATGGAGTAGCTTAGTTGTAAAGTCCTGCCAGATTTCCTATGGTAACTGCTGTAGATGGACAAGGTAGGGTCCTACTGAAGGTTCAAACCTCAGGCAAAACTCTAACTTCTGAAAGCCTCATCACATCAGGCAACTCTGTCATTGTCCGTATTTAAAAATGCTAACAGTAAAGTGGCTTGTGGTCACTCTTTGTTACTGTAGCATCTGACCTCAGGGACTCAGACATAAAATCATGGTTCCATTCCGAGTTCTGGCGACAGAGTAGTGCCAGATATTTCTGAATACACAATTTTAAATGTTTTTAACCACTTGGAAAGTATCGCCAACACACTATTTGGTGTTCACTCAACAGTCACTCTGAGGATCAAAGAACCTTAACTATCAATGCCTTACTTCACAAAATCTTATTATAACCAAGGATCTACCCTATGTCTAATAAAAAAATTACACAGCAACTTTTATCAAACAGCAACTACTACAAAGGGAATGATAGAAAAAAAAATGACTTCACAAAAATACACTAAAAAATTTGACTAATGTATGCAGGAACCGCCAAAGTTTTAGTGTTTAATAGCACAACTGACCAAGGTCCAAGATGTGAAGTTACCATGTTCAGGAAACATGGGGGGCAGGGGAGGGAAATCACTCTATAAACTAACTCTATAGTATGTGGTAAGAAGAATGCACACTTTATAATATAAAACCTGTCTACACAGAGTAGTTAGTTGCAAAAAGCCATCTGGCTTCTCTTGGCTTGTAAAAAGGGTGTTCCAGATTCCAGTGCAGATGAGCAACCTTCAACTCTTCTGTGTGGCAGGGATCTTGCTTTCCCCGTCCAGCTCTTCCACCCCGGCCTGTGTCATGAGGTCTGCGATGTTTTTCTCCAGGCCATCAATGCGACTGCTCATGTCATCAATTCTTCCAATGATCTGGTCAGACATGGTTTGAAATTTATCTTGCATCTGTTGCAGGAGTGTCTGCACCCCCGAGGTGAGATCCTGCACGGTCTTGGGTTCAGCCTCTGCCATCTCCCTGGTTCCCAGCTTGGCGGTGCTGTCTCAGACCGTCACCTACACTTCCATTTGTCCGCGCAGATGCCCCGTATGTGTGTATCTTAAATGTATAAACTGGAAGCATTCACTCCATTTGTGGGCCATGTAGAGTCTAAGTAGAGGGAAGACTTAGAACCACATTTTTCTTCCTTTTATAACTATAAATAGATTTAAAGTTAATATTGTCACCTGTTCACATAGTATGTGATTCAAATGAATATAGAAAGTACATATAAATACCTGGAGGAAGAATATTCGAGATTGAGAAAAGTGCAAGTGCAGTTCTTGTGGAGGCAACAGGCTCAGAACGATTGACAAATAGCCAGAAAGTAAGAGTGGCTAAAGCATTGTAAACATCGGAAGGGCAGCAGAAAATGAGGCAGGTGAGGTAGTCAGGTATTAGATGACATATAGCCCTGAAAGTCATGATAAAGTTTTGACTTATATACCCTAAGTGTGATGGGAAGTGAATAGCACCTAAAATGTCCTTGAAAATGCTATTTAAGTAAAAGTGCTTATTTAAATTGTACCTTATGTTTTGTACAATATTCAAAAAGTGAGAATTGTTAACAGAAGTTATGACTTCATTCGGAACTTAAATTACTTTATAAGACCCAGGCTTTCCTATTTCTAAAACACATATAAGATGACATATTAGGAAAAGCAATGTAATGATTACAAATGACATAATCCGATATAAGATTCTAGACAGAATTCTCCTATTTTGAGACTTCCGTATGTGTGATCTATATATCAAAGAGTACATAAAACACGTATGTGTGGTTTAATGAATAATTATAGCGTGAACTCGCATAACCATCACATAGAAATAGAATATTACCAGCACCCCAGGAACCCTTGCTATATGACTTTTTAAAAAAGAGCTTACCTAGTACTATAATCTGTGATAATTATCCACTTAAATGTCAACCGAGATCATGTGACCAATCTTTTTATGGGCAAAAGAAATGTTCCCTTAAGTCCATATTTAATTTCAATATGGAAATTGAGTACGTATCCACTTAAAATCTACTCACATTTCAGGATAGAGATGTTCTATCTCTAAGGCACTAATTTTTAATTTTAAACAAAAGATATATCAAGTTAATGAAAAAACCCCCAGAACTATATAGAGCTTGAAGAAAACACATACATCTTCATATATTTTTGTGAAAGCAAACCTAGTAGTGATAGCTTTAAGATAAAAAGCACCTGATTAAAGTAAAATAAAAGTCATTCAAAAGTTTAAGATCTCATTATAGGTTTCATTACAACAAATTAGGTAAAATGAGGAGACTTCTTTGTTTCTCTGTAGTTTCTAGTACACGCTTAGCACTCAAATGTTAAATAGTAAATATGAATCAGGCTAATCACAGCATATCTAAAATATATTTTATTAAATTTAAACCTACTTAATATTTTATATTATAAAAACTTGACATGTCACTGATTCATGACCTTTTATAATATTAAAAATTAAACCTATGAAATCTAGATTTCTATATCTTTTTTTTTTTTTTTCCCCCAGCTCAAGTTTAATAAAACTACAGAAGACCAAAAGTGATACCCTACTACTATACACATCAGTTTGCCTGCTCCATAATACAGCTCAGGCCATTCCCTCCAGAGTAAGAAAGGCTGGCCTCCCCAATCCCTGCAGGAAAGGCCTGTCCTGTCCCACAGCACATCTGGGCTGAGTGTAAGGTCTTGTGTTTTAAGCATGACAATAGTACAAAAGAGGTTTTGTTCTCATGGCCACCTACTGCAGCCTGGCCCTAAAATGGCCCAGTGCTCACTTCTGCTTAGAGAAATATTCTTTGCTTTTCTGGACATCAGGCTTGATGGTATCACTGCCAGGCTTCCAGCCAGCTGGGCACACTTTTCCATGTTTGTCAGCAAACTGGAAAGCCTGAACTAGTCTCAGTGTCTCATCCACAGAACAGCCAACAGGAAGGTCATTTATGGTGATCTGTCGAAGGATACCTTTATCATCAATAATAAAAAGGCCCCTGAATGAGATGCCTTCATCGGCCTTTAAGACCCCATAGTCCTGAGCAATGGTGCACTTGGGGTCTGGTATCAAGGGAATGTTCATGGGTCCTAGTCCTCCTTGTTTCTTGGGTGTTTTGATCCATGCCAGGTGACAGAAGTGCGAATCCACAGAAGCACGAATCACTTGGCAGTTGAGTTTCTTAAATTCTTCTGCCCTATCATTGAAAGTGATCTCCGTGGGGCACACAAAGGTGAAGTCAAGAGGGTAAAAGAAGAACACAACATATTTTCCTTTGTAGTCAGATAGGCTGATATCTTTGAACTGACCACTGGCATTACAGCAGTTGCTTTGAACTGTGGGGCACGGTGCCCAATTTTGGCATTTCCTGAAGACATATTGCTATCAGCAGTTCTCACAGACAAACCACAGAGGACAGTCAGGAAGGAGACACGCCTAGATTTCTATATCTTTTTAATGAATATTTTAGCAATAAACTACTAGAGAACAAGAAATATGTGTGGTCAAAATTAAACTAACAATATTTTAAAATAAAGAATTTCATATTAAAATTAGGTTACTCTCTAATGGAAAATTCTAAAAACCTTTTGCAAATGCATTTAAAATAGTAAAGGAAGAGGATGAAATATAATAAATAAAAGCAAGCTATAAAGACACAGGAAATGTGGAAAAAACTAAACGGACAACATGGATAAAAATAACATTCAGAAGTATCACTCTTAAATTGTAGTGTAGCATTACCTGAATTATGTGCCCTTTAATTTATGCACATGATGGATAGCTTGTTAAGGGGTTATACCATTATAATTGATAGTGGCTGAAGGCAGTCAGGCCATAATTTCTATTTAATGGATGGGATAGTAAGGGAACAAAGCCTGCAGTAGCATTTTAAAATAACTGCCTAGAAAGTTTACATTTATGTCCAAAGTGTTACCTATATTCTAGTCTTTTCTATGTTGAATTCTTTAAGAAAAAAGAGAAAAATCAGCTGCAGCAAGATCCACATATTATTAAATCAAAATTCTGATTTAACCAATAACTAGAAAAATCTCACAATAAGTGGAAAAGAATTTTCAACTAACCATTTGATGGTCCATTTTTGTTCTCTTGTTCTTTAGAGCTTGTGGGAGAAGCAAATGGGCTCATCTGACAGGTTCCAGTTGTTGGTGAATAGGCTGTAACACTTATCTTCCTTCTGATTTTTGAAGAATCAAATGACTAGAAATAAATATTAATTTGGGACAAAAATACTTATGTTTAGTTACAGATCTTTGGAAATACATTTGAAAAACTCACAAAATTCAAACTAATACTCTTTTCCTTGATGTTTCTTTTCGGATTTTAAATATACACAATGATTATCTTCAAAGTGAACACTGTTATTTCAAGGTATGTACATTTTTCTGGTCTCCATACTGATTAGGGCATCTCAATTTGATTTTATGAAATTTTAACATTAAATGGTTACTACCTTCTGAGATGGTATTTCCAAACAAGTAGAGATGGCTGACTCTCCCAATTACATCCTGACATTTGTTGTTAGCTGAACGTGAAGTATAATTATGGGCCTAGACCAGAGAAACTCTCAGAAGTGTCTCTTAGTAAGACCCACAAGGAAATTCTAGGAAGGATTAGTGGTGTCCTTAACCTTCACAAAGTTGCTCTGACACAGTATCTTAATGATAAAACAAAAATAATGTTCAAACAATTGAGTATGGCATTTAAGGCCTTTGAGAATTTGATCTATTCTACACAAATCCTCTCTGCAGCTTCCTCCTCTGTGTTCCCATAGACCTTGTTCATACCTCTTACTGGAGTTAGTAAATTCTAATAATTTATTACATTTCTGTATACCCCATTAGAATTTAAGTTTCTGAAAATAAATATTATTTCATCCTTGTACTATAGAACTCAAAAATGTATGATGAATGAATGATTTAAAAGAAACAGCCCAGTAAACTTAGCCAGGCCACTCTACTCAGAATCTACTCATTTTTTCACTGGTTCATTCATCTATTATTAACTGGCGCCTGTAGTCCCAGTCACTTAGGTTATGCACATTTGGGTCTCAGCTAGTCTTCCTTTGGTTTGGGGCCTCATTCATAATCCACTTCCTCCAAACACCCATTATCACACTATTAATTTCTTGCTCTTCTGAATTCTTTTTAAACATATTTTCTATAATGCTTACTAATCACCCAGCATTTGCTAACTAATGTGTATATAGGAAGAGAACAAATTGTTCTGGCCTCATAAACAGCAGAGGACAGGTCTAAAAGTAGTATGCTTGCTACAGCAATTCAGAGAAGAGGGAAAACCAAAGTGGGCTGCAGTAATCTCACAGAAGGATTATTGTGAAGATGAAGGGTGAGGCTTAGATAAGTGCAAATAAAAGGTGTGAAAAAACTGAAATCTAGAGGTGAAACAGACAGCACAGGGTGGATTTAGGGATAAAGGAAAGGTCTGAAGGTTCATGATATGTTGCCAACACTGTAGAATTAAACTTTAGCTTGGTTGCTGACTTGAAATAGTTATATAATTCTCCATTGTCACCTATTCTTTATTTTCAAGACACCATGGCAGAAATAGTGGCTATGTCACCTTTTTCAATAATCTTGGTATTAATTCCAGAAGCTATAGCATCAATTTTTTTTTTTTACAGGTAAGATTTTAAATGATAGATACTTCTTTGTATTGGGGGAACAAAAGGCATTACATTTTTTATTTTATGTATCCACAGTAGCCACAAATGTAACCAATATTTAAAAAAAAATCAAACTATAATATCAAGTTATAGCTCTAAAGTAATCTTTTTTTTAAGGTGAAAGGGTTTTAAGTCTCTTTAACAGGTGGTTATTACCTCTCCATCTTGAGTTTTCAGCTGTTTATAAGTATTCAGTCATAAACTATGACATTTATCCAATCCAACCCCACTTTTCTAAGAATTTATTGCCCAGAAATATTTCACTGTGTATGTACAAGAAATGAAAGTCACTACCCTAATGTACATTTACATCAATCTGTTTTCCTATTTTCACCAAAAATTATTTTTCCAATTGCCAAATATCTAAACATTGCAACTGTAGATCATACATTTCTCCCTGAAAACAATTTTCTAGCTTTCGTAAAATAAGTCTTTGTGTGTGTGTGCGTGCACGTGTGTGTATATATATATATAAATTTTTCCCCCTCACCTTAAAAATACTAAGTCTTCTCTTTTGCTTTCTTTCTTTCTTTCTTTTCTTTTTTTTTTTGGTGATCTGTGTTGATTAAAATGTCTGTCTATAATCGTAATGTACTTAGAGGGAAAAAAGAAAATCTACCTTTCCCTACTATCCCACTAAATATTCTTCAGTAAATAATGCATTTTTATATGTCTGCCTACTGATATACACAAATGCATAGTCTTACTTCTTTAAGTTCTTTTTCTCCTCTAATTTTTAAACTCTGAAGATGCTTAAAAGTGATCCTAGAATCCTAAAAATTTCAATTCTGCCAACCCCCAAACGTTGACCAGGCTGAACAAAAGAACCAATTTAAACTATAACAAAGAATTGCTTCAAACCTAATGAAAATCAGACTGAAAGTCAAAAACATTTCTGAAGCAGTGGCGAAACAGGGGAAATGGTCATCAAAGCAAAAATCAGCCATGATGGCGGAGTCAAAAGACCCTGAGCTCACCTCCTCTCGCAAGTCCACCAAAATCACAACCATCTGCAGAACAGCCATCAATGAAAAAGACCAGAACCGGCCAGAAAAGATCTTCAACAACTAAAGACATAAACAAGGAATCACAACCACTACCATTGCACAGAAAAAAGAAAAAAGAATGAAAATAAACTAGGACAGTTTAAGAGACCTCTGGGACAATATCAAGCACACTAATATTTGCATTATAGGGGTCCCAGAAGGAGAAGTGAGAGAAAGGGGCTGAGAGAAAGGGGCTGAGGAAGACATAATAGCTGAAAGCTTCCCTAACCTGGGGAAGGAAACAGTCACCAAATCCAGAAAGTACAGAGAGTTCCATACAGGATTAACTCAAAGAAGACACATAACAAGACACATTGTAATGAAAATGACAAAAATTAAAGGTAGAGAATATTAAAAGTAGCAAAGGAAAAGCAACAAATAACATAAAAAAAAAAAAAAAAAGTCTTCTTGGTCTTCTCATTAATCTCCTACAAAAGGAAGAGTTAAGAAGACTGGGATTTGATAGAAAACTGAGCTACTAATTGAGAAGTCTGGAACTCTTTCCATTCAGCAATGATGAGTGCTACCTACCAGGTCCTTTAGAAAAATAGAGAAAGAAAAAGTGAGAAGAACAGATTTGGCTAGAGAAGGGAAAGAATTCAGGATGCAAACAAAATATAAGGATATAGAAATCAGATAAGTCACAACTACTTTCTATAATAATTTACAACTGCTTGTAATATTTATTGACAAAGATATTTAACACCACACTAAAAAAAAAAAAAAAGATTCTGTCTAGGATCAGTCCAAATGCCACTGTACTTTTTGTAAGGTCAAACCTTGTACATTAGCAAAACTAAAATTTGGGCATTGATTTTTCTGCCCAGAAAAAAAGAAATGAATGTTCTCTCCATAATTTCAAATATATATGACATTCTCCTTCAATATCTTTCACAAATTGTAGCTTGCTTCATCACCTTGTTTAAAGCATATTCTACCAAAAAGGTGCCTGTATTTTATTGATTTTTACCTATTATAAACAGTCTAGAAAGTACTAACTAAGGGTTCTTTCAGGATGAAATGTGGGATATAATGGATCTGCTATTATTATTATGAACTACTAGACTATGCTATCACTGAAATATTTAAAAATACAGGTACTGTAGGTATTTGGACAACCAGAAGCAAAAGAAAAATTAGGGTAGCTAAAGGGAGACAATTCTTTATAATCTTATACTGGTTAATTAGGTTATTGGAATGTTTCACCTAAGGCAGTATTATAAATCACTAGTACTTAATATAGAATTTACATTAGAAAATTTTAAATACTAGCTGTCTCAGGGATTTTTCACGATTTGGGCCTAGGGTTCCTAGAAGAATCCTAAATATCAACTAACTTTTTATCAGTTGCCACAATTATCACCCTTAATGACTCTAATAATGATTAGGTTTTGTTATTTCTAATGGTATTTATGGAGAACAAAAGCATTTTGCACTTACCCAGTGATCTTACAGGGACAGCAGGGAAAGGATATAACCAATATATTAGATCTGTGCTGATGACAATGTTCTATTTCTTGATTGGGTGTTTGATACCCAGGGATACACATTTGTTAAAACTCATTGAACTGTACACTCAAGATCTGTGAATTTCACAATCTATAAATTTTACTTTGATAAAAACATTTTAACAGGAAAAATAAAACATTGGCTAAAAAGTTGATACACTGGTGTTTCTATTTGTGCTCACTACTGTTCCACAATTTTAAGACATTAAAATATTAATTTTAATATTAAAGACATGACCATTTTGTTACTCTCTTGCACTGTAGTCTTCAATAAGTTTTTAAAGATATACTTTCATGGCTATTATCATTCCTTCATATGTCCTCCTATTTTTTCAGAAGAGAAAGTGAATCCTACCTCAAATATATTTTTGTTTATTGAAGTATGATTTACTTACAATAAAATGCACAGATCTTAAGTTGTCGGGCTTGCTGAGTTCTGATAACTGTATACACTGATGCCACCACCACCCAAGATGAAGAACATTTCTGTCATCCCAGAAGATTCCCTTGTACCCATTTCCACTCAATTCCCACTCTGCAGCCCGGAAGCAACCACTTTCTAATTCCTATAACCATAGCTATTTTTGCCTACTCTTGAACTTCATATAAATTAAATACATAACTCTTATGTTTGGCTTCTTCTTTTCAATGTGTTTTTGAGATCATCTATGTTGGTGTGAGTGGTAAGATTGTGTTCCTTTTAATTTTACTATTCCTTTGTATAAATGTACCAGAATTTGTTTTTCTACTTTCCTGTCGAAGGACATTTGGGTTATTTCCAGTTTAGGGCTATTATGAATTACGGTGCTAAAGAACATTTTTGTATATGTCTTTTGTGGATATATGATTTTATTTATTTGGGAAGCCCAGGAATGGAATTGCCAGGCTATAGGATGGATATAGATTTATTTTCTATATATAAAATAAAGGCTCAATAGTTCTCTAAAGTGTTTGTATCATTTTAAATTACCATCAATAAATGAGAGTTCCAAATGCTGCACATCCTCACCAACCTTTAGGTTGTTTTAGACATTCCAGTGTTGATTTTTAAAGCCATTCTGTTTTGTTGTTGTTATTTAGCTATTCAAGTGAGTGGGAATGGTATTCCTTTGTGGTTTTAATTTGTATTTCCAATGACTAATGATGTTGAACATTTTTTCATGTGCTAATTTTCCATTTAAACATTTTATTTGTCTTAGATTTATAAAGCTGGACAGTTGCTGATTTGGTGATTGTTAGGTCACTCAGACTATGTAAATATAATGTATTGATCTTTCTAAATGTTCTGCTGGGTTTTTAATTGTTTACAAATTTCTTTTTGTATTGAAAGCAAAAAAGACAAAGTATCTTTCAGAGGACTGTGTACCAGCCAAAGGGATCTGGAATATCATCTTAGGGCCACTCTTCTTAAAGTGGGAAATCCTGTTATTAGTGACAACATGGATGAACCTGGAGGACATTATGCTGAGTGAAATAAGACAGAGACAGAAAGACAAACACTGCATGGTATCACTTAATAGGGGAAAAAAATAAAGTCCAACTCACAGAAACAGAGAGTAAAAAAGTGGTTGTTAGTGGCTGGGGGATGGGGGAAATAGAAAGAGGTTGATAAAGGGTACAAACTTTCAGTTATAAGATGAATACGTCTGAGAATCTAATGTATAACATGGTGACTATAACTGATAACACTGTATCATACAGTAACTGAAATTTGCTAAAAGGGTAGAACTTAAACGTTCTCACCAAAAAAGAAAAAAAGAAAAATTTGAAGTGATGGATGCACTAATTAATTTGATGGGAGGAATCCTTTCACAATGTGTGTCTGTGTGTGTGTGTATACACACACACACACAGTGTATATATATTCACAATATATACATCAAATCATCACATTGTATACTTTAAATATCTTATATTTTAGTCAATTATATCTCAATAAAGCTGAAAAAAAGGGAAAGCCTTAGATCATCCTTTTTTTTGTTCTCCTTTCCCTATTTCCTATTTTAGACCAGATCTTCTGTCCTAAAAACTTGACTCCTACGCTACACAGACATACTCATTAGATTCTTGAGTGTCTCCATAACTCCTGAATGATTTGTATAAGAAAACCTGAAGTTAGGAATACGTCATCCCTTGTGCCAAACCTTGTGAGTCAAGACTATTCCTTGATAAGATTTATGCAAAACACTTACACTGGCATATGGATGGACCAAACCTACTTAATCTCCTATTACAGGATTGAGAGAAGCAATGGGGGGCTTTCATGTAGAAAGAGGAGGTGGGAAACCAAGAGAGGGAAGATGAATGTATATATCCAAGTCACTCGGGAACTTTTATGCAGATGCAAAAAACTTAAGTCAAAACTTATGTTTAATAGGAGATGGACAAATGTAACTCCATGTTTACTACTAGAAACCAAAGCTTTGTGCTAATTGTTGACTTTATAAGGAGGGAAGGATAGCATGAACCTGTTTGTTCTTTCCCTGATACCTTCCTCTCATTCCTGAACTACAGAAGACTGACCTCCCTTGGGCTTTGGTGAATCTATCACCAGTGTGTGTTTACGGTTTTAATGGATACTTCCTTTCCTTTCTGCTATACTTTTGCTATATACTTCTGCTATATGTTGATCCTTTCCCCTTCCTCTTCTTTTCTCCAAGAAAACACAATGAATAAAGACTTACTGACACTGAAAAAAGAAGATATAATAATTATAAATACACACACACATACACATCTAACAAGAGAGCCCCAAAATACAAGGAGCAAAAACTGGCAGAATTGAGAGAAGAAATAGAAAATTCAACCATAATAGTTGGAAACTTCAGTGTCCCACTTTCAACAATGGATAGACCAACTAGACAGAAAATCAGCAAGGAAACAGAAGACTTGAACAACACTATATACCAATAAGACCTAACAGACATCTATCGAACCCTCCACCCAACGAAAGCAGAATACACATTCTTCTCAAGTGCATATGTAACATTAGCCAGGATAGAAGATATGTTAGGCCATAAAACAAATCTCAGTAAATTTAAAAAGATTTGGATCATGTAAAGAATGTTTTCTAATCACAATGGAATAAAATCAGAAATTAAAGAAAGAAGGACATTTGGAAAATACAAAAATACATGGAAATTAACAAACTCCTAGATAACCAATCAAAAGGGAAATTAGAAAATACATTGAGGAGAATGAAAATGAAACACAACACATGTAAAAACTTATGGGATGAAGAGAAAGCAGTACTCAGAGAGAAAGTTAAACACTTACATTAAGAAAGAAGAAAGCTCTCAAATCAATAACTTATCCTTCCACCTTAAGAAACAAGAAAAAGAGCAAACTAAAACCAAAGGAAGCAGAAGGAAAGAAATAATAAATACTAATATTAAAGAGAAAACAAATGAAATGGAAAATAAGAAAATAGAGAAGATCAATGAATCTAAAAGTTGGTTCTTTGAAAAGAAAATTGACAAACCTTTATCTAGACTGACTAAGAAAGAAATGAGAATCAAATTACTAAAATCAGGAATGGGGGGCAGACATTACAACTGACCTTGGAGAAATAAAAGGTATTATAAGGGGATACTATGAACAATTGTATGCCAACAAATTAGATAATCTAGATGAAATGGACAAATTCCCCAAAATACACAGCCTACCAGGACTGAATCATGAAGAAATGGAAAATTGGAACGCATCAATAGCAAGTAAAGAGATTAGATCAATTCAGAAAACTTGTCAAAAAGAAAAGCGTGGGACTGGAGAGCTGCACTGGTGAATCCTGCCAACATTTAAAGAAGAATTGACACCAATTCTTCTCAAACTCTATCAAAAAACAGGGAACACTCCCTAACGCATTCTATGAGACCACATTACTCTGATACTAGAACCAGACAAATACCTTACAAAAAAAGAAAACTACAGACTAATCTCCCTTATGAATACAGATGCAAAAATCCTCAACATTCCTGCAAACTGAAACCAGAGAAAAATAAGAATTATATATTACGACCAAGTGGGATTTATCCTGTGAAAGCAAGGTTGGTTCAATATACAAAAACCAATCAATATAATACATCATATTAATAGAATAAAGGAAAAAAACCCACACGATCATCTCAATAGATGTAAAAAAGCATTTGACAAAAATGCAATTCTTTCATGATAAAAAATAATCATCAAACTAGGAATAGAAGGGAAGTGTCTCAATCTGACAGAGGGCATTTAGGAAAAACTCACAGCTAACATCATATTTAATGGTAAAAGACTGGATGCTTTCCCCCTAAGATCAGGAACAAGGCAATGATATCTGTTCTTGCCACTCTACCCAACATTGTTCTGGAGGTTCTAGCCAGGGCAATAAGCAAGAATGAGAAAAAAAGGTATCCGATGGGAAAGAAAAATGACATGATCTGATATATAGAATATCCTAAATAATCTGTAAGAAAGTATTAGAGCTAATACACGAGTTCAGCAAAGTTACACTACACAATACATGATCAATATACAAAAATTAGCTGTGTATCTATACACTAGCAATGACCGATCTAAAGTGAAATTATAAAAATGTTTACATTAGCACCAAAAAGAATAAAACACTGAGGAATAAATATAACCCAAAAGTATAAGACTTGTATACTAAAAACTACAAAACATTGTTGAAAAAAATTAAAGAAAATCAAAATAAATAGAAATAGATCCTGTGTTCATGGTTTAGAAGAATTACTAATTTTTAAAATGGCAGATTCAGTGTAATTCCTATCAAAAGTACAAATTTTTCTTTTTCAGAAATGACAAGGTGACCCTAAAATTCACAGGGAATTGCAAGGCATATGGAACAACAGAAGCAATCTTGAAAAAGAACAACAAAGTTGGAGGACTCACACTTCCTAATTTCAAATTTATAGTAATTAAAAACTTTTTATTTTGAAAACTTATAGTAATCAACACAGCATGGTAGTGGCATAAGTTCAGATCTACAACCAAATGGAACAGATTCGAGAGTCCAGAAATAAATCCATGAATTTATAGTCAACTGATCTTCAACAAGGGTTCTAAGGCCATTCAATGGGGGAAATAATAGCTTTCAACAAACAGTGCTAGGACAAATGAATATCCACATGCCCCTAACCTCATACCATGTACAAAGATGAACTCAATAAGGTCTTAAATGTAACGTAAGTGCTAAAACTATAAAACTCTTAGAAAGAAACACAGTGAAAGTTTGCATTACATAGACTGTACAACAGTTTCTTAGATATGACACCAAAAGCACAAGCAATCAAAGAAAAATTAAATTAGACTTCATCAAAATTTAAAACTTTTGTGTATCAAAGTATACTATCAAGAAAGTGAAAAGACAACACACAGAACTGATGAAAGAAAAGTATGTGCAAATCATATATCTGACGAGGTAACAGTATTCAGAACTCATAAAGAATTCTTACAATTCAACAGTAAAAAGACAACCCAATTAAAAAATGGGCAAAAGATTTGAATAGATATTTCTCTAAAGAAAATATACAGATGGCCAGTAAGTACGTGGAAAGATGTTCAACATCATCAGGGAAATGCAAATTAAAACCACAATGAAATAGCACTTCACACCCAGTAGGGTGGCTAGAATCAAAAATTCAGAAAATAACAAGTGTTGATGAGGATGTGGAGAAAATGGAACCCTCGTACACTGATAGTGGGAATGTAAAATGGTGCAGCTGCTGTAGAAAAGAGTTTGGCAATTTCGCAAAAAGTTAGACAGAATTACCGTATGACCCACCATTTCCACCCCTAGGTACGTAATCAAGAAAACTGAAAACATGTTCATACAAAACATTGTACAAGAATGTTATATACAACATTATTCATAATAGTCAAAAAGTGGAGACAACCCAAATGTCCTTCAGCTGAGGAATGGATAAATAAAAGGTGATATACCCATACAAAAGAATATGATTCAGCCATAAAAAGGAATAAAGTACTGTTACATGTGACAACATGGATAAACCCTGAAAATGTTATGCTAAATGAAAGAAGTCAGTCACATATTGTATGATTCCATTTATATAATATGTCCAGAATAGGCAAATCCATAGAGACAGCAAATGAATTAGTAGTTGCCAGGGACTGGGGGGGTGGGGGGGGAGGAAATTGATACTAACTGCTAATAGGTAATGGATTTCTTTTTGGGGTGATGGAAATGTTCTAAAATCAGATAGCAGTGATGGCTGCACAATGTAATGAGTATATAATAAACCACTGGTGTATACTTTAAAATTATGAATTTTATATTACATGAATTATATCTCAATAAAAAGTGCTAAAATTAAAAAAAGAGAACTGAACTGTCAAAAAGTATATGAGATAATTGGAGAATTTGAACAAAGATGTTCATTTGATGATTAAGGAATTAATTTTGAGAGATATGATAATACTATTATAGTTTTTTTAAAGTCTATCTTTTAGAAATAATTACTGAAGTATTTAGGATGATATGGATGATGTTTGAGATTTGCTTCAAATCATCTAGTATGGGGGATACTGAAGTATGCGTAGGACTATAAATGAAACAAGATTAGCCTTGTGTTGATAATTACTGAAGCTGGGTAATGGGCAGTGCATTCTCCATAATCAAAATTCTCCAAAATCAAAAGGTAAAAAAAGGAATCAGTATTTGGTAACTGTAGTGAAATAAGGAATCTATAAAATAATCATCAATGAATTAAAAAAAAAAACCATTAGGAGAAAGATTGACAGAGAATTTTATTATGGGTGGATCAGGCTGGTAACACATGAAACCAAGACCATTTTGTGTCTCCTGAGGTGATGAGACAGGAACTACACAGACTACCTATGAGGCATTCTTATCAAAATATGAACCAGAATCTAATCAAGCCTCTAGTTTTAACTACAAGTTTTATAGGAAATATGAAGATTAGAGAAATCACTTAAAGGACACCACAAGAAAACAATCAACCAAATCTAGAATGTGAAATATGGAAAAAATATTTCAGTTTTTTCCAAAAAATAAATTACAAGAAAAAGAGTGAGATTTTAAAAGATTTAAAAGAAGTTGGGGGGAAAAAATTATCAAGGTTCATAAGAACCACTACAATGTGTAAACCTTGTTTGGATCCTGATTTTAATAAGCCAACTGTAAAAGGACATTTTGAAACAACTATAGAAATGTGAATATAAACTGGGTGAAAGATATTATTGGGACTTCCCTGGTGGCACAGTGGTAAAGACTCCGCGCTCCCAATGTAGGGGGCCCGGGTTCAATCCCTGGCCGGGGAACTAGATCCCACACGCGTGTCGCAACTAAGAGTTTGCATGCCACAACTAAGGAGCCCATGCACTGCAACTAAGGAGCCCATGAGCCACAGCTAAGACCTGGCACAACCAAATAAATAAATAATAATTTTAAAAAGATATTATTAAGGAGTTACTTCTTATTGTGTAAGATATGATAATGGCACTATAGTTATGAAAGAAGTCATTATCTGTTAGAAATGTATACTGAAGAATATTCTGATGAAATAACATGTCTGGGATTTGTAAAATTCCAGGAAAAAATATACAGATACATACACACATATATACATTAATATATGTGTACATATATATATAAATAGATGAAGCAAAATTAGCAAAATGTTAATAATTTTTGAAGCTGGGTGATGGTTACATGGTAGTTCACTGTATTATTGTCTCTACTTTCGTGTATGTTCGAAAATTTCCGTAATAAAAAGGTAAGGAAGGAAGGGAAGAAGAGGGAGGAAGGGGGAGAAAAAAGAGCAGACGAGCCAAATCAATAAGTAAACCTACAGAATGTGAGCTATAATATTTCCTAATGCCCTGAAGTCCCAAGTTCTTTCTAATTTCAGGAGTCAGTAAAAGCCTTATCTCAGAGAGATAAGATAAGGTTAGGCCATGGGAATAATCAGACTTAGAAGTATCCTACAAACGGTAAGGGAATAATTTCGACTGGGTATGTATGTCCAAATCAGCAAACCTCCCCCAAACCTGCACTGCATTCCTTCTAGCAGCATGCCTATTGAGTTGGCCTTGGTAGGAAGCATGCTCCTTCCCTTCCCAATCTGCAGTATCTGCTTCTCCCATTCCTTCTCTGAAGTTGCCTGAAAGAGATTAGGTCAAGCTGGCTAGGTATATGACCAGGTAGCCAGCTGTTCCTATAAATTCATCTGGACTGCCGTTGGCAACAGTTTGTAATAAATAATTCCACTTTGTTTCTGAAAATTCATCTAGAAACAGTGCTTGGAGGGCAATAACTTCAGCAACCCCAATATTGCAATGATAAATCAAAACCTTCATCACTCATTACCCCCCAACAATTTGAGAGGTTCAGCAAGTAGTGGTACTCGTAGTATATACTCTATATATATTAAAGGAAGATAACACGGAATGATCCATACCTCTGTTTTCCCTATTAGGGGAATCATAAGGAAAATTACTTTTGCAGACTTGCCCTAACATCATGGAGCATTAATCTCCATGAAGGTCTGTAGCCACATTGGGAGCACTGGGATTTTGTAGTTCTAATTATTGCTGGGAGAGGAAACACCAGTTGTTTAGAATGAACAGGCTCCACTTCAACCAACTGGCATGTAAGAGCCATCTCCTTTCCTTGGACACCAGAGTCTTCTTCCTTCAGCATCATATGGGTAAGGCAAAATGACCACAAAGTTACTACGAGTTCCTCTGTAGCTTCACAGCAATTAGGTGCTCTTAGAATTATAGGTAAATGTCTGATTTTCCTTCGCATGGACTAAGGCAGCCTCAATGGGATCACTGGCATGTAGGCAGATTCTTGGGAACCAGGCTGCTTCAGGGCTTAGCTGTTACTGGAATGGATAGAAGCATAAATGTAGCTAAAGAGAGAAGCCTAGACTTAGCACCAGAGCAAAAGCTGTCAGATCTAAGATAGAGCTGCGAACAAATTATGAGGCAAGATACAAAAGCTGAAAATATCAGAAATAATAATAAATATTAGAAATAGGTTAGAAAACCGAAATGTTGAAGGCCCAGGCTAGGATGCTAGGAACCTGCATTTAGCAGTTGGTGGCCATGTGGTACCAAGCTAAGTCAACTGGTTTAAAGGTACAGAATTGGGCCAAACATAACAATGTATTTTTCTAATACAGGATATTAGCTGTGTCACTGGCTACCTTGACACATCCTAATCTGGAGAAAAAATGGATAGAAAGCTTGCCATGACGACAACTGTACTTCATGAAAAGGATGAATTCCTAAATGGCCATTCTCTTCCATTCAAATGATGTTACCACCTCCCAAAGAACAGTTTTGGGGCAGGAAAGAACAGTATTTCATTTCAAGCTGGACTACTCATCTACCAAAATACCATTCTGACCAAAGAAACAGATGCAAAATTACAGTCACAGCTGCATTCTGTATAGAACAAGTTGGATAATGGCGTTCTAAATTGCTAACTACACCGCTAATGATTTTTTTAGTGGCAATGCAGTATTTTGCCACCTTTATTTAAATTTTTTTTAAAAGCATCTAGGAAGTTTTAAAAATGGTAAATTGTTAAATACCAGTGAGTCTTCTGAAGAGAAATTCCATATAAAACCCATTTCTTGAAATGGCATTCTCATACGGGATCTCGCATAGGAGCCCATTTACTGACTAGCTATTTGTTTTAATTTACTTTCTCACCAATTTACTTTCATTTAAGATTACTAAGGCCATAAGTATCCCAGTATTAGTGTTTGTATCTAGATCCAATATTGGTAATGAAAAGATAATAAACTAGCATATGTCATGATATGCTGGTATTGGTAATGTGCTATGATGAGATTTACAAAAAGTAATAGCAACAGTACAATTTTATTCTTATTGTGACAACCACAGTGAAATTTATTACAGTGTTAGTATTTAATTGTTTATTCATGCCAGCGTAGCTGAGGGGGTAATTACCTTTTTGACATAAAAATGTTGTTAATGCTTTTATTTCAATTTAGCAGATTAGGGAATGCAGATTAAAGCACTGCCATTGTTCCATCTTTATTTATCTGCATTTAAGTGGCAGAGCATTTTTTTTCTACAAATAGTGAATTAATTTCTACTAAATTATTTCATTAAGGCTTCAAATAATTTGCCCTTTAAATAAAAACCTCAAGCTGGCCAGGAATTTCTATATATTAGATTACAAATTTTATATGTAGAAAATGGTGTACCAATAACAATTATGTCACAGTGGGTTTTTTTTTGATACTTTTTACATTTAGTATAAGGGTAAATTAGCTGTTAAAAAATTAAAAACACAATCTTATTACGCAATTACAAACTCATAAGTAAATACTTACATTTGCTTTTAACAGATCATCCAATTTCAGTGATCTTTTAACACTGCAAACAAAATAGTTAAAGACATCTTAGATTTAATATGCTTTAAGTAGCCAAGTATTTAAGAGTAATCTATATAAACAAAGATTCTAAGTTACTTTCACCAACTAAAGGAGAATACCTATGAAGAAAGCAATTTTCACAATGATGAAACTGTTTTTTTGATAGCATATATCAAGATGAAATCATAATTAAATATTTAAATGGATTTTTATGTATGTAGTTTTATATATATGCACCATTATACAATTCAAACACTAAAGTTATATTATAAAATAATCTTAGTAAAAAATTAATATATTTGTGTGTTTTAAAATACCACTAACAAAAATTATACATAAAAGGAAAATAATTTACATACCTTCAATGGAGATGTTGAAAGTATATTATTTGCAGAAATAATACACTAGCTACTAAAATAAAAGTATGAGCAAGGTGAAAAAGTTTTGCACATTATTCTAGCTTTAAACATGATTCAGTGCTACCAGACTATGACTTAACTGAGGAACAGATGCTCTATGTCTTTATAAGTCCCCAATCCATAAGAAACTATTTTTTGTCTCCTTCACTAAACTGATTCAGGAACATGCCAGGCTCTCTCTGTGCAAAACCTGTTCTGCTAAACTGGATGCCCAGCTGTTGGTGACAATGCTTAGAAAGGAAAGCTGAATATTTATAATACTTTATTTCGTACAGCTGTCTTCTAAAGAACAGTCATCAACATTTTATTGAACACAGACTAAATGCTCAAAGGAGAAAAAGGTCAATATAAATTAAAACTAGTTTTCCCAGTGACAAATGTGACGTTAAAAGTACTTTCTCGATCTCTGAGAAAAAGAAATTAAGTTATTTAAAATATTAGAGAATTTGAGCATAAAGCAAACAAATTTTATTATAAAGGTTGTACTACAGAAAACAAAACAAAATTTATAGATCCTAGAAAATGACTATTCATAAATAACTGACTACTGACTTTCAAGCAAGTGACAGAAGCAGGAATAGAAGAGATGGACAATTTATAAAAATTACTCAGCAATAAATATTAAATACAAAAATTTAATCTATCTAAAATAGTTCACTTAATTTTGCTATTATATCTACATTAGCCTATCACATAACATTATTTCTTAAAATTAACTAAATTGGTTTAAAGAATTACTCATATCTTTTAAAAGTCCACTTGAAATCAATTTAATGTGAATTCTCAATGAAGCAAGAAGAGAACAGAGGTTATCAACAAACAAAAATGGCAGCTAATCCAAAAAAGTACTTATATTTAGCTTTGGAATATATATTACCCTATTCAGGTGTGTGAGATGTTTTTGTATTTATAAAACTTCAAAAGTAGAAATCAAAAACTAAAAGTACACAGTACAGCATTTTTCAGCCTTTGTTTTTAAATGCTGTTAAGATGAAATAATACTTTATAGAAGTAAACAACCCCCACCCCCGATATTAACCGTTCAAAATATTCTTGCTTTATTAGTGATGGTTAATTCTTAGAGAAACTAAATGTTTGTATTTAAAAGGTTTCCAGTTTAGGTCCTAGGTTGATCTAAGAAGCCCAAGGAGATATGTAAAAGTAAATAAGAAAGTGATCTGAGTTAGACTGTTATCTCTCACTCTAACAGTTTAGTGAGAATCTAAAAACATGACTTATTGTGGGTAATGTGGTTCTCAGATAATTCAGGCATCTAATATCCAAAAGCTGGTAATAGTTACAAGAATCATAAAGACATTTACTAGACAAGACTAGGAGAAACCTAAGAGATTACTTAGGTCATCCAATAGGGAAGAGTTGGTGTGATTTGCCCCCTATCACACAGTTTGAAGGAGAGAAACTCAGATTTTACACCCTGTTCATAATAAATCCTTGTTGAATTGAGGGGGAGGAGCTAAAGAAGAGGTAAAGAAGAACAAACCTACTAGAGGAATTTATGACCATCTATTTTTACCATTCTGGTAGAACTGGGCCCAGTGTCAAGATATCAGTTATTAAATTAAGCGCCTACTAAATGCTTTTACCCTTTTTAAAAAACTCACAAACAACTGTAGCATAGATGATGCTAAGTGGATTAGGATGATCTTAACAGAAACAGAGAGGAAGAGATGGATGAAAACCACAAAGGAAGGACAGGCAAAACTTGATTAGATATGTGGGACAAATATTTTCCTAAAGTTCTTACTCATTTGCTACCAGTATTAGTTAGCAATTAAAAGCGATATATCTCTGGTAGTTCTGTAAAGTAAAAAGCAGCTCTTGTGGTTACTACCTTGGTTTTAAAAAAATGGGCACCCCCAAATAGGCAAAGAACTCAAATTGACAGTTCTCCAAAGAAGATATACAAATGGCTGGTAAACACAAGAAACGATGCTCAACATCGCTAATATTAGGGAAATGCAAATCAGAACCACACACACACAAATCAGAACCACAAGATACCACTTTACAACCATCAGGATGGCTACTATCAAAAAAACCAGAAAATAAGTGTTGGCCAGGATAGAGAAACTGGAACTCTTGTGCTGGTGGGACTGTAAAATGGTACAGCTGCTATGGAAATAGTTTCGCAGTTCCTCAAAAAATTAAACCTAGAATGAACATATAATCCAGTAATCCCACTTATGAATATATACCCAAAAGAACTGAAAGTAGGGACACAAACAGATATTTGTACACCCATGTTCATAACAGCAGTATTCACATAGCCAAAAGGTGAAAGCAATGCAAGTGTCTGTGGACAGAGGAATAAGTAATAAATTTGGTATATACATATACAAGAGAATATTATTCAGCCTTCAAAGGAAAGAAAGTCCACATGCTACAACATGCATAAACCTTGAAGACATTATGCTAAGTGAAATAAGCCAAGCAAAAAAGGACAAATACTATATAATTCCACTCAAATGTGGTGCTTAAAGCAGTCATGCACCCAAGTGTTCATTGCAGTACTATTTACAATAGCCAGGACATGGAAGCAACCTAAATGTCCATCAACAAAGGAATGGATAAAGAAGATGCGGTACATATATACAGTGGAATATTACTCAGCCATAAAAAGGAACGAAATTGGGTCATTTGTAGAGACATGGATGGACCTAGGGACTGTCATACAGAGTGAAGTAAGTCAGAAAGGGAAAAACAAATATCGTACATTAACACGTACACGTGGAATCTGAATAAACTGGTATAGACGATCTTATTTACAAAGCAGAAATAGAGACACAGACATTTATGTATGGATACCAAGGGGGAAGCGGGGGGGGGGGGGTGGGATGAATTGGGAGATTGGGATTGACATATATACACTAGTGATACTATGTATAAAATAGATAACTAATGAGAACCTACTGTATAGCACAGGGAACTCTACTCAGTGCTCTGTGGTGACCTAAATGAGAAGGAAATCCAAAAAAGGGGGATATATGTATACGTACAGCTGATTCACTTTGCTGTACAGTAGAAACTAATACAACATTGTAAAGCAACTATACTCCAATAAAAATTAAAAGTATATATATATTATAGAAAAAAAAAGAAAATAGAAAGGTAGTTGCCAGGGGCTAGGAGGAGGGGTGAACAGGGAGTTACTGTTCAATGGATAGGAAGTTTCAGTTTTGCAAGATGAAAAAAGCTTTGGAGTTGGATGATGGTGATAGTTGTACAACGATGTGAATGTACAGCTGACCCTTGAACAACACGAATTTGAACTGCAAGGGTCCACCTATTCTCAAGTTTTTTTTTTTTTCAAGAAATACACACTACAGTACTACACCATCTGCAGTTGGTTGAATCCACGGATGTGGTACCAGGGCTACAGAATGCTGACTGTACAGTTATAGGTGGACTATGACTAGAGTACATCCCCAATTTACTCAAGGGTTACCTGGACTTAAGTGCCACAGAACTGTATACTTTAAAATGGTTAAAATGGTAAATTTTATGCTATGTATATTTCACAATTAAAAATAAATAAATAAATTTTAAATGGGCACCTACCTATTATATCCTAATTACCTCCCTCTTATGGGTAACCTTATAATCTCTATGGCAGGGGTCTCCAACCCCCAGGCCACAGACCGGTACCAGTCTGCGGCCTGTTAGGAACTGGGCTGCACAGTGGGCAGTGGTGGGCGAGTGAGTGAAGCTTCATCTGCCGCTCCCCATCGCTCGCATTACTGCCTGAACCATCATATCCACCCCCCACACCCCCACCCTGGTCCGTGGAAAAATTGTCTTCCATGAAACCGGTTCCTGGTGCCAAAGAGGTTGGGGACCGCTGCTCTACAGGTTACTTCTCACTTTCAACTTAACCCAAATTTACACCAATGCCCACAATTTGAATACTACAGTACCCCTAGTACACTTAGGTGTACTAGGTTTAGGTTCACTGGGATCAAAATTCTGGTTGCTACCAGCATTATTGCTGGTGAGAATTTAAGAAAGATAAAGATATGTAGTTTTATATCAACAGGAAAAGAAAAGAAAGTAACCATGTAGAATTAGCCATATTACTCTCTAAGACCATCTTCCACTATTTTATTTAGCTTACCACATGGTAGTATCCTGAATAGGATTCTCTAACTCATCAGAACAGAACAAGTGCATGAGTTTTAGTATGTAACATTACTAACAGCAGTTACAATATTACAATATTAAAAAAAAACTATTCTAGAAAAAATAAACTATCATTTGATTCCTAATTAAGAACCAGGAATGACACCTCAAAGACTCATGAAGCAACATGATTTAAGGTTCCCTTACAGGACTTTTTTTTTTTTTTTACATTAAAAAGTATATTGCTTAATGGATTATTATAAGGCAACCACCCTTGTAACCATCACCCAGGATCAAGAAATAGAAGTTTGCCAGCTATCCCCCAAAACCTTCCATTTGTCCCATCTTGTTCACCCCTCCTTTCTCCCATATAAGTAACCACAATCATGAATAATAGTAATCCCTTGTCCCTTACAGGACTTTAAAACATTGGATTAAATATGATTTTCAATAGAGCTGAGGGTAAGAGTGTATGTGTGTGGGGAGGAGATAAAATTAGTAAGGCATATAACACTCAGGAGCCTTGACGTTATGCCAAATTTCTCCCCTAAGGTTGGGCAAATCACATAATCTCACTAAGCTTCATAAAGGTGATAAATAATACTGGCTTGTAAACCAGTGGTAAATTTCTGAATGAAAGATAAAAATATCACTTAGTATATCAGTGCTTCCATTTACTTCTCTCCATAATGGAGATAATAATATTGCCCGCTACAACTACACAAACAGTGTTTAGAGGATTATGGAATATGCTTATGAGATGCTTAGAAATCCTTTGATGAAAGGCAATGGCCCAATTCACATCCCATGTGACTCTAGGTACAAATTGAGAAATCTAAAATGATACATTTTCCATTCCATGTATGGGAATGAGCAAAGAAGGGAGAAGAATCTCCTATATCCTTTTGCATTCTCCCTTTCATTCAAGCCTATGCGTTTTTATGTTCAACACTGACAGAGGTCACATAATAATTCACTATCACAGCATGGGTAAGTGGGATTATCACTCCACTGCATGGAGAAATATGGTCACCACGTGAAAGCAACTAAATAAATGATTAATCTTGTTATTCTTCATGATAAAACTAGCCAAAACCTTAACCAGTTATTGGGCAACACGTTTATGGTGTCAAAAGCTGCTTTATCAAAAGATTAATAAAGAATTAGCTAAAGAATTTTTACAGACATAAAAGGGATATATTTGGGAATACTGAACCCAGAAGATATATGGATGGAGGTGAGATGTTCTTTGGGTTGAATAAAATGAGAAATGCCATAAGATCATTTCATTCTTAAATGGGTACTCTCAAAAATGAACATTAATAAAACATTCATTACTATTACCTTCTGTGAGAAACATATACATATGTGTATCATCACACATACATATATAAAGGACATGAATAAGTCTTTCAAAAGATTCTATTAAAAGGGGCTAAACAGGTTTATCAGAATTAAATGTGGTAGATTGGTGATATTTTATATACCTTTTTGTATGTATAATATTTTACAACATGAAAATTAACAATAATAAACTAACATTGATGTCTACCTTTTCTTTGAGATTCCAGCACAGTCATATTTAATTCTTCCCTGACACCGTCCAAATTGCACTAAGGATCTTTCCATTCCATACCTATAATACTTGTGCATGTCCTTCTCATTAAACTTATCCAGTTGAAATAGTCTATTTCCTCCCTAGACTAATGTATTTATATCATTAGCATCTTGTCTGTTAACTGGTAAATTATGAGTTCTAAAAATACTTGTTGAACTATCTCTCCCACTAAAATGCAAACTAGAGAGTGTAACATCGGTTCATATTTGAATCCCCAAAGCCTGACACAGTGATTGGCACAAAGGTGTTATATAAATTAGTATTTAATTTTTTTTTTTTACTTAAAACATCAGTCTTAAATTCAAGAATATATTTAATTCCTTTCATTTTTTATAATCCTTCAATTCTATTTAAGGTGCTTTAAATGCAGGTTCCCAAAGGATGTCATATTAACACTGTCTTATCTCTAAGGCAGTCTCTTATATGGATTTGTGTTTTATCAGTTCTGGAAAAATCTAAGCCATAATTTCTCCAAATATTGGCTCTCCTTGATTCTACCTTTCCGAGACTCCCTCTAGAAGAAATTTTAGATTTTCTATTCCATTTTCCATATCTCTAAACATCTATTTCTTATCATTGATCTCTATGCTGTCAGGCAATTTCTTCAGGTCTATCTTTAGTTGTGTAATTCTTTCTTTAATTTTGTCTAATTTACTGTTTAATCCATCCATTAGCATTTTTTAAAACAATTTGATGGGTATTTTTGGGAACTTTTAATTTTTATATATTTTTAAAGTTAAAAAATATCCTAGGAATAACAGTTTTTGATATCCTTTACCCAGACTTAATACTTGTTTACATTTTGTCCCAGTTGCTTTATCATTCTCTATAGAAACATACACACACACATATATATACAATGCAAAATCTTTTTTATGATCCACTGAAAATAAGCTGGAGACACTGTATACCTTTATCCATAAATATTTCTGTGTGTTTTTCTGAGAACAAGGATATTCTCTTACATAATCACAATACAATCATCAAAATCAGGAAAATTTTCTGAAATATAATTGAAATATAACATTAATTTCGGATGTACAACATGATTCAATATATGTATATATTGTGAAATGATCATCATAGTAAGTCTAGTTAAAATCCATCACCACACATAGTTACGATTTTTTCTCTTGTGATAAGAACTTTTGAGATCTAATCTCTTAGCAACTTTCAAACATACAATATAGTATTATTAACTATAGTAACCCTGCTGTACATTACATCCCCAGGACTTAATTTATTTCATAACTAGAAGTTTGTACCTTTTGACCACCTTCCTCCAATTCCTCCCTCCCTAACCCCCACCTCTGGTAAACACAGTCTGATCTCCTTTTCTATGAGTTTGTTCTTTTTAAAGATTCCAAATGTAAGCGAGATCATATGGTATTCACCTTTTACTTTCCGACTTATTTCATTTAGCATAATGCCCTCAAGGTCCACCCATCTTGCAAATGGAAGGATTTTCTTCTTTGTTATAGCTGAATAATATTCCATTGTGTGTGTGTGTGTATATATATATATATATATATATATATATATATATATATATATATCTCACATTTTCTTTATCCGTTCATCCATTGGTGGATATTTGGCTATTGTAAATAATTCTGTAATGAACATGGGAGTGCATGTGTCTTTTGTAGTTAATGTTTTGATTTCCTTCAGATAAATACCCAGAAGTGGAGTTGCTGGATTATATAGAAGTTCTGTATTTTGAGGAACCTCCTTATTGTTTTCCATAGTGGCTGCATCTGTTTACATTCCCACCAACAGTGCACAGGGTTCCCCTTTCTCCACATCCTTACCAGAACTTGCTATCTCTTGTCTTCTTGATAAGAGCCATTCTAACAGGTGTGAGGTGACATCTCATTGTGGTTTTGATTTGCATTTCCTTGCTGATTAGTGACGTTGAGCACCTTTTCATGTACCTGTTAGCCATCTGTATGTCTCCTCTGGAAAAAATGTCTATTCAGGTCCTCTGCCCATTTTTTTTTTTAACATCTTTATTGGAGTATAATTGCTTTACAATGGTGTGTTAGTTTCTGCTTTATAACAAAGTGAATCAGCTATACATATACATATATCTCCATATCTCTTCCCTCTTGCATCTCCCTCCCTCCCACCCTCCTTATCCCACCCCTCTAGGTGGTCACAAAGCACTGAGCTGATCTCCCTGTGCTATGCGGCTGCTTCCCACTAGCTATCTATTTTACATTTGGTAGTGTATATATGTCCATGCCACTCTCTCACTTTGTCCCAGCTTACCCTTCCCCCTCCCTGTGTCCTCAGGTCCATTCTCTAGTAGGTCTGCGTCTTTATTCCCGTCTTGCCCCTAGGTTCTTCATGACCATTTTTTTTTGATTCCATATATATGCGTTAGCATACGGTATTTGTTTTTCTCTTTCTGACTTACTTCACACTGTATGACAGACTCTAGGTCCATCCACCTCACTACAAATAACTCAATTTCGTTTCTTTTTATGGCTGAGTAATATTCCATTGTATATATGTGCCACATCTTCTTTATCCATTCATCTGTCGATGGACACTTAGGTTGCTTCCATGTCCTGGCTATTGTAAATAGAGCTGCAATGAACATTTTGGTACGTGACTCGTTTTGAATTATGGTTTTCTCCAGGTATATGCCCAGTAGTGGGATTGCTGGGTCGTATGGTAGTTCTATTTTTAGTTTTTTAAGGAACCTCCATACTGTTCTCCATAGTGGCTGTATCGATTTACCTTCCCACTAACAGTGCAAGAGGGTTCCCTTTCCACACCCTCTCCAGCATTTATTGTTTGTAGATTTTTTGATGATGGCCATTCTGACCAGTGTGAGATGATATCTCATTGTAGTTTTGATTTGCATTTCTCTAATGATTAATGATGTTGAGCATTTTTTCATGTGTTTGTTGGCAATCTGTATATCTTCTTTGGATAACTGTCTATTTAGGTCTTCTGCCCATTTTTGGATTGGGTTTTTTTTTTTTTTTATATTGAGCTGCATGAGCTGCTTGTAAATTTTGGAGATTAAACTGACAAAGGATTAATCTCCAAAATTTACAAGCAGCTAGCTCTGCCCAGTTTTTAAATCGGATTGCTTGGGGTTTTTTTTGCTATTGAGTTGTATGAGTTCTTTGTATATTAATCCCTTATCAGATACACGATTTACAATTACTTTCTCCCATTCTGTAGACTGCCTTTTCATTTTGTTGATTTCCTTTGCTGTGCAGAAGCTTTTTGCTTTGATGTAGTCCCACTTATTTTTGTTGTTATTGCCTTTGCTTTTGGTGTCAGATCCAAAAAATCATTGCCAAGACCAATGTTAAGGAGCTTATGGCTTATGTTTTCTTCAAGAGGGTTGATCTTAGGTATTACCTTCAAGTCTTTAATCCATTTTGAGTTGATTTTTTTGTGTATGGTGTAAGATAGGGGTCCAATTTCATTCTTTTACATCGGCCTGTCAGTTTTCCCAACACCATTTATTGAAGAGACTGTCCTTCATATTGTATTGTATATTCTTGGCTCCTTTGTTGTAAATTAATTGACAATATATGTGTGAGTTTATTTTTGGAGTCACTATTCTGTTCCATTGATCTATGTGCCAATACCATACTGTTTTGATTTTTATACTTTGTAATATAGTTTGAAATCAGCATGATGCTTTCAAACTTTGCTTTGCTCTTTCTCAAGATTGCTTTGGCTATGCAGGGTCTTTTGTGGTTCCATACAAATTTTAGGATTGTTTGTTCTATTTCTGTGAAAAATACCATTGGAATTTTGATAAGGACTGCATTGAATCTGTAGACTGCTTTGGGTAGTATGGACATTTTAACGATGTTAATCCTTCCAATCCATGAGAATGGAATATATTTGTGTTTATTTCTGTCTTCATTTTCTTTTATCAATGTCTTATAGTCTTCAGTGTACAGGTCTTTTACCTCCTTGGTTAAATTTATTCCTAGGAATGTTATTCTTTTTTGATGCAATTGTAAACAGAATTGTTTTCTTAATTTGTTTTTCTGGTAGTTTGTTACTAGTGTAGAGAAATGCAACTGATTTTTGCATACTGATCGAAATCAGGAAATTTATCATTGATACAATACTATTATCAAGAGTCCATATTCAAATTTTACAACTTGCTCCAAAGATGCCCCTTATAGCCAATCTCCCCTCCCTCCCCCACCGCCAAGTCTAGGATCCAATCCTGGATCACTCATTGCATTTTATTGTCCCATCTCTTTAGTCCCCCTTACCTAGAACAGATCCTCCTCAACCTTTCTTTTGCTTGACCTTGACATTTTTCAAGAGCACAGTCTAGCTATCTTTGTAGAATATCTGTCAATTTGGGTTTATCTGACATTTTCCCATGATGAGGCTATGTGGGTTTTTTGCCATAAGTATTACAAAAATGATGCTGTATCCTTTTGAGAGCATGATTACTTGAGGCACATGATGTTGGTTTCGCACAATATCAGTGAGATATGTATTTTGATCATTGATTAAGATGTTATCTGCCAGTTTTCTCCAATGTAATACATAAGAAATCTTATATGTAAATAGCTTGTTTCCTATCAAACTTTGTCTTAATACTTTTAAAGAACCATTGATGATTTTTTAATCCTATCATATTTATATTTATTAATTAGCATTCCACTCCAAGGAATAGCTTTCCTTTCTCTCCTCTTTATTCATTTATTTATATCACTACAGAATCATGGAATTTTATTTAATCCAATGGATTATAATCAATTCCTACCATTTATGTTGATGCTTAATTGTCCCAGATTTGGCAATTGGATCATTCCCCTTTCACACTACCTCCAATGTACCTCATGTACCTGTAATTCTTTGAGCACTTCATTATATTTCCTTATTTGCACATGCACACTCACTCTCACAAAATGTTCTCTGCTCCAGCATTGGAATTAGCTTTTGCTTTAAAGAAATTTGGTTCTTTTTAGTGGACAATGGCATTTATAAATCAAAATCTCGGCACTAGATGTGTTCATTGCTACTTATGTCATTGCTTAAAGGCAATGGACAGAGCTAGAACAGAAAACACACACACATACTTTTCTATCTACCTGGATTTTTATACATATATTTAAAAATCCATGATTTCATATTGATACCTCCAATGCAAAGGCAACATATTTTAAATCCCTCAGCCTACAGTGAAAACCTAGCTCACATTATTTGCAATAAACTTATTCTCTCAAGCCTAGAGCACACAGAAACTAGTTGAAGAAGTGCTAACCCATACTTCTGTGCAAAGCAAATCTATTTACTAAGATTCATTATTCACCTAGTATTCTCAAAATGTAAAATGAATACACAGTTGACTCTTGAACAATGTGGGGGGTTACGGGTGCTGAATCCCCTGCAGTCAAAAATCCACGTATAGGGACTTCCCTGGCAGTCGAGTGGTTAGGACTTCGTCTTCCGGTGTGGGGCCGGGGGTGGGGGGGATGGAGGGCAGCGGGGCGGGTTCAATCCCTAGTTGGGAAGCTAGGATCCCACATGCCTCGTGGCCAAAAGGCCAAAACATAAGACAGAAGCAATATTGTAACAAATTCAATAAAGACTTTAAAAATGGTCCACATCAAAAAAAAAAAAAATCCATGTATAACTTTATACTCGGTCTTCTATATCTTTGGTTCCACATCCACAGATTCAACCAACCATAGATTATGCAGTACTGTAGTACACATTTATTGAAAAGAATGGGCATGTAAGTGAACCTTCACAGTTCAAATCCATGTTCTTCAAGGGTCAACTGTACAGCTATTTTACTGGGTGTTATATAGTGTTTCAATTTAATTTTAACTTGTACTTCCCTGATGTCTAACAAAATGCTTATTTGCCATTCACGTAACTTCTTTTATTAAGTATTGGATCAAGTCTTTGGACCATTATTTTAATAAGGTTTTTATCTTTTTACTGTTGAGTTGTAAGAGTTCTTCATATATATATATATATATATATATATATATATTTTTTTTTTTTTTTTTTTTTTTTTTTTTTTTTGGCTGCTCCGCGTGGCATGTGGGATCTTAGTTCCCTGACCAGGGATGGAACCCGTGCCCCCTGCAGTGGAAAAGCAGAGTCTTAATCACTGGACCACCAGGGAAGTACCAAGAGTTCTTTATATGTTCTAAACTTATATTTACAATATATAAATTAGATGTAGTCTGATTTATCAATTTTATTCCTTTACGGTTGTTTTATGTACCTCGCCTAAAATTTTATCTACCCCATGTTGTAACAATATTCTCATGTATTTCCTTCCAGAAACTTTACTGTTTATATTTAAGACTATGCTACATCTCAAATTAAGTTTTGTATATGGTATAAGGTGGAAGTCAAGGTTGTTTGGTTTGTTTTTCCACGTGGTGTTCCAGAACCAGTTGGAAAGATTTCTCTTTCCACAACTGAATTACTTCGGTACTTGGTTTGGTTCTACTTCTGGGCTTTTTATTCTTTTCCATTTTATCGATTTGCCATTATGCCCAAACCACATTGATTTCATTGCCACTTTATACAGTATAGTTAAGTCTAGGTAGTGTACATACTTTGTACATACACTAAGTCTAGTTAGTCTATGTACTCCAACTTCATTCTTCTTTTTTAAGATTGTTTGGACTACTGTAAGTCCTCAGCCTTTTTATAAAATTTTTGAAATCAGTTTTTCTATTTCCTTAAAATGTTTGCCAGGATTGACAGGAATTGCATTGAATCTAAAGATCAGTTGGAGGGCTTCCCTGGTGGCTCAGTGGTTAAGAATCTGCCTGCCATTGCAGGGGACACAGGTTCAAGCCCTGGTCCAGGAAGATCCCACATGCTGCAGAGCAACTAAGCCCGTGCGCTACAACTACTGAGCCTGCAATCTAGAGCCCGCGAGCCACAACTACTGAGCCCACGTGCCACAACTACTGAAGCCCGTGTGCCTAGAGCCCATGCTCTGCAACAAGAGAAGCCATTACAATGAGGAGCCCGTGCACCGCAACGAAGAGTAGTCCCCACTCGCGGCAAGTAGAGAAAGCCCACAAGCATCAACAAAGACCCAATGCAGCCAAAAATAAATAAATAAAATAAATAAATTTATTAAAAAAATAAATAAAGATCAATTGGAGAGAACCAACATTTTAATATAGAGTCTTCCAATCCATACATGCCCCTATTTATTTAAATCTTTATGTTCTCTAAGCAACATTTTGTAATTTTCACAGTAGAAATCTTCCATGTCTTCTGTTGAACTTATTATATTTTTTTTACATAATTATAAATGGAAAAACTTAAGCTTCATTTTCCAGGTGTTTATTGCTAACATGTAGAAATAGAATTGATTTTTGTACAATGACTTTGTGCTCTACATCTTTGCTAAACAGTTCTAATAATTGTTTTGCAGCTTCCTTAGGATTTTCTATGTTCATGATCATATCATCAGAGGATCATCAATTTTACTTTCTCCTTCCCAACATTTATGCATTTCCTTTTTTTTTAGTGCTTTGTTAAATAGAAGTTGTGAGTGGGCACATTCTTGTCTTGTTCCTAATCTTAGAAAAAGCGTTCAATACTGAGTATGATATTTGTAGGTTTTTCATAGGAAGGAGTTCCCTTCTATCCTAGTTTGCTAAGTTTTTATTATATCATAAATGGGTGTGTTCTTCGTAGAACTATTAATATGATCTTCTATAGTATGTACCTATCTATGTATTCACCTATCTATCAATCAATTCATCCAACCAGGAGTCTTTTATTGGTCACTTATATGCCAAGTACCAATATTAGCAAAAAAAAAAAAACCCAACAAAGGTCAATGTTTCCATCTAACAGAGCCTGTACTCTCCTAGCTTGCCTCTTCCCATAGCGTTTCTTTCCCAACTCTGTAGAGCCACAATCACAGTTTAAGACAAATCTTATTCTAAAGCACAGCTCCAGCAACAAGCTGGTATCTTCAAGATTCTTCAGTTCAGACACTGCTAGGAAAACTTTGGGGCAACCAGGTCCTGAGGCTGTTGTGTTCCATCACTGTCATGACCCCAGAGTCCTCACTCACCAGAAAGCTCAACCTTCAGCTGGCACAGCTGAGAAATGACAGGTACAATGGGAACTGTCTTTTTCCTGAAATGCTGTAGATCATTTACAGCAAACAGAACAGTGATCATCAAGGAAAACTGTCACTTTGGACTCCTTTTTGACCAGAGCAGTTATGTAGAAGCAGCTGCATCTTCGATTAGGACCATCCTTTATTCTCCTTTTAAAAACAATAATTGATTTTCAAATATTGAAATAACTGCATTCTTGGGATAAATCCTACTTGGATATGATGTATTGTCTCTTTTACAGCTGCTGAATTAGATTTGCTAATCTTCTGCTGAGGATTTTTGATTCTATGTTCATGAAATACATTGTTCAGCAATGTTCTTATAATTCTTTTATTGTATTTTGGTATCCAGTTAGGGTGGTATCAGTGTTATGAGGATTAAATGAGTTGGGATATATACATATATACATATAAACATATATATACATCAATCTATATATATTTAAATCCAGTCTGATATTCTGTACATTTTCGTTGGTATCTTTATTGCACTTAAACTTAATGTAATCATTATACAGTTGGGTCTACATTTTGCTACTTGTTTTCTATCTGTCTCATTTGTTTTTTAGTCCTCTGATCTTCCTTTCCTGCCTTCTTTTGATTAAACATTTTTCAGTATACCACTTCAATTCCTCTGTTGTTTTTTATGTATTTTTTGGGTTATGTATTATTTTTCTTTGTATTTTTTATTAGTTACTCTGGGGCATTACAGTATGCCTTTTTAACACATCACAGTTCATTTAGAGTTAATACAATACTACTTTACATAAATGCAAGAATCTTACAATGTTACTGTCCATTTCCTCTGTCCTTTGTGCTATACTGTTATACATGTTATAAAACCCACAGTAAGTGTTATAATTTTTGCTTTAAACACTCACATCTATTCAAGAAGTTACAAGCAAAAAATATATACAGTTGACCCTTGAACAACATGCATTTGAACTGTGCTGGTCTACTTATACACAGATTTTTTTTCTATAAATATACAGTCAACCCTCCATATTCATGGGTTTCACATCTGTGGATCAAGATTTCCATCCATGGTTGGTTGACTCTGTGGAGAGAAAACCCTTGGATACGGAGGGCCAACTGTTTTCATTGTACTACACCATTTTATATAAGGGACTTGAGCATAAAATCTGTGTGATTTTAGTATAAGTGGGGCCTCCTGGAACCAATCCTCCACAGATACTGATGGACAACTATAGTCTTTTATATCTTATCACATATATACCATTCCCAGTATTCTTCAAATAGATGTAAATTTGTACTTGATATCATTTCCCTTCAGCTCAAAGAACTTTTTTTAGCATTTCTTCTATGCAGGTCTGCTGGTGACAAATATTCTGTTTTTATCTGATAATATCATTATTTTACCTTCATTTTGAAGGATAGTGTCTACATATAGAATTCTGGGTTGAGGTGTTTTTCCTTTTAGCACTTTAAAATGTCATTCTACTGTCTTCTGACCTCCATGGTTTTTTTATGAGAAGTCAGCTTTCATTTGAACAGTTTCCCCTACAGGTAAAGCATCAATTTTCTCTGGCTGCTTTGAAGATTTTTGCTTCATTTTTAATTTTTATCAGTTTGACTATGGCACGTATATGTACATGTGCATAGACAAACACATACATATTTTTCATCTCAACTGGAGTTTGCTGAGCTTCTTGGATCTGTACTTTATGTTTTTCAGCAAAAGTGAGAAATTTAGGAGCCATTATTTCTTAAAATACATATATTTTTAATTTCATTCCCATTCTCTTCTGTTTCTAGGACTCTACTTACATATATTAGACCACTTGATATTGTCCCAGAAGTCACTAAGTCTCTGTATTTTATTTTTTCAATTAGATCATTTCTATTATTCTATCTTCAAGTTCTTTTCTTGCGCTATAAAGCCCACACAGTAAATATTTTCATTCTAGGTATTGTACTTTTCAAATACAGAATTTCCATTGCATCTTTTTCTCTTCTGAGATTCCCCATGTGTCCTTTCATTATGACCATTTTTTTCCCTTTAAGTTCTTGAACATATTTATAGTAGGTGCTTTAAAGTCTTTGTCTGCTAATTCTAAAATCTAAGTCATCTTGGGGTCAATTTCAATTGACTCTCTCTCAACGAGTCATATTTTGTTTCTTTGCTTGTCTGGTATTATTTTATTGCATCTTGTACATTGTAGACGATATGACATTGAGACTCTGAATTCTGCTTTCTTACTCTTTCTTACTCTTAACTCTTAAGTGTTGTTTTGTTCTAGCAGGCATTTAACTTGAATAAACTCAAACTATAAAATCTGTCTCCCCAGTGATGGACAGCAGCTGAAATCACTGTTCAATTCTTTCAGCATCCCAGCTGTTGCTTCCTGCCAGGCTTCATGGAGAATCCCTAATCCATGTGCAGTTAAGGGATCCATCAAGGATTCTGGCAGTTTATAATCAGATTTTGGGGCTACCCTCTTTTTAGGATTTTCCCTTTACTTGCCAGCAATTCTGGTAATCCCAAGCTCTTAACCCAACTCTTCAAACAAGTAAAACTGGAGCTTTCTCATTGAGTTCTAGCTGTACTACATCATATGGACTGCCCTTGGATAAAACAATATAAATGCAAACTTTGCACATTGTAGTTCCCTTCTTTCAAGGGTCAACTCCCCTCCAATTTCTACCTAGTATGGTTGCTTTCCAGTGCCTTCAAGAAGTTACTTTTAATATTTTGCCCAGAGTTTAAAATTGTTATCTATGGAAGGTTCAGTTCAACACAATCTACTATAACACTGAAGTCCATCTACTGAGCTTTTATTTCAACAATTATATATTTTTTGTTTCTAAACATTTTAATCATCCTAGTTTAAAATTTGCCTCGTCATTTTGGGTAGTCTCATTACTTGCTAATTTTTGTGATTCAACTTTTTATTTAAGTATTCTGTTCAATTATTTCATATTGTATCTCTGATAATTCCATTTTGTAAAGTCTTTGGGATCTAAATCCGTTGATTACTATGTGTTTTAACTTTCACTCATGGTAGTTTGTTTCCTTTTATGTTTGTTTATCTAGATTTTGGATATTTGGTTGATCTTAACCTGTGAAAAAGTAGAGGCCTAAATTGAGGATGCTTCCTCCAAAGATGTACATTTAATTTCATTACTAGCCAAGGGATCCATACCAACTAGGGATCATTTTAGCTCCCTTCCCAGCTTAAATGTAGTCTCAAGTTTAACTTCCTTACCTTGCCTATAGCCCAAGGCTTAGTCTATCAAGCACAACATGGATATCAGTATTTATATTCAGGGCAATCTGCCTTTCATCTGTGCTTACTGATTACAGATCTGGTTTTGGCTATTTTTGTTTCACCCCTTGAGATTTAACTTCCTCCAAGTCCAAGGATGCAATAAAAAATATGATTTATGCAGGGTCAAGTTGCTTTTGACTGATAAGAGTCTGAGAGATTCTTGTCTGCCATATGAGGGGAGTCCCTCATGTCACTATTACAAGGCTGTACTATAGCTTCCTCATTTCTGTCCTTACTTTTTTTGCTGACTTTCACAAGCAGGAAAGAATTGTATTTAAAATTCATGTTTTTCATACTTAAAGCAAGTACTAACAACTTCAATCTTCTTTTAAAATGTACTATACTTTTAAAGTAAAAGAATTAATAGAACTTTGAATATCTACTATGATTCAATGGGTGTTTATTAAATGGTTAACTTTTACTTAACCTGGCACATCATTTCACCCCCCCCAACAATAAAAATCATTGTACTTGGCGCTATCACCAGCATGACTACAAACCCAAATAGGTGCAATAAAATAGCTTATCAGACCCAGAATATTCTTATATTCATTTTCTTTTATCAAGGAAAATAAAGCATATTTTAAAGTTCTCTCAGAAAACTCTCAGATTTTTATGAATACATCATCAGAATGGACCCCACAGAAATACTGTTAACCGTTTCCTCCAACACTAAAGGTATTCCAACTTTATAATCTTAATTCAGTCTATAGCTTGGAACAGAATAAAATTAACTCTTACAGGAATAGATGGAATGTCTTTGGCTGAATTAGCATGATAATTCACACTAATTAGAAAGATTAAGCAAGTGATACTAGGAATCTTTATAAAGGAAAAAATATAAGGGGGGAAAAAGCACTAGAAGGGGATTTGATTATTTACAGAAAGAGCTATTACAAAAGTATGTTTGACTTTAGTATTATGCAAATATAAACATGGTGTGAAATTTGTCTATAAAGATGAAATCTCTTACAAGCAGCAACTTTATAATTCAATTACTATTTAATGAGTAACTATACTAATCCATGAACTCACTGAGTAACAATCTAAGGGTCACACAGCTGGTAAAGTAGCAGAACCAAGATTCAAACCCTGGTTTGTCTCATTTCAAAGTCTTCAAATCCAAAAAATAAAAATAAAATAAAATTTTAAATTAAGGTTTCAACCTAGATAGAGAAATGATGATGCCACTAATTTTATAATGTACACAGAGGAGGAGCAAATTTGAAAGGGATGATGATTAGCCTAATGAAACCAGGAAACACATTTATCCAATTCATTTGTTTTCCCAGTTCCAAGATAGCATCTGTCTTATAGAAACAAAGAGAAGGCAGAGAAAACTATACTTATTGAGAATTTAATTCAAGATAAGTAATCTCTAAATCCTTTAAAAACATTTTAAGTAGTATTTGATGCATACTAAAGAATACATGTATAATAATCAAGTTACGAAGCATAATAAGAAAATAAACACCCATAAACTCACCACACAATTTAAGAACTAGATCATTACCAATATGGATGGGTACACCTGTATGCTCCTTCTCTATTACGTCTGCTTTCCCGAGAAGGCAACCATTAAACTAAATTTTGTATTTATCAATTCCCTGTTTTTCTTCCCTTAATAATCTTATCATATACATATAGAATCCCAAATTAAAGTTTTTTTGCTTGTTCTTAAGCTTTATAAAGATAATATGCTATATGTAGTTTTCTACAAATTGGTTCTTTCACCCAGTATATTTTTAAGATTCATCCATCCACTCTATTGGTATTGGATATTTATTGTTTATTATTCATTTTAGATTAATTTAGGCCATGTGTATTTCCACACTCATTATATTTTTTTCCTGTCAAGGTTTAAAGAAATTAGAAAAGAGATAGATCACACAATCCAATACCCAAAATACCAAGTACCAAAAAGTCAACATCTCAACATCACTTAAAAACCATACCACTTTCACATGTAACTTGCCAAGATGACTTTTTGCACCACCATTTGTGACCCTGCAGTTTAACCACATTGAAAAATAAAAGTTTACTAACAATTGTGGAGATCCTCTACTAAAATACTTTTGCATTATTTAACCATTAATTTGGTCTTAAATCACTATGCCAAAATAAACTCAGTGAAGTCGCTATATATTTAAGATGTCAACCTCAACTTTAAGGTTATGTATTTATTTCCAAAATATAATTACTGCAGACACTCCTAATATAACATGTACCTGTTAATATGTTAAGAAAACAGTTGTCCAAAAGGTCCCCGTTTAACAGTTTTTTTTGGGGTTCCCTACTATCTACAGCAGAACAGGAGCATAGTTCAGAAAGTATCACTACTTGTTAAGCAAACACACACAAGTTTCCATTGTATTCCTATTTGGCAGGGACTTTGTTACACTTTCCTCACAGCTTTGTATAAGTGCTAACTGGGTTATTCTTCTAGTGCAAGAGTAGTGAGGCAAGTCTTTTTGCTTCATTTTGGGGAAAGGAAGACCTCTTTAATAATCCATACCTTTTAAGGGTATAAGTGAAACATGTATTTATTGATACCTGTGTGTAGGACACCGTATTAGGTGCTGAGTTCCCTAATCTAGAAAGTAGAGATAACAGCAGCGCCTACCTCCCAAGGTCCTTTTTAAGATTCAATGAGAAAATGTAGGGAAATTGCTAAACACAGTATCCAAATCATAATTAAACATTCAACAAATGTAGGTTATTATTTCTGCAAATCTTTCCACTTTCATGTCAATTCCTATTTGATACAGATGTCCCTCCTCCCACCCTGTGTTACTCTGCATTTGCTCAAACCTGAATGTGACAGAGAAATAAGTTACTCTAGAAGCACGCAAGAGAGGGTACCTAAATCAGCCTGGGGACAAAGAGGCAGCCAGAGAATTTCATGTGTTATATATTATCCCCACCCCCACCCCCCCAAAAAAAGTCCTTTACGGAGCTTAAAAAAAAAAAAAAAGGCTCTATTGGGCAGTGATAAGCAAGAAAACTGAAGCCCGGAGATGATTGACTCGCTCAACGTTGGACAGCTCTTTACAGAATTGGCTATGCTTCCTCATTTGAGAGCTGGCGTTCAGGTCTCTTGGGACCCGGTCCATGAGTTCTGCCACAAGTTTGTATGAGCTCACGACACTAATCTAGGCATTAAATGGCTTTATCAAATTATACGGCGTGATGCAATCTACCCTGTCCTATTCTCGGTATGTTAACCATATTTGAAATTATTTCAAGCAATACATCACTAAATAAAACCCACAGCCTATAAAATCTGTCAGAAGCCTTGTGGAATCAGAACTAAAGTGGACAAATACTACCGGATAAGTAAGGCTGGAAGGGAAGCAGACGTAGGTTGAGGGAACCAAGCACTAGGAACTGTCGGAGGAAAAGATAAAGAAAAAGTAGGAAAAGTGGGAAAACAGAAAAGGTTATTGGGCTACATAATATCTTCTTGCTCACAGAGGGGCCCAAACACAGCAACACCCGGGGAGGAGATACTTACGGCATTTCGACATTCAGGGACGCACCCCTGTCGCTGGATAAAAACCACTGAGCAACCTCTTACGAAAACAGAGAACCTTCGGAGGGAAACACTGAAGCCTGAAAAGCGCGGGCGAACGGTGACTCGACGCTGTGCCACACTCCACGCGGCCCGCCGGAAACACTCCCCCAGCGACAAGGGATCCCAGTGTATGCCGGGAAGGGGGGAGGAGAGTCTAGCCTAGGACAGCTCTCAGTCCCTGCCAGGGCAACGCAGGACCCTCTCTCACGACTCTGACCAGAAGGCCCCCGATAGAAGAGAGGCAGAGCCATCTCCGTTGGCTCTGGACTAACTATCCCTAGATTTCTAGCCGGACCATTTGGGTAGGTACTCCGTATCTTGTTTCCGGTAGCGGAGAGGTGCAGTTGCCATGGTAATTAAAAGAAGGCCAAGGACCGTCCGGCCGCTGTGAGAGGATTGCGGAATCCGTGAGGAGAATTGGCTGCGCTTCCTCGTTTGTGACCTGCAGTTAGGTAGCAAGCAGCTCGCTGTCTGTCTCTTCGCCCGCTCCGTTCGTCACTGTTCGGCTTCTCTTTCTCCACCTGCATCTTTTACCTCTCTGTCATACGTACACTTGCTCCGTGTCTGTACTTAAAAATGTACATATAAATGCAGTTTTATTCCCAGAGGAATACAAAAATAGAGAGATGTTGCCGGATATCAGCTGTGAACGTATGTTACTGTGTAGGGACGGCGACTGGATGGCTATTTTCCCTTGGCCCTTTAGAAGCCTTAGGCGCTTGTTCACAGTTTATTTTTCTTGCTATTGTGTGGCTGCTTATTTATGGAGCGGTTCGCTGCAATGTACTCTCTAGGCCCTTGTCTTGGTCTTGGGCTGGAGTTTTAGATGCAGGAGGTTTCCAAGCCTGAGGGGCGCAATTATATATTTAATTATATATTTAAGCTTCAGTTTAGTCTCTCGTTACAGAGAGGGAAAAAATAGCATTCTGGAACATATCACACATGGAATTTCCACGTGAGGGAGTCACCTTATTTGGAAAGAGCATTTGAGGACAATCTTAAAAAAATATTTACATTTTTAAGTTGCTGGCTGCAAAACGAACGTTCATTCTCCCTTCCTTATTGGAACAGTTTTCTTTCACATTTGTGAGGAGATGCTTGCATGCGTATGTGTTTAGAACTGTGATGCTTAATTATAGTGATACCAATTTGCAGTAACCAGACTGTGACACCGCATCCCTGTGGGGTCCTTCTAAATCTGGTGTAAGATGAAAGTGTCAGGCAGGCGGTCTGTGTATTATAAATAGGGTACTTCATCCATGATAAGCGATTATTATCTTTCTTTCCCAAGTGTAAAAGACCTATATAATTCAAGAAGGTGCAAGTGATTTAGGCCTCCTGAGTAAGAATCCAATGAGTCCTGAAGGGGACCCTACCTGTGTCGTCTTATTGTTAAACTTGAAATATTCAATTTATTATGTTGGAATGTATTTTTAGAAGTCAGAGCTGGGTAAAATAATGTTGCAAGCTGTTAGACCTCCAGCACAATTTAGGGCCTCATAGTAACTGTTGTACAAGAAGCCTTCATTCACATTAAAAAAAGAAGAAACTGGTATTGAAATTTACTGCCTTTTGCTACTTACTATTAGCTGGATGACATCTCTGTCTCTCAATGTCCTTATCTGTAAAACAGGCAAAAAATACCTGACCACTGTAGTAGGTATAAATCAAGATGTATGACAGTTCTTTAAGCTCTTATGAGCAGAGGTGCTATATAAACCCCCCAAATTATTATTATTATTATTAACATTATTATTGGTAGTAATGGAACACAGTAAAACCTCAGGATAATGCTATAAATGACTGGATTTTTAAAATTCAGTCATTTAAAATGTGGGGCTGAATTACTGAGATGTTAGTGAAATGACCTGGTTGATGCTGCTGTGGAGATGGATGCCAACTGCCAATCACATTATAGTCAAATTCTCATTATGGTGGCGATTCACTCTATCTACAGTTTATTTAGCACTTATTATGTGCCAGGCACTGTTCTATATGCTTCACATGTGTTAATTTACTTAATCCTCATTACAACCCTATGAAGAGTCTCAACTGACTGTCCTCTAATTTTGAGAGAATAGATGCATGCTTTTCCTTTGCCCTGTGATTCTTCTTTTGTATTTATGTTACACCTTTGTTTTGGCTTTGTTCTTTTGGCTCTCTTATATATATATATTTAGAAAGCAACTGCCAAAGGCTTATTCTAGCTTAACATATGATAATATAACTGTATGCATATTATAATGTACAGCTTTTTTCCACATATAAAAACCTTGATGTCTTGATTCCCGCCCCCCCCGCCCCAGTTTGAAAGGCAAAGTGACACTTGCATTTTAGGATTAACATTGACTAAAATAAAATTTTAAATTATTTTCTAATAGAATGGCCATCAGTCCAGGAAGTGATGCAGCTTTCTCCAGTCAGAAATCAACGCTTTCAGAGAGTCCTCGATCAAAGAAATTTCCACTAACTGAAGAGGAGATATTTTATATGAATTGTAGAGCTGCCTACTTAACTGTTTTCAAAAGCAGCTTAGATAACATTATTTCTAAAGATCAACTTTGCTTAGGTAATTTTTTTAACTTAAGTAGCTTGCCTTATTTGTTGAAAGCTAATAGATCAGAAAGACTGCAATTAGAATTACATTGTTGAATCATTCCAGTTTCTTAGTTAAGCTTGAGCAATGGAACTACCTTATGCTATTGTGCCATTTTATATAGCTACATCGTCTAAGAGGTTCAAAATAAAACTTTCAGTGTTCAAATGGACTAGATTAGTATTTTTAAAGCTTCCATCAATTACTTGCTTAAAAACATTTTTGAAATTCTTATCTTCATACTTTAAGATTCATAAATTCTTATGTTGGTACTTTAAGATTTATAATGATAGAATTAAAACACTTCTGGCAACTGAATCACTAGTCTGAATTTGACCTACACTGGGGAAAATGTAAAGGGAATATATATATATATAGGAAATAAGTGACATTTTAAAAGAAAGTTAAGAATTCTGGGCTTTGTCCTGCTCTTTAGGGGTGAGAGTTAGAGAGAGTTGATCTTTTTTTGCTTCTTTCCATTGTATTTTTTTAGTTTATTTTTTATTGAAGTAGAGTTGAATTACAATGTTGTGTTCATTACTGCTGTACAGCTAAGTGACTCAGCTATATATATACATTCTTTTTCATATTCTTTTCCATTATGGTTTATCACAGGATATTGAATATAGTTCCCTGTCCTATACAGTAGGACCTTGTTGTCTATCTATTCTATGTATACCAGTTTGCAACTGCTAATCTCAAACTCCCAGTCCAACCCTCTCCCACCCTCCTCCCCCTTAGCAAGCACCAGTCTATTCTCTATGTCTGTGATTCTGTTTCTGTTTCATAAGTAGGTTCATTTGTATCATATTTTAGATTCCACATATAAGTAATATAATATGGTATTTGTCTTTCTCTTTCTCATTTAGTATGATAATCTCTAGTTGCATCCATGTTGCTGCAAATGGCATTATTTTGTTCTTTTTATGGTTAAGTAGTATTCCATTGTTTATATGTACCATATCTTCTTTATCCATTCATCTTTCGATGGACATTTAGGTTGTTTCATATCTTGGCTGCTGTGAATAGTGCTGCTATGAACATAGGGGTGCATGTATCTTTTTGAATTATAGTTTTTGTCTAGATATATGCCCAGAAGTGGGATTACTGGATCATATGGTAATTCCATTTTTAGTTTTCTTTTTTTTTAAATAAATTTATTTATTTTAGGCTGCGTTGGGTCTTTGTTGCTGTGCGCAGGCTTTGTCTGGTTGCAGTGAGTGGGAGCTACTCTTCGTTGCAGTGTGCGTGCATCTCATTGCGGTGGCTTCTCTTGTTGCGGAGTATGGGCTCTAGGTGCACAGGCTTCAGTAGCTGTGGCACGTGCGCTCAGTAGTTGTGGCTTGCAGGCTCTAGAGAGCAGGCCCAGTAGTTAGGCACACAGGCTTAGTTGCTATGCACCATGTGGGATCTTCCCGGACCAGGGCTTGAACCCATGTCCCCTGCATTGGCAGGTTGATTCTTAACCACTGCGCCACCAGGGAAGCCCTATTTTTAGTTCTCTGAGGAACCGCCATACTGTTTTCCACAGTGTCTGCACAAACTTTACATTCCCACCAACAGTGTAGGAGGATTCCCTTTTCTCCACACCCTCTTCAGCATTTATTATTTGTTTAATGATGGCCATTCTGACCAGCGTGAGGTGGTACTTCATTGTAGTTTTGATTTGAAGTTCTCTAATAATTAGCGATGTGGAGCATCTTTTCATGTGCCTATTGGCCATTTGTATTTCTTCTTTGGAGAAATGTCTCTTTAGGTCTTCTTCCCATTTTTCAATTGGGTGGTTTGTTTTTTCATTGTTGAGTTGTATGAGCTGTTTGTATATTTTGGAAATTAAGCCCTTGTCAGTTGCATCATTTGCGAATATTTTCTCCTATTCTGTGGGTTGTCTTTTCATTTTGTTGGTGGTTTCCTTTGCTGTGCAAAAGCTTGTAAATTTGATTAGGTCCCATTTGTTTATTTTTGGTTTTATTTCTATTGCCTTGGGAGACTGACCTAAAAAAACATTGGTACAATTTATGTCAGAGAATATTTTGCCTGTGTTCTCTTCTAGGAGTTTTATGGAGTCATGTCTTATGTTTAAGTCTTTAAGCCATTTTGAGTTTATATTTGTGTATGGTGAGACAGTGTGTTAACTTCATTGATTTACATGCAGCTGTCCAACTTTCCCAACACCACTTGCTGAAGAGACTGTCTTTTTCCCATTGTGTATTCTTACCTCCTTTGTCGAAGATTCATTGACCATAGGTGTGTGGGTTTATTTCTGGGCTCTCCATTCTGTTCCATTGGTCCATATGTCTGTTTCTGTACCAGTACCACACTGTTTTGATTACTGTAGCTTTGTAGTACTGTCTGAGGTCTGGGATGGCTATGTCTCCTGCTTTGTTTTTTTTCTTCAGCATTGCTTTGGCAATTCTGGGTCTTTTATGGTTCCATATGAATTTTAGGATTATTTGTTCTAGATCTGTGGAAAAGGTCATGGGAATTTGATAGGGATCACATTAAATCTGTAGATTGCTTTGGGTAGTATAGCCATTTTAACAATATTAATTCTTCCAGTCCGAGAGCATGGGATATCTTCCATTTCTTTGAATCATCTTCAGTTTCCTTCATTAATGCTTTATAGTTATCAACATATAAATCTTCACCTCCTTGGTGAGGTTTATTCCTAATATTTTATTTTTGGGGTTGTGATTTTAAAAGGTATTGTTTTTTACATTCCCTTTCTGATATTTCATTGTTGGTGTAAAGAAATGCAACCAGGTTCTGTATGTTAAACTTGTATCCTGCTATCTTGCTGAATTTGTTTATCAGTTCTAGTAGTTTTTGTGTGGAGTCTTTAGGGTTTTCTATCTATAGTATCATATCATCTGCGTATAATGACAATTTTACCTCTTCCCTTCCAACTTGGATACCTTTTGTTTCTTTTTCTTGTCTGATTGCTGTGGCTAAGACTCCCAATACTGTGTTGAAGAGAAGTGGTGAGAGTGGGCATCCTTGTCTTGTTCCAGATTTTAGCAGAAAGGCTTTTAATTTTTCACCATTGAGTATTATATTGGCTGTGGGTTTGTCATAAATAGCTTTTACTATTTTGAGATATGTTCCCTCTATACCCACTTTGGTAAGAGTTTTTATCATGAATGGATGTTGGATTTTGTCACGTGCTTTTTTTGCATCTATTGAGATGATGATGTGGTTTTTGACTTTTCTTTTGTTTATGTGGTGTATCATAAACAAAATTGATTGATTTGCATATGTTGAGCCATCCTTGTGAACTTGGGATGAATCCCACTTGGTCGTGGTGTATGATCTTTTTTATGCGTTGTTGGATTTGGTTTGCTAATATTTTGTTGAGAATTTTTGCATCTATATTCATCAAAGATATTGGCCTGCAATTTTCTTTTTTGGTGGTGTCTTTGTCTGGTTTTGGTATCAGGGTGATGGTGGCTTCATTGAATGACCTTGGGAGTGTTCCCTCCTCTTCAACTTTTTGAAAGAGTTTGAGAAGGATCGGTATAAGTTCTTCTTTGTATGTTTGGTAGAATTTGCCTGTGAAGCCATCTGGTCCTGGACTTTTGTTTGTAGGGAGTTTTTAAATTACAGATTCTATTTCAGTTCTAGTGATCCATCTGTTCAAATTATCTATTTCTTCTTGATTTAATTTTGGTGGGCTGTATGTTTCTAGAAACTTGTCAATTTCTTCTAGGTTGTCAAATTTGTTGGCATATGATTGTTCATACTATTCCCATGTGGTTTTTTTGTATTTCTGTGGTATCAGTTCTTATGTCTCCTTTTTCATTTCTTATTTTGTTTATTTGTATTCTCTCTTCTTCTTGGTGAGCCTGGCCAGAGGTTTGTCAGTCTTGTTTATTCTTTCAAAGAACCAGCTTTTGGTTTTATTGACTTTTTCTATTTTTTTTTTTAAGCTCTGTTTTATTTATTTCCTGTCTGATCTTTCTTCCTTCCGTTCTTCTGCTGACTTTAGGTTTTGTTTGTTCTTTTTCTAATTCTTTTAAGTGGTAGTTTAGGTTGTTTATTTGAGATTTTTCTTGTTTTTTGAGGAAGACCTGTATTGCTATGAACTTTCCTCTAATAACTGCTTTTTCTGCATCCCGTAGATTTTGTATGGTTGTGTTTTCCATTATATTTTAAATCTTCTGGTGCAGATATCCCCCAAACCAGTGAATTTGGTCCTTACTAGGTGTGTCAAATGACTTGGAGGTCTTTAGTCTTAAGAAAGTGGGAAACAACAATACCAGATAATACTATGCTCATGTCGGTTTCATCAAGGCTAATAACTTTATGGGTAGAAAAACTGAGTTTTTTTGCCAACTTTAGAAACAGTTTCCTGAAATAAAAAATCTGACATATTCTTGCAACAGTGTCTTGGATTTATATGCAATAAGATATCTATTTGAGGAAACCCATTTTGGGAAATATAAAAATTGAAAAGATTAAAATTTATATTTTATTATAAACTATAATTTTAGTTTTTTCTCTCTATTCTTTTGAATATTGGCTGAGATCATGAATCTACAAAGTTTAAAAGTTTAACATGCTTTCTGCTACTATGGCATTTAGTTTAAATCAATGAGTATGTATTACTAAGGTGTTATCAGTCGTATAGAATTATCTGGGAGGATAATAATGTAGTGTTCATCTCTACAACTTTTGATTTTATGGTGGAATATTCTTTGTAAAATTGTAATGATTGATTTCAGATAATCTAGATTTTAAAAAACTGGTTGTGTGAACCAGTGATGTCTCTTTCTTAAACTTTTATGCCTTTCGTCTATAACCTTCTGCCACTTATGCACGTACATGTGCTTTGACATTCCATTTTGAAATAGGATAAAGCAGTACTTTATCTTATTTGGAAATGGAAAGTCAAAGAGAACTTTAGAGTTCCTTTTTTTCCCAGCTTACAAATAATACAGGTATTATAAACTCATGTCAAAGCTTAAAGTAAACCCTGGCAGAAGATCAGTATTTTGGTGTAAACCTTTAAACATCTACAATTACATTGTGTTTTCACTGTTATTGGACTTAATAATGAGCTCCAACTAATTCTAAAACTAAAGATTAAAGTTAGGTTAGTATTGTACCTATTTCTTAGATATGGGAATGTTTAGTTAATACATGTTTTGGCAAAAATAATTTTATTCTGAGAAAGTTGTTCTTTTAGACAACAGTAATTTAAAAAATATTTTTAAAATATTTTGTTATTGAAGATAGCAACAAGCATTTGAGCTGCCACTTGTGGGGAAGAGTTACACATCTATTTTTCCAGAGCTGGACAGAAAATACCATTTTTTTCACATGGACTTTTGACTTTAAATCACAACTTCATTTAGGTCCTACTTGTATTCCCAGATTTTAAAGGGAGGAGGCTGACTGGGGATGGAATCCTAAAACACATATGCCCTTTTTTGTGATTATCTTGATAGATGAATTAAGGAATTGTCCACTTATACACTAGGCAGACTACTTATCTTTTATTCCTGGGCAACATGGTAATTAGGGCTTTTGTCTACTTCCAAAATAAACTTGTGGAAATTTTAAAAAACATGTTATTTCCACTGTTACAAATTTCCACAAAGGCTTTCTAGGTGAATGGAAGATGGCAGTTGCTATAGCTGTAACTTTTGGTAACTCTGAGAGTCACCTCTAGTTGATGATCTTGTTTCTGTTTCTTTGCCAAAGTTTATGTTATCTAGGTACAATGCACTGGCATAATCTGGAAGATGGGAACATTTATCTTAGTCCATTAACTTCTAATATGTTATTAGCCATAAATCTTGACCACAAGTAGCAACTTTACACTTAAGGTGTGGACTTGCTATTTAGATTATAAAACTTCTTAGGAACCAAGAAGCTTATATCTTTAAAAATAAAAAATCACCTCATATTATTCTTGTGTACAATGAATGTTCAATATAATGGACTCACAAATGTCTGCATTTTATTGCCTTAATCTGGGTTCTATTTCCTTGAGGATATTTCTTTAGTTAAATTGTTTTTTATATATTATTCCTTATTACATTAAATTGTAGAATATCTAGGTTTTCAATTTTTAATGGTGATTGACAATGCATAGATCTTGTGAAATCTCACCTAAGATAGCGGGAAATATCCAATATAAGGTTTTATAATAGAAGTTTGTAGTATAATTCAGGACAGTTACACCTTTTAAAATTCTGTTAATTTTGTCTGTGGTGCTTAGGAAACTTACTATTGGATCATTTTAGATAGTGTTAAGATATTAAAGTCTTAATATGAAGAGATTAGTCTATTTGCAAATTACCAAGTTACTCCTATTCAACTGTACAAAATATCTACAATTGTTTAAAACCATTATATTTTAGTGTGATATGACATGCAAATATACAAAGCCTTTCTCACATTGTAATTCTTTGCATCTCATAGTTATAAGGGCATAGCTTTTAAAATAGGAATATCTTATGAATAACTGGTTATAGGACTATTTTTAAATGTTCTGGTTAAAAATGAAAAGTAATTTGACCATTGTATCTCTATAATAGAGTTCTCTCAAAGTTTCTTGACATTCTTGATTTTTAGCAGGGCTGTAACTGCAAGTAGGATACATTTTGTGCATGTATTTGACATTTGGGACGTGATTCATGTTCTTGAAACTAATAGCTGGCAGTGATGAACATTTTAGATATAATGACTTGTTGTCAACGATATTCTCAAACTAATGATTTACTCATTTCATTAAGATATTTGTTGAGCCAGAAAAAGTAATAATTTATGCTTTTTTTTATTCCTATGTCCTCAAAACAATTAAGTGAATGGCTGTTTTTAAATCTTTTTCTTTTCTCCAGGCACTCTTATGAGGTAACTCAGATATTGTCAGTTAATTAAACCATGTAAGATGAGAACCAACTATAAGAATAGGAAAAATCTATTTAATTCTGGCATTTTAATATATTTGAGAATCTTTAGCTGGTAACATACATGTATATTGTCATTTTTGAAAGTCAGGCATACACTGATAGCACTAGATTATCAACATCAAAGGTAATGTATTGGTATGTGTGTACTTTTGTATAATATTGTAGTATATAATGATTTTTTTAAAATGCACTTAAATACCAATTCCAAATGTTACTGTAACAAATAATACTTGTTTTATTGGGCAGCTCTTCAGCATGCAGGAAGAAATCCATCCCAAAAGACCATTAATAAGTATTGGACTCCTCAAACTGCCAAACTGAATTTTGATGATTTTTGTTTAATTTTAAGAAAGGAAAAACCTACTTCAAAAGCAGAATTGCTAAAATCATTTAAGCAATTAGATGTAAATGATGATGGCTCTATTTTACACACTGATCTTTATAAACTTCTAACAAAGGTAAGATCTGTGAAACAGTTTTGTGATATGCATGTTTTGCAGAACAACTTGGAATCTAGCTTTGGCTACCAAAGTCCACATCAGAAATAACTATTTCACTGGCAGGTGAAATGAATCACATATATGTTGTTTGTAAAGTACTTAAAGATCCTTCTGGATGAAAGGTGCTTTATAAATAAAAGATAAAGCATAAAACTGAGCCTGTGTTGTAATCCTCTTGTGCTCCTTTGCAATTCTTTCCTGCCAGAACTCTTTGTAAATCAGTGATAGGTTCATATGTGATAAGTAAAAGAGAACTAAAGTATAAATGAGATTCAGAAACCATTCTGTTTCTTGGTACAGCATGAGAAAGTATTGTTACTCTGAATTTAATAGTAGTTATTACTGAATCTATGATATATATTGTTGAAATTTAGTAAACTGAAATTCAGCAAACTTTTACACAATTTAATAAAATTGTAAAATTTTATGTCATACAATAGGTTCATTTTTGCTTGACATAATACTCATTCTGAGATTTTTAATGAAACCATATATTCAAATTTACTTGTAGAAAAGATTAAAATTAATTTCCACTTTTCCCATGCATAACAAAGTGATAGTCATGTTGCTTTAAAATAAATCTTTTTTTTCCAGAGAGGTGAGAAGATGACTCGAGAAGAAGTAAATGCCATAATCAATTTGGCTGACGTAAATGCTGATGGCAGATTTGACTATGTCAAGGTACATAAGCTCATACTGATGTAAATTTGCTTACTGTATAGGAGAAGTATTTTTAAAGGCACACATCTTTTAAATATTGACAATGATATAATTATATATTATGTACTAATTGTACTTGAAATTTAATCTCTCCAGTCCCACAATTGTAATCTGATGACTACCTTAAAAATAATGTAACAAAGTTAAAATACATGCATGTGCTCACACACACACACACTCTTCTTTGAAATATGCCTCTTCGGGAGTGGAAGAATCATAAAAATTATTTAGAACAAATGCAAGTCTGCACATGTCTTGTAAAAAAATAATAATAAATCACCTTTCTTTGTGTAACATTTTATTTTCACTCAGGGTATGGCCTCCTTATTGAATCATGGCTGCATTTCACTAGGTCACTTGAGGGTGGTCAATCTGATTCAAGAAAATAAAATGAGTAACGTAGTTCAATAGGAAATATATTCCATCTATCAGTCTATCCCTTGCCTACTAATGTGCATTTTCTTTCTCCTCCCAAATGTATGATTGAATGTTTTACTCACTGGAGTACTTGCTTCCTGTAGTTTTGTAAATTATATATGACAACCAATGAACAATGTCTCAAAACTACGCTAGAAAAATTGGAGGTTGACGGTAAACTGAGGCGTCAACAGTTTGGAAGCCACATAGAAGGGGCCCCTGAAAGGGACCCATCACCAGTACCAAAACCATCACCCAGAATCATAAGAAAAACTGATCAGGAGTCATTCTCAGATAAAGGTATTTACTTTTCTTGTTCAAGAATTAAGGATCATATTCAGATAAATTTTTCTTTCCATCTTAGCTTATCAGTGATAAAACAAACTTTTGTTAGCTACTGTTTCTAGACTCACTTAGCTATAAAAATCTATTGAAGTAAAATTTTATTATGGAACTTGACTTGGCTTTGCTCATTATATTTTATTAAAACTAAAATTTCAGGCTAAAAGATGACAGATTGAAATAAAGAATCTTATTAGTAGATCAGAAATTAGGAGCCATTAAAGTCTGATAAATATAAAACTTTTGAGTTTATTTCAATAGGAAGAACAAAGAGATGAAATTAATACATAGTCCTTTCATACTACACTGTGTTTAGAAACAGACTTCTTATTGACAGCTTTTCATAATGTGACACTGAATAACTATTACTTGTTACAGGAGACACCAAGAGTTCTTTACTGACAACAACTAGAGAGTTCAGAACATCTGTTTCTTTCACAATTACCATGGGTGCTAATAGTAACCGAAACTCAAAGTTAACTGAGCCAAACTCAATAAAGGTATAGTATTTTAAATGAATAGGTATGGTATGACTTTTTCTGAAAACAAATTTGACATTAAGTTTATTAATAACTTTTTGGTGTTTACAGAGAACAAGTAAAGTTTATGAAGTAATTCTTTGAGGTTTTTTGTGGATTGTAGCATTTCTACCTATAAGCCAGTTTTAATAAATTTAAAGTGAAAATGATGGACAAGAATATTATTAAATGGTCTTCAGTTTAAAAATGATGACTCTTCAGTTTTTGAACTTGATGAATAGATTATGCAATTATGTACTTTGCCAAGCAATTTTTTGGTTTTGTTTAACAAATACTTTTCATAGGTGTTTCTTATAAATAAATCATTCATTCAATACCAGTTCCTTTGAGAGAAAGACAACAAAGTCACTTCGCTAAGTCAATATTTGTAGAGTGTTAATATTGATCTTCTTCCTTTGTTTTCCCTTTCTAGACTCAACCTTTACTAGTTTTCTTTCAACAGAAAATAATAGCTACAGAAATATAAAACATTAACTGGAAACTGCTAGGATACATTAAAAATGTGTACCTAGGGACCTCTGTAAAAGGGGGAAAAATGGTTATGACCACATACTATAACTGCTGTTAGAAAACTGAACTGATTGTTCTCAAGAGCTACATTTTTGTTTCAAATAACAACTCTGTATTTGTTATTGAACTCTGAAGTCCCTTATATCTTTAAATTGCTAGACAGTGACATTTGTTCTATATTAAAATTTTAAAACATTATCTCCAAGGAACTTTTTTCAGACTGTTTAGGAATCTATACACCCTAAGCAATTTGGTGTGCATGTCCAACATGTTCACACACAATATTTAGTGTTCCAACAATATTATTTTCCACCAGTGGAAACTTTCTGTATTTTGCAACTAAATTAAATGCTAACTAATAAAATCAACTTAAATAATTGTTGCTTACCTGATTCAAAAGTGTAAATAAATATAATTTTATAAAATATAAATGAATATTAATATGGGTTATATTAAAGCCATAATAAAACTTTTTCTCTTTTTCATGCTCTTATTAATTGGGTACATACCAATACAGTTCCTTTAATTTAGTTCAGCTCAACAAATATTCATTAAAAAGGTAACGTATGCGAGCTATTTTGCTTAGTGTAATGGGCCCTGAATTAAAAAAATAAAGATTTTCATTTCATTATTAACAATATACCAAGTTAGTATAGCATGTCATTTATTCAACAAATATTTATTTATTTATTTAGGCTGCACCAAGCAGCGTGGCTTGTGGGATCTTAGTTCCCTGACCAGGGATTGAATTCGGGCCCTCAGCAGTGAAAACGTGAAGTCCTAACCACTGGACCAACAGGGAATTCCCACAACAACAAATATTTATTGAATGACTACTTTGTGCAAAGCACTGTTCTAAGGTGCTGATTAAAACCTTTGAATAGACAGACCTGTGTTTAACTTTTAGCTTTGTCACTTAATAACTGTGTGACCTTTGGTAAGTTAGTCAGCAGCCCCTCTGAGTTTTAGTTTCCTTATCTATAAATTGGGAATAATTATATTTAGTGTGTTTTTGAAAGATTTAAATCATCTAACATATATAAATAATTTAGCACAATGCCAGGGACATAGTTTTACTTTAATAAATAATATTGTTATTAATATTATTACGGAACTAAGAAATTACTGTATGTCTTTATGTGGGAATAACATGATGAAAGTATAGTTTAAGAAAAGTTATTATACTGTTGTATATTGTGTATGGAGACTTCAAATTAGGGAGACTATAGAGAGGCTGATAGAGTTATCCAGGTATAAAGTAAGTACAGCTAGGCCAAGGGTAGTACCTGAACATAGTAAGGAAGGGACAACTCTAATAGACAACACCAAAATTAATCTGTAGGCCATAGTGATTGTATAACAAAAGACTAAAGTTTTGCATCTAAGACATCAAGAGCAAGGAAAGGTACTGATGATAATTAGGAATTAGGTAAAAGATAGTAGGAGAATTTAATGATTAAAAGAAGATGGTGTACTGTCAACTCGTAAATTCTGTGACTTCCATATAAAATTTAATATCTTTTAGAAATACTTCATAGCTTTCATATTACTTACCTGACTTTTTATGTCCTTTTTCTGATTTTGATATTGCCCACTGTTTGTACTCTCTGATATTTCTTAGATGAGCTGAAATGATTTTTTTTTTAAATCTGTGATCCTTTTGCTATTCAGCAGGATTCAGTTCTTTGTTTGCATTTTACCTTGAAGTTATTTTTTTTAATTTCTTAAATTTTGTATATTTCTTAAGTTTCACAACAACTCTAAGAAGTACTTGGTTAGGAATACAGTTATTGTATAATTTGTTTTAATTGAGAGTGATAGAATAAGTTACTAAAAAAATTATTAAATTAATTTTCTTCAAATATTTTAAATCTATTTTAAACAAGTTTGGGTACCTCAGTTTCATGTGGAGTGGGGAAGTATGGAATTGGGACAGAAAAGAAAGGTCTTTTCAGAAATTAGAAAATTATTGTAGTGGGGTACACATAAGCCAGATTTTAAATCATAAATCTACACAAATGGTAAAAGACCTGAATTATGGGAGGAAAGTACCACCTTCACAGGGACTATACATGTGTTACTTTCTGTATACCATATGTAAGTACTGTATCACTATTCTTTTTTTAATCCTGAATTCTATCCATTTACTTAGGTTTCATAATGTACAAGGAATGTTAGAAATTTTTCTTTGAGAGAAATATAGCTTCAGTTGCCAGTCACGACTAAAATTAGAGAAAGCCATGAGTTGTAAGCTCCAGAGATGCAATACTATATCCAGATTCCTAGTTAGACTATGTCTACATATATTTTACATATATATGTGTTGTGTAACATATATATAATACAACATATGTGTTGTATGTGAATATGTTCTGTAACATGTAGGTTATATATGTCTATATATGTAAAACAATACAAATATAAACATTTTAGACTTCAGATGGTTGTCTAACTTAATTTTTGTGAAGGCTCCAAATAATAATTTTCTTATAAAAGTCTCTCATTTTCAAAATGTTGATCAATTCAACTTGTCAATTAGGTGAGCAATCTATATCAAATTTTCCCCTTATAAATCGTCTGTTTAACCTCTTGTTTTTAAGTATGTACAGTTTTTAAGTATGTACAGTTTATAATTCTTTAATAACAAAAAGTTCAATAGCAGTCTGTTTACCTACTTAACAAAAAGTAAATAGCCTTTGAATAGTGTGACATAGGGTATCTTTATAGAAAGCAACAGTGATGATGATGATGGTAATGATGACATATAAGTTCCTCCTTTGACTAAGTCTATGGCAGATATACTGCTTAATAATTCTACCTCACCTAAAACTTTAATTAATAATACAGAATTGTATGTCAAAACAAATCATGTTCTCTACAGTGTTCCAAGAAAAATGTAACTTTACTGATATATTTAAGTTTTTGAGAGCTAGAATTTTCAACTTTACTATTTTTTTTTTAAATTTATTTATTTATTTTATTTTATTTTTGGCTGTGTTGGGTCTTCGTTTCTGTGCGAGGGCTTTCTCCAGTTGCGGCGAGCGGGGGCCACTCTTCATCGCGCTGCGCGGGCCTCTCACCATCGCGGCCTCCCTTGTTGCGGAGCACGGGCTCCAGACGCGCAGGCTCAGTAGTTGTGGCTCACGGGCCCAATTGCTCCGCGGCATGTGGGATCTTCCCAGACCAGGGCTCAAACCCGCGTCCCCCGCATTGGCAGGCAGATTCTCAACCATTGCGCCACCAGGGAAGCCCAACTTTACTATTTTTAATTTATGCTTTTAAGCATTTCCTTATGTATTGTGAATGAAAATAAATAATATTTGTATATGACAAATGAATTAACAGTTCTTTTTCCTTTTATATGAATTTACTTGAATTGGTAGAATATAGCACCACCTTATGCCCTATATAAGAATTACAAGCTACTATTTTATTTCTGCTTTATATTGTCAAAAATTATATCATACATGGAATTTCTTACTCTATCATTCTAAGAATTTTTTAAAAACTCAACCTTCTTCCATTTTTCTCATAATACTCAAACTGTCAACTTAATCTATAATCCTTTCAAGTTGATTTATTTGAATGAGCCAGCCAATTTGTCAGTACTTTTTTCCTTTTAATTCATAACATTTTAGTCTAGGTCCTAGAGAAAAAGCTCTGTGTGATTGAAAGTCTATTTGTTTTAAAGGAAATTCGGGGTTGAATAAGCATTGTGTGTTTAATAACTCTGACAGATCTTAAGAATTTGAATTCTTCCTTTCAAACAAGAGAGCTACAAATTCTCCTAGTGGTGTTATTTAGTATTCAAAGTAAACTGATTATCACTTTGAAGTTTGGTTGATATATATAATATATAGGCTTTCTTCTATTTAATAATATCTGTTTTCTTACCATTTTCCAGCCTTATTAACCATGTGTTGTATTCAGATTGATCGTCTTTCAAAGAAACTTGTAAATTCCCTTCTACCTGTACCTTTTCTAAAATTGGAACTTAGGAAAGACGTCTAATAAAAATACTTAATTCGCTCCCCAGCTAAATTTTATAAAGCATCTCCTATCAGCCAGAGATACCATAAGCACATGGAGAAGCTCTTCCATTTTTGAGTTTCCCAAATGCCACAAGTACTTTTCACTGTGTGTACCAGGCAAAGTGCATTGTTTTTTAGTTTCATTTAAACATTTTTTAACCAGTGAGTAGGAGGCTGCCATACCCATGATTCCAATACAAATTTAAGAAATTTTTTAGCTACTAAAATCTACATTTTTTTAGTAAGAAAACCAAATAATTATGTTTATCTTAACACTTCAGTATATGTATAATTCTGAATGATAATAAGTTATCATACTTATGATAATTTCATAAACATGAAGTTTTAAAAATATTAGCTTTAGAAAAATCATGGCAGATATTTAAATGTGGGGAAAAAATAGAATTTTGAATATAGCTGGTAGTTTGGAGAGAAAGTAAGGATACTTAGGTTCAGGTCTGGTTCTGCAATCAACGAGAATTGTGAATTAAGCATATCACTTTATTTTTCAGAGTTTCATCAGTCAAAAGAGAAGTCTGACTGAATTGCTTTTTAGACCTCTACCTTTAATATTCTGTAATTCTAAACTAGTATCCTTTACCATTCCAGTTGGGTAAATGTAAAAAATATATTCATAAATTATATTAGATTAAATTCCACGCGTGCTGCAACTAAGGAGCCCGCCTGCTACAACTGAGACCTGGTGCAACCAAATAAATAAATAAATAAATATTTTTAAAAAATTGATTGAAAGGAAAACAGTTTAAGTGTTTTCCATTTGATGTCAGAATCTTAGTTCAAACTGTCTCAAAATTCTATATGATTATATCTTTCCTTTCTTATCTGTGGCAGTCATCATCGTCCAAGGTCATGTTGATTATGTTCAGGACAATGGGCTTTGAAATAACGTCAGCATATGTTGTTAGTCAATAATATATTCCCATCCAAGAGATTTACAGGGAGGCTAAATGAAAGTCTGTACATACTCTTACTCATCATTAACAGTTGAACTTGAACTTTTGACTCAAGCCCAACTTTGAACCTCATTGTGTTATAAAAATTTTGAATTTAGTACCCTGAGTATATTTTCTTTTAGAAACATGATTTAATGGTAAAGCTTTGATCTAGAAGTCTTAGACTCTACACCTAATATTTCTACAAACTCCTTGTGTAACTCTGAACCCATATAATCTATGGGTATCTCAATTTGTCTGTTTATTAAAATGACTAATTTATATCTACCCCATATTGTCTTATAGGGATGTTGTTGAAATATCATGTATAATGACTTGTTTCTGTCATGGGCAAGTATACTTGTGAAGATGAATTCCAGTAATTTAAGGTCACATTTTAATTTCTCAGAATTAAAAGTACACATATCTTTTATATATACACCCAAAGGTGTGACAGTGCATGTGACTAATGACTGACTAAAAGCTTGAGTAATAGTTTAGAAATAATGATAATTTCTTAAAATTCAGTTTAAGAAGAAATCTCCAGAGAGAAGATGAATATAAAAATGGAAAACTTACATAATTGAAAAATAACCAAAACTAAAATTAAAGGAAATAGAGAAAATACATGCATCAAAGTTTACAAAGGTGATTAATATCTAAAATAGTCAAAATAACTTATTAAAATATGTAAGAAAAATACCAAGTCCACAATAGATCTATGACAATAGGGGATAAATAGGCAGTTCACACAGAAGGAGACAAAATTATAAACACATGGGGAAATGTTCAACCTTGCTAGTAATTAGGGAAATTAATGCAAAAATCATTGCAATACCATTTTAATTTATTATATTTTATTACATTAATATAAATTATGGTAAAAAATCATTAACAATACCATATACAAAAATATATGGAGTACTATAATGAATATTTTATGTACTCACACCTAGCTTAAGAAAGTATCCCCAACCACTAACCAATTTTTTAATGGTAATACTACTGATCAAGTTATGGTAATAACAAATTATCACATTAGACACCATTAGTGGTACTGTAAAGTTGCACCGCTGTTTTATAAAGCGCTATGAACATATGTCATTAGCCTTAAAAATACACATACTTTTTTTTAAAATTTGTTTATTTTTTACTTTATTTATTTTTGGCTGCATTGGGTCTTCGTTGCTGCACATGGACTTTCTCTAGTTGTGGCGAGTGGGGGCTACTCTTCCCTGCAGTATGCAGGCCTCTCATTGCAGTGGTATCTCCCATTGCGGAGCACAGGCTCTAGGCATGTGGGCCTCAGTAGTTGTGGCACATGGGCTCAGCAGCTGTGGCTCGTGGGCTCCAGAGCGCAGGCTCAGTAGTTGTGGCGCACGGGCTTAGTTGCTCCACGGCATGTGGGATCTTGCCGGACCAGGGCTTGAACCCGTGTCCCCTGCATTGGCAGGTGGATGCCCAACCACTGCACCACCAGGGAAGTCCCCACATACTTTTTGCTTAGAAATTCTTCTAAAGGATATTCATCAGAAGAAAAACATTTAGACAAAATAGTATTCATTTTAGCATTATCTATACTGATAACCTACATGTCCAACACTTTAGAAATAGTTAAGTAAGTAATGGTATACAAACTCAATGGGTAATAAAAGAACCAGTTAAATTGAAAATTTGAATATTGCTTAGCAAAATTTTTTTTTATCGTGCTAAAATACACATAACATAAAATTTACCATTTTAACCATTTTTAAATGTATGAGTCTGTGGCCTCAGATACATTTGTGTTGTTGTAAGACCACTACCACCATCCATCTCCAGAACTTTTTCATCATCTCCACTTGAAACTCTTTACCCATTAAACAGTAACTCCTCATTTCCTCCTGCCCTCAGCTCCTGGCAACTGCCGTTCTACCTTCTGTCTCTGAATTTAACCATCCTAGCTACCTCATATCAGTGAAAGCATACAATATTTGTCCTTTTGCTTTTGTTCTGGCTTACTTCACTTAGCATATGTCCTCAAGGTTCATCCATGTGTAGCATGTGTCAGAATTTCATTCCTTTTTAAAGCTGAATGATATCCCATTGTAGGTATATACCATATTTTGTTTATCCATTCATTTGTCAATGGACATTTTATATATTTGAGTCTTTGCTTTCAGTTCTTTTGGATATGTACCCAGAAGTAGAATTGCTGGATCATATGGTAATTCTATGTTTAATTTTTGGGGAGGAACTGTCAAACCTTTTCCACAGTGGCTTCTTCACTTTACATTCCTATGAGCAATGCACAAGTGTTCCAATTTCTCCACGTCCTTGTCAGCACTTGTTATTGTCTGTTTTTTTTTTTAATAGCCATCCTAGTGGGTATGAGGTGGTAACTCATTGTGGTTCTGATTTGCATTTCTGTAATGATAATGCTGAGCATCTTTTCATATGCTTATTGGCCATCTGTGTATCTTCTTCAGAGAAATATCTATTCAAGCCCTATGGCCATTTTTTAATTGGTTTTTTTTTTTTTTGGTTTTTTGTTGTTGAGTTGTAGGAGTTTTTAGTATAATCTGGATAATACTCCATTTCAGATATATGATTTGCAGATATTTTCTCCCACTATGTGGGTTGCCTTTTCACTGTGTTGTTAGTGTCCTTTGATGCACAAAGGGTTTTTAATTTTGATGAATTCAGTTTATCTATATTTTTTTGTTGCTGCCTATGCTTTTGGAGTGTCATATCCAAGAAATCATTGCCAAATCTAATGTCATGAAGCTTTCCCCCTATGTTTTCTTCTCAGAGTTTTGTAATTTTAGTACTTACATTTAAGTCTTAGATCCATTTTGTGTTAATTTTAGTATATGGTATAAGGTAAGGGTTCAAATTGATTATTTTGCACAGGGATATCCAGTTTTCCCAGCCCCGTTTGTTGAAATTTGAATTGTCTTGGCACCCTTGTTGAATATCATTTGACCATATTTGTGAGAGTTTATTTCTGGTTTATCTTTTCTGTTCCATTGGTCTATATGTTTGTCTTTATGCCAGTATCACACTGTGTTGATTAATGTAGCTTTGCAGTAAAATCAGGAAATGTGAGTTCTTCAACTTTGTTCCTTTTCAATAGCACAATGTTTCAGATATAACATTAAATGAAAAAGGCAGGACATAAAATAATATTAATTAGAATGTAAAAAAATAGGTTTTTATGTAAGGTCAGTATTAGGAATGATTACATAAGAATCAAACTAGGGTGGTAGAACTATGGGGACTATTTTTCCTTATTTTTAAATTTCTAATTTTAAATGTATTTTGGTACCAAGGAAATAATATAAAATATAAATGTAATTATAATTTACATAATAGAAAAATGGTGTGTAAGTATATGTTAAGATAGTTTAGCCTTTAAAAATGTGAGTAAGATATCAATATCAATGTAAATAATGTTTGCTCTTGACTCTTCAGTGCCATAGTAAATCCTTCTAAAATGGATTAATAATATTTTTTTTTTAATATTTATTTATTTGGTCGTGTCGGGTCTTAGTTGCAGCAGGTGGGCTCCTTTTAGTTGCAGCTCACCGGCTCCTTAGTTGCAGCTCACCGGCTCCTTAGTTGCGGCATGTGGGCTCCTTCATTGTGGCATGTGAACTCTTAGTTGCGGCATGCATGTGGGATCCAGTTCCCTGGCCAGGGATCGAACCCAGGCGCCCTGCATTGGGAGCGTGGAGTCTTAATCACTGAGCCACCAGGGAAGTCCCAGGATTAATAATATTTTTGATATTATTGTTACATAGCTAATGCATGCCTTTTCAGTTGTTATCTTAATATTATTAAAGCCTTGAGCTTATTATCTAAATATACTAACAGATAATTTTTCAAAGTCATCCTTTATAAAGTCACTTCAAAACCTCATTAATATTCTATTTTTGGAAGCCATTAGGAGTGGAACAGAAATATGTGTTATAGGTGGGCAAGCCTACTAATGATAAAGTGGAAAGCATTTTTGCTCACATCTATGGTAATGGAACAATTTCTCATACCTTCTACAAAGAATCCTTTACTTTCTGCATAAAGTGCCATCTTCAAGTAAAACCTGTTATGAAGTTCTAGTTATGAGATCACATATAAGCATGTTGGTTTGGAACTAGGAGAAGGAATTTGAGACCAAGAGATAGTAGAGCTAATTTTATAGAGAGGTCTTTCTGAAAACTGGTATTTATCAGCATTTTGCTATAGCTGTGAAATGAATTCAGTCTTTTAGTTACCTAGACTTGAAACAATTTTTTTGGTTTATTATACTTTATCTTTTAAATATAAAGTCTTTTCACTTTTTCTTTCAACGTATCAGTTTTAACAATCCTTACTTCTTCTTTCTTAGTGTGCTCTAAGCACTAATCTCACCTTGATTATTGCAGCAGCATGTTCATTTATTACGTTGTTTCCGTACTTCTCCAGCTCTCATGAACTATATTTTTCATATTTCTCCTCTCCATTATATCTTTTCCTAACTTTTTGTTATCTAAATGCTGCCTCTTAATGATGTTGCAAATTCCTGGAGGGCACTGACTCTAGTTGACATTTCTTTTATATGTTCCCTAGGTTTCTTCTCATTGCTCTGCATGCTGGAAACTTGTAATAAATATTGTTTGAAAATATTTTTCCTTCATTTCAGGAGTGGCAATGTGTACAATCAAAAGGTTGTTTTTTCTTAGAAGAAGATGGTGAAATCATTAGTCATCAATATAGGATGCAAATAGCTCAGAGATCCCTGGTTTATCTAACAATTAAGCCATTAAACCTGAGTCAAGCTGAAGGCAAGTTTAAATTTTCTGTATTTTTTAAAAAATATCAATTTATGCCCACTTTGAAAATACTTATGTAAGTATTTGATGGTTCTAGTTAGTGAAGAAAATGATCTGCCTAAGAAACATGTGGTTACATATTGCAATACACTTAAAGAAAGTCATTGACTTTCTTTGACAACAAAGTCGTTGACAAGTCGTTGACAACACATGGACTGTGTTGTCATATTATGCAAAGAAAGTAAATTGTTTTTGTACATGTTTAAAGTATTTTTCTTTTAATTTATTTAAAAATGAGAACAAAATGTTACCTGGTTTCCTTTTGAGGTAGAATTAACTTTTTATCTGCTAATTAATCCTTAGCTTTTTCCATTTATCAATTTTTTAAATTAATATGCATGAGACAACTTCTATAGGAGGATAATTTGGGACAAATATGAACTGCAAGTATTTTTGAATACCTTCAAAGTGCTATGTCATATGACTTAGACAATCCTTATTAATAATTTTCGTATCTTCTTTTTCTATACACCAATGCTAGATAAAAATTAATAATTTCCTAGTGTCTACAGTGGTTATTACATAATTTTTAATTAGTGAAAAATGGCTATATGGGTGCTTTCCGTAGATATCCTTTTAATGTTATTGTTCTAAGTATCAATCTTTATTTTTCTTTTATTATGTTTACATATAAACATCTACTTACTAGAGGATTCTTCCCCACTTACATTACTTTTCCCTCCTAAAGTAGAGATTCTGAAAGTTTTCACTGTATATCTTGTAGGACACTTACAACATTTGGTAAATGATACTTTTAAATTTTTTTTTTAAATAAATATATTTATTTATTTATTTTTGGCTGCATTGGGTCTTTGTTGCTGCGCGCGGGCTTTCTCTAGTTGTGGCGAGCGGGAGCTACTCTTCGTTGAGGTGCGTGGGCTTCTCATTGCGGTGGCTTCTCTTGTTGCAGAGCATGGGCTCTAGGCATGCGGGCTTCAGTAGATGTGGCACGTGGGCTCAGTAGTTGTGGCTCATGGGCTCTAGAGCGCAGGCTCAGTAGTTGTGGCGCCCAGGCTTAATCGCTCTGCTGCATGTGGGATCTTCCCAGACCAGGGCTCGAACCCATGTCCCCTGCATTGGCAGGCGGATTCTTAACCACTGTTCCACCAGGGAAGCCCTGGTAATTGATACTTTTAAATGACAATTACAATAGTCATTTTTCAGATAAAAGTATCAAGATAGGTCTGCAAATTCAATGTAGTTGTTTATTCTCTGTATTCTTATGAAGAAGATTTTTTTTTCATTTATTTATCAAATATTTATTGAAGACCTTATAAACCAAGTATTGTTTTAGGTGCTTAAGATACAGATACATCAGAGTACAAAAAATACAAAATCCCTGCCCTTATGAACTTACATTCTAGTGGAGGAAATAAACAATAAATAATAAACATAATAAATAGTAAATGACATGGTGTGTTAGAAGGTTATAAGTGCTATGGGAAAAACATAGAGGAAAAGGGGCATTGTGAATATGAAGGAATATGAGTTGCCATTGAAAGGGATTATTAGTGTATGCTTCATTAGAGGTTGACATTTGAGCAGACTTTGAAAGAGGTGTATTAATTATCAACTTCTGTGTAACAAACTCAGTGGCTTAAAACAATTAAACGTTTGTTTGCTTATGAGCAGTTCTTTTGGTCTGAGCTGGGCTTGGCTTTTCTCTGTAGCGCTTGCTCATGCATCTGTGATCAGCTGCAGGTTAGCTGGTGGCTGGCTTTAACTGATCTTGGCTGGGCTCTTTCCTGTGTATGGGTTTCAGCTGAGACACTTGATTCAGCCTTTTACAGTCTCTTACCCTCTAGTAAGTTAGCCTGGACTTTTCTTATGGTATAACAGGAATCTAAGAGAGAAAGCAGAAGCACCATAGGCCTGGGCTCAGAACCAGCACATTACTTCTGTTACATTCTGTTGTGCACAGCAAGTCAAAAGGCAAGTACAGATTTACAAGGTGGAGAAATAGATTTGACATCTTGATGGAAGAGCTACCAAGTCACATTGCAAGGGGTTGTGGATACAGAGAGGGATGGCCATTTTTGCTGTCTTCCACAGGAGGCAAGGGAGTAAGCTCTGTGGATGTAGGGCTGGTGGAAGGGGATGGGTGAAGAGTGGAGGAAGTGACAGGTAGAGGGAATCCTCTGTTCAGAGGCTCTGAGGTGAGAGTGTGCTTGGTGTTAGAAGAACAACAAGGTGGCTAGAGTGGGTATATTGAAGTAAGTAAGGAGAGAGTGTAGGGGATGAAGACAGAGAGAAACAAGGACAAAAATCAGGTAGAGTTTTGTTTTGTTTTTTGCCATAATGAGAACTTGGACTTTTACTCTGAGAGAAAAGAGGAACCCTTAGGAGGCTGCCATCAAGATTTTCTCTTCATCTTTGATTTTCAATAGTTTGAATATGTGTCTTGGTGTTTTTTGGGGTTTTTTTGTTGTTGTTGATGCTGTTTTTGAGTTTTGGGGAGGTTTTTTGTTTTTTTTGGTTGTTTGCTTGTTTGTGTTTATCTTTTTGGTATTTATCCTACAAAGGGCTCTCTGAGTTTCTTAGATTTATGGCTTGTTGTCTCATTATTTTTAGAACATTTTCCATCTTTATCTCTTCTGCTCTCTCTTTTCTTCCACTTATACACCTGACATCTTGTTCTCCTGTGCGCCACCACCGATAAGCCAGTGCTTGCATCTCATCTCTCCTTGGAAGGGTCTGTCTTTCCTTGGATTTCAGGCTGCTTGGTTGTCCTGTGACCTCAGCTCTGACAGGTTCAAGAAATGTTATGATTTTGTATTTCATGCATTTTTTCTCATTGTTAGGGTGGGAGCAACATTCTTCCAACTTTCAACTGCATTAGAGGATTTTTAAGTAGAGTTGGAACATAATCTGACATATTTTAACAAGAACAGTCAGGTTGCTGTATTGAAAACAGATTGAAGGTACAGAAAGCAAGGGGTCCAGCTAGGACTCTATTGCAGAATTCTAAGAGGGGACTCGTGTTGCTTTGAACTGGGGTGTAGAGGGGATAAGAAGTAGAGATTCCGGATATATTTTGAAGGTCAAACCATAGCATTTCCTGAGGCTTTGTTATGATACGTGAGAGAAGGGAAAAGTTAAAGATGATTCCAGGATTTTGGGTTTTAGCAACTGGAAGGAATGAGTTACTCTTATCTGAGATAGAAAAGAGTATAGATGGACAGGTTTTTTTTTTCAGATGTTTGGGAAAGCCAGTTTTAGACAGAAATCCAAGTGGAAATGTCAAATAGGCAGTTGGATATATGGGTCTAATGTTCAGAGGAAAGGTCCTAGCAAGAGATACAAATTTTGGAGTTAACAGCACATAGATGATGTCTAACATCTCTTCCTCCTATGCTCTTTTACAGGTAAGCCAGTGCTTGCATCTTCTGTCTTCTTGAAAGGGTTTGTTTGTCCTTGGATTTCAGCCTACTTGGTTGCCTGGCAACCTTAGCTTTCTGATGAGTTTAAGAAAAGTTATGATTTTTAGAAAGTGTGTATATAGAGAATGTTTCTAACAATTTCATTGTGTATAGGTATATGCCTTATTGCAAATGCTATGATGTTTATAAAAATGGATGTGTATTTCTAAAAAAAAAAATCCAAAGGGGAAAGAAACCACTACTTTTTTAAATAGGAAAGGGTAAGTAGTGATTGCTTATTTTAAGATGTTTGGTTTTTTTTGTTTATAGGAAAACCATCCCCTTGGTTATCAGTTGATACTGCCTTGTATATTCTTAAGGAAAATGAGAGTCAAGCAAATCTACAGCTCATGTGTTTTACTGAACTACGAAATAGAGAAGTATACCTATTTATTTTCTAATGTTTAGTTAAAAATATAGTATGACCTCAAGTTTGAGGAAAATAATAGTTTTTCTATATATTTTAAAACTTTTTATCTTCCCTTCCAATTAAGGTATATACAGTAATCACTATTCATATTACATATGTTTTATTAATTGTGAAGGACTTTTTCTTATTTGCTGAGATTTAAAAATTGAGGATTGATTGGCCATTTTGGCTTCATAACTTATAAGTTGTGTGACATTGTACTTCACTTTCCTCTTTTCTAATGACCTGATACCCCACATGTGAACATTTTTTTGTTATACTCAATAAAAATGATTGATGCCAGTGGATTTTTTTCCCCTAAATACAAGCAATTCAAGGCTTTGAAAATGTTCCTGTAGATGTTTGTCTTACTTATACTACTATTGCAAAAAAGAAAAACTTCAAGATTACTATCCTCAGGCTTGACTCATAGGGTCCAAAAACAGATTGATCTGAAGAAATGCTTTCAAATGATTTTATATTTTGCCCATGGGGTTGTTCTGATCTTTTCTAATTATACATTTACTCAGAGGCCAAATATGTGAGGCAGATACATAAATGTGGCTATTTGTTTTATGAGGACTACAAAATACATCTGCTACACAACAACAGGAATAATACTATTCAAGGGCTTACTGCAATATCATATTTAATCTTTATATAGGCCCAACGACAGACAAACATTTCCCTGATGGAATGTTATATAAAAGTCTTTATTGTTGGCTTCCTAACAGACAAGAATAGTTATAGGCAAGAAACAAATAAAATGACAACAGTTAATGTTTTGATTAAACTCTTCTTCAAAACTGACTACAAAGTTAAATTCAAGATAAAGCATTGTCTAAAACAATAGCTTTCCCACTTTGTTTTGGTTAAAATTACTTTCTTATGAGATTACATGTATAAAAATGTTAGTACATAGCAAGCCTATAATAAAATTTGGATGAGTTTCTATTTACCTCTTTACTATAGGCCTCTGTTTATCTGTAATATGTCTTATTTACAAAGGATTTTTAGTTTTAGTTTCACAGTTATTTTCTTTAAGAGTTTTGTGCCCATGAAAGACTTTCTATTTGCCAACCACTGTGGCAGTTCAAGTTTATATGTAGAGATAAGGGAGGTTCAAGGGATAACATATATTAGGAAACAGCAAGAACTGCTTTTCACTCCTGGATATCAGTCTACATCTGGCCAATCTAAAAGATTATGATTTCCAAAAGATGGGTTTGGTCAATCTTTAGTTTTCAAAATGGCCCTCACTTTTATTGGATTGCTTCTTTTATCAAAATAGGACATGGTCACTTTAGGATGATTATGGTTCCTCTGACTTGTGAGGGTAGAAATAGGGCTGAACCCAGAATTTGGATGAGCAACTTTGTTTTGTATATGAGTCCCCAGGATGACCTAAAATAAACCTGGGATTTGAAAGGAGTTTTAGACACAATACCAGACAGAATTCCCTAGGGTTATTCTGTGCTGAAGGGCAAATGGCTACTTGCTTAGATATTATACACGACTAGGAAATGCTTAGGTTTAATATATTTGACAGAGACAATCCCTAGGTTTTATAGGAAGCCATTGGGCTCCAGAAAGCACCTAGAAGGTTCATAGAGGGATGCCATTTTGCTTTTTCTTATAGAACAGGAGGATAAAATGTTTTCCTATACAAATGTCTTGGCACTCATTATAAATATCCTGTGATGGAAAAGAATTTTGTATAAGGTAGGTTTATCTGGGACTCTGCCTTCTTGTTTTATAGTCCATATTACATAAATAGTAGTAAAATTCCAGTGCTTTTGTCCACATAATTGTATTTTTACAAATATGGCTAATTCATACAAATAGGGAACTCTTTTAAAATATATTTAATTTTTATTTTGTGGCATAGAAATCTGAATTACAAATCATATATTTATATTTGAATCAAATTAGGCAACTATAACCCAGAAAAATTACTCTAAGATTTTTCTCTTTGCTTCCTGTTGAAATATTTGCATAACAAACATTTTTGAAGATTATTGGGAAGATTTAGAAGTTATATAACTTCGAACCTGTTACAGTTTTAGGCATTTGTTTTTAAAATATATAAAGAACTACATCTAATATTATTAGCCTTACCATTAACAAAAATATTTTGAAGCCTATAAAGCATTGATAGAACCATAATAGAATTGGTGAATATTGGTGAAAAAAGAAACTATTTCTAATGCTTCCCTTTCATAAGAAAGATTAAAATTCATTAAGACTCATGGTGGTTGTTTGTTTGTTTGTTTGTTTGTTTTTAAAATTCTTTTGAGAAAAGATGTTTGGGTGGACTGGTGAACTAGGACCTGGAATTTACTGGTTAATTCCTTCCACAACTGGCTGCAGGCTAAAGAAAGAAAGAAAACCAATAACAGAAGAAGCCCAGCTTGTATATAGAGATGAAACAGGGGAATTATTTCTCACAAAGGAGTTTAGGTAAGTTTTGTTTATTAAAGTTAAGAGCTATAACATCTAGACTGGATATATATCAGTAGCCTGTCTTCCATCCTTTCCTTTGGCTAGCTGCAAATCCCAACCCCAGATTCTAATCAATAGCTCAACTCATCCACTAGGCATCTGAAAGTGACCTTCTGCTCATAGGTCTGGGATTGCCATTCATTTCTGGGTTCCATACATTTGGCAAGTCAACTTTAGTTGTGTATCTACTGATTTCTCCTCCACTAGAAACAGGTCCTGCTAGTTGCACTATTGACTTAGATAGCTATCAAATATGAAATCCAAATAGGGTAGTCCTCCCATACCCTACATGTACACAGTAAGATCTGGCTGCAGGTAGAGAGGAAGAAGAAAGTAGATGGAGAAAGGAGAAAAGAAGAAGGGAACTTCTCTTTGTGTTCCTACTACATGTTGACATGCTGTGGTTGCTTTGGAAACTTGTTTATGTCATGTAATGCTAGACTGAGTAAAATATATATTTGGATACATTAATTTTATCATTCACAAATATTGTTTTTTATTTTATTCTTTTCCATTATGGTTTATTATAGGATATTGAATATAGTTCCCTGTGCTATACAATAGGACCTTGTTGTTTATCCATTTTATATATAATAGTTTGCATCTGCTAGTCCCAAACTCCCAATCCAATCCTCCCCCACTCTCCCTCCCCCTTGACAACCATAAGTCTGTTCTCTGTGTCTGTGAATCTGTTTCTGTTTCATAGATAAGATCATTACAAATATTGTTTAATGCCTTTATATTACTTCCTTTTGAAAGTTATCCTCATAGAAACCTTTTTCAGTCTAGTTGCCTTAGAGACAAATAATCTGCTATTTTTTTGTAATTTTAGGTCAGCTTTATCAGATATATTTGAAGTAATTGATTTAGATGGAAATGGTCTTCTTAGCCTTGAAGAATATAATTTTTTTGAACTGAGAACAAGTGGTGAGAAATGTGATGAAGATGCTTGGGCTGTCTGCAGAGGTAAGCACTTTTCTTTTTCTTAATAGATATGTAAAATATATATATATACATACACACACCCTTTCATCCTTAAGAAGTGAAATGTCAAATTTCTCCGTGGAATATTATAGCAATTAGGACAGTTTAAAAGTAGTAGCATTGTTTGTAGACCATAAAAAATTAAACATTTATTTTCCTTAAATTGGTAGTTGGTATAGTACTCAAGTTAAAAGAAAATGTGAATTACTTAATCATAATTTCTATGTTCTTTGGAGCTTAGAATGTAAAAAACTTTGTCTTAGCTCTGATAGCAAAGGGACTGAAGTGGTTGAGAGACCCAAACTGCGCCCAGGAGAGGGCAGCAAAGAGCTAATAGGCTAGAGTTTTACTAAAAATTAAGAGGTTTCCAGGAAGTTGTTTATATATGTTAAGAATTCTTTTGTTTTTTGTACTTGAGTTGAATTAAGAAAGTCCATCGATGGACGTATAAAAGCCAAAAATGCTAAGATAGGCAAAGAAAAATACTGAGAGCTAGGCGAAGTCAGTTGTCACTTGCAAGGAGTCTGGGAAGAGGGTAGAGCTTGTATATTTAAGCCAACGGCTGAAAGGTCAAAGGGGAAAGCCAGAAAGCCACAGCCAACTCTAGATCACAGAACAAGAAGTTGAGGAGGTTAGAATGCAGTCAGGAGAGAGATTAACTCACATGTTGCTGTCACTGGGGTAGTAATGTGTCCTAATCCTCTGGTTCTTGAAATGGTCTAAGCTTGGCAGTCAGTGAGCCAGAGAGGAGTCTGATAAGTCTGTTTATCTAAACAGCAAGTAAGGTAGAAATATTATTAATATAAAGGTTTTTAAAAATACATCTCTTTTTTTTTTCCCTTTTAAACATCTTTATTGAAGTATAATTGCCTTACAATAGTGTGTTAGCTTCTGCTTTATAACAAAGTGAATCAGTTATACATATACAATATGTTCCCATTTCTCTTCCCTCTTGCATCTCCCTCCCTCCCACCCTCCCCATCCCACCCCTCTAGGTGGTCACAAAGCACCGAGCTGATCTCCCTGTGCTATGCGGCTGCTTCCCACTAGTTACCTATTTTACATTTGGTAGTATATATATGTCCATGACACTCTCTTACCCTGTCACATCTCACCCCACCCCCTCCCCATATCCTCAAGTCCATTCTCTAGTAGGTCTGTGTCTTTATTCCCGTCTTGCCACTAGGTTCTTCATGGCCTTTTTTTTTTTTTTCCCTTAGATTCCGTATATATGTGTTAGCATACTGTATTTGTTTTTCTCTTTCTGACTTACTTCACTCTGTATGACAGACTCTAACTCCATCCACCTCATTACAAATACCTCCATTTCATTTCTTTTTATGGCTGAGTAATATTCCATTGTATATATGTGCCACATCTTCTTTATCCATTCATCTGTCGATGGACATTTAGGTTGCTTCCATGTCCTGGCTATTGTAAATAGAGCTGCAATGAACATTTTGGTACATGACTCTTTTTGACCTATGGTTTTCTCAGGGTATATGCCCAGTAGTGGGATTGCTGGGTCGTATGGTAGTTCTATTTGTAGTTTTTTAAGGAACCTCCATACTGTTCTCCATAGTGGCTGTATCAATTTACATTCCCACCAACAGTGCAAGAGTGTTCCCTTTCCTCCACACCCTCTCCAGCATTTATTGTTTCTAGATTTTTTGATGATGGCCATTCTGACCGGTGTGAGATGATATCTCATTGTAGTTTTGATTTGCATTTCTCTAATGATTAATGATGTTGAGCATTCTTTCATGTGTCTGTAGGCCATCTGTATATCTTCTTTGGAGAAATGTCTATTTAGATCTTCTGCCCATTTTTGGATTGGGTTGTTCGTTTTTTTGTTATTGAGCTGCATGAGCTGCTTGTAAATCTTGGAGATTAATCCTTTGTCAGTTGCTTCATTTGCAAATATTTTCTCCCATTCTGAGGGTTGTCTTTTGGTCTTGTTTACGGTTTCCTTTGCTGTGCAAAAGCTTTTAAGTTTCATTAGGTCCCATTTGTTTATTTGTGTTCTTATTTCCATTTCTCTGGGAGCTGGGTCAAAAAGAATCTTGCTGTGATGTATGTCATAGAGTGTTCTGCCTATGTTTTCTTCTAAGAGTTTGATAGTGTCTGCCCTTACACTTAGGTCTTTAATCCATTTTGAGTTTATTTTTGTGCATGGTGTCAGGGAGTGTTCTAATTTCATACTTTTACATGTTCCTGTCCAATTTTCCCAGCACCACTTATTGAAGAGGCTGTCTTTTCTCCACTGTATATGCTTGCCTCCTTTATCAAAGATAAGTTGACCATATGTGTGTGGGTTTATCTCTGGGCTTTCTATCCTGTTCCATTGATCTATATTTCTGTTTTTGTGCCAGTACCAAACTGTCTTGATTACTGAAGCTTTGTAATATAGTCTGAAGTCAGGGAGCCTGATTCCCCCAGCTCCATTTTTCGTTCTCAAGTTTGCTTTGGCTATTCGGGGTCTTTTGTGTTTCCATACAAATTGTGAAATTTTTTGTTCTAGTTCTGTGAAAAATGCCAGTGGTAGTTTGATAGGGATTGCATTGAATCTGTAGATTGCTTTGGGTAGTAGAGTCATTTTCACAATGTTGATTCTTCCAATCCAGGAACATGGTATATCTCTCCATCTATTTGTATCATCTTTAATTTCTTTCATCAGTGTCTTATAATTTTCTGCATACAGGTCTTTTGTCTCCTTAGGTAGGTTTATTCCTAGATATTTTATTCTTTTTGTTGCAATGGTAAATGGGAGTGTTTTCTTAATTTCACTTTCAGATTTTTCGTCATTAGTGTATAGAAATGCAAGAGATTTCTGTGCATTAATTTTGTATCCTGCTACTTTACCAAATTCATTGATTAGCTCTAGGAGTTTTCTGGTAGCATCTTTAGGATTCTCTATGTATAGTATCATGTCATCTGCAAATAGTGACAGCTTTACTTCTTCTTTTCCGATTTGGATTCCTTTTATTTCTTTGTCTTCTCTGATTGCTGTGGCTAACACTTCCAAAACTATGTTGAATAATAGTGGTGAGAGTGGGCAACCTTGTCTTGTTCCTGATCTTAGTGGAAATGGTTTCAGTTTTTCACCATTGAGGACAATGTTGGCTGTGGGTTTGTCATATATGGCCTTTATTATGTTGGGGAAAGTTCCCTCTATGCCTACTTTCTGCAGGGCTTTTATCATAAATGGGTGTTGAATTTTGTTGAAAGCTTTCTCTGCATCTATTGAGATGATCATATGGTTTTTCTCCTTCAATTTGTTAATATGGTGTATCACATTGATTGATTTGCGTATATTGAAGAATCCTTGCATTCCTGGAATAAACCCCACTTGATCATGGTGTATGATCCTTTTAATGTGCTGTTGGATTCTGTTTGCTAGTATTTTGTTGAGGATTTTTGCATCTGTGTTCATCAGTGATATTGGCCTGTAGTTTTCTTTCTTTGTGACATCTTTGTCTGGTTTTGGTATCAGGGTGATGGTGGCCTCGTAGAATGAGTTTGGGAGTGTTCCTCCCTCTGCAATATTTTGGAAGAGTTTGAGAAGGATAGGTGTTAGCTCTTCTCTAAATGTTTGATAGAATTCACCTGTGAAGCCATCTGGTCCTGGGCTTTTGTTTGTTGGAAGGTTTTTAATCACAGTTTCAATTTCAGTGCTTGTGATTGGTCTGTTCATATTTTCTATTTCTTCCTGGTTCAGTCTCGGCAGTTTGTGCATTTCTAAGAATCTGTCCATTTCTTCCAGTTTGTCCATTTTATTGGCATATAGTTGCTTGTAGTAATCTCTCATGATCTTTTGTATTTCTGCAGTGTCAGTGGTTACTTCTCCTTTTTCATTTCTAATTCTATTGATCTGAGTCTTCTCCCTTTTTCTCTTGATGAGTCTGGCTAATGGTTTATCAATTTTGCTTATCTTCTCAAAGAACCAGCTTTTAGTTTCATTGATTTTTGCTATTGTTTCCTTCATTTCTTTTTCATTTATTTCTGACCTGATCTTTATAATTTCTTTCCTTCTGCTGGCTTTGGGGTTTTTTTGTTCTTCTTTCTCTAATTGCTTTAGGTGCAAGGTTAGGTTGTTTATTCGAGATGTTTCCTGTTTCTTGAGGTAGGCTTGTATTGCTATAAACTTCCCTCTTAGCACTGCTTTTGCTGCGTCCCATAGGTTTTGGGTCGTCGTGTCTCCATTGTCATTTGTTTCTAGGTATTTTTTGATTTCCCCTTTGATTTCTTCAGTAATCATTTCATTATTAAGTAATGTATTGTGTAGCCTCCATGTGTTTGTATTTTTTACAGATCTTTTCCTGTAATTGATATCTAGTCTCATAGCATTGTGGTCGGAAAAGATACTTGATACGATTTCAATTTTCTTAAATTTACCAAGGCTTGATTTGTGACCCAAGATATGATCTATCCTGGAGAATGTTCCATGAGCACTTGAGAAAAATGTGTATTCTGTTGTTTTTGGGTGGAATGTCCTATAAATATCAATTAAGTCCATATTGTTTAATGTATCATTTAAAGCTTGTGTTTCCTTATTTATTTTCATTTTGGATGATCTGTCCATTGGTGAAAGTGGGGTGTTAAAGTCCCCTACTATGATTGTGTTGCTGTCAATTTCCCCTTTTATGGCTGTTAGTATTTGCCTTATGTATTGAGGTGCTCCTATGTTGGGTGCATAAATATTTACAATTGTTATACCTTCCTCTTGGATCGATCCCTTGATCATTATATAGTGTCCTTCTTTGTCTCTTGTAATAGTCTTTATTTTAAAGTCTATTTTGTCTGATATGAGAATTGCTACTCCAGCTTTCTTTTGATTTCCATTTACATGGAATATCTTTTTCCATTCCCTCACTTTCAGTCTGTATGTGTCTCTAGGTCTGAAGTGGGTCTCTTGTAGACAGCATATATATGGGTCTTGTTTTTGTATCCATTCAGCCAGCCTGTGTCTTTTGGTGGGAGCATTTAATCCATTTACATTCAAGGTAATTATCGATATGTATGTTCCTATTCCCATTTTCTTAAATGTATTGGGTTTGTTATTGTAGGTGTTTTCCTTCTCTTGTGTTTCTTGCCTAGAGAAGTTCCTTTAGCATTTGTTGTAAAGCTGGTTTGGTGGTGCTGAACTCTCTCAGCTTTTGCTTGTCTGTAAAGGTTTTAATTTCTCCATCGAATCTGAATGAGATCCTTGCTGGGTAGAGTAATCTTGGTTGTAGGTTTTTCTCCTTCATCACTTTAAGTATATCCTGCCACTCCCTTCTGGCTTGCAGAGTTTCTGCTGAGAGATCAGATGTTAACCTTATGGGGATTCCCTTGTGTGTTATTTGTTTTTTTTCCCTTGCTGCCTTTAATATGTTTTCCTTATATTTAATTTTTGACAGTTTGATTAATATGTGTCTTGGCGTGTTCCTCCTTGGGTTTATCCTGTATGGGACTCTCTGTGCTTCCAGGACTTGATTAACTATTTCCTTTTCCATATTAGGGAAGTTTTCAACTATAATCTCTTCAAAAATTTTCTCAGTCCCTTTCTTTTTCTCTTCTTCTTCTGGTACCCCTATAATTCGAATGTTGGTGCGTTTAATGTTGTCCCAGAGGTCCCTGAGACTGTCCTCAGTTCTTTTCATTCTTTTTTCTTTATCCTGCTCTGTAGTAGTTATTTCCACCATTTTATCTTCCAGGTCACTTATCCTTTCTTCTGCCTCAGTTATTCTACTATTGATCCCATCTAGAGTATTTTTAATTTCATTTATTGTGTTTTTCATCATTGCTTGGTTCCTCTTTAGTTCTTCTACATCCTTGTTAAATGTTTCTTGCATTTTGTCTATTCTATTTCCAAGATTTTGGATCATCCTTACTATCATTATTCTGAATTCTTTTTCAGGTAGACTACCTATTTCCTCTTCATTTGTTAAGTCCAGTGTGTTTTGACCCTGCTCCTTCATCTGCTGTGTGTTTTTCTGTCGTCTCATTTTGCCTATCTTACTGTGTTTGGGGTCTCCTTTTCACAGGCTGCAGGTTCATAGTTCCCGTTGTTTTTGGTATCTGTCCCCAGTGGCTAAGGTTGGTTCAGTGGGTTGTGTAGGCTTCCTGGTGGAGGGAACTAGTGCCTGAGTTCTGGTGGATGAGGCTAGATCTTGTCTTTCTGGTGGGCACGTCCACGTCTGGTGGTGTATTTTGGGGTGTCTGTGGCCTTATTATGATTTTAGGCAGCCTCTCTGCTAATGGATGGGGTTGTGTTCCTGTTTAGCTAGTTGTTTGGCATAGGGTGTCCAGCACTGTAGCTTGCTGGTCGTTGAGTGAAGCTGGGTCTTGATGTTGAGATGGAGATCTCTGGGAGATTTTTGCTGTTTGGTATTACGTGGAGCTGGGAGGTCTCTTGTGGACCAGTGTTCTGAAGTTGGCTCTCCCACCTCAGAGGCACGGCCCTGATGCCTGGGTGGAGCACCAAGAGCCTTTTGTCCACACGGCTCAGAGTAAAAGGGAGAAAAAATAGAAAGAAAGAAAGAAAGAGGCTATAATATAGTGAAGTAAAATAAAGCTATTGTAAAGCAAAGCTATACAGACAAAATCTCACCCAGAAGCGTATACATATACACTCACAAAAAAAAGGAAAAGGGGAAAAATTAATATCTCCTGCTCCCAAAGTCCACCTCCTGAATTTGGGATGATTCGTTGTCTATTCAGGTATTCAACAGATGCAGGCACATCAAGTTGTTTATGGAGTTTTAATCCGCTGCTTCTGAGGCTGCTGGGAGAGATTTCCCCTTCTCTTCCCTGTTCGCACAGCTCCTGGGGTTCAGCTTTGGATTTGGACCTGCCTCTGCGTGTAGGTCGCCTGAGGGCGTCTGTTCCCCGCCCAGACAGGACGGGGTTAAAGGAGCAGCTGCTTCGGCGGCTCTGGCTCACCCAGGCCGCGGGGAGGGAGGGGTACAGAGGAGGCGGGGCGAGCCTGCGGCGGCAGAGGCCAGCGTGACGTTGCACCAGCCTGAGGTGCACCGTGTGTTCTCCCGGGGATGTTGTCCCCGGCTCCCGGGACCCTGGCAGTGGCGGGCTGCACAGGCTACCGGGAGGGGCGGTGTGGAGAGTGACCTGTGCTCACACACAGGCTTTTTGGAGGCGGCAGCAGCAGCCCCAGCGTCTCACGCCCGTCTCTGGGGTCCGCGCTGATCGCCGCGGCTCGCGCCCTTCTCTGGAGTTCGTTTAGGCGGCGCTCTGAATCCCCTCTCCTTGCGTGCAGCGAAACAAAGAGGCAAGAAAGTCTCTTGCCTCTTCGGCAGCTGCAGACCTTTTCCCGGTCTCCCTCCCGGCTAGCTGTGGTGCGCCAACCCCTTCAGGCTGTGTTCACGCCACCAACCCCAGTCCTCTCCCTGGGATCCGACTGAAGCCGAGCCTCAGCTCCCAGCCCCGCCTGCCCCGGCGGGTGAGCAGACAAGCCTCTCGGGCTGCTGAGTGCTACTCGGCGCCGAGCCTCTGTGCGGGAATCTCTCCGTTTTTTCCTCTGCGCCCCTGTTGCTGTGGGGTCCGCGCTGATAGCTGCGGCTCGCGCCAGTCTCTGAAGTTCGTTTAGGCGGCGCTCTGAATCCCCTCTCCTTGCGCACCAGGAAACACAGAGGGAAGAAAAAGTCTCTTGCCTCTTCGGCAGCTGCAGACTTTTTCCCCGGACTCCCTCCCGGCTAGCTGTGGTGCGCTAACCCCTTCAGGCTGTGTTCATGCCGCCAACCCCAGTCCTCTCCCTGCGATCCGACGATCCGACCGAAGCCCGAGCCTCAGCTCCCAGCCCCGCCCGCCCGACGGGGGAGCAAACAAGCCTCTCGGGCTGGTGAGTGCTGGTCGGCACTGATCCTCTGTGCGGGAATCTCTCCGCTTTGCCCTCCGCACCTCTGTGGCTGCGCTCTCCTCCGTGGCTCCGAAGCTTCCCCCCTCTGCCACCCGCAGTCTCTGTCCGCGAAGGGGCTTCCTAGTGCGTGGAAACCTTTCCTCCTTCACAGCTCCCTCCCACTGGTGCAGGTGCCGTCCCTATTGTTTTGTCTCTGTTATTTCTTTTTTCTTTTGCCCTACCCGAGTACGGGGGGAGTTTCTTGCCTTTTTGGAGGTCGGACGTTTTCTGCCAGCATTCAGTGGGTGTTCTGTAGGAGCAGTTCCACGTGTAGATGTATTTCTACTGTATCTGTGGGAAGGAAGGTGATCTCCGCGTCTTACTCTTCCGCCATCTTCTCCAATCCTCCAATACATCTCTTTTTAACTGAAAGTTTATATACTGTAATCAGTAACAAGAAATGTATATTGATTTATAATAGTAAACTTCAATTAATAAGATTGATAACACACATAATAGAGTATTATTTTTAGGAGGATGTAATCATCCTGTAACTTTAATGATATAATATTTTGATTCTCTTTGTTCCCTTGTCATATATCAGTTGAATATATTTGTATGAGTACTTTCTGAGTTCTCTATTCTGTTCCACTGATCTGTTTGTCTCATCTGTCACCAGTACCACACTGTCTTGATTACTGTAGCTTTAAAGTAAGTTTTGAAGTTGGGTATTAATAAACTTTAAAAACTTAATGGAGAATTGATCATTTTAAGTTTTAAAAGTAGATTAGTTATTGATAGTCTCTATAGCATAGTATCTAGATACATTTTTCTTGAAAGTAATAATTTCTTTTTATTATGTATCAAATATTAATTTTTTTCATCTTGCTTTTCTACTTGGTAGCTCCAGCTTCCATTTTAGTGGCTACCATATCTTTCTATGATCTAATTTAATCTACATTTACTTTTTTTCCTTACAAAAGTTGTGAGTCACTTTCCAAACTCTAAACTTTTTAAACTATTCATCAGTCAACCAGTTTTAAACAGTTATGTCTCTGCCTCTTTTCTCACAATAATGTGTACAAAAGAGATATCTCAAATAAGAGTACCCATTTTCCTTCAGTATATTACAGATGGGAGTTGGAAAATAAGATCTTTCTTTTTTGTAGGACAATTAACAGAATGTAATCCAAAATGAGTAGCTGTTTATTATCTATATTATAGAAACATTCAGGAATTATATATATCTAGATATTTCTTCATGAATTTATGCTTATAAACAATGTTAAAATGGATGTACTTAGATTTGTCTGGGACATTCATGGACTCCAAAGTGTTCCCCATTATCTAACAGTTTTTTAGGGACCAGTGGACAATTCAGTTAAAATTAAAGCAATTAAGAATATAGCAGTCTCCTAGCCTGTGCTCAGCAACAAGAGAGGCCGCAATAGTGAGAGGCCCGCGCACCGCGATGAAGAGTGGCCCCCACTTGCCGCAACTAGAGAAAGCCCTAGCATAGAAACGAAGACCCAACACAGCCAAAAATAAATAAATAAATAAATTTATTTAAAAAAAAAAAAAAAGAATATAGCAGTCTCCTTAAACCTGGCACCATCCACATTTCCCTTTTGAAACACCAGTAGTTTGGGGGCTATTACATCAAATTCATTTGGGTTTAAATGGCAAATATATAAGAAGCATTTTAATTTTTGAAATACAGCGCTGGCTTTGGCAGCACATATACTAATTTTTGAAATATATGTCAGTATATACTTTAGATAAGCAGGCAGGTTGGAATTTATCCAGAAAAATTAAAGTTTCCTCTGATTTTGGAATATATTTGCACTATTTTTGACTTCAGATCTTGTTGAAAAACTAAATCATGCACTGTGACAGTGCTTATGCTGAGTTGTGGAAAATTAGAACAGTATCTCTCAAACATGTTTTGAGTCATTCTTATTTCACTTTTGTAGTGCTCACAGATTCCTAAGGCCTCCTTTAAAATAAACATTTGTGAATACTAATAAATAATAGACATTTTAGTAAGTGTATGAATTTTAAAATTATGTAAGAAAGAAACTTTTGGTTGTTTTGACAGAGAATTTCGATACAAAGAAGAATGAACTAACAAGACAGGGCTTTATGGATCTGAATCTAATGGAAGCCAATGATGGAGAAGGAGATCCTCGTGACCTTTGGGTAACTCTACACTCAATGGGCTACAATAAAGCTCTGGAACTGACAGAGGTAAAACAATCTTGAATTTTTGCAGTGGGTTTAATGTACATAATATTTTACCCCATGAGCATTTTCCTGACACAGGACTTTTGAATTGGGCTCTAAAATCCTTGAACTTAAATACATGAATGAATCCTGGGCACAACAGTATGTTTCTGCTAGTTTATACAAGTTCTTACCTGAAATTTAGTTACTGCCAACATTTAAGTAATTCAGCAACGAAAGGAGTTTGAGCATATGATATTCAGGAAAAAGATTGGTAATATAAAAAATTATATTTCTTAATTGGTGATGGCTATTTGAGTTGCTAAAATTTCGTTTCTATTCAGAGACTCTTTGTCCTAATAGAATAAAGGCTCTCATAATAAGGAGAATATGTCTGGATGAGAACTGGAATTCTGATCTTTTTACAGAGGTATTCCTTGGGTTAATATTTGTAAAACACTTGGAACAGCGCTTGGCTCATAGAAAGCACTGTGTATGTATTAGCTATCATTATTATTATTTATTAACATGATAAGGTATAAAAGTTGAATAAGACTCACAATAAACCAGAGGAATAATAAAAATTAGGCCTATTTCTTAAATTTTATATTTTTGTGTCCTTTAATAAAGTTTAGAATAAAGGATTTAATAGTTTTAGACCACACAATTAGATAACAATACATTTTTTTATAAATTAAAAATAGTATCTGTCCTTTCTATAAATAAATCAACCTCAGAGGGTAACACTACCACCAACAAATTTTAAGTTTTGGGTGTATTGAGTCTTTGGTTTAGTTCCTAGTTTTGACATCATTTAACATTCCTCATAAATTTGTTTTCTGAGAAGTTCTCTATAATTTTTTTTGCCATTTTTATTAATAAGAGGTGAATAGTTCCAGTAACTTTTTACATCCTACTTTAACCTAACATTTAGTGAATCTCACATTTTTAAGCATGGTGCAAAATCAGCGTCTAATCTGTGAATAATATTGTGTCTGCTACACATGCTTTCACTTAACAAAGGAATTAGTTAAGAGCAAATTAAGACATTTTATAACATTTGCTGATGTCATTGACTTCTGAAGTCACAGGCAAGAAGGATTTCTGAGACAAATATCTTTTTATTTAAATTTTATTTTTTTATTGAATAGGTAATATATTCATATCATTGAATGTTTGAAAGGTAAAAAAAAAAAAATTTATACAGTGAAAATGTCAAAGGATGATGAGACCACCACTCAGTAGCTGAAATAAAAAGACAAAAATGAATTGATTGCTTACTACAAGGGAGAGCTATCTGGTCAGGTGTAGTCTCTCTATGCAAAGCAGAATGTTCATCTTATTTATAAAGTGTTTTGGGGAAGCATGGTTACTCAGGTGAGACTGTTGACTGGTTGGCACTCAGTGGTATATTTATTTACATGAGTCTGTCTGTGATTGCTTGACTTTCAAAAGTGAGGAGCCAACACTGGCTGACTTAAACAAAAGTGTGTTTATTGAAGTGAGTTGTTGCAGATCAACTGAACAGTTTTAAAACAAGTTCTGGGGAGAGAGATCAAGATGGCAGAATAGAAGGATGTGGATCTCACCTCCTCCCACAAATACATCAAAAATACATTTACATGTGGGACAATTCTCACAGAATACTTACTGGACACTGGCAGATCTCATACAACCAAAACTACAAGAAAGATCACCACGTAACTGGGTAGGACGAAGAAAAAAAAAAAAGGAATCAGGATGGGACCTGTACCCCTGGGAGGGAGCTGTGAAAGAGGAAAGGTTCCCTCACCCTGGGAACCCCCCTCACCAGCTGGGAGATCAGCCAGGACAGAAAGGGAGATTCAGAGGCTCAGAGGAGAGTGCAGCAATAGGCTTGCAGCAGGCAGAGCAGAAAGAGACCAGCACAGATGGTCCTGGCCACCTTGCTGCACACTCCAGCCTGAGATGCGCATCTGTTGGTGTGCACAGTGGCTGGGTGCTGAAACTCGGGTTTCAGCGGACAGACCTGGGGAGGGGACTGGGGTTGGCTGCATGGAGACGGCCCAAAGGGGCTGGAGTGTGGCCTGGGCCGCAAATGGGGGTGTGCACAGGATGAAGCCTAGGTCTGCCATAGAAGCCCCGTTGTTAATGCATGCAAAGGGAGGGGCAGGGCCCTACACTAGCAGCCTCATTCTCCAGTGACCTCACAGCAGGCGCAGCTCCACCTCCATGAGCTCTGGGAGCACCAAGCTGCAGTTGCCCACATGCAGAGGCAGAGCTGAAATCTGAGCCAATCCCCAGGGGCCGCTCGACTTCAGAAGCCGGGCTGAAATCTGAGCCTTGTCCAGAGGCTTTGCAACTTTGATGGATGTATGCTGCCAGCACCTTTGTAAGCTCAGCACCTGTGGGACATCTGCATGGATTACTGGTGCTCCCATGGCTGGGGCAGGCCTGGAGTTAGCAGCTGTGGGCTTTGCAGGCATGCACATGCGAAGGCAGGGCCAGGGTCTGTGCTGATTCCCTAGTGCCCACAGCGGGTTCAGAGGCACAACTATATGTGACTACTGTGGGTCCTGGTGCCTGTGAACACAGTGCCTGAGGGACATCTGGGTTGATTGCCTGCAATCCCATGGCTGAGGTGGGGCGGAGGGCAGTGCCAACAACAGTGTACTTCGTGAGCACACGACGGGTGACACGCGACACTGGAGCACACTACCTTGTGGACAGCTCCCACAGAGGAATACTCAGTGGCTCTCCCAGCAGAGGTACTTCAACCCCACCTACCCCACACCACAGCTCAGAAATGGATCTGGGGACTTCTACTTCAACAACTGAAGAGCAGACCTTGACCCTGACAAGGCTATGACAGCCACAGAGCAAAGAGGAGGCCCTGCTCAACATCCAGTGAAGGCTCTGGTCACCACAAGTCCAATCACGCCCCCTATCAAGGGGATAACAGCCAGCACACACTGAGGAAAAATGTGGCAGGCATCCATACTAAAAACAGCCCTCGCACCAAAACTATTAGACTCATGCAGGCTACACAGGGATACTCCCACATAAAAACAGCCCTTCATGACCACAGTAGATACCTGTTTCTCCTAAATTCAGAGTCAGAGAAATATAAGTAGAATGAAGAATCAGAGGAACCACTCCCAATGAAAAGAACAAGAGAAAGTCCCTGAAAGGACAAACAATGAAACGGACCTCTCCAGTCTACTAGATCCCAAGTTCAAAGAGGAGGTAATAACAGCACTGAAGAGGGAGTTCCCTGGTGGTCTAGCGGTTAGGATTTGGCATTTTCACTGCCACGGCCTGGGTTCAATCCCTGGTTGGGGAACTGAGATCCTGCAAGCCTCACAGCGCAGCCAAAATAAAAAAAACAAAACAACACAACAACAGAACACTGAAGGAATTAAGAAAGCCTATTGATAGAAATGCAGATCAAGGAACTGTAACAAGGAACTAGAAACTATAAAAGAGGAGCCAATTAAAATTAGAAAACTTATTTGCTGAGATGAAAGCCAAGGTAAAGGCAGTAAATAGCAAACTAAGTAATGCAGAAAAACGAATAAGTTATCTGGAAGATAGAATAATGGAAATCACCCAATCAGAACAGCAGATAGAAAGATAAACAGCAAAAAAAAAAAAAAAGAAAGCAATATATGAGACCTATAGGATAATATAAAGCAAGCCAATCTATGCATAATAGGGATCCCTGGAGAAAAAGAAAGAGAAAAAGAGATTGAAAATGTATTTGAGGAAATTTTGGCTGAAAACTTCCCAAACCTAAAGAAAGAAACATATCCAGGTACAGGAAGCACAGAGGGTCCCAAACAGGATGAACCCAAACAGAACTATATCAAGACATATTATATAATTAAAATGGCAAACATCAAAGATAAAGAGTGGATTCTAAAGACAGCAAGATAAAAACAAAGAGTTAGTTACAAGGGAAGCCCCATAAGGCTGATTTCTCTACAGAAACATTGCAGGCCAGAAGGGAGTGGCAAGACATATTCCAAGTTCTGAAAGGGAAAAACCTGCAACCTAGGAAACTCTACCCAGAAAAATTATCATTTAGAATAGAAGGAGAGATAAGATAATGAATTTTTCAGATAAGCAAAAACTAAAAGAATACAGCAATACTAAACCTATCCTAAAAGAAATATTGAATGGTCTTCTCTAAATAGAAAAGAGGGCTTCCCTGGTGGCGCAGTGGTTGAGAATCCGCCTGCCAATGCAGGGGACACGGGTTCGAGCCCTGGTCTGGGAAGATCGCACATGCCGCGGAGCGGCTGGGCCTGTAAGCCACAACTACTGAGCCTGCACATCTGGAGCCTGTGCTCTGCAACAAGACAGGCCACGATAGTGAGAGGCCCACGCACCGCGATGAAGAGTGGCCTCCACTTGCCGCAACTAGAGAAAGCCCTCACACAGAAACGAAGACCCAACACAGCCATAAATAAATAAATAAATAGATAAATAAATAAATAAATAAAAATTAAATAGAAAAGAAACAAGAATCTATAGGAAAGAGAAAATCACAGTCAAATCAGGCATTACACAGAAAAACAATTTCTTTGTGAAAGCAATGATAACTACAATGAACAGCAAAAGCATAAACATGAAGATGTAAAAGAGGACATCAAAATAAAATGTGGAGGAGAGGAGTAAGAAAATGTAGGGTTTTTTTTTAAGAATGTGTTTGAGCCTATATGACTACCAGTCTAAAGCAAGTAGATATACTAATGGGTTAACATACTTGAAAAACAGGGTAACCACAAATCAAAAAAACATATAATAGATTCACAAAAAACAAGAACAAAAGAACTCAAGCATAACACAAAAGAAAACCATCAAACCACCAAAGGAAAAACAAAAAGAGAAAGAAAGGAACGAAGAAGAAATTGAAAATCTACTGGAAAACAAGGTTTAAAATGGCAGTAAATGCATATCTATCAATAATTACCTTGAATGTCAATGGACTAAATGCACCAGTCAAAAGACATAGAGTGGCAGGGTGGATAATAAAACAAGAGCCTACAATATGCTGCCTACAAGAGACCCACTTTAGGGTGAAGTACGCACAGAGATTGAAAGTGAGGGGATGGAAAAAGATATTTCATGCAAACTGAAATGACAAGAAAGCAGGGGTAGATAGCAATACTCAGATGAAATAGACTGTAAAATAAAGGCCATAAAGAAAGATAAAGAAGGACACTATATAATGATAAAAGGATCAATACAAGAAGAGGACATAACACCCATTAACATATATGCACCCAATATAGGAGCACCTAAATGCATAAAACAAATACTAACAGACATAAAGGGAGAAATTGATGGGAATACAATAATTGTAGGAGACTTTAACACCTCACTGACATCAATGGACAGATCATCCAGACAGAAAATCAATAAGGCAACAGAGATCCTAAATGATATAATAGACCAGTTAGACTTAATTGCTATTTTCAGGACATTACATCCAAAAAACGGAATACACATTCTTTTCAAGTGCACATGGAACATTCTTTAGGATAGACCGCATACTAGGACACAAAATAAGCCTCAACAAATTTAAGAGGACAGAAATTATTTCAAGCATCTATTCTGACCACAATGGCATGAAACTAGAAATAAACCACAGAAAGAGAAATGAGAAAAAAATGATTACATGGAGACTAAACAACATGCTACTAAAAAACCAATGGGTCAACAATGAATTAAATAAACAACTTAACCTACCACCCACCACCTTCTTAGAAAAAGAAGAACAAACAAAAATTAAGGTCAGCACAAGGAAGGAAATAACAAAGATCAGAGAGTAAATAAATAAAATAGAGATAAAACACATTAGGAAAAATCAATAAAACAAAGAGCTGGCTTTTTGAAAGGGTAAGCAAAATCAATAAACCTCTGGCCAGGCTAACCAAGAAGAAAAGAGAGAGGACCCAAATAAACAAAATAAGAAATGAAAAAGGAGAAATAACAGCTGATACTGCAGAAATACAAAAAACCATAAGAGTATACTATGAACAATTATTTGCCAACAAGTTGGACAACCAAGAAGAAACGGACAGGTTTTTAGAAGCATAAAGCCCACCAAAACTGAATCAAGAAGAAATAGGTAATTTGAACAGACCAATCACTAGAAGTGAAATAGAATCTATATAAAAAAAAAAAAAAAAAACTCCCTGCAAACGAAAGTCCAGAATCAATGGCATCACTGGGGAATTCTACCAAACATACAAAGAAGAACTTATACCAAACCTTCTCAAACTCTTCCAAAAAGTTGAAGAGGAGGGACACTCCCAAAGTCATTCTATGAAGCCACCATCACCCTGATACCAAAACCAAAGACACTACCAAGAAAGAAAATTACAGGCCAATATCTTTGATGAATATAGAGGCAAAAATTCTAACAACACATAAAAAAGATCATACACTGTGATCAAATGTATTCATCCCAAGGTGACAGGGATGGTTCAACATACACAAATCAATCAATGTGGTACACCACATCAACAAAAGCAAAGACAAAGCACATGATCATTACAATAGATGCAGAAAAAGCATTTGATAAAATTCAACATCCATTCATGATAAAAACTCTTACCAAAATGTGGTTAGAGGGAACATATCTCTACATAATAAAAGCTATTTATGACAAACCCACAGCCAACATAATATTCAATGATAAAAGCTGAAAACCTTCCCACTAAAATCTGGAACAAGACAAGGATGCCCACTCTCACCACTTCTCTTCAGCATAGTATTGGAAGTCCTGGCCACAGCAATCAGACAAGAAAATGAAATAAAAGGTATCCAAATTGGAAGGGAAGAGGTAAAATTGTCATTATATGCAGATGACATGATACTATATATAGAAAATCCTAAAGACTCCACGCAAAAACTACTAGAACTGATAAACAAATTCAGCAAGGTATCAGGATACAAGATTAACATACAGAAATCTGTTGCATTTCTTTACACTGACAATGAAATATAAGAAAGGAAAGTGAAAAAAAAATCTCTTTTAAAATCACATCAAAAAATTAAATACTTAGAAATAAACCTGACCAAGGAGGTAAAAGACTTATATGCTGAGAACTATAAAACATTGGTAAAGGAAACTGAAGATGATTCAAAGAAATGGAAAGATATTCCATGCTCTTGGATTGGAAGAATTAATATTGTTTAAATGGCCATACTTCCCAAAGCAATCTGTAGACTTAATGAGATCCCTTTCATGACATTTTTCACAGAAATAGAACAAATAACCCTAAAATTTATATGGAATCACAAAAGACCCAGAATTGCCAAAGCAATCCTGAGGAAAAAGAACAAAGCTGGAGGCATAATCCTCCCAGACTTCTGACAATACTACAAAGCTACAATAATCAAAAGAGTATGGTGTTGGCACAGAAACAGACATATGGATCAATGGAACAGAATAGAAAGCCCAGAAATAAACAAACACACCTACGGACTATTAATCTTTGACAAAGGAGGCAAGAATATACAATGGAGAATGGAGAAAAGACAGTCTCTTCAGCAAGTGGTGTTGGGAAAGCTGGACAGCTGCATGTAAATCAATGAAGTTAGAACACTCCCTCATACCATACACAAAAATAAACTCAAAATGGCTTAAAGACTTAAATATAAGACTTGACACCATAAAACTCCTAGAGGAAAACATAGGCAGAACAGTCTTTGACATAAATTGCAGCAATATTTTTTTTTGATTCGTCTCTTAGAGTAATGGAGACAAAAGCAAAAACTAATAAATGGGGGGCTTCCCTGGTGGTGCAGCGGTTGAGAATCCGCCTGCCAATGCAGGGGACACGGGTTCGAGCCGTGGTTTGGGAAGATCCCACATGCCGTGGAGCAACTAGGCCCGTGAGCCACAACTACTGAGCCTGCGTGTCTGGAGCCTGTGCTCCGCAACAAGAGAGGCCGTGACAGTGAGAGGCCCGCACACCGCGATGAAGAGTGGCCCCCGCTCGCCGCAACTAGAGAAAGCCCTCACACAGAAACGAAGACCCAACACAGCCAAAAATAAATAAATAAATTTTAAAAAAATTAATAAATGAGACATAATTAAACTTAAAAGCTTTGCACAGCAAAGGAAGCCATAAACAAAGTGAAAAGACAACCTATGGACTGGGATAAAACATTTGCAAATGATGTGACCAACAAGGGATTAATCTCCAAAATATCAAACAGCTCATATAGCTCAATATCAAAAACAAAAACAAAAACAAGCAATGCAATCAAAAAACAGTCAGGAGACCTAAATAGACATTTCTCCAAAGAAGACATATAGATGGCCAACAGGCACCTGAAAAGATGCATCACTAATTATTAGAGAAATGCAAATCAAAACTACAATGAGGTACCACCTCACACTGTTCAGAATGGCCATCATCAAAAAGTCTACAAATAATAAATGCTGGAGAGCGTGTGGAGAAAAGGGACCCTCCTACACTGTTGGTGGGAATGTAAATTGGTGCATACACTATGGAGAACAGTGTGGAGGTTCCTTAAAAAACTAAAAATAGAGTTACCATATGATCCAGCAATCCTGCTCCTGGGCACATTTCCAGAGAAAACTCTAATTCAAAAAGATACATGCACCCCAGTGTTCATAGCAGTGCTGTTTATAATAGCCAAGACATGGAAGCAAACCTAAAAATCCATCAACAGAGGAATGAATGAAGAAGATGTGGTATATACATACATACACACAATGGAGTACACACACACACACACACACACACACACACACACAATGGAATACTACTCAGCCATAAAAAAGAATGAAATAATGCCATTTGCAGCAACGTGGATGGACCTATAGATTATCATAGTAAGTGTAGTAAGTCAGACAGAGAAAGACAAATATTATATGATATCACTTATATGTGGAATCTAAAATATGATGCAGATGAACTTATTTACAAAACAGAAACGGACTCACAGACATAGAACAAAAACTTATGGTTACCAAAGGGGAAAGAGGGGTAGGGGTAAATTATTAGGAGTTTGGGATTAGCAAACTACTATATATATAAAATAGATAAACCACTGCATATAAAATAGATAAACAACAAGATCCAACTGTATGGAACAAAGAACTCTATTCAATATCTTGTAATAAACTATAACAGAAAATATGAAAAAATATATATATAATATATACGTACGTATCTGTGTGTTTATATATATACATACGTATATAACTGAATCACTTTGCTGTACACCAGAAACTAACACAACATTGTAAATTAACTATTTTACTTATAAAAATTAAATATATATTAAAGAAAAAAACAAGTTCTGATGACTACTCATTACCATGACAACAGAATAATCAGTTTTTTCATAAGTTTATGGGCACTTTTTTATTCCCAGTCTTTCCTTTTGATTTTCATCCAGCTAAGGCTGCAGAAAAAACCATCAAAGATTCACTCAACCACTGATGTTGATTCTCTTTGAAGAGGTTTCCTCTGTGGAGATCTAATTTTCAGTTTGTGTGTGTATCATGATTTCATCCTGTTTTTGCCTTTAAGTCATCTGTTGGGAAAGTAACTTTTTAAGTTACTGAAGCATTTTAAGATTCTGGACAACATTAAACTCTGAGACAAGTACAACTAGAAGTATTATAAGAAAGGACTGAAGGGCACTCCAGAATCATGACCCCAGATTTTCCAGACTTGGCCGAGAAAAGTCCCAAGGACTCCCTAAGTCTATTTTTTATAGCCTTTTGTAGTTTTAGTTAGTTTTACTTCTAGTGTTAATCCAGGTACAACCTGAAGTATTAGCATTAGTTCAGATGCCTCCCTGATTGTTCAAAAGAAAGTCAGGCTTTTTTATTATCTATACCTATTCGAGTTAAAGAATTTAACTCAACTGGATTGTTGTGCCCCCAGGGCTTAGGCTATATTAATTACTGTGTCAACCAAAATGAAGGAACAATTTTTTGGTGATCATGTGAAGTGGCATAACTGCTGTGCATTGGCTTACTATCTTCAGGAGTCTTTTGCAGAAAGGGTTTTATTCTTTTGGGGTGTATGTAAGGAAATATAACCCACTGAGGGTATTGGAGGGTCATGCCCTTGGAATGGCCTAACTAATAGCTGTACAAAATAATTTACCTTCGTTCTGGGTTGGCATTAAATAGTCTGATTTCCACATAGAAGCTGCACAAATCATGTAATCATCCTTTATGGGATTGTAGGTATATTGTTTCTTGGTGCTGTGACAAATAATAAATATTGCATTTTTATTTCTCATAGTTCAAACATATTTTCCTTAAAGCCTAGACTTAGGAAAGTCAGTATTACTAATAAGGAGAACATGATAGGCTAAGTCAGACATATATACCCTTAAATCAGTAAAGAGGAAAGCTATGAATAAACAAGAGTGTTCAAAGAAGACTGTAACCTATAGAAGAATCTTGCTCCAGTGGTCTCGAGAGGAAGCTTCTTACTTCATATGGTCATGTGCTTATTGAAAGGTTTTTGGATTAGCAGTTAATTCTGTGTACAGCTGGCTTCTGGAGGTTCTCTGGAAAACCTCACTTTAGGATCTTTAAAGGATGTATCTTTCTAATTCTGTTAAGGCCCTTATCGTTTTCCCAGGGATTTGGGAATGATAAAGACAAAAATGTTTTGAGTAAGGAGCAAAGCCTTACATAATCCAAATTTATGACTAATTGTTCCAGTTAAATGTGTCCCTTGTCATGGGATCAGTAAATTGAAATGTCCTAGGCAGTCATGATGGTTGTGACCTTTCAACAGGGAAATATTTTGATCCATTCTGAAAAGAAATGTGCTATTATTAGTACGACATATTCAGAAACCATAGCAGGAGAGGCAACTGTAGAAATTCAATTTGGAAATGCCCAGAGTCTTTTAGAGCATAGTCTCAGTTCATGTCCCTCAATTTTTCTAGGTTAATTTAGTTACAAATAAAGCATGGACTGACTTTATCCTTCATCATCCTATGAAGGTTTTTTCCTTAGTGTTTGATATTATAGCCAGTTTGTCCCTATTGGAATGAATTGTTTCACAGAGGATTTAATCCTTTATTTTTATAGTCCAGGTGGCTATTTTGGTTTTGTCAGATCTTAATCCTCGTGGTTCTTATAACCTGATTGTACCCATTGTTTCTTTTCAGAATTTGGCAGGCCAAAATTTGTATATCTACAATGGAATCCTTGAACTTTTCCATGGATTTTTTTTTTCCATGGATTTTATTTTGTTATTCTTACAATGCTTTTACATAAGGACTTTAGTCAGAGTAGTCTGTTTAATATAATGGTGTGTTAAAAGTATTTGTATAGTACTTCTAAAGTATTTCTGTGGTATCTATAGTATAGATATTAGCTTCTATAGAACTTCTTTTACTGTCTCTTCCTTTATGATAGCAATTATTTTAGGTATCAAAAAATGTATTTGTTGTTCATTTTTAAAGAGTACTTGAGAAAGCACAAAAAAAACCTTGTTTTTTTTCTATAACATTTTTTAAAAGTCAATTATTCTAAAAGCATACTAGCTGTTAGCTTATATGTATTTTACTCTCTTCTACTGATTTGGTATGCCTTAGAGAGAGCCATAATTTAATCATTTGAGCTAAGCTATTTCATGGTAAGGAAATAGATTTTACAAAAGAGACTAAGCTACTTATTGTATGTCAAGCCTGGTATTGTCCTTTTTATTTTTTTAATATAACCCCATCAGCAAACAATATTAAATCAGGATTTGGTATTGAAGCGTCCAAAATTTTTTTCTGGGCATGGATACTTCTTGATTTACAGAATCATAATGAGGAGATTCTCCTCATTCAGAGTTGTTGGATTGAAAGTATTAAATCAGCAGATGGTAATACAGGGAGAAAGTAATGATTCATAATTAATTAATTGGTATAAAAATATTGACTGCTTCCATTAATGATAGGGATATACACATGTGATAACATTTTATTTAAAGGATTCATACAAAATCTGAAGGTATTTGGACTGATTTAGTTTTTTTTTTTTTTTTAATAAATTTATTTATTTATTTATGGCTGTGTTGGGTCTTTGTTTCTGTGCGAGGGCTTTCTCTAGTTGCGGCAAGCGGGGGCCACTCTTCATCGCGGTGCGCGGGCCTCTCACTATCGCGGCCTCTCTTGTTGCGGAGCACAGGCTCCAGACGCGCAGGCTCAGTAGTTGTGGCTCACGGGCCCAGTTGCTCCGCGGCATGTGGGATCCTCCCAGACCAGGGCTCGAACCCGTGTCTCCTGCATTGGCAGGCGGATTCTCCACCACTGCGCCACCAGGGAAGCCCCTCCTTCTCTTATTTTTTAAAAAAGAATTTAATGGTATAAATTCCTTTTGGAATTCAGAACTGGGAAAAATTTCCTTCTTTTTTTAGATATTGAGAGCTATGTAATACACTCTATTTCACTTTTATCTTGGCTAACAGGTAGCTAAGAACCACACTTTGTGCAAAATTTTAGTAGCATGCCTTAATCTAGGTTTTTTTATTACCGTCTTCCCCGTCTTCCTTATTATATATTGTTAATATTTTTACAATTACCAATTTACAATGAATTGTTTTCTTCCGTCTTGTATGCTTCCTATATTAACTTAGTAGGATAAAAAAGATAAGTAAATAAAAGATCAAGTCCATGAACAGAAAAAAATAATACGGTTAAAGGGCACCATTTTTAGAGTAGATAAGATTTTATTTAAAAATTTTAGGGAATAAGTCTTTAACAAAGACTTTAAGACGTTTGAGGTCAGTGACATCTGAATGTAATATTGATACTCTTTGGTCGAATAAAACAAATAAGCAAGACTTGAAAAATGGTAAAATAATACCAGAATCTATTCAGTACTGAAAAAATAAATTAAACCTTTAAAATGCCATAATCATAATTATTACAAATTTTTTTAGAATTCTATATTGTGAAATATTTTGACACATGTTACCTATTAGATATTTCTAGCAACTCTTGGCAGGATATATACTGTTTATCCCCACCTTCTCAATGAAGAAACCGAGCCTCTTAGAAGTGAAATGACTTCCCCAGATCACGAAGCTAGTAAATGGCAAAACCCAATTACAAACTCAGATCTTCTGCTTTCTTTTCCAACGATTTTTCAGTCTACTATCTCTTAAAAAGGTGACTTTATTATTGCCAAAGGTTGGAGTCATTAAATATTTTTAAACTTTTTTAAAAAAAATAAAAATGTATATTGTTCTACTAAGTTCAGACTTTTATCTTTTGTCCCCATAATAAAAAGTTGATCATCAATTTGTGTGAATTCATTCATTTACTCAACGAATACACTTTAATGCCTACAAAAAGTAAGCTTGTAATAAAGAGGCACAGTGATGAATAAAATAGTCAAAAATTCTGCCCTCATGGACATTCCATGAAGGAGGATGACTAATTAAATGCAAAATTAATAAAATCATTTCAAAAGTGTTTTGAAGGAAACAAGCCAGTGGCCAAAGTAGAGAACAGTGGGGGAGTGAAGGAGATTGGGGGACCAGAGCCACTGTCTCTGCAGAAGTGACACTTAAGCTTAAACCTGAAAGAGGAGGATGAGATATATATGTGAAAAGGTATGAATCTTCTAAGCAGGGAGAATACTACATACGAAATCCCTGACACAGGAAGGAGCTTTATTTGTTCTAGGATATGAAAGAGCAGAGTAACTGGAACATCTCCTGCAAGGCAGGAGACGGGGCTGTATAGAGAGGCTACCGTGTGCAGTATCTTGTAGGCTACAGTAGAGACTAAAGAGTAGACATTAGAAAAATCTATTTCCAAATGCAGAAAATCTCTTTAGATCTCAGATTTTTAAAGGTGCTTTTACACTAACTATAAACTGTGTGAATTAATTTTTCTACACTTAGTTATTTTTGGTGCTGTATATTCGTGTATTGAGTTTCACATAATTTCTTTAGAGCCTGTTGATGAATTCTTTCTGTAGTCTTTCTGTAGTTAGGAAAGGAAATTAAGTAACTAACATGACATGAGTTAGCTTTAGAGCAAATGGAGGGGTTGGTGTAAAGGAGGTTTCTTTCCTTTTCTATGAACATTATCAGTTAATATGCAACCAAAAAATCAGAATTTCATGCTTTTTTATTAATCAATTCATAGTACTAAAATTTTCCTCATAAATGTGTATCAGAAGGACAAGCTAGAAAGTATCTTCTTAAGTCATATGATAAACATATTAATAATAAATAATTTAAATTCTATCAAAAGGCTAAAACAAGGTTTGATTTATTTTTCATTTCAGGCATGCCCATTTGTCATCGATATCTATGCAGACAAATGCAAGCCAAGAATTAAAACTGTCCATATGGAGGCATGCAGTGGGCAACTTGAGAAGGCCATTTGTAAATCTGTTCTTAACAAAGGCGATGCCAAAGTAATGGATGGCTATGAAAATATAATTGTACATACTTATAAGTGTGACACCTGGATAACGTCAGTTATTGAAAACAAGGTATCAGTTATGAGGTGGTTCTCCTCATAACAGCAATGTTTGCTACTATGTTCCATCTTCTTTCTCACCCTATTCTTGCATAGTAATTAAATACCCCATTACATTAATAATATCTATAATAGTCAATTTATTCTTTTTTCTTTTTGAGTTTCTAACTCAAACTGGGCATGATAATTTTTATATATTTTTAAGGTATATAATATTTACTTTATTTATTAGATATTTATTTTTTGTGTTTCTTTATGAGACAATTGTTTTTCTCTTAAAATATTATGAAAATTAAATATTTGGAGATCTATGAAGATAGAGCATAATCTGGGTACAAAATATTTTATTTAGTTTGTTACTAAAAGTCTTCACACATAACATAGCTATTTTAAACAATGGACATCATGTTTTAAAGAAATATAAACAAAGTAAAGAAAAGAATGTAGCCCAACTGTTTTATACAAACTTTGCAGTATCAGAAATCCTACAGATTATCATCATTTTATCCAATTAAATATATTCTACTGTCCAGGACCTGTTTTATTTATTTATTTATTTATTTATTTATTTATTTATTTATTTATTTATTTATTTTTGGCTGTGTTGGGTCTTCGGTTCGTGCGAGGGCTTTCTCCAGTTGCGGCAAGCGGGGGCCACTCTTCATCGCGGTGCGGGGACCGCTCTTCATCGCGGTGCGCGGGCCTTTCTCTATCGCGGCCCCTCCCGTCGCGGGGCACAGGCTCCAGACGCGCAGGCTCAGCAATTGTGGCTCACGGGCCCAGCTGCTCCGTGGCATGTGGGATCTTCCCAGACCAGGGCTCGAACCCGTGTCCCCTGCATTAGCAGGCAGATTCTCAACCACTGCGCCACCAGGGAAGCCCCAGGACCTGTTTTTATCAAGCCAATTATTTCTGACTTTGGCCATCTTCTCTGCTACTATTGATATTGCAGGTCAAGAGAATACACACATAAATTCTTAAAGTCAGATATACTGAGTTTTCTAGAAATTATAAATTTTTATAAAATCTTACTCAAGATGGCTAGGTTTTTAGAACTGTTGGCTTATTTCTTTTAGTTCCTGGGTGAGATTTACATTATTTTTTTGCCTGCCATAAATTTCTTAAAGTGCTTAAGATTTGACTGAGTATTGAGTCAATGTGAATATATATTATGTAACTCTCATAGTCACAATAGGGGCCACTAGAAAGTATAACATGGTCTCTGCTGTCAAGGAGTTTATGGGCTAGTTGTAAAGGCAAAATTAATACTCTCGAAACAACAGTTAAATGTTAAATTACATAGTACTGTTTGTGTGTGCAATAAGAATTCAACTGTATTTGCATCTCTTGTACTTGATGTTAGTTTGGACTATAGAAGTTGGGGAAGAGTTTGTGATTAGGGGGAAGGGAACTGTGATGTGGGATTTAAACATGTGTATAGGATTTGAAGGATAACTAGGATTTAGATTTAGTCTGAGCTAATGTTTCTGTGTTTCTATAATGTCTTCTTTGTTTCTATAGAACCCTGTGAATATCTCTATCACAAGACTTGCAAAGTGTTTTGCAATTATCGTTTTGTTTGTATGTATTTAGTAAAGAAAGGACTAGCAACTTATAAAATCTTTCTTTTATAGTCAGATAATAAAGTGATTATTCACATCAACAACGAGCTGAGTAAAAACTGTGTAAACAACAGAGGACTTGACATATTTGCAGTAGAAGTGGCACCAAAATCTACAATGGTAATGCATTGTTTTCTTATTAAAGCCTTTTGTTTTATCAATTTGAAAAAAACATTTTTGCTATTAATGTTATGGATAAATATGTAGATATGAAATAAAGTAGAAAATTATTTTAAGTATGATATTTGTATTAGTACCATCCTGTACTATGAGATAGGAGACTGGTTCTAATCCAGTTCTCACTATTTGGTTCAGTGATTATGGGACATTCACTTAACTTCTCTGTTTCAGTCTCTTTTTTGTTTGTTTCAGTCTCTTTAAGTGTAAAATTAATGTAATGTCACCAGTTTTAGGTACTTCACAAAATTAATGTAAAGATAAAAATAAAATGATATATGTGAAAGCACTATTGAATATTATATAGAAATACAAAGTAGTGTTAATAGTAGTAGGACTTTTGACAACTCAAAATATTTTTATCTACATTATTAAGATTTTCTGAGGTAACCTAAAAGAGAAAATGCCTGTGAGTTTTATATAACCAACTAAGTCAAGAGCTAGGAATAGCTGAAGTTCTGGTGTTAGCAGAACTCTGGGTTTCTGATTTAGCCAGGAGTTCAAAGGCAGGGAGAGATCAGTAGACCCTGAAACTAGTTTAGTCAAGGGAAAAAGGAGAAAACTTTCTATTCTTTCCCTTTTTTTCTCCATACTGTCAGTGAAATCCTAAAACATGCTAAAACAGGATAAGAAGAGTTTATCTTTTCTGTTATCCCAATCATGGTTTTTTTTATATGTTCTAGGCTTAGAGAGGAAAGAATATTTACTTCCCTTTCTACCACTCCTCTTTACCCACATTCACAAATACCAACTACCAAATACTACATTACGTAAAATTTAGGCTGGATTATCCTGTTAGACATCAGATCGTAGATTGCAGGTCCCTGCTAAGGACAAATATTAAAGAATTTTATCTGCACAGATATATTTTTTACATAGGTTCTAGAAATGTTGTCCTATTGAAAAATTAGCCCAAAATTACAGTATATAAAAGGAAGGTAAAGGCTTTCTATTTTTATATGCAGGTTTGTCAACATGTGATGCCTCTGAATGAACGACAAGAATGGATATATTATTGTGTGTATTCCCTTATATCTTAAACACTGTTTTTAGGAAATAATTTTGCTTGAGACTATCAAACTAAGAAGAATTATTTCAAGTTTAGTCTGTTATTTGTTGATCAACAAAATGCTAATCAATTTAACTGATGTACATAATAATCATTTTAATTTGTATGCATTTACATGTCATGTCCATATTATATACTTTATTATTAAAATAGAAATAATTTTTTTAATGTGTGGCCTTATTAATTTAATGGGAAATCTGGGCATATTTCATTTATGACTAGTAAATTGAAATCAAAGTACAGGTAAACTTTTAAAAAGTAATACTCAATGAATTCTATAAAATCCTATACACTTTTGATTTATTTATCAAAAAAATCCTGGAATAAAATGTAAATGGGCAAGCTGCAGTGAGTGCCTTGTGCTTTATCCCTGTGCTCTGGCCTGTCCAAGAAGCCCAGTGGATCCAGGACTCCTGTCCTCACCGGTATAGTCACAGGCATGTGGCTGTGAGAGGACCAGGAGTCCTCCTTCCTGCTGCTGCTGCTGTGGCTGGTGGCGTGCAGCCCCTTCACCGCTTGCTTCTTCACTGGCAGCCTCGATCTCCTGCTGCGCCTCTTCAGCCTTGAGCATGTGCCCTCCCACAGGGCTCTGCTGGTGCTCAAGCCCCAGGCCCGAGTTTCTGCCATTGGCAGTGGCAGTCACAATGAGTCAGAGAACAGTTGGATGTTGCGTTTACTTCTGATGAGATTGCTATCTTAATGCACAGTAGCACAAGTAGATACAACAACTGATGGGACTGGTCGATGTGTGATTTGACACTTGAACAAATTAGAAAGTTTAATCCTGCAGCAGATCACAGATTCAGGAATAATTTCCCTGATGAGAAGATCCCTGCCCTGAGGGAAGCTGGAGCAGAGTGCCTGAAACATAACGTCACAGTCTTCTTTGATGTCAAAGGCCATGCAAATATGGCTACTGATGTTCTAAAGAAAATGTGTATGGAATTTCCTCAACTATACAATAGTAGTATTATTTGCTCTTTCTTGCCAGAAGTTATCTATGAGACAAACAGATCACAGTGTAGTAATGGCTTTAACTCACAGACCTTGGAACCTTAGCCATACAGCAGATGGGACTATGATACTCTCTGGATACAATCCATGTTTGTGGTAATAGATGTTTCGTTTGCTTGGAGCATACGTAATATCTTATGGTACCTGTGTGGAATTTCAGGTTTCCTCATGCAAAAGGATTTTGTATCCCCAAACTACTTGAAGAAGTGGTCAACTAAAGGCATTCAGGTTGTTGCTTGGACGGTTAATACCTTTGATGAAAAAAGTTACTATGAATCCCATCTTGCTTCCAGCTCTGTCACTGACAGTGTATTGGAAGACTGCACATCAGTTCTAGACTCTCCCCCAACCCCCTCCCCAAGGAAACATGTACAGAAACTGCCTGCTGGTCTCATGCAGGGATATCAAAATACCCCTTGTGCTAGCCCAGACCCTGGGAGATCAGGTAGCTCACACAAGTAATAGTAATTGCATTTTTACCTGAACCAAAGCAAAGTCTGGTGTTGCCAACATGCTCCATGGAATGCCTGAGTTCAACACTTGCTCTTGAAAATCTGGGTCTGCAAAAAGGCACAACAGCTCCTGCCACGACCTAAGTGAGGCATACACCTTAACCTGGTGAGGATAAGCACAGACTGAGTTGTGAAATTTGGGGGTACAGATGCAAATACATGGGAAATGCACCATCACTCAGAGTTTACATTTTAAAACTTGCCACGCTTCTGTAACATTTATTTCAAATACTGTATTCAGCTATGTTATCAATGTATTGTGGCTGTCAAACTTGTGACCACACTAAAAATCATTAAAAGGAATAAAAAAGTGAATGCAGAAACAGCCATTTAATTATATACTGTATTTAGTTTTCCCATCAGAAAATATAATTAAAGCAAAATTTGTAGAAATTAATTTTTGTATTAAAGAAGCCAAAATCTAATCACAACAGTAGGAATATTTTGTTCTGACAGTAAATTGTTTAATGGATTTACTTGTGGAGTATTTTTAATTAAATGTATTTTGAAATAATAGAAATTAAATCAAATAGCAATTAATGAAGTAGTACAGTGCATGAAAAATTATATTAAGCAATTTAGAACTGCGTAACCATATCAGTAACAGAATATTTGGCTAGTAAATGTCAGCTTTTGAAATATGAATACCAGTATAGCAGTATATTATTTTTACCCAGCACATGCTAGCACATAGTTTAAATGTCACTTGGATTTTTGGCCCTTGATTAGATGTCTGTAAAATGGGTTGTCATTATCTAGCAGTTTGAATTCTTCAGATGATGTCTTAAAAAGAAATGCAATGTGAAAGCATTTTATTAATTGCCAGATGCTTTGTAAGTCAAATAAATGTGGCCTTATATTCTATTTCACAAAGTATTGAGTTGCAGGAAATAAATTATCTGGCTCTGTTACCAAAAGCCTATGACAAAGTTGCTATCTTTGCAGCAAGTTGTAAAAAGGCTTTTTATAATAGGATGATACGTGACATAAAGTGGTATCGTTGGAACATGGAGACTCAAGAAAGAATAGTGAGCACTTAAGCCTAATCTTCCACCACTGTCACCACTTAGACATACCAAGGCTTTTTTCTTCTTCCCATTACTCACTTATTAGAGGGGAAAAAAACCCAGCTATCTTATGGTCCCATTTTCAATTACTCAGTAGAAAAGAAAGATATTTTGTTTCAAGTTAAACTTTCTTCCAAGCAAATGAAAATCCAAGGGAATCAGCTAGTTAATGATTATAATAAGCTGGGTTCCATTTTTTGACCTTTAAGTAAATGATTTTCTAAGGATTACTTCAGTACTGTGGTACTAGAATATCCAGAAAAAATTAATTCAAGTCCTGAAATACCAGACTCATAGGTTGATAATGATTCTTTATTCAACTAAAATAAAGTTGATTAACATGTAAGAATGTTTTCTTTAAATTCAAGAGGTGCTACCCTTTTTCAGGGTAGTTTTGTGCAGATTGACTATTACATTTTCAAAGGTAACTTTTCATGTTGTTTAATTTTAAAAGCACAAGGAGTCAACTTACGAAAAAGACATCTAAATGCCCCAAGTCTCTCCTGTGCCCTTCCTATCTTCATGGTATCTACATTAAAGCTCCCCATGAATAAATTTTATCTACAAACACTTCCTTGAAATTGGCTTTTTTTTCATCATTATTTATATGTGTTCTAGACTTTCCATCTTTAAGAAACCTCTCATTCCCCATCTATCTCTATCATTATTCTGTCCTCCCCTTCACACCAAAAAGACATGAAAGAATTGTTTGCTATACCTACTTTTTTGACTCCCATTCATTCTTTCCAGTTAATTCAACTAATGGTTGTTTTTCCAAGGACATCAATAACTTCCTTATCATTAAACACAGTGGATGTTTTGAAGTCTTCTCTCCAGTGTTAGATATTGTTGATCTCTCTGACACCATATTCTCCAGATTTTCTTCCAACCTCTGACCATTCCTTTTCAGGCTTCTGCCAACCATACTTCTGTACCTTCTCTCAGTTTCTTCATTCTCTCTCACCTCAGGCCCTTTGGATGTAATATTTCCTTCTTGCCCATAGAATAAGTCTTCCTTCCCCTTTTCCTCTTCTTCCTTCAGGTCTCACCAAATATGTCAGTTTTCCCAAGAATCCTTTCTTGATTACTGCCCCCACCAAGACCACTTTGATGGCCCTATTACTTTGTGCTCACTCTTTGTGGTCACACTCAGCATCCTATACTGGAATTACTGTTTTATCTGTACCCTTCACTAGGCTGAAAGCAGGGATAGTTACAATTCCAGCATATACCATTGGAACCATAATATACAATAAATATTTTTTGGATGATTGAATAAAGTGGGCAGAAAATTTAAACTTACATGTGGTATAATTTTTTCCTAGTTCTTGGGCTATTTGTAAGTTAAAAATAGAAACATAAGAAAAGAAACACAAGGTCTCATTACTATCCAATTGCACTTATACAGACTTTGTTTTTCATGTAATTAATTACATGAAACAGATTAAACAACTAAAACAAAATGAAATCTTTTTTCATTAAGTTTTAAATGGGAGGGGAAATGGCTAAATGATCGCTGTAATTCCTTCCTACTCTAAAATTCTACAGTTCCGATATTTTAAAGCCAAATTAGTGTTAATTATCAAATGCTGTCATAAGTAATTTTTAAATTACTATATTTAATAATTTTGTTGATTTTTCCATTACATACTGTAGTAGACCTGTGGTGTTTTTTTTTAAGCCAGTGGCCTTCTTTTAGATCTATTTTTGGTGTAGGTTAAATAGGAAGCAGAAACTTAATATACCACAGTGATCATATTTGGGATATAATCCAGGAAAATGGAAATGTATTTCTGGTTTTGACCACCAGAGGGTGAGCATATTATTTCATTATTCATTAGTGCACACATATGCCCCAGAGAGCGAGAGACTGATAATATTTCTCAGCAGTGGATTAAGTCCTTTATGACTTCTAAGACTGCTTTGGGGAAATATATTGTATATTGTGGATACATCCATACACAGGCATATACACCCATTCTTATTAGAGAATATATAAAAATTATTTCTAACGTGTAAAGTGAATACTAAATCTTCAGCTCTTAAAAGGCTCTTCACTTATTCATGATGTTACAAGTATTATATAAGGACATATAGAGATAGCCCTGCTAGCTTTACATAGGATTATAAAGCCTATCTTTGCTACTCAGCCTTGCTTAATTTCTGGAAAAAATAAGAACTACATAAAGATTTGAGGGAAAATAAGGCAAATAATGGAATTGATTTAGGGAAAGTAGATGCGATTCATGTGGAGACACAATTTAGGGGCCAGGGACTAGGAATTGTTGCTGAAAATCTAAGAGGTAAAGGACTTTGATTGAAGTGTCTGTACTTATTAGCTATGGCTAATTCTTGTCTAAGGAAGATGAAGAATAGGCATTCTCAATTCTTATGAATAATTCACAAGCTGCATATATTTGTGATATTTGACCACAGTTGATTTAAAGATATATATGAATGTTAAAAAGAAGATCAACATATTATAAAGTGGTTAAAGTATGGCTCCATTCCCCCCAAATTTAAAAACAATATTTTAAAATTTCTCTTAAATACAGTTGGTAAACATCCAACATTTTATACATATTCTTAACTTTATTCTTTCCTCTACAATTTAACACAAGATCATCTAAATTAAATTCAAGGCCAGCTTAAGTTCAATCATCCGTATGAGGCTAATGTCAACATATAATATTAATGCAATAGTGCCAGTTACAGAATACCAGCATTGTAACCTTTCTGGCAATTATAGATATGAATATGCAGCATTACTAAAAAGTACATTTCTCTGTGCCGTTTCTAAACATCTGTTGTAAAAATTGTTTGGATTTAGCTTCTTCAAAAAGACTTGTTTTCTTCCTTGCAGAGCAGTAAAAATTTTGGAAGACAAGTAGACTGGTGAATGGTATACAAGGACATAAAATTAGCAAGTATCTAGCACACATGGCATTTGTTACAAGACTGAAGTAGTAGACATGATCTCTGTCCTCAGGAGAAGAAAGAGCTGAGGAAATGAGTTACATGTTATCCTACTAAGGAATGATATTAAGTCTTAAATTACAGTAGTAAACACTGATCATTAAGCATAAACTAGGGATGAGTTAGGTTACGGGAACAGAAGAGGAAGGGAAGACTTGCCCATTTTGAGGGGAGAGGGGTGATAAGATTCTCTTGGAGGACTGAAGGAATGAAAGAAGTGTGGTTTGAAGCCGACAAGTGCTTTGATTTGTTTTTAGTCATGCAATACAATGTATTTTAAATTTTAAATAATGGGAAAAGGCACATTTTAATAACTATTAAAGGAAATGAGTCATAGGCTTTAAAATATTGAGAAGTACTACACTAAAATATTAGACCATGTTTGGTAGAACCAGTTTGGACAAGTTGGAAAGATTAGTGTGGCTGGAAGAATCAGGGAGATGAGCTAGAACTTTAACTGAACTTGAAGGGATAAAAGGGATTTAGAAGGGGGAGGAGGAAATTTCAGGCATTTTCTCATGTTTTTCACTTTTCCTACAATTTCCTGTATTGTATCTCTGCCTATTAATATCATAGGCAATAAGTCAATAATCATATACTTATTGATTGCCTAATATGTATAGAGCACTGCTTTATTTACTGCATGTACAGAGGTGACCAAACTAGACATTGTTCCTGCTCTCATTATATATAGTCTATCAGAGAAGATAGATTGTGAACAAGTATTACACACTGGGCCTTTAACATATATTTTTTAAATGCTTCATTCTTCATGAAGCCTTTAAACCTTTCCCCAATGCAGAAGAAACTATTCTCTTCTTGAGCTTCTATTTTATTTATTTATTTATTTTTTAATAGGAGAAAATCAAACAAAAGTTTAATAATGTGGGAGAGAATCAGGAAAACTGAACAGCTCACTAAAATGGCCAAAGCCCTCCCTTAAAAACCATATCAGCTAAAGACAAAAGAGGATGTTGAGGGTGGTGGTTTGGGACTTCAAAGGAGGGCAGTTCAAGTGGAGTTGGAAACGCAAATGCAAACGCTTGGTAAACAACTGTTTGTTGGGCCCTGCAGAGACAATGCTACAGAGTGCACTCTGATCTCTAGGCCCTGTTGAGCTTCTACTTTACATCTAATACTTTTTTTTCGTGAGTTTTTTTTTTTAATAAATTTATTTTATTCATTTATTTTTGGCTGCATTGGGTCTTCATTGCTGCACGCGGGCTTTCTCTAGTTTTGGCGAGCGGGGGCTACTCTTCATTGCAGTGCGTGGGCTTCTCATTGCGGTGGCTTCTCTTGTTGCAGAGCACAGGCTCTAGCCACGCGGGCTTCAGTAGTTATGGCATGCAGGCTTCGGTAGTTGTGGCTCGAGGTCTCTAGAGCACAGGCTCAGTAGTTGTGGCGAACGGGCTTAGGAGCTCTGCGGCATGTGGGATCTTCCCGGACCAGGGCTCAAACCCGTGTGCCCTGCATTGGCGGGTGGATTCTTAAACACTGCGCCACCAGGGAATCCCTCTGTGTGGTTTTAATTCCATATTAAAATAATTATTATACAATAAATTTGACCTTTTGAGGGGAGGAGGTGAGGTTATGTATTTCTATTAACTTAACACATGTATAGATTCGTTTGACCATCACCGCAATCAGGATCCAGAGCAGTTCCATCACCAATAAACTCCCTTGTCACATCCTCCTCTCCTCCTAGCTCCATACTCCCAGCTCCTGGCAATCACTGATCTGTTTTCCATCACTATGGTTTTCTCTATTTGAGAATGTCATATAAATGGGATCATGTATTAACCCTTTGAGACTGAATTTTTTCACTCAGCATAATGCCTTTGAGAATTATCCAAATTGGTGTATCAATAGTTTGTTCCTTTTACTGCTGAGTAGTTTTTCATCATAAAGATTTACACAATTTGTTTATTCATTCATCTGCTAGGTTGTTTCCAGTTTTTGGCAATATTAACAGAGCTGCTGTAAACATTCAAGTATAGGTTCCTATGTGAACATAAGTTTTCATTTCTGTAGGGTAGATACCCGAACGTGAGATTACTGGATCATATGTTTAAGTGTATGTTTGACTTTTTAAGAAACTGTTTCAGTGTTTTCCAGAGTGGCTGTACCAGTTTGCATTTCTACCTGCAATATATGAGAGTTCCAGTTGTTCTGCATCCTTGTTAGCACTTAGTTTGTCAGTATTTTTTATTTTAGTCATTCTAATAGATATGAAGTGTTATCTCATAGTGGTTTTAATTTGCATTCCCCTAATGGCCAATGATATTGAGCAACTTTTCATATGCTTCTTTACTATCTGTATATATTCTCTTCAGTGAGGTATCTCTTTAAGTCTTTTGTCTATTTTAAATTGGGTTGTTTTCTTACTGTTGAGTTTTGGGATTCTTTTTTTTTTTAATTATGTAACTTTTTTTGAATTTTATTTATTTTTTTATACAGCAGGTTCTTATTAGTCATCAATTTTATACACATCGGTGTATACATGTCAATCCCAATCTCCCAATTCATCACACCACCATCCCCACCCCCCCCGCAGTGCCCATTCCAACTGGTGTGAGGTGATACCTCATTGTAGTTTTGATTTGCAGTTCTCTAATAATTAGTGATGTTTTCATGTGCTTCTTGGCCATCTGTATGTCCTCTTTGGAGAAATGTCTATTTAGTTCTTCTGCCCATTTTTTGATTGGGTTGTTTGTTTTTTTAATATTGAGCTGCATGAGCTGTTTATATATTTTGGAGATTAATCCTTTGTCCGTTGATTCTTTGCAAATATTTTTTACCATTCTGAGGGTTGTCTTTTTGTCTTGTTTGTAGTTTCCTTTGCTTTGCAAAAGCTTTTAAGTTTCATTAGGTCCCATTTGTTTATTTTTGTTTTTATTTCCATTACTCTAGGAGGTGGATCAAAAAAGATCTTGCTGTGATTTATGTCAAAGAGTGTTCTTCCTATGTTTTCCTCTAAGAGTTTTATGGTGTCCAGTCTTATATTTAGGTCTTGAATCCATTTTTGAGTTTATTTTTACATATGGTGTTAGGGAATGCTCTAATTTCATTCTTTTACATGTAGCTGTCCAGTTTCCCCAGCACCACTTATTGAAGAGACTGTCTTTTCTCCATTGTATATCCTTGCCTCCTTTGTCATAGATTAGTTGACCATAGGTGCGTGGGTTTATCTCTGGGCTTTCTATCCTGTTCCATTCATCTATATTTCTGTTTTTGTGCCAGTACCATATTGTGTTGATTACTGTAGATTTGTAGTATAGTCTGAAGTCAGGGAGTCTGATTCCTCCAGCTCCGTTTTTTTCCCTCAAGACTGCTTTGGCTATTCGGGATCTTTTGTGTCTCCATACAAATTTTAAGATTTTTTGTTCTAGTTCTGTAAAAAATGCCATTGGTAATTTGAAAGGGATTGCATTGAATCTGTAGATTGCTTTGGGTAGTATAGTCATTTTCACAATATTGATTCTTCCAATCCAAGAACATGGAATATCTCTCCATCTATTGGTATCATCTTTAATTTCTTTCAACAGTGTCTTATAGTTTTCTGCACACAGGTCTTTTGTCTCCCTAGGTAGGTTTCTTCCTAGGTATTTTATTTTTTTTGTTGCAATGGTAAATGGGAGTGTTTCCTTAATTTCTCTTTCAGATTTTTCATCATTAGTGTATAGGAATGCAAGAGATTTCTGTGCATTAACTTTGTATCCTGCAACTTTACCAAATTCATTGATTAGCTCTAGTAGTTTTCTGGTGGCATCTTTAAGATTCTCTATGTATAGTATCATGTCATCTGCAAACAGTGACAGTTTTACTTCTTCTTTTCCAATTTGTATTCCTTTTATTTCTTTTTCTTCTCTGATTACCATGGCTAGGACTTCCAAAACTATGTTGAATAATAGTGGCGAGAATGGACATCCTTGTCTTGTTCCTGATCTTAGAGGAAATGCTTTCAGTTTTTCACCATTGAGAATGATGTTTGCTATGGGTTTGTCGTATATGGCCTTTACTATGTTGAGGTAGGTTCCCTCTATGCCCACTTTCTGGAGCGTTTTTATCATAAATGGGTGTTGAATTTTGTCAAAAGCTTTTTCTGCATCTATTGAGATGATCATACGGTTTTTCTTCTTCAATTTGTTAATATGGTGTATCACATTGATTGATTTGCATATATTGAAGAATCCTTGCATCCCTGGGATAAATCCCACTTGATCATGGTGTATGATCCTTTTAATGTGTTGTTGGATTCTGTTTGCTAGTATTTTGTTGAGGATTTTTGCCTCTATATTCATCAGTGATATTGGTCTGTAATTTTCTTTTTTTGTAGTATCTTTAGTTTTGGTATCAGGGTGATGGTGGTCTCAAAGAATGAGTTTGGGAGTGTTCCTTCCTCTGCAATTTTTGGAAGAGTTTGAGAAGCATGGGTGTTAGCTCTTCTCTAAATGTTTGATAGAATTCACCTGTGAAGCCATTTGGTCCTGGACTTTTGTTTGTTGGAAGATTTTTAATCACCGTTTCAATTTCATTACTTGTGATTGGTCTGTTCATATTTTCTATATTTTCCTGGTTCAGTCTTGGAAGGTTATACCTTTCTAAGAATTTGTCCATTTCTTCCAGGTTATCCATTTTATTGGCATATAGTTGTTTGTGGTAATCTCTTATAATCCTTTGTATTTCTGCAGTGTCAGTTGTGATTTCTCCTTTTTCATTTCTAATTTTATTGATTTGAGTCCTCTCCCTCTTTTTCTTGATGAGTCTGGCTAATGGTTTATCAATTTTGTTTATCTTCTCAAAGAACCAGCTTTTAGTTTTATTGATCTTTGCTATTGTTTTCTTTATTTCTATTTCATTATTTCTGCTCTGATCTTTATGATTTCTTTCCTTCTGCTAACTTTGGGTTTTGTTTGTTCTTCTTTCTCTAGTTCCTTTAGGTGTAACGTTAGATTGTTTATTTGAGATTTTTCTTGTTTCTTGAGGTAGGCTTGTATAGCTATAAACTTCCCTCTTAGAACTGCTTTTGCTGCATCCCATAGGTTTTGGATCATCGTGTTTTCATTGTCATTTGTCTCTAGGTATTTTTTGATTTCCTCTTTGATTTCTTCAGTGATCTCTTGGTTATTTAGTAACGTATTGTTTAGCCTCCATGTGTTTGTGCTTTTTACGTTTTTTTCCCCTGTAATTGATTTCTAATCTCATAGCATTGTGGTCAGAAAAGATGCTTGATATGATTTCAGTTTTCTTAAAGTTACTGAGGCTTGATTTGTGACCCAAGATGTGATCTATCCTGGAGAATGTTCCATGTGCACTTGAGAAGAAAGTGTAATCTGCTGTTTTTGGATGGAATGCCCTATAAATATCAATTAACTCTATCTGGTCTATTGTGTCATTTAAAGCTTGTGTTCCTTATTAATTTTCTGTTTGGATGAGCTGTCCATTGGTGTGAGTGAGGTGTTAAAGTCCCCCACTATTATTGTGTTACTGTCAATTTCCCCTTCTATGGCTGTTAGCATTTGCCTTGTGTATTGAGGTGCTCCTATGTTGGGTGCATAAATATTTACAATTGTTATATCTTCTTCTTGGATTGATCCCTTGATCATTATGTAGTGTCCTTCTGTGTCTCTGGTAATAGTCTTTATTTTAAAGTCTATTTTGTCTGATATGAGAATTGCTACTCCAGCTTTCTTTTGATTTCCATTTGCATGGAATATCTTTTTCCATTCCCTCACTTTCAGTCTGTATGTGTCCCTAGGTCTGAAGTGGGTCTCTTGTAGACAGCATATACATGGGTCTTGTTTTTGTATCCATTCAGCAAGCCTGTGGCTTTTGGTTGGAGCATTTAATCCATTCACATTTAAGGTAATTATCGACATGTATGTTCCTATGACCATTTTCTTAATTGTTTTGGGTTTGTTTTTGTAGGTCCTTTTCTTCTCTTGTGTTTCCCACTTAGAGAAGTTCCTTTAGCATTTGTTGTAGAGCTGGTTTGGTGGTGTTGAATTCTCTTAACTTTTGCTTGTCTGTAAAGCTCTTGCTTTCTCCATCGAATCTGAATGAGATCCTTGCCAGGTAGAGTAATCTTGGTTGTAGGTTCTTCCCTTTCATCACTTTAAGTATATCATGTCACTCCCTTCTGACTTGTAGAGTTTCTGCTGAGAAATCAGCTGTTAACTTTATGGGAGTTCCCTTGTATGTTATTTGTCATTTTTCCCTTGCTGCTTTCAATAATTTTTCTTTGTCTCTAATTTTTGCCAATTTGATTACTATTTGTCTCAGTGTGTTTGTCCTTGGGTTTATCCTGTATGAGACTCTCTGCACTTCCTGGACTTGTGTTGCTATTCCCTTCCCCATGTTAGGGAAGTTTTCAACTATAATCTCTTCAAATATTTTCTCTGGTCCTTTCTCTCTCTCTTCTCCTTCTGGGACCCCTATAATGCGAATGTTGTTGCATTTAATGTTGTCCCAGAGGTCTCTTAGACTGTTTTATATCTTTTCATTCTTTTTTCTTTAGTCTGTTCCACAGCAGTGAATTCCACTGTTCTGTCTTCCAGGTCACTTATCCGTTCTTCTGCCTCAGTTATTCTGCTATTGATTCCTTCTAGTGTAGTTTTCATTTCAGTTATTGTGTTGTTCATCTCTGTTTGTTTGTTCTTTAATTCTTCTAGATCTTTTTAAAACATTTCTTGCATCTTCTCGATCTTTGCCTCCATTCTTTTTCTGAGGTCCTGGATCATCTTCACTATCATTATTCTGAAATCTTTTTCTGGAAGGTTGCCTATCTCCACTTCATTTAGTTGTTTTTCTGGGGTTTTTTCTTGTTCCTTCATCTGGTACATAGCCCTCTGCCTTTTCATCTTGTCTATCTTTCTGTGAATGTGGTTTTTGTTCCACAGGCTGCAGGATTGTAGTTCTTCTTGCTTCTGCTGTCTTCTCTCTGGTCTGCTAGTGTTGGAGGGTCTCCTGCAGAGGTGGGGGGTGTCTGGGTCTCACCGTGAGGACAAGGACACCAGCAGCAGAAGTTCTGGGAAGTACTCCTTGGTGTGAGCCCTCCCAGGGTCTGCCATTAGCCCTACCAAAGAGCCCGGGTAGGCCGAGTTTTGGGATTCTTTATAAATTCTGGTACATCTTTTGTTGGAGATGTGATTTGCAAATATTGTCTCCTAGTCTATAGTTTGTCTTTTCATTCTCTCAATTGTGTCATATGGAGAGCAAGTTTAACTTTGATGAACTCCAATTCATCAGTTTTTCCTTCAATGGATCATGCATTTGGTGTCAAATCTAAGTTGTTGCCTAACCCCAGGTCAAAAAAAATTTCCTCTTGTTTTCTTCTAAAAATTTTGTAGTTTTACTTTGTACATTTTTATCTATGATCTATTTTTTTCCATTTTAATTAAATATTTGACTGAGCTTTTTATTTTTTATTTTTTTAACACTGTGATCTATTTTGAATTAATTTTTGTGTGAGCTGTGAGGTTTAGGTTGAGGTTCATTTTTTTTTTTCTTCATATGGATGTCAATTATCCTGGCACCATTTGCTGAAAAGATTATTCTTTCTCTGTTAAATCGCTCTTTTATTTCTGGACTCTAGTCTGTTCCATTGATCTGTCTGTAGTTCCCCTAACCAATACTACACTGTCTTGTTACTGTAGCTTTATAAATAGTAAGACTTTTTATCAGATAATGTGATTCCTCCAATTTTATTGTGCTTTTCCAAAGTCATCTAGTTTCTTTCCCTTTCTGAGGAAATTTTAGGACTAGTCTGTTTATATCTACAAAAAGTTTTGCTGGAATTTTGATTGATATTGTGTTAAATGTATTGATCATTTGGGGGCAATTGACATGTTTATTATATTGATGCTTCCAATCCATGAATATGGTATAGCTCTTCATTTATTTAGGCGTTCTTTTATTTATTTCATAAGCATTTTATAGTTTTTAGCATACAAATTGTATACATTCTTTATTAGATTTGTATCTAAGTATTTTATTTTTATGAGCTATTGTAAATCTATTTTTTAAAATTTCAGTTTAAACAGTTGTACATTGCTAGTATATAAAAATATGATTGATTTTTGTGTGTTGGTGTTATATCCTGAGACTCTTGCTAAACTAATATATTAGTCCTAGGAGTTTTTTGTTTGTAGATTTCTTAGGATTTTCTACATAGAAAAACATGTCATCTGCAATAAGAACAGATTCATTTCTTTCTTTTCAATCTGTATGCCTTTTCTTTTTTCTTTCTTTATTGCATTGGCTAAGACTTCCATAATTATGTTGAATAAGTATGATGAAAGTGGATATCCTTACCTTGCTCCCAGTCTTAGGGAATGAAGCATTTACTCCTTCACCATTAATGCGATGTTAGCTGAAAATGTTTTTGTAGAAGCCCTTTATTAGGTTTGGGAAGTTTCCTTCTATTCCTAGTTTGCTGAGAGTTTTTATCAGGATCCTGAATTCTGTGAAATATTTTTTTCTTCATCATCCTATGGTTTTTCTTCTTTAGACTGTTAATATAGTGGATTACACTGATTGATTTTCAAATATTGAATCACCCTTTCATTCTCAGGATAAACTCCACTTGGTTGTGATACATTATTTTTTTATATATATTGTGGATTCAATTGACTAGTATATTATTGAGCATTTTTGTGACTATGTATATAAGGGATATTGGTCTGTAGTTTTCTCGATTTGTAATGTCTTTGTCTGGTTTGGGTATCAGAGCTATGCTGGCTTCATAAAATGAGTCTGGAATGTTCACTCCTCTTATTTTCTGGGAGAGATTGTATGGAACTGGTGTTATCTCTTCTTTAAATGTTTGAATTTGCCATTAAAACCATCTGGGTGTGGAGATTTTTAGAGATTTTTAAGTATTAATTCAATTTTTTTTAACAATTATGGAACCATTCTGTTTATCTATTTCATCTTGGGTGGGGGGTAGTTGGTAGTTTGTGGGTTTTGAGGAATTGGTCCATTTTATCTAAGTTGCCAAATTTATGCACATAGAGTTTTAAAAAATTGTTTATGGGGTCTGTGGTGATATCCCCTTTTTAATTCCTAATATTAGTAAAATGTGTCTTCTTTTCTTTGCCACTGGCTGCAGGTTTATTGATTTTATTGATCTTTTCAAAGAGCCAACTTTTAGTTTCATTAATTTTTCCCTATTTTTATGTTTTCAATTTCATTGAAATCTGCTGTTTATCATTTTCTTCTTTCTGCTTGCCTTGGGTTTATTTGTTCTTTTTCTAGTTTGTTAAGGTAAAAGCTTAGGTTATTGATTTGGGACCTTTTTATTCTAATACTAGCTTTAAAAATCAATACTGTTTTTTTGTGGCTCATGCTTGTTTCTTGTATTTTATTAATTTGTATACATGTCTGTACTCTCCTATTTTAAACTCCTTGAGTACAAGGATCTTATCTTACGTGACAAATCTGGGCCTACCTAAGTATCTTGTACTATATGTTTAGTAAGTATTTCATAGAAGGCTTGAATGGAAGGATGGATGGATAAAAGGAGAGTTAGTGAAGACAATGAATATAAATTATTTCAAAGATATCTTTGATATTAAGAAAACATACAGCAGGAGCTACAGGAGTCAGGAGTGTCAAGGGAAGGAAACAAAACAATTCACTCTGAGGAAAAATTGCTAAAGCCAATCTAAGCTACTTCTGATAGGGAGTATTCAGAATCTCAGAGTGGTATACAGAACACTCACAGTATGTTATGTTCAATTCTACATAGTGGATGAAACAGAGACTCTGTTTCCTAGACAATTCAACAAAAAATTTTTAATTTGTTAGATAATTTAAGCAAAACAATAATTTGGAAATAATTACATCCATGATTTTCTCAATTCCTTTTTTATTTGTGATATACCTGAGATACTTTCCTCTGTTGTTAATTCATTGGTAGAGCCTCAGGATAGCCTTCTTTTCTTATTCTGTCTCTTGCTGACCACCTGAAGTCACACTTTAGGCCTCTAAAGAATCAGGCCATGAGTCTCTTGTCTAGACTTCTCCATAAAGTTAAAGCATCTGTGTTAGTTTCCTATGGTTGCTGTAACAAATTACCACAAATTTGGTGGGTTAATACAACATAAATTTTTTCCCACAGTTTTGGAGGCCAGAAGTCCAAAATCAGCAACACTGAGCAAAATCAAGTTATCATCAGGCTATGCTCTTTCCAGAGGTTATAGAGGAGAAAGCATTTCTTGCCTTTTCCAGCTTTTGGTGGCTGCTGGCTTTCCTTGGTGTGTGGCTGCATCACTCCAAGTTCTGCCTTTATGGTCATATTGTTTCTCCTCTTCTGTAGTCAAAATCTCCCTCCTTCTCCCACTTGTAAGGACACTTGTGATTGCATTTAAAGTCTACCTGATTAATCCAAGATAATCTCCCATCTCAAGATTCTTAATTATATCTGCAAAGTCCTTTTTTTGCCAAAAAAGATAACATTCATGGGTATCTTTTTGGGGGGCAGTATTTAGCCTACCATAGCATCTTGATTTCTTAATCAAGAACACTGATGAAATGGGATAACAGAAGACATTCATTATCTCTTAAAAAATGTCTTTCATAATCTGTATTTTAAAAAGCTTATCTTTTTGTCATTTATATGAATATTTGCATATCAAATATTCATATAAATTAATTCAGACTGATATCCTTTATAGTAGATTCCAAAAATGAATTCTAAGGGAAAAGTCCAATTTATCATATATCCATCTTTTTCACATAAAACTTCATGAATAACCATTTGACACTGAAACATGAGTGCAGAAACTATTATTATTTTGGCAAGGAACAAGCAATTTCAGAATCTCTGACTACAGATATCCATTAAGTTTTATTCAAATAAGTTTTAAGCACCTGAATAACTTACAGGTGCAGATAGAATAGATATTGAATGGTTTTATATTACTTACACATGTAGGAACAAGTCATTTCAGCAAATTATAAATAGATCAAAATTTAACATAATGAACTAAATCTACAGCCACAAAGAACCTATGATTTAGGTTTAACAAAAGAACAAAAATGACATTTGCAGTGTTGTTCAGTATTAATTTGTATGGGGATATGGAGTCATCAATTAGTTATTTGACAGCTACAAATAATTGAAAATTCAGTTGTAGAAGATTATCTACAACTTACTTACGTATTCCATCAGATTTCTCATAATTGAGAGACCTCCTTACAGGCCTAGTAGAACACTTGGGTAGGAGAGAGATTTGGGTGACCATTCTAGGCCTAAACTGGAGACTATTCCGATATTCCTCAATATATACTGTTCTGCTATCACTTGACACCACCAGATAGGAAGTTGAGTGTACACAAATAATGAGTTGTGTTTTGTTTTTAACTACAATATGATACACGTTTTTATTGTATGCCATATAGGGTCTTTCTAAGGCCTTGTCTACATGTTGTTAATGACTTTTCAGTGTTTTTTATTTTGATAATCAGTTTCTGTATAAGCCATATAACCAGTGTTAAATGGCTAATGCCACTAGATCACCCATTTCACCACCCAGTGTTTCCACTATAAATTCCATACATGTCTTTTTCATTATAAAATGCGTACCATTTGCAATTTGTTGAAGTCATCAAAAATTGATATCCTATGTTAAACACATTTCTTTAAATCATTATAGTTGGAATGCAAATGATGATTTGTGAAAGATGAAGGTAAAGCTGCTTTAATGAGCACTGTATTTGGAAATGGGATTTGACCAAGTATTGTATACTTATCTAGCAACGATTTAACCTACCTTCCATTTATACACACTTGTATATGTAGACAGAGAAATCATTCAACTCTTTCACAAAATCGCCAACTGCTTGTTCCTTGACCTAGATCAAACTTAACAAAATTCTGGATAATTTGGTTTATAGGAAGGCTCCTAAATGGCATATTAATAACTTACTTAAGAAGCAAATCTTCCTTGCCTTTGAATGTAACCTAATAGGTTTGAACTCAGGTTTATGGAAGGCTGGATAACATACAGAAGAAACACATCTAAATCTTCCTGCTAGGTCGATGTTCCTAAAGAAGTTGTTTTTCAAAGGTAGAAATGCCTAACTTTTTCACACTGCAGCTCTTGGCCTTTAAATGTTGGGGTTTCTCAGAGCTTGGTATTGGACTCTCTTTTTTTTTCTGTACTCTATATTCTCTCCTTGGGTTATCTCATTCACTCTCATGTTTTCAAATGCCATCTATATGCTAATGGGTTATAAGTTCATATCACTCGGCCAAGTCTCTTTTCTAAGCTCTAGACCTCTATATCTAACACGTTATTCTATAACTCCTCTTGGATGCATGGCAGTCACCTCAGACCTTACATATCTAAAACAGAATTCATGATTATACTGCACTACCCTCCAACCCCACATTTCTCATAATGGTCCCAGTCCCAGGTTGCCAGGAGATACCACTCCTTTTCACTTACCCTATGCATACAGTCTATCAGCAAGTTCTGTTGACTCTACTTTCTGAAAATATCTTGAGTCTATTCACTCCTATATATCTCCATTGACTTCAACCTAGTACAATCCACTATAGTTTTCCACTTGCCTATTTGGTTTCACTTCATCCACTTTCTTTCATTCATACACACAGGAGCCAGAGTGATCTCTTAAAAATGCTATTATGATCATAGTATTCCTCTGCATAAAACCCTTTTGGCATGCTACAACAGGATGAGCCTTGAAGACATTATGCTGAGTGAAATAAGCCAGACACAAAAGGACAAGTGTTGTGTGATTCCACTTATATGAGAATAGAATAGTTAAATTCATAGAGACAAAGTAGAATGGTGGTTCCCAAGTGCTGAGAGAGGGAGGAATGAGAGGCTATTATTTAATGGGTACAGTGGTTCAGTTTGGGGTGATGAAAAGGTTCTGGAGATAGTGGTAATGGTTGCACAATGAATGTATTTAATGCCACTGAATGTACTTAAAAATGGTTAAAGTGGTAATTTTTATATTATGTATATTCTACCACAATTAAAAAAAAAACCTTTTGGTTGCTCATTGCTATTATGATAAAGATCCTAATGTTTGACACCACCTAGAAGGCCTGACATGATTAGGCCCTCTACCCCTCGGTTTCTACGCTACAGTGACACTGGTTGCTCTTTAAATCCTCGATGGCACAAATTTTCCTTCTTACTTCCAACCTGCCCCCTTAACATTCCCTCTCATGGAATGAAATGCTCTTTCCTCCCTTTTCACCTGGCCAACGACTGCTCATCCTTCCCGTCCTCAGCTCGTGCATCAGCTCCTCCAGGATATCTTCCCTGACTCGCTCCAATGATAGATCCTCCTATTTACATTTTAAAACACCACTATGTATTTGTAGCACTTATCACAAGTATGATTTGTTATTCAGTATTTGTCTCCTCTAACATATGGAAGACTCTGTGGGATCAGGTACCATTCTGACTTGTTCACCTAACACCTTTTCAAGAGCTGGTGCTTAGTAGCAGTTCAAAACGTATTTGTAGAATGAATGAATCAATACATGAATGAATGAATGCCATCTAAAAGATAAAGGATAACTCATTAATGAAATAACATGAGAATTACCACTTAAAAGAGGTAATAAAAGGAAAAAAATGTGTTTTTATTATTATAAAAACAATACAAATTCTCTATAGAAAGCATGGAAGATCCAGATAAAGCATAAAGGAATATATAAGAATTACCCTATCTCACAACCCAGAGGTAATCATTGTTATATATGTTGATCTATTTCCTTTTAGTCCTTTGCATGTATGTGTTTCTAAAAGAAAGAAATTAAAACACTCAAGTAGGATGATACTATATACACAATTTTGTTTTTTTTTACGTTACACTATTTACTTAAGCCCATAATATAAGTAATGCTGAGTTAGAATATCTTTTGATAAATCTTTGACAGCATCTTGGATTTTTATTAGGATTAATTAGTGAAAGTAGATATATTGTATGAATATGAAAAAAATATGAATCAGAAAAAAAGATGAGGGCTTCCCTGGTGGCGCAGTGGTTGAGAATCTGCCTGCTAATGCAGGGGACACGGGTTCGAGCCCTGGTCTGGGAAGATCCCACATGCCGCGGAGCAGCTGGGCCCGTGAGCCACAATTGCTGAGCCTGCGCGTCTGGAGCCTGTGCCCCGCGACGGGAGGGGCCGCGATGGAGAGAGGCCCGCGCACCGCGATGAAGAGCGGTCCCCGCACCGCGATGAAGAGTGGCCCCCGCTTGCCGCAACTGGAGAAAGCCCTCGCACGAACCGAAGACCCAATACAGACAAAAATAAATAATAAATAAATAAATAAAATCAAGTAAAAAAAAAAAAATAACTTTAAAAAAAAAGAAAAAAAGATGAAAGGGGCACATATCTCACTATAATCTAACTGCAAGGAAGACAACTTACTTTTTCTATAATAACTTAATGTTTTCTAAACTCCATTCTGCTCAGGTGGCAGAGACTTAGATTTCTTTGAGTAGATACAAATCTCAGTCCACAGAGTTAGGTGTTCAGGAAATAATATTTATTTCTCTAGAATTCATCTTGATTTCTATTTCATTTGCCTGAGATAATCCATCTGGGACTATCATTAGGTACAATTAGCTTATATAGCACCAAACATTGGGGAAGAATACCTGGCCTCTGATACCAAATGTCTTTGGAGGCACACATCATCCTGCCGAATTCTTAAATTTTATTTATTTATCTATCTATTTATTTATTTATGGCTGTGTTGGGTCTTCGTTTCTGTGCGAGGGCTTTCTCCAGTTGCGGCAAGCAGGGACCACTCTTCATCGCGGTGCGCGGGCCTCTCACTATCGCGGCCTCTCTTGTTGCGGAGCACAGGCTCCAGACGCGCAGGCTCAGTAATTGTGGCTCACCGGCCTAGTCGCTCCGCGGCATGTGGGATCCTCCCAGACCAGGGCTCGAACCCGTGTCCGCTGCATTGGCAGGCAGATTCTCAACCACTGCGCTACCAGGGAAGCCCCCGGAATTCTTGACCATTGGTCCACACTGCCAAGAATTCTCATTTCTATTTGTATGGGCACTTCATGTCCAATGGCTTCTTCTCCCACTTCACTTGCCACCCAGGAGGGAACAGGAATAATTCTGCTGCTTTTCTCAATACTACAACTTGGAAATCTGTAAGTCAGTTTTTGAGTGCAGGTAGAATATTCGAATATGATGGGATATAACTTCCATGATTGTTACATTATGTGGCAAAATGGAGGTTATCCAGGTATGTCTGATCTAATCACACAAGCCCTTTACAAAACAGTAGTTTTCTCTGGCTGACGGTGGAAGAGGGAATCAGAGATTGCAGCCATGAGAAGGACTCACTGTAGGTGGCCTCTAGGAGCAGAGGGTGGAGCCTGGCTGAGAGCCACCAAAGAAACAAGGACCTCAGACATACAACTGCAGGGAAACGGATCCTGCAACAATTTGAATGAACTTGGAAGCAGATTCTTCCCAGAGCCTCCAGGTAAGAGCCCAGCCTAGCCAACACCTCGATTTCAGCCTTGTTGTATATGTACTATGAACATTCAACCCAGCCAAACCCGCCCAGACATCTGACCTGTAGAACTGTTAGAATAAATGGGCGTTAAGTTGCTTACTCTGTGGTAATGTGTTACACAGCAAGAAAAATAATATAAGGGGATGACATAAAGGCATGATTACCAGGAGGAGAGGATCGTGGGGACCATCTACAGGAGCCCGTCAAGATCTGCAGAACCACCCAGTTAACTCATAAAATCATGGGCAATAATAATAAATGATGATTGTCTAAGTTTAAGAGTGGTTTGTTATATAGCTAAAGCTAATTGTTACAACTTCCGAGGTGAGAGAAGTATGCAACAAGTCCTCTTAAATGAAAAGCCCCATCCTAGTTCCAAAGATAGGGAAGAATAGAGAAAGAGCATGAAATCTGAAGTTGAGCCCACCACTTTATAATAATGAGTTACCATTTACTGAGTAGCTATCAGTACTATGAGAGGAGCTCTATATTCAGTATGTCACTTAATCCATACAACTCTGAGAGGTTCGTATTTCTAAGACTCAGTGATTCTATGCTATATTTTCATTTTGTGGAGTCAGGTAACCTTGATTACATTCACCATTCTATTCTCAATGCTCTAGTCTATAAAATGAGTTTGATTATACTACTTAATTCACAAGATGATACTACTCTATAAGCATCATGCTGCTTTACTTACATCAGCTGATTATGATTGAATCTGTTTGGATCAGAACATGGCTAGATTCTAAAGGGTCTCAGGTGAGTCTACTGTGTATGCACGATTGAGAACTAGGGACATACAAAACCCCATTAATTCTTGCAGAAATTCTCTAAGATAGGTTTTGTGTCCATTTTATAGTAAAGAAACATATGCCCACAGATATTAACTAGCTTTCCCTGGTTAACACATCTCGTAAATGACACATTTCTCAAGCAGAGGAGACAACTACTCTCACCAAATCAAGGGAGACACTGAACCTAAAAGAGAAGATTCCTACTTAACAATCGAGCCTCTTTCATTGACTCTGTATCCTCCAACTCTTTGTGGCCACCTCAGTTCTTTTTGATCTCTTCACCAATTTTGTACTACATGAATAACTGGTGGTAGTAACACTCAGCCTTACCGTGTATTTGTGCATATGTTTATCAAGCCTTCCCCGTACATTTCCTAGTTCTCAAACCTGGTGACATGCAGGTAAATCATGGTAAGAGCCCTGGCTTGGGTGCCACATCCACCTGAGTTGGCCTCCTGCATATACTTATCTCTGTGGCCTTGACTAGTCATTTTATTTTTTGAATCTGTTTTGTGAGCATGAAATAGGGGAAAAAATAAAACCTGTACTTTAGAAACATTATACTCAATAAACATTATATTCAATAAATCTTACCTGTTAGTACACCCACCCTAACCAAATGAAGTAAAGTGTGGCCCATCAGTAAACAGGTGGAAAGTAGCAGGTTGAATTAGACCTTTGAATTAGACACAAATACCCTAATATTTAGAGAATAGAAAAAAATGAGTCAAAATCTAGCTAAGGCTGACACTTCCATCCCTCAGAACGTGTTTCGGGAAAGTTATTTACACATGAAACTCCAGCTTAACCACAGGAAATGTTGTACAGATCTTCTTCCACTTAGGGTTACCTCCTGATAAACCCACTGTTAGGTGAAACTATCATAAGGGGAAAACGTATTTAATACACCTAACCTAGCAAACACTGTAGCTCAGCTTAGCTTACCTAAAAGAGTACTTACTTTACCCTGCAGTTGGGCAAATTCGTCCAACACAAAGCCTATTTTATAATAAAGTGTTGAATGTCTCATGCAATTTACTGAATACTGTACTGAAAGTGAAAAACAGAATGGTTGTATGGATACAGAGTGGTTCCACGTGTATTGGTTGTTTACCCTCCTGATAGGTGGCTGACTGGGAGCTGGGGCTGGGTTTGCTGTCACAGCTCAGCATCTCCAGTGTACACAGTACCTACTGCATATTGCTAGCCCGGGAAACGATCAAAAATCAAAATTAGAAGTACGGCTTCTACTGAATGCTTATTGCTTTCACACCATCATAAAGCGGAAAAATCCTAAGCTGGAACCTTACCAAGTCTTCTAAGTCCGGCTGTCCCTACTCTATTTTTCCCACTCTGCCTCAAGTCCTTGCCCTGTGACCCGGCCCCTACCCCAAGCTCTGCTCTTCCACTTAAGGCGAGGAGGCGCGGATCTTATTTTACAGCGGATGGGTTTACGAGGGGAGGGTAAATCAGAGAGGCTCCACCCATCTCACCGGAGGCCTGGGGGTGGGCGCTCCCCATTCCCCTCCCTCTCGGACCTGCTAGGAGGTGGGCTGGCTCGAAGGGCGGGCCCTGTCCCCTGTCCCTTTAAGGAGGAGGGACGAGCACCGCTGAGAGAGCCGGCATTGCCCCAACCCTTCCGCGGCTTCACCACACAGCAGCTGCAGTCACAGCTCCGGTCGCCCCTTGCTTAGCAGAGTCCGCTCCGGCCCCAGGAAGCTAGTCGCCACCATGGTGAAGATCGTGACCGTTAAGACCAAGGCGTACCAAGACCAGAAGCCGGGCACGAGCGGGCTGCGGAAGCGGGTGAAGGTGTTTCAGAGCAGCGCCAACTATGCCGAGAATTTCATCCAGAGTATCATCTCCACCGTGGAGACGGCGCAGCGGCAGGAGGCCACCCTGGTGGTGGGCGGGGACGGCAGGTTCTACATGAAGGAGGCCATCCAGCTCATCGTCCGCATCGCCGCCGCCAACGGGGTAAGGGACGCGCCCGCTCCTCGGTCGCCCCCGTCGCCCGCCCGCCTTCTGCCTCACTCTTGCGGGGCCACTTCCGCGCGCGCCGCCGCAGTCTCCACCCCCTCGCTTCTCTGCGCTCGCTCTTCCTGGCCTAGCTGGTCGGGCGGAGGTCGCCCAGGGCCGGACAGTGGCCACGGGGCGCCGCAGAGCTGCTCTTCTGCCAGCTCCTCCCATCCCTCGTCGCCCCCGCGGGCGAGGAGGCGCGAGGCGAGGAGCAGGGCTTGACCTTGGGAGGCCCGCCCCTCCGCCTCCTGCGCCTCCCTTCTCTCTCCTCCTCCCCTCTCCCCTCCACCCGCCTCCGTCCAGGCCTCTGACCTTTACGTTAACCTTTTCTGCCGGTGAAGATCCAGTTACCGAGCAGAGTGCAGTCGCCTTAACCGGGAAAGGTTAGAGGCCGCCGCCTTGCTCAGAACCCCCTTGCATCCCGCCGGGTTGTCTGCTATTCTCGTCCGGGACTGGCGCTTCCCGCTGGCTGCGAGCTCAAGGCTTTGCGCACCCGCCCCGCTGGTGGTCAAGCGCTCAGTTCTGAGGAGGCGGTCGCAAAGTCCCTTTCCCCGTCCCTTAAGTTTGCTGGGACGGAGCTTCTGCCTCTGCCCTGGCGCGGCCTGGTTGCTAGGGGGCAGGCTTTTGAAAAGGTTAGTCTTTGCTCGGTGTTGCTTCTGGATCTGTTCCACCGAGGGGGCTGGAGCTGAATTTCCATTAGAACGGAAACCACCTACCCAAGGGCGCTCTTATGTAAGCAGTCGTGGCAGGCCAGGAAATTAACGCAATACCTTGGCTCTGCCACCCCAGCTAAGGAACGTTAAATGAGTTAATGGGGCAGGTCCACTGAGGTGAGACCTTGAAATAGACTTTTCAGTCAACCTGGTACGTTTGCGAAAATGCGGCTTTATAAAGTAGGTAAATTGGGGTGATTGTTTACTCTTAAAGAAAAGTTTTCTAACGAGTTTTTTTTTTAAGTTTTCTTTTTTCTTTCTATATTTAACATAAGATTTGACTTATACTCACCTCTTCTGGAACTCAGTAATATTTAGTAATATTTTTATCCATTTTAGCAGTACTTTATTTCTCTTATTAACATATTGAGTGCCGTTTTACCAAGCCCTGTGAAAAGTACTTCCCTGCAGTATCTCATTTATCCTCCTGTAGCCTTATGAGGTAGATGCTATTATGGGCATCTTCAAGATGCCAATGAGAAAACGGAAACTTAGGCAGCAGGTTCAACAGGAACTCTAATGGCAGCACTGAGAATCTAGTATAGACCTGCTAGTTCCAAGGACTTGAACAGTTTCTGGGAATGAAGAGACCCTTGAGTCTAAAGATGTATTTTCCAGCTGTCTCTCAAATCTAAACTGGGAGCAATCTACATCTGCCTCTCTGGGTCAAACATTTATAAGCATCGGTGAGAGAAGATTGTCTGGATTTGTTTTCTTTATGCTCCTGAGTTTTCAGACAACCTCACATTCCCTTGAAAGAAGAACGAAGAATGAACAAGACCTGTATCCCAGTACAGCTCTTGTTCATTTCCCTGTTATCAGCTGTGTTGAACTTGCATTTCTTCAGCAAACACTGAGCCTATACTATGTCAGAGAAATGGGTGGAATAAAAAGATGATTTAGAAGCAAGACTTGTCCTTAAGGGGCTTACAGCATAGTGGGAATTTAAGGGGTCCAACTGGAAAACTGTCCATTTGAGAGTAGCGTGGGGTGGAAGAAAAGAATTAGTTAAGACTAAAAATATATGTTCTTAAAACCTCTTCACCCTTTTGCTTCTACCCTGTTGCTTTCCCCCCACCTTTTAGCCAATCTTTGTAAAGGTTGTCTGCATTCACCAACACACATTTCTTAACTCCTGTTCACTCACCACCTCGCTGCAATCTGGCTTCTGTTTCTTCCACCACTCCACTGACGTTGCTCTTGCCAAGGTTACTGATGACTTTTTGGTTGCTAAATCCATTGCACACTGTTTAGGCCTTATCTTATTTGACCTGCCTGTTGCATTTGGCACTGCTGACTTTGTACTCTTTTAAAATTCTCATTCCCTTGCCTTGATCACTGTCTCCTGATTCTACTCACACTTCTTGAGAGTTCCTTCATGGACTGCTTACTCTACCCACGTCCTAGCTATTCCCTAGGTTTCCATCTCAGCTCACTGTTCTCTGATTTTATTCTCTCTCTCTCTCATCCCTCACCAGGGATTTAAATATGCTGCTCTTTCTCTTCTGGTGCAATCCAGATAGCATTTTCAGAAAGCCTTTCCCAGCAGCCCCTGTCTGCTGCTCTTCTCCCTTAACTGACCTTTCCCCATAGATACCTCTAGAATAGATGAAATTGTCAGTTTACATGTGACACTCCCTCGTACCTAAGGCAATGCAGCATTCAATGAATCCTTGTTCTGTTGCCCTGAATTATGAATTGTGAAGTATATGGAAAATACTTCAAGTATATTCCAGCACTTAAAGCCAGCATATAGTTTACGACCCATACATTTATTCTCATTAAACATTTATTATGTGCTTACCTCTTATCAGTCATTGTGCTTAGTACTTGGGATATAATACATTCCTGCCCTCAGTAAATACATAGTCTAGAAGGGGAGGTAGACAGGAATAAGCAGACAGCACAGTGGGTTAGGTGTTGTGAGGGAGTTACGTGCCAGATGCTGAAGGGGCAAGAGCATGGCAGGCTGTACTTGGGAGCGGAAGGGGAAGTGAAAAAGTTTTCACAGAGGGGTGGTAGCAGGATTGAGGCTTACAGGATGAGTTGGAGTTTCTAAGGTGGATTTGCTGGGGGAGGAATTCTAGGCAGAAAGAATAAAAATCATAGGAGTTGGGGACAGTTCTCTTGGGCAAGTTATTCAATTTCTGATCCTTTTTCCCCCTTGTCTGTGAAGACTGGAAATGATAATACATACGCAGTGAGGCTCTTGTGAGGATTAAATGAAACAACATATTTAAAAGTGCCTGGCAGCCCCTTTTCACCTGGAAACTGTTTGAATGACACTTGTAGGGAAACCTCAGGATGAGCCTGAGGGCAGGACTTTCTCTTATCAGTGTTCTGCTAATTTGGGGACACTAAGTTAATCATACCCAACCTGAGGCACATATTAACGCCCACACCCCATAGATCTCAGCATTGTCTCCTGCCTTCCTCTTACCCTCAATGGCCCCAACCAAAATAGAGGGATACCTTGTTAGTCAGAACCCAATTGGGTACAAGTGACAAAAACTTAGATTAGCCCAAGTGAAAAAGGAGGGAATTTGGGATACCTTCCAAATGTTCATTTACTGCTTAAAACTTTACCCAGACTGGAGAGGGGGAAGGGTAAGCTGGGACGAAGTGAGAGAATGGCATGGACATGTATACACTACCAAATGTAAAATAGGTAGCTAGTGGGAAGCAGCCGCATAGCACAGGGGGATCAGCTCGGTGCTTTGTGACCACCTAGAGGAGTGGGATAGGGAGGGTGGGAGGGAGACGCAAGAGGGAAGATATATGGGGATATATGTATACATATAGCTGATTCACTTTGTTATAAAGCAGAAACTAACACAATAATGTAAAGCAATTATACTCCAATAAAGATGTTAAAAAAAAAAAAAAAAAACTTTACCCAGACTGACAGTGTCCTCAGCCACTCCCTGCGGGAATCCAGTATTTGGAACACAGTCCTGGCGTATCTGTGTTTGCTACTGTTTAACATCTCTTGCATTCCAGGAACAGAGGGGGCAATTCCCAGTCTCTTTTCCTGACTCTGTGACTGTGGACCAGGGACACCTGAAATGTTTGCTGTAGTGAGAAAATAATGCAATATGTGTGGAAGTATCTTGTAAAATATAAAACGAGGTGTTTTTAGTGTGGTTGCTTCCTGCAGAGTGTGAAACAGCAGAGTTTGAGGATGGGGCTCTCTCCAACCAACCTCTTCAACCTACTTCCTCAACATGCTCTCCTCTCTCACATCTGGTTCCACCTGGAGCGTTCTTCTCGCCCCTTCACCTTCAGGTCTGGGTTTAGTGGGCACTTCTCTGCTCCCAATCCCTGAGTCAGGTGCACCGCTTTTCTGCTCTCGTAGCCTGTCTTGCTCACCTCCATAATAGCACTGACTGCATCTTAGAGTGGTTGTTGGGTTGCTTGTCTATAACCCACCTGGCCTCCAACACAAACCTTCTTGACTGTAGGTCTCAAGTGGATGAAGCCTGGGCTTGTCTTGTTCTCTGCTTTATCCCAGGAGACCATGCAGATTCACTGTGAGTTCCTCTTGAGCTCCCCGCCAGTGTGTGTGGTCCTCACACTGGTTGGTTTGGCCCCAGAATGGCTACTCACCCCGCTAATTAAGCCCATGGGACTCACACAATGTAGTGACCGTTTCAGCTCACTCTTTAGCAACACAGGTGTTTGTAAGTATATTAGAGTTCAGTATAAGAGACTAATATTTATTCAGAATCAAATCCTTACCCCCAGATCCTACCATGTGGTGACTCAGGAGGAAAGTTACCCCAAATCCTACCCCCAAATCCTTATCCCCAAATCCTACCAGGTAGTGTGACCTGGGAGGAAAGTACTCCTTGGGCAGAATCATTCACACTCAACAGCAGGCAAAAACAAATTCATGTATCAGTTGCCAAAATAAGCCGTATGGTATAATCTATAGGAAAACAGGATCTCACCCTCCCTGTATGCCATTAACAACAGTTTAAAAGGAAGAGGCCAAACTTAACCCTGGGAAGATTTTTATAATGTATGGACAGTCATATCAACCCTGGGGTGGTGGAAATTGGTATTTCCTGATATCATTCTGGGGCCCTCTTGCAATCTCACGTGACTCTTGTATATTAAAAGCTCTGAAAGTCCTACTTAACATTGCCTGATCCAGTTTTCCCAAGCTTTTAAGTAAGATATAACAATCCCTGAAACTGCTTGCTTTGGGATATACTTATTTATGGAAAAGATCAACTGGATGAAATATCAGAAGACCAGAGTCCTGATTCCAACTCCACCATTTCTAGCAGGTTGGACAAGTCAACCAAGTCTTTCTGTACCACCACCTACCTGTCACATTTCTTCTTTTCAGAAACACTTTGGGGCACTCATGAAGAGGAAAAAGGGAAGAAATTGTTTCCAGTACGAAAACATAGTGTTCAAAGTGTTTCAGACTCATTGGCCTGAACTGATTGGCATTCCTCACTGTATTTATTCAGGGCTTCATTTACCTTTTCTATCTTGTGCCTCAGGGACTCATCTGAGTGGTGATTGGGATAAGCATTGGGAAGGGAGACTTCCAACAGTTGAAGTTAAAAAAGCAACAAAACCCTGAGGCAAAGGCAGCCCCTTTTCACCCTTTCCAAACATCCCCCCCAACCCTAGGGCTACCCCGTTTGCGGTCCATCCCGTTTGAGGACATCAGGTAAGAAAAGTCTTCTCCAAATTCTCCCAACTGAAGGTAAGCCCTCAATTACTTGGCACACTCAAGAGCCATTAAAATTTTTTTTAAAATTTTTTAATTTGTGTGTGTGTGTGTGTTTGCACATTTTTATTGAAGTATAAATGCTTTACAATGTCATGTTAGTTTCTGCTGTATAACAAAGTGAATCAGCTATATGCATACATATATCCCCATATCTTCTCCCTCTTGAGCCTCCCTCCCACCCTCCCTATCCCATCCGTCTAGGGGGTCACAAATCACTGAGCTGATCTCCCTATGCTATGCAGCTGTTTCCCACTAGCCATCCACTTTACATTTGGTAGTGTATATACGTCAATGCTTCAGTAGCCATTTTTAAAAGGTGATTCCCCACTTTAACCACAGCTCCAATGGCCACAGAGTGACTGGGTATGTCTGTGTCAAGTTCAAGGAAATTTAAGGGAGAATGAATGGATCATAGAAACTTGCCTGCTTAACTTTCTTAGAGGTGTAGCCCACTCAAATCATTCTTCTGAAAGCTTTTCTGAAGTCTGAAGGGGTCCAGAATACATCACTGTGGCATAAAAACTATTTCGAGCTGAAGGCCTTTGAGAATAGGCATTTTTCTGAACCCCTTTCTCTGCCTAAAAGCAGAGCCTCCTCAATTGTTATAAATCCCGTCCCTGGGAGAGAGTTTCTGGAAACCAAGGAAAATTGACTCAGCACCACACCTAAACAGACATTATCACAAAATTATAATATCCCCTACCCATTCCTTTAAGGCCCCATTTATCTTTCCTAAAAGTCCTTTGTTTCTCCAACACTGATAACCACAGTGAAAGTTCTCACCTAGATAGAGTTTTGAAGCCTGAAAACATTAGCTTTTATTTTTTGGCCTCTATGCTTTGTCCCTCCCCTGATTTCTCTGTCACTGATGGTCACTTTAAGACAGTAGGAAAAGCTAGGCTGGGTAAGAAGACAGGATCCTTAATGGGTTATTTGCTGGTAGGCTAGTTCCCACTGTCTGGCAGAGAATCCCAGAAAAGATTTAAGCCTTTTCTGCTACACCTGCTGCTTCATGGGTAGCTGCTTTAGCGTAGGTACACAAATGATCTTCATCTCAACTCTGCAGTGTACAAATTACTGGACTTGGGCAACATGGTGTAGAAGCCACAAAGAAAACTTTCCTTAGCAGAACCATAACCTCCATTTCTGCTTGCAGGCTGCCCAGTCCTTGCCTGAGCTCCTCTCTGTATTGTGGCAAGAAGCAGCCAACAAACACTCCTGTTCTGAATTCTCCTAACCATTTGCCTAGAGCTACAGGTTTGGTTGGCCCGTGGTCTGCCTTCCAGGGTAGTGGTGGTAAAAATTTTGCCATGGCCATAAAAAGTATGCCAATGCTGCATATTTTAGATTCTGTTTTGGTACAGAACACCAAATTTTGTCATTAGTTGCAACGTAGGTTTTGGCTGCTACAGCAGAGTTCTAAAATAAGTTACTTAAAATAAAAGTTCATAGTAATAGGTTCAAGAGTATTACCCTTTCTGTAATAGACTGGATGTGGGCAGGCCAGGGCTGGGGTGGTGACTCCACTGTGTCAGAGGATGCATGTTTCTTCTCTTTGGTTGCTCAGCCTTCCCCAGTGAATTGCCCGTATCTGCATAGTCCCACCTGGCTGCCTACCACCATGTGGTCATTCCAGCCAACAGGAAGGGGAGAAAGAGGGAGGAAGGCACACCTTTCTCAGAGGCTGCATGTAATCGATTTCACTCCTGTCCCATTGGCTGAAACTTAGGCTAAGGCCTCCTCAAGCAGCAAGGGAGGCTGGGAAATACAGGTATACCTCATTTTATTGCACTTTCCTTTATTGCACTTCACGGATACTGTATTTTTTGCAAATTGAAGATTTGTGGCAACTCTGTGACGAGTTTTTTTCCAGCAACATTTGCTCATTTCGTGTCTTTGTGTCAAATTTTGGTAATTCTTGCAATGTTTCCAAATTTTTCATCATTATTGTATTTGTTATATGATCAATGATCTTTGAAGTTGCTGGTGCAAAAAGATGATAACACTGAAGGCTCAGATGATGCTTAACATTTTTTTTTACCAATAAAGTATTTTAAAATTAAGGTATATACAATTTTTTTAGACATGATGCTATTGCACACTAAACAGACTACAGAATAATGTAAACATAACTTTTATATGCACTGAGAAGCCAAAAAATTCGTATGACTTGCTTCATTGTGATATTCACTTTATTGCAGTTTTCTGGAACTGAACCTGCAATATCTCTGAGGTATGCCTATATAGATGTTATTCTGGGTACTATGTGTTCGGCTAAATATTGGGGGTGTCAGTCTAAATGAAAGGGAGTATTAATCTTGGGGAATACCCCACAGTCCTCATTATCATAAACATGCTTTCCAAATTTAGTGAAAACCACTCAGTCATTTTTAAGCGATAGAGTTACAGAGGGAACATTGAGACCTGATTTTATATCAGTACCTAGATTTTTTGAAAAGACCTTGACTATCATTTATTCCAACTACAGGCTTAGAAAGGAACCCAGGCAACAATCATTCTCATTGTGGAGGACTTTTAAAATAAAACTACTTTATTGAGATATAATTCACACACCACACAATTTATCCATTTAAAGTGGACAACTCAGTATTTTTTAGTGTATTTACAGAGTTATGCAACCATCACCACAATCTAATTTTAAAATATTTCCATCACCCTAAAAGAAGCCCTGTGCATTAACAGTCAATCCCTCTTGCTCCTCTACACCTTCAGCCCTAAGCAACCACTAACTCTACCTTAGGCCTCTATAAATATGTATGGGTGGATTTTACACAGACTGAATGTCCAGTTTTGCTTGCCAGGCAGAAGAAATTATATTTGGCAGGCGAAACCCTGGGAAGGTGAGAAGCAAAGGCAAAGGGTCCGCCTCCAGAACAGGAATTAGTGTCCTGTGCTTCTGTGCACATTGTCCGAGCATTGGAGATACAGGATCAGAATAATGTCCTCATTCTCAAGGAGCCTCTAGTTGAAGGAGGTAGATTGACACAAAAACAGACAATCACCACTAAGTTTTATAAGTGCTAATACCTGAGGGAAAAGCGATGGCTGTGGACGCTCAGAGCCGGGACGCCTGCCCCAGCTTGAGGCGGGGGTTATGTGTGGGAGGGGGTAGTGTGTCCAACGAAGCCTTTCTGCAGGAGGTGAGTCTATTTTTCTCAGCGCACTCCTTGTCCAAAGCCAACCAGGCTGTCAAAAAAAGGAGGAGAAATTTCTCCAGGAGAATAGCTTCTTCATTTTCATGAGTGTAAGCAATCAGATTTCTTTTTTTTACAAACATATTTGAACTTATATATCCAAATTAGTATTGTACCCTGCAAGTCGCCACTCTGGGAACCATACACTTATTCCAGTGATGCATCTACTGCAGAAAGCATTTTGAAACTCCTCTACGGGAATTATTCTTCAGCTAGTCGGTTTATGGGTCACCTAGGGAAACCAGTCACATCATTTTACAGTCATGCCTCATTTTTCACCTAAAACGATGTAACAAGATTTGATCACCCACTTTATTCATTAGACATGGCTCCAACCAATCTTCTTCTCTTTCCAAAGTTCACATCTATTCTCAAAGGATGAAATTTGTTATGACTGAAGACTTTCAAAGAAAGTACCACAGACTGTAAAGACAGTTGCCCGAAAAAGAGTTCCAGAAATGTTAGTGCAATGTCAGCATTGTTTGAATGCACATGTTGCTACCCAGGGTGCTTGTTTTGAAGGAGATAATATTAATTTAGATGAAGATACTCTGGCATAACTGTTGAAAATGAGTTACATTTTATACTGTTCAAGCACACTGCCCTGTCGAGAAGGTCTTAGAAGACAGTTCATGCTGAGGGAGATTCTGGCGTTCTGCTTTCCTTCTGCAGTTTACCGCAGTGGGCTGGGGATCCAGTTCTCGTCCATCCTGGTAAACATCTCAACATGCTTTGGTGCATTTAGAAATTGTACACAATAGGAAGGTTTGTGAGAGGCCAAGTAGACAAAATGACCCTGACCTTGGAAGGGAGTGCTATCAGCTCAAAGCCACGAAAACCAGAAACCTAGGTGTTAAGCCTGTGCCCACCTCAACTCTGAGAGATCATCCCATGATTGCAAAGAGGCCAGAAGATGGAGCTGGGTTGGCATAACTGGGTGGGGATGGGGAAAGACCTTTTGCTTTGGTAATAAAACTATTATGTTACGCTGCCCCATGGGGACTTTGAAAGAAATGCATTCTGTGGAGCCAAATGAAATCCATTTAAAAATGAAGCAAAAGGGAAATCAGTGTAGGAAACTCAGATGGAATTGGGAGTGAGGTTGGCTCCTGTCACAAAAGACAGCTGCCTCTCTGGGTTGGGCCATGCAGTTGGCGCCAAGCCCTCTGAGGTCAAATTCACGAGAAACATGCTTATCACACAGTTCACCATAGCCTTTTACCCTGTAAGTAGATTTGGTATAAAGAGAGTAAAAATATCTGCCTTAACGATTAATGTGAGAACAAAGTAAAATTTGTGAAGCACTCACCATAGTGCCTGACATTGGAAGTATGTAGCAAACAGAAGATTCTGATGATTCTAATGATTATTATGATTATTCCAAACTCTGAAGCCAGTGGAGGGGCAGAGAGGAAGGTCTTCTGTGTCTGCCATCACCTCCACTGCCTACATTTCCTATCCTATCTCTGTCCGTACATTATCCCTTGAATTTGATCTGTGAGGCAGAGGTTCACAGTTGCTGTAAGCGTCAGTCACAAGGCCATTGATTTGAGGCCTTCACCTTACTGGAGTCATGAGCTAGCAGTGGGTAGTTGAAGATGGGTATTTTGGGGTGGATCTGTGGAATGGTTACCTGGCCCAGGCCAATGTCATGCTACAGATGGGAAGCTGCACGAAATGTGTGCTGGCATTACTGTGAACCTCCTGGACCACATGTATTTTCTCATTCAACAAGCATTGCTGAGCACTCTTTAAGTGCCAGGCATTGTGTGAGATGGTTGCAGGTACAAAGATAAATAAGACAAAATCTTCATTCTCAGGATGCATGCTGGTAGAGGAGAATCCATAAGTAGTTACAAAAATACGGTGTGAATACAAGTGTATTAGTTTCCTGTTGCTGCTGTGATAAATGACTCCAAACTGGGTGGCTTAAATCTACAGAAATTTATTTTCTTACCATTCTGGAGACCAGAAGTCTGAAATCAAGGTGTTGGCAGGGTTGCACTCCCTCTGAATCTCCAGGGGAGAAGTTCAGGGAATCGAAGGATCACAGAGTCACTCAACCCCACCTTGAAGGGGAAGGGAAGAATGAGGATGTTTTCTCTGCCCAGACAAGGTGATTTTTGAGGCAAGTGCAGGATGATAAAGAGGAATCAGGGAGACCTTAGCCGAGAGTGAAGTGAGGGTGGAGGCAGGGCACAGTCGCTGCTTTAATGCATATACCTAATACTGTTGTTGCCCTATTTAAAACTATGCTAATGGTAATAATTGACAAGAAGATTCCAGGGCTCCATAATCCACACTGCTTCTGTAGACTTCTGACATAATGTCAAACGGAAGACAGCCACTTGGTGGCTCCTTGAATCTTACCAGATAACTTTAGTTCATAGTGATGGGTTGGAATTGAAGATTTTGGTTCAAATCTCAGTTGTACAATTTACTGTGCAATATCATGTATTCTGCTTAACTGATCTAAAGCTCAGTTTTCACACTTGTAAAATGGAATCAATTCTAGTATCTGCCCTACTGGAGAGTTTTGTGAGAATTAATTTAAATAATGGGCATACAAAGGTTTGGAGGACTCTAAGGTGCAGTCATTGGTGCAGAGAACTCCAGACTCCGTCTCTGTCTTCACTGGCTTTCTTCCCTATGTGTCTGTCTCTGAATCTCCCTCTCCTTATAAAGACAACAGTGATTGGATTTATGGCCCATTCTAATCCAGTATGACCTCGTCTTAATTTGATCACATCTGCAAAGACCCTTTTTCCAAATAAGGTCACATTCACAGGTATCTGGGGTTCAGAATTTAACATTTTTTATTTTTATTTTTTGGTGGGATGCGCAGTTCAACACACAACACCTGTGCTCTGTCTACCAAGTGCAGTGGGTTGTACAGGCACCAAAACTCATATACTTTGCACTTGGCCAATATCCCGATGAGAGTCACCTGGAATCTATTTCCTCTTAATTTTTTCCAAGTTCAAATGCACTTGATCATCCAAAGGAGCCATACAGCCTAAGCACCAGCTTTGGCGTTAAAACTGGTGTCGAAGCCTGCCTTCCAGTTTATTAGTTGTGAGACTTTGAGCAAGTCATTTATTCCCTAAGCCTCAGTTTCCTCATCTGTAAAATGGGGATTGTGAGGATATCTACATCGCAGGGTTGTTATTAAATAAACCTGCCTGAGAACCTACATGTAATCCTGTGTACCATGATAAGCCCTTTACATGATCTCCTTTTATCTTGTCAACAACTCTTAAGAAGTTGGTATTTAGACCTCTGTTTTACTGATGAGGAAATAGAGGGTAAGTGATTTGCCCAAGATCACCAAGATACTAAAAATTATCAAGAGTAGGGATGCAAACCTAGATTTCCACTATGCTGAATTCCTCAAGGTAGACATTTTTAATAGAGTTATCTAGAGCTCTAGTCTAGGGGGTTCCCAAATCTTTTATGTTGTGGTGCAACTTTTGATTTTCCTGAAGCCTTGTTCTCACTTAAATCTTAAAACCCAGCGAGAGTGTCCTGCCTCTGCCCACTTGGGCTACTGTTTATCCCAGGAATTCCCATAAATGGTGTGGAGTGGGAAAATGACCACATTTCTTTAGATCGCTGTTTTAAAAGCTATTGCATATTGTGTATTTGCCATTCACATGGCCACATAATACAATAAGAGGCAACACGGCATGATGGTTAAGAGGGTGGGCTCTGGAGCCAGATTCCCTGGGTTCAAAACCCATCTCCACAATTTCCCAGCTATTTGACCTTGGGCAGATGACATAACCAGTGTTCTCATACCTAAGATAGGGACTGAGAATAATAGTATTGATCTCATAGGGTTGTTGTAAAGATTAAGTGAGTTAATGCTTGTAAAGCTCTGGGAACACTGCCCAGCACATCGTGACCTACTGCAATTCTCTCCTACTGTACAACAGCCTTTAAAGCAGTGTCATTGTCCCTGTTTTACAAATAAGAGAAATGAGACCAGAAAGGCCATACACAGCCAGAAGCTGGCAAAGGCAGGATTCAGACCCAGGCCTGTCTAAAGTCCTCTGGTTAGAGCAGGGACTGTAGATTCCCTTTCCTCCACCTTTTCCCTGGCCCATCGTAGGTGTTTAATCTATCTCACAGGCCGACCCAGAGCATTGATTCTCTCCTGCCTGGGCCCACGTGCTTTAGAGATCAGGGGTTGTGTTAGAAGCATGGGATCAGTCCTTCTCAGTATCTCTATTTTGGTAGTTTATATAACATTTACTGAGTGGCTACTCTACAGCCCGGCATTGTGATAAGCACTTTACATGCCTTTCCTCATTTGTTGTCAGAACCTCTAAAGGAAGTTTTACTATCCCCATTTTACAGAAACTCAGACTCACAAAGACCCCATAGAAAAAGATGTCCCCTCTTTGTGGCCACCTTCATTCAGTTTCTTTATAGCTGGACATCCTAGTTTGGCCAGACCGTGCAATTGGAAAAATCCTTAGTGAGGAGACAGAGTAACGTAACAGCTTTTCTTCTTAAAAGTCAAGAAATCTGCCCCATTTTAATTATTTGACAGAGGGCCAATCACCGTCTGCCACAGAATTCCAAGGGACTTGATTCTTATTGTATGCCAGGCGAATGGTACCCCTGAGAGTTGTGTAATGCTGCTCCAGGCAGGTATCCCACCCGTTCTGAGGCTGTAGGAAATCTTGCTTGTGTTTCCATTTTCCAACACAAGAGGGAAGCATGCAGCCATGAATGATTTCAAATCAAGCAATTCTTTAGATAGCCCTCTTTTTGCCAAAGGATTTTAATACATAGTTCCTGGTAATAGCCAGAATATGGGAAAATATTCTGCTAGCTCCAAATGAATGTTCTTCAGGGATTTAAATGAAAAAAATTTTAAGGATGCTCCAAAAAGGAAATAAGATAAAAATACATATAAAAATTTTATATGAACCATATTCATTGTTTGTTTTTTTTTAGGTCAGAATGATTGAATATTGGTGATTTCTTATTAAACAGGAGTCTTCTTGACATGTGCATTTTGTATGAAAGTAATTCCTAAGCCTTGAGCATCTTCAAGTTGGAGAGATTGTTTTTAGATTTAACCACACAAATTAAGAATGGTATTTGTGGAGTGAGGAATGCCTTCCAAAAATTTTCTCTCTCCTCTGAACACTCAGAGCACCCTTGCAAACTCCCAAATTTTACTCTTTCTAAAATGATTTATTGACTTATTAATCTCTCCTTTTAGATCAGGAGTTTGACACCTTGAGTCTGTCATCTTGCCGTGGTGCACAGTGCCTGATGATATGAATGGAAAAAGTCAGTTTACATAGTAACTGCTGGACATATGGATGTAAGCAGAGGGCCAACAGACTGACAGATGCTAAAGGATGTACACGCTCCTAGGCAGCGGTTTTGTTTGTTTTTAACTTCAAAATATGCTTCAGGAATATTTTTTGAACCTGGGATTCTCTACAACTCTAAGCAAACGATTTGGTCCTTGTAATTCTTCTGGCCTTGTACCTTTATAGTTTAATGTAGTTTCTCCTTTTCTTTAAAAGACACTTCCTAACTCTATTAAAACATATATACTCATAGATAGCTATTAAACGCAGCTACATATTTGCAGATTGGTTCAGGGTAGTCATAAAAGCTAACTCTTATGTAGGACTCACAGGGCACTAGAACCAGCCAGTGCTAAGCTCTTTATATTTATTAACTCATTGTACCTTTATACAACAAACCTGTGCAGTAGGTACTATATCTTTCTTTTTTTAACTCTCTTTAAGAGATGCATTTTTTAAAAATTGAGGTATAATCGACATATAACATTGTGTTAGTTTCAGGTGTACAAGCTAATGATTCTAGATTGCAATACTATGAAATGATCACCACAGTAAGTCTAAAGAGGTGCTATTATCAATCGCCATTTCAAAGATGAGAAAATGGGGTCACCGAGAGGTTAAATACTTTGCCCAAGGTCTCCTTGCTGTTGGCTGAGGTTGCTCAAAGTGTGAAGGCAGGAGGTTTCTTTTCTTCCTCTTCTTGCCTGGATGGGACAGCAGGTGGAGCCTGCCTGAGAGCTGGCAAATGGGAGCCATGCACTACAGAGCCCTGCTCAACACACTGAAGCGTGCAGGTGTGGCAAGTAAGAGAAACCCAGTCTGACACAGTGAGCCTCTAAGAAGACTGTATCATAAGGCCAGAAGGTCTCCTGAAAGCCAAGGGCAGGGTGGGCACTTGGGCCTCACAAGAGCCTGAGGCAAGAGGAGCCCAGGCAGCTAGCCTCTGTCTCTCCTCTCTGTTTATCTCAGCACATCTGCTTCATTTTCCTCTCTCTCTGCTGACTCCATTGTCAGTGTAAGTTGGTGCGGTGTGTGTGTGTGTGTGTGTGTGTGTGTGTGAGATCTTAGCTATATACTCATTTACTCAAACTCCTATGAATATTTCAAGTTTATAAATCAAATATGTTTATTTACTTTTTACAGCCTTTGTCTAACAAGCAAAACTTTGAAAATATTCCCATTGTTCTCATATAATCTAATAATGATAATAGCAGATACTTGTGTAGGGTACCCTATGCCAGCAACGGTTTTAGAATTTTCTGTATATTACTTCATTCAGTCATGACTGCAACAATAAGTGAGGTAGGGGGACTGTTGTTCTCCCCATTTTTACAGATGGGGGCAATGGAAGCCCAAAGAGGTTAAGTAACTTGTCTGAGGTCACAACAGCCAGTGACTGGCAGAACTGGGTTTCAACTCTTGTCAGTCTGGCCTTAGAATCCATTCCCTGAAATATTGCAGTAGACTCTCTGCATCTGATGATTTAAACATATAAGTATGGTACATTCAAAGTTTTCTTGAATGATCCAATAATGTTTATAACTTTTATAAAATTTTCTTACTTGAAATCATAAGTCAAATAAGTTACTCACCTATATCTTATAAATTGGAATCACAGGGCCGATCTATTAGATAAACCAATATCCCAGAGTCTCTTAATGTACTTAAAGTATAGATTTTCTCCCAAGCATATTGCAAAAATATTAATACTATGATTTATTATCTCTCTACTGTGAGTTTGATTTACTTCATGTCTACACTTAATTCTAAATCTTTTTATGTTAAGAAGTGCCCAATCCCTGACTTCAAACTATACCACAAAGCTACAGTAATCAAGACAGTATGGTACTGGTACAAAAACAGAAATATAGATCAATGGTACAGGATAGAATGCCCAGAGATAAACCCACACACATATGGTCACCTAATTAACGACAAGGGAGGCAAGAACATACAGTGGAGAAAGGACAGCCTCTTCAGTAAGTGGTGCTGGGAAAACTGGACAGCTACATGTAAAAGAATGAAATTAGAATGCTACCTAACATCATACACAAAAATAAACTCCAAATGGATTAAAGACCTAAATGTAAGACCAGACACTATAAAACTCTTAGAGGAAAACATAGGAAAAACACTCTGACATAAACTACAGCAAGATCTTTTTTGACCCACCTCCTAGAGAAAGAGAAATAAAAACAAAAAATAAACAAATGGACCTAATGAAACTTAAAACCTTTTGCACAGCAAAGGAAACCATAAACAAGAGAAAAAGACAACCCTCAGAATGGGAGAAAATATTTGCAAATGAAACAACAGACAAAGGATTAATCTCCAAAATATACAAACAGCTCATGGAGCTCAATATCAAAAAAACAAACAATCCAATTAAAAAATGGGCAGAAGACCTCAATAGATATTTCACCAAGGAAGACATACAGATGGCCAAGAGGCACATGAAAAGATGCTCACCATCACTAATTATTAGAGAAATGCAAATCAAAACTACAATGAGATATCACCTCTTGCCAGTCAGAATGGCTATCATCAAAAAATCTAGAAACAATAAATGCTGGAAAGGGTGTGGTGAAAAGGGAACCCTCCTGCACTGTTGGTGGGAATGTAAATAGATACAACCACTATGGAAAACAGTATGGAGGTTCCTTAAAAAACTAAAAATAGAACTACCATATGACCCAGCAATCCCACTACTGGGCATATACCCTGAGAAAACCATAATTCAAAAAGAGTCAGGTACCAAAATGTTCATTGCAGCACTATTTATGATAGCCAGGACATGGAACCAACCTAAATGTCCATTGACAGATGAATGGATAAAGAAGATGTGGCACATATATACAATGGAATATTACTCAGCCATAAAAAGAAACAAAATTGAGTTATTTGTAGTGAGGTGGATGGACCTAGAGTCTGTCATACAGAGTGAAGTAAGTCAGAAAGAGAAAAACAAACACCATATGCTAACACATATATGGAATCTAAAAAAAAAATTGGTACCGATGAACCTAGTTGCAGGGCAGGAATAAAGATATAGACATAGAGAATGGACTTGAGGACCCGGGGTGGGAGAAGGAAGCTGGGGTGAAGTGAGAGTAACATCGACATATATACACTACCGAATGTAAAATAGGTAGCTAGTGGGAAGCAGCAGCATGGCACAGGGAGATCAACTTGGTGCTTTGCAATGACCTAGAGGGGTGGGATAGGGAGGATGGGAGGGAGGCTCTAGAGGGAGGGGATATGGGGACATATGTATGCATATGGCTGATTCACTTTGGCTGATTCACTGTTAGTTACAACAGAAACTAACACAGTATTGTGAAACAGTTATACTCCAGTAAAGATCTATTTAAAAAAAAAAAATTCTCTTATCCCAAGCAATTAGGAGTTACCTTTCCAATGGAATTGGCGGTGACACTGACCGGAAATCTGGCTATGGAAGCACCCCAGTCCAGAATGCCAGTGCCACCAGGGGAGTCTCAAGTGGCTTGTGTTCAAAGACCACATTCCCCAGCTCTCATATCTCACGAGTCTGCAACTCTTACCCACTTGAGAAGATTCATCTAACCTATTTTCTGCCTGAATCTACTCTGAATTCTTTTCCAGTTCTTCCTATACATCAGGCCCCCAGCTCTTAGGGTTGCCTGAGTGATCCAGAGTTGGATCCTGCATAATATTGTCTCATATTCTCATGTGTCATCTGGCTGCCAGTTACAATTCTATAGATATTCTCATGACACGACATCCCTGCCCCACAGCTCCTGAGTTTACCTGTATTCCCAGTTCAAGAACTGACTGAATCTGACTGGCACACTTCTGAGTCCTAATTCTAGATTCCTAGGAGAAAAAATGTGAGTGATCCAGCTTTGGTCAGGTGTCTGCCCTTGGTGATCATGGCCTGGCATCAGGGTCCTGCAGTAGAAACTTGGCCCTAGGTATCCACTCTTGTGGGGTGGGGTAGGGGACCGTTCTCAGAGAAGAGAGAGAGTGAACTGAAGGGGTCAGAGGAAAGAGAGCTTATTCGGGTAGTGTCTTCATGTTGGAGGAAAATAACAGGGCCCAAACTAGCCAAGACTCAAAGTTGAAGTCCTATGTAAGAGGAGCAGCTCTTGACAAGATCACAGAGACCAGGATCCTCAGAGCCACCTCAGCTGCAGAGGGAATTCTTTTTTGCAAGCCTTGGTTCATCTTTTTCCAGTCTCTCCTCCAAGCTATTTGATGCACCACTGGCAGCCATTCAACTTCCCAAAAAATAGCAGTTTGTATTCCTCTGGCTTAAAAATTTCCATAGCTTTTGGTGCCTGCAGAATAAACTTTATTGTGATTCATGAGACTCTATAATCTTGTCCCAACTACTTTTCAGCCTTACCCCATCACTGCAACCTCTTGAGAGCCATGGCTCTGTCCATGCACCTCCGGGACAGCACCGAGGCCACCAGGCTGTGATGGCTCCTCCAAGATGAACTTCTTTTTTTTTTTTTTTAAATTTATTTATTTATTTTTGGCTGTGTTGGGTCTTCGTTTCTGTGCAAGGACTTTCTCTAGTTGCAGCAAGTGGGGGCCACTCTTCATCGCGGTGCGCGGGCCTCTCACTATCGTGGCCTCTCTTGTTGCGGAGCACAGACGCCAGACGCACAGGCTCAGTAGTTGTGGCTCACGGGCCCAGTTGCTCTGCGGCATGTGGGAACTTCCCAGACCAGGGCTTGAACCCGCGTTCCCTGCATTAGCAGGCAGATTCTCAACCACTGCGCCACCAGGGAAGCCCAAGATGAACTTCTTAAGAACAAAGTTCCGTTCATCTTTTTTTCCTATCCCTATCACCCCTCAGAATGTGAAAAAAATTCATATCTTTACATCATTTTCTAGTTCACAAAGGCTTTCATAGACATTCGGGGAAGTCATCGTCCCCCAAACCTTGTGAGGCAGGTATCATTATCCCAGTTTAGAGATGAGGACATTAAGGATGGAAGGGTGAGGGGCTGACATTTACTGATAATCTGCTGTATGCCAGACACAGGTACTAAGTGTTTTCACACCTGTTGCCTGATTCAGTTCTCAGAACAACCTTGACAGCTATCCCCATCTTACAGGCTCAAGTCAGTTAACTTGCTCAAGATTATACCTCCTCATACACTTTAGAGTGCAAGATATGAGCCCTGGTTGTGTCTGGCTCCTGAACCTGTGGTTTTTGCATTATCCTGCAGTGCCTCTCCTGGGGCTGGCATTCACTACATGCCTACTTACTGTTGGTTGGAGAAATGAATGACTTTTCCCAGCTTTTGTTTCCTGTCACTGGGGTCAAAGACCCCAAGCACTCAGGCAGGTACCTGCAGCTGTCACAAGCGCAGGGCTTTGGGCTGGGGGTCTAATGACCCCTGCTGCTTTTAGCCCAGTTAGTAGCTTTCTTTCTAGTGCTTGTGCTGAGAGAAAGGGTTACCAGTTCTATCCACTATGCCCACACCTGTGGCATTTTCTAAAGAATAATTCTTGGTGTGAAGAGGTGAACCTTTTCAGGCCCTGGGTCCAGCCCTCGCACTGGCCCTGGGGCACAGCAGTTAGTAACCCAGTAAATATTTGTCAGTGGCAAAAAAGAAAGAAAGATAGAATGAATAAAGGATTGGCAAGTGTTCAGTTTCTGCTGTGTTCTACTAGGAAGGCATCATTGCTGATCAGAGTGGGAGCTGGAGTCTTTGCGAGGCTGGGAGCGAAGGGGTTCATAACGCTGCCATTGTGAAATTGATTGGACCCAAGACCAGTATGAAAGTTCCTTGTTTGAAGGGAATAATCCTTAAATCCCCCGCATGGTTTAAATGTAATTTGTGTCATTGTGAAGGAGTACTGGCAAGGCAGGAGAATTCATTAGGCCAAATTGGGTTCGCTATGCTCGACAGTAACGTTTCCGAAGATGAAGTTCAACCTTTGCTGGAGAGCTCAAACAAATGAGTTTCTTAATAGCTACCCCACTTAGTCTGAGCGTCTTCGGAAGCTTAATGTTTTTAATGCTTCTTCTTTTTTACCACACTTCAGAGTCCATCTAACATTGCTTCTTCTGGTAATATTTTTATGTGGGGCTGAATTCTATAGTGTCCATAAAATTATGACTCAGGCCCATCTTTAGAACAGAAGCTTTTCTAGGGCAAGGATTATATGTTTTTGGTTTAGTTTTGCATGTTGACAAACACGATGCTGACACATGCAGTTGGTGAAAACATTGCTCTTCATTTTGGGGTCAGAACTCTCTCCTTCGGAGCCTTAGATTTGATGTGCGCTTAAATTGCTGGATATTCATTGGCATGTGCAAGGGCCATGAGAGATGGGGTCTTTTCCAGGCCATGCCTCGCCATAAAGCTGGCTCACATACAGTGAAGTAAAAAAGCGTATGTGCCCACACGGACATTCCCATCCAGGAAGGGGGCGCTGGGTTCACCTAGTGACCTGATTCCCCAGGTTTCACAGGTAGGACTTCTCGATGCTCAAACACTGCTGTCTATTTCCATTTGTGTTCAATAATGTGTTAAATATGAAGATGTTCCACTGGGGAGGTATATTTAAAAACCTTGGAAGTGAGAGGCCATCAAATAATGAACCCCAAAGTGGCATATCAGCTATTTGGAGAGTTAGGAGTGGAAGAGCACCAGCATTATTGTTTGCAATGATTCTTCTAAACTACTTTAGAGTATATATTTTTTAACCTTTAAGAATCAGAATACTTACGTTTGGAATACTTTCTGTATCAGTCAGTTGTTAGGTGGTTAGAAACTGGTACTAGGCCTAGGAACAGGCTTAATCCTGGAGAAGTGTAGCTCTTACAACAGTTTCAATGTGAAAAAATATTTTTAGAAACAAATTTTAGTTCATATGAAAACACACTGCTAAGCTGAGGTGTTCTAGTATCTGATGTGGCCACGGTCTTTAAAAAAAAAAAAGCAAGCATTTGCCATCCTTTGAAATAACACCTGTTGGATCTTACGCTGCAAACAAACCCATTTTGATGCTTGTGGGTTTTTGTGTTGAACATCTGTCGATTTTGAATTTTCATAGTTATGTCTTGATTCTTCATCATTTCTCATTTTACGGAATTGATTTGCATTGACCATAAACTGTAAATAAGTGAATGTGTGGGAAAAGCCCCCAACAAAACATTACTCTCCTAGTTCTGGCTTTAGAAAGAGCTTCGAGAGAGAGTGGTCGATCACCAGCAGAGAACATGCTGGAATGTGTGGGCAGAGAAGCTTTAGTGGGGATATTGGAGCCCCTTTGCAACGAAGTGTCCCTGAATCTATGCTGGGCTTTCAAGACCTTGTTAAGGACACTACCAATTACATGGTTGGTTGCTCTGTTATTCCCAATGGAAAGATTGTTGAGTTGATATTTCACAAATGCGGATCTATTATTAAATATGTCAAGACACATAGACTGGCATAATTTGCGAGCCTATCTAAAATCAGAGAAAACTGGCCACAGAACTTAAAAAATATGAATTAAAGAAATGCATTTGTAGTAAGTTGAAAAACGTTGGGTGTGTAAACTACTGTTCACAAAGGAAGCTTACTTCATAAGAATTTTAGTTTTAAAATTGAAATAAGAGGGAATAATAAGCTATAAAAAGCAATTGTCTTTTGGCTGACTGGTTTTCAGCTTAATAGACGTGTCCTGTGAATTGTTATAATGTTATGTCTCGAGGTCCTCTTTGCGGGTGGGCCAGCCCCGTTTGCCATTTGAAGGAGACTAGGCTTCCTTGGTAGTGGCCTGCTTTCTGCTCATGAGCCCATTAGCTCTCCTGGTCCAGTATGAGTAGCCCCTGGAACACAGAGACATTCTTGCCTCACAGAGGGCAGTCTGCTGCTCTCAGGGCCTGTCTGCTTTTGGACCTGGCTTGACAAATTAGTAGAAAAATACTCAGATTTTGTTTCTCAAGAGATTACTACTTTTCCCTTGAAAACCTGACTTTTATGTGCACAACAAACTCCCCAGACATGTGGCGTAACTAGTCCTGATTTACTTTTTAAGCCTTGTTAACAAGTTCACCAAAACCTTGACAATGGAGCTTCGTAATTGACAACTTTTGCTGAGCCAGATAAAGAACACAACATGTATGTACCGACATAGATTATTAATAAAATCTCAGGGAGCAAATGGGATGAGGTAGAGCGTTTTTAAACATCTTAGGTTCTTCAAATGCAAAGGACTTAAACTGCTTCACTAAAAATGTTTTCTTAAAAGTCAAGTCTACTTAAAACTGAGAATATGAATATACAAAATGTAATCTTATGTCCATATTATTTTTCCAAATAATAACTTGATTAAGCCTCATGCATTCAGAAAAACTTACTTCCCTCTCCCCCTACCACACACACACTATTCTGCTTACGTTTTCAAGGATTTGGTGCGTCTTCATCCCTACTTTTCTATAAGTTCAAGGGAATGACCAAGCTGTTGGTCATTCAGGGCATATTTGTGAATCTCTATTCTTCTAGAAGTGAATACTTTTTTGTTAAATCTTTGGTGGCCAATGAATAAATCTGTTCTGTTAGATGCTTTTTTTCCTTCTAACTGGGATTGCATGTGGGAAGTAAAAAAAAAAATTCCTTGAGTATCAAATACTTAAGTATCAAAATGGCAGTGATGAAAGTAAACCAGAGGTAACTGAGATCCCTCACTTCCATTTTAAGATTGACCTTTAACTTGTGAGATGGCCTGGAACAACTTTAGCTGCAGTTGGCCTTCTCAGTGATGACTGCCCAGAGAGGCTCTGCTTTAAGGGGCGTCAGTAGCAGTGGGAACCACACCAGGGTGTCTTGTTCATGATCCTGCGTCTTAGGACTGCACTTGCTCCGTCTTTGTCTGGCTCTGAGAGTGGTGTCTGGAGGCCACCTGGTGTTTGTAACTGAAGTCTGCTGCATGCAACACCCTCTGGACCCATCTCCACCCTAACAGGGAAACGAGGCAAAAATAATTGAAGGGTATTTGGCTTGGTTATGTGGGCAGACTGTCCTCATCAAAACAACTTTGAAGATCTGTGGATGTGGGTGGGTGTTTGGTCCTTAACTTTTTCACAAGGGGTTACGACAACAGGAATTAACTCTGCTTCCTCACTGAGAGTGATCTTCCAGGCAAGACCTCTGTTTTAGTTACTCGGCCAACACTGTTGCAGCTTCAGTTTGGACAGACTATTTGGGGGACCCTTGACTGCTTTCTGGGCATCGTCGCTGAGCCAGCTGGTGGAAGTGAAAGATGAGTGATTCTGATGAATGGATTTCCGGGAAATACAGAAGAATGGGAGAAGGTCCTCTCCCTCTGTTAACTTTTGCTACAGCTCCCTACTACGACCAGAAACCAGGAACTAGTGGATTACGGAAGAAAACCTATTATTTCGAGGCAAAGCCATGCTATCTGGAGAATTTCATCCAGAGTATATTCTTTTCCATAGACCTAAAAGATCGCCAGGGATCCACACTGGTGGTTGGTGGAGATGGGCGGTATTTTAATAAATCAGCAATAGAGACAATAGTGCAGATGGCAGCTGCCAATGGGGTTGGTATATGATAAGTATTGCTATGCTTCTGGCTCTCCACATAACCTCTTAATTTTGCAGAAATATACACAGGTACAAAGATTTGTATATTGTAAACACCTCAATGCTACTAACATCCAATTAAGTTTCATTGTGACTTCAGAGATTGTATATTGTGATATTACCCCTGAAATTACATTAGTCACATGGGATATGGGAATGTAAGCTTAATTTCTTATGTTGTGCTCTGTGCCTGTTGCTTGAAAAAGTACCTGTTGCTTTTAGACATTCAAAGCGTACCCCAGCCTTAAGCTGTCTTATCTACATTCTAACTAGTTTTGAGGGACACTCTGTCCTGTGTGTGAGGCTCTAATGAGCAGCGGAGAGAAGAAGATTTTGTTTTCTTTCAATGGCTTCCTTGTTGAAGTTCAGTCACTTGTCAAACAGGAAAACAAAAGCCAGGGCACGCTGTTATTTGTGGATCCTGGTAGTTGTGCAGAAATGCTAGGAGGGGATTGGAAAATGTTAGGTGTGAGCTTTCCAAGAGGACCTGTTACAGGGGAACCCACGTATAATGACCTTGGACACAAAGAAGCCCTGTGTGTGGTGAATTCGTGCAGCAGGGTAGAGATAATAACTCCTGTAAGACTATAATATAAGGAGGCTTTGCTAAAGCTCTGCATCGTGAAAAACTGTGTTGCCTGAATCAGAAGGAATCTTGCACCAGGAAGCATTGATCTTGATAATCAAACAATTTGTACAGCCTTACTGATTTACAGGAAGGCAGGCATCAGGACATTGCTGTTTTTGCTCTGCAAATTCCTCTGTGGGACCAAAAATATATTTTTAGATTTTGGATTACACTTAGCAATAATTTGGAGCGCACAGTCCTTCAGTACTTATAAATTTTAAAAATCTGTTTTACTTCCTTTCTGGAAGCAATTCTGATTCTGAGAACATAAAAATTTAGCATTGTAGCCAAATGTGTTGGGCATTCATTTTCAGTCTATTTTAACAACACACTAAGAAGGTGTAATTGCAAAAGCCAAATTTAAAAAAAGCATACGTTATCAAATTTAGAAGAGTTTGTAGATCCTATTGTTTATGTGAAGTTTCCTTTATACCCAGTTTCAGAGTCTGAATGCCTCTCATGTAAAATTTGCTGATAAAGTACTCAAATATGCAATTATGACACATACACATTTTTAAGATAAAATGTGACATGCTGTAAATTTCACCTTTGAGGAGAGCTGCAAAGGGAACGAACGGTATTAAGATGCTTTTAATCTTTTGGGGGAGAACGAAAGGAACATTATTTCTCCGAATATATCTAGATTGTTGAGTGGATCTGGTACACTGTCCCCTTTGCTGTGATATATTTGGCTTCATTTCATTTTTGTGCAAAGCGGAAGGATGTGGAAGAGGTGGTAGGAATGTGTAATTGAGGCAGACGCTATAGACTTTCTCAGATTTACCATCTGAAGGTTTGCTAAATAATGCAATTAAGTGATAATAATTGACTAAATATGGTAACTGCCTATTTGTTAGAGCTGTGACAGCCCCCGCAATATTTTCAAGTCTTTTCAAGGACGTTCGTCACTAAAAATAGTGTTGCATTTAAAACAGTCACACTACCCAGCTGACTTATGTAAAACGGTTAGTGGACCCATAAAGCACTTTGATCTGATAAAACCTATCAAATCCTATATAGTTTGATTTCTTTTTCTAACATATCCTAAATTCTGACTATTTTAACATCCCTTTGATTGTGGGCAGAACTTTAAGGAGGCAATCTAAAGGAAAGAAAATTTATTGCCACAGATTTCGGTAGAAGTCAGTGTTCCTTCCTCAGCTTTGTCAATACCCACTCCACCCATGAGCCGATTCTAGGAGAGCTTCTCAGCCTAGTGAGCTACATGGAGATCATTTCATTTCTACCCTTTAGTACACTTTTATCTGGTACATTTACGGATAATGGAATACACTCTGCCTTTGTTTTTATTTGCACAGAGCTGTCTGCATTTACAGGCAATTTTAATGTACAAAATAAAACATTGGTGGGGCCCCGTTTATAGTACGGGTATCTCATTCAGTCCCCCGAGCTTTAAACCTAGAGATAATTTTAGAAATGAGAATAGAACCTGTGTGTATGACTGGCAGAGCAAAGAAAATGGAACTTGTTTTTTTGTTTGTTTTTGTGTGAAACATAAGAAAACACCAGGCCCTATTTTCAATTAAAAGGAATATTTTAAAGTTTGCTCCCTGTCATGGTTAACTATCAAATGTGGGGTTGGGGGGAGAGTGAGGTATCCAGCTTGGCAGAAGGATGTGAGTCTTACAGAAGGGAGTAGGGGGCCAGGAGGAAGGGCAGGAAAGGCTACTTGGTGAAGGACTCTCAATGCAGGATGGAGGGGTATCTCTAAGTTGGTAGACACTTGGGACCCAGGGAAGGGTTTTTTTTTTTTTAATTTTCTTTTGTGTGGTAGAGTATACCTAACAAAATTTGCTGTTTTAACCATTTTTAAGTGTACAATTCAGTGGTATTCATTACATTCACAATGTTCTGCAACCATCACCACTATCTAGTTCCAGATCCTTTTCATCATCTCATCCAAAACTCTGTACCCACTAACCAAGAAGTCCCCATTCTCTTCATCCCCCAGCCCCTGGCAACTTTGGTTTTACTTTCTGTGAATTTGCCTGTTCTGTGTCCTTCATATAAGTGGAACCATACAATACTTGTCCTTTTGTGTCTGGCTTATTTTACTTAGTATAATGTTTTCAAGGTACATCCATATTGTAGCATGTATCAGAATTTCCTTCCTTCTTAAGGCTGAATAATATTCCATTGTATGTGTATACCACATTTTGTTTATCCATTCATCTTTTAATGGACATTTGCGTTGTTTCCACTTTTGGCTATTGTGAATAATGCTGCTGTGAACATGGGTGTGCAAATATCTGTTTGGGTCCCTGCTTTCTTTTTGTGTCTATACCTAGAAGTGGAATTTCTGGATCATATGGTACAGGGAAGGTTTTTGAGTAGGGGAGGGACACAGTTAGAACTATGGTTTAGAAAGATGAACTAGGTGGGCCTGAGTAGGTCAGATAGATTCAGCCAGGGTAGGGCAAGGCAGGTACAGGTGGGAGAGAGGCAGGGGAGGTTGAGTCAGGAGCTGTTACAATGCTCCAGACATCCTTCAGGGGAGGAAGATAATAGAGTAATATCTCCCCAATATCAGGTTGAGGATTAATATTGCTGAGGATAATTCGTGGAAAAGAGTCTGCTCTGGAAGGGAATATTTGGGCCAGCTGTACCTATTCTTAGGCTCAGGAGAAGGAACCTACCATGGACTTCCCTTGCTTCTCTTGACTTTCTCTCTTACTCTTACCTTCTGGTATAGCCCTCTCAGTCTTGGACCATTCCTGACTGCAGATTTCACCATAAGGAATGGTAGAATTAAGGGGTGACTTGGGTGGCATAGCTTAATATTCACTTATCAGTTTCCCCTTCCACATTAAGAACATACTGAATCCAAGTAAAAGTTAGCGTGCTTGATGGGCAAACACTGTTTTCAGATAACTCCAGCAGCCACTCTGGCTGATTAAATTGCCATCTGTAAGCTCCTCTCATCGAAATTATGGAACTGCTCAGCCACAGGCTTTTTTTTTTTTTTTTTTTAATTTTATTTATTTATTTATTTATTTATGGCTGTGTTGGGTCTTCGTTTCTGTGTGAGGGCTTTCTCTAGTTGCGGCAAGTGGGGGCCACTCTTCATCGCGGTGCGCGGGCCTCTCACTGTCGCAGCCTCTCTTGTTGTGGAGCACAGGCTCCAGACGCGCAGGCTCAGTAATTGTGGCTCACGGGCTTAGTCGCTCCGCGGCATGTGGGATCTTCCCAGACCAGGGCTCGAACCCGTGTCCCCTGCACCGGCAGGCAGACTCTCAACCACTGCGCCACCAGGGAAGCCCCCAGCCACAGGCTTTTATTTTCATCAGAACCACACCCGGAAACTGCTGGAAGGGTGAGGTGTTACCATTACCGCTGTATTGAGTCAGGGAGCTACCACTTCCGGAGGGAGGCAGAACGTAAGAAATATATTAGGATAACAGAAATTGTTCAGAGAGAGACACGTGAGAGCCAAGATGTGCGTGCAGTGAAGCGGCTGCCTCCTGAGAGGTGGTTGGTAGTGGAGAGGGTTAATTATAAGGCAGTCAAGCTGTTAGTGACCTACGGGAAGGTGGCAAAGCTAACAGTCCCAGAAAAACTTCCCCAGGGAATCCAGGTATCTCATTGGCATTTTCAACCTTAGAAATGCATCTTCCACTGTCAAGTCATTTCTTCAATCATGTTTATCTTGGGTGGGGCAAGAAGAAGTAACAACTGGAAAACTTAAAAACATCCTCGTCCCTTCCTTCTTTCAGAGGGGAGGATGGAGGAAGGGCACAAACTCCTTGTTTTTTAAATCTTTTCATGTAGCAGTCACATCTCTAGTCAGAGGAACGGACAGAACTTCTTCCTTCTTTTCCAACTTGCGTCGTGTTGAAACAGATATAAGTTACTCTCATTTTAGCAAAGGAGCTGTGCTGATACCATCTGTGAGAGATACGGGAAGGTGAGTTAAGAACGCAACAGAAGTACCATCTGTAGCTGTTTCATGTAGGTGTTCTGGCTGGTTTACCCAGTAACACTCCCAGCATTCCCTGCCTTAGGCCCAGGAGGTAGCTCAGGTACACTCTAGCGTGCGTAGGTGTGTCCTGCTTTGAGGAACCCCCAAATCCAAGCTTGACTGGAAACATAAATTTATGAGATACATTTTGTAACATTTCTTCATGTAAAGTTTGCCCTTTTTACTTTGTCAAATATTTTAGTTTACAGAAGCCTTCTCTTTGGGTTAGAATTCCTTTAACTAGTTAAATTTATATTCTCTTTCCCAATGTGGATTGAAAGTATGATTATAGTGGATAAAAATGTGGGTTTTCTCACAAATTTTTAATGTATCCAAATTATGAACCGAGTCTGGAAAGGCTGTGTTTTGTTTTCTTGCCAAAGCTTTACAGCATCCCTGGATCATACACTACAAAGTCCCAAAAAGCTATCTGAAGGAATGGCTTTGTTCAGCAATGCTGATTCTACTTCAATAATAATATTACTCAACAACAGCAATAAAATACTCTACTTTGATATAATAATACTATTAACCCAAGCTGTTAGATGTTCATTAAAGGACATCTTTTCTTGTCCAGTAGACTATTTCTTTGTCCATCTGGCTGTTCTGACATTTCTGTGCAGTAGCTCTGGATTTATTAAAGTTAAAGTGTGTGTTCTGGATTTCTTCTCCTAGATTGGTCGCTTGGTTATTGGACAGAATGGAATCCTCTCCACCCCTGCTGTATCCTGCATCATTAGAAAGATCAAAGCCATTGGTGGGATCATTCTGACAGCCAGCCACAACCCAGGAGGACCCAATGGAGATTTTGGAATCAAATTCAATATTTCCAATGGAGGTGAGTTTGCTGTCATTTTGAGTATAGCCAATTTTATGTTCTGTAGAACAAACTGATAACCAAGGCCTTGGGAGGTCAGGGTTCCGGTTCTGATCCTTAGCAAGGGAGCTTTTTGTTTCCTTTTGGTGAAAATGGGATGCTTCTCATTTTGCTCTACCTGAGTATGAGGAGCCGTGCATGAATGATCATTAACATAATATTTCCTTTTAGAAAATTCTGGTACTTTGCTGCTTGAATGATGGCATGGCAGATGTGCTAGTAAAGAGGAGTTGATGAGCTTTGTGTTCTTTGTATTTCCATGTCAAGTGTACAAAATGACCCACTGTTTGCTGTTTGATTTCCAGGTCCTGCCCCGGAAGCAATAACTGATAAAATTTTCCATATCAGCAAGACAATCGAAGAATATGCAATTTGTCCTGACCTGCACGTAGACCTTGGGGTTCTGGGAAAGCAGCAGTTTGACCTGGAAAACAAGTTCAAACCCTTCACAGGCATGTTTACTCTTCTCCTCTCTTGCCCACTCCTAGTTCCAACTTGAGGGATTTGCCTTTCAAGGTTTTAATAACATGGGTCTTTATCTTTGGAAAGATTGTGGTCACCAAGCTTTGCATGCATTAATTAGCAGGTCTGGAAGTGTAGAGACCTGGGCTCTCTGGGCCCTGCTGGGGATCAGCTGTGTGACCTTGGCTGAGTTGTTTCCAAATCTCTCGGCTTCAGTTTCCACACCTATAATATGGATGGCCTTGAGGAGAAGACCTTTAAGATCATGTTCACAGCTATCTTTTATTGAGCTTTTATTATGTGCCAAGCCCTTCACATGCATTATCTCATTTTATTCTTACAGTAGCCCTGTGAGGGCAGCACTGTCAGTATTCACTTTTTCCAGATGAGGAAACAAAGGCTGAGAGAGCTTAAGTAACAGGCTCCAGGTCACATAGTCAGTGAGTGGTAAGCCAGGATTCAGACACAGGTGTGAATGATTCCAAAGCCTGGGCTTTGATTTCCTTTTCAGTAAAATCAACTTAGACCATTTTGGGGGCTAAATTGAAACTCCCTGCGTAGCAGCTGTGGTAAACATTTTGTTGTTGAATGCCAAGTTTTGACAATAATTGATGGAATAAATGTTTATAAAATTATTCATATTAATAAATGAGGATGAGATGGGTTAGCAATGTGACTTGCATTTCAGCTTTGCTCTAACATGTATTCTTTCCTCTGGGCTGCAAGTTTATGGGAGGCATTTTTTTGTTTGAACCTACCCATAAGGAGCTGACAGTTGCATCCCAACAAAGAGGAAGGGGTGCTTTGGTACATTTTGAAGACATTCTTAGGGTTTAGAAAACACCAGTAGAGAATTTCTTAAACACTTCATGTTTTGAAAATGTTCAGACCCGTGAAAACTCAACAACAAGAACAATACTTAGTTCTTACATTTGTTTTATTCCTTTAGCAGTGCATGTGAAAAGTGATTCATTAAAAGTTATTTTCTCTGCTTTTTACTATTATGTCTTGATGGCAAGGGGCCTGGAAAAAGTAAAATAAAGTAGGTGTTACATTTTCTGTTATTTTTTGACACCAAAATACACTTCTCATGGAGCCTGATGGGGAATCAACGTGGCAGCAGAACAGAGTTTAGCATCAGGCAAAACTCTGTCAAAATTCCCCTCTGTGCCCCATCCCAGCTGTGTGGTCTTTCAGAACTTGAACTTGCTCGTCTATAAAATAGAACTGATAACATTTACCTCTCAGGAAATCTGTTAGTATTGAATAAGGGATCATGTAACGGCCCTGGCACATTGGAGCTGCTCCATAAATGTTCTTTTAAAATAGCAATTGCACGTTTACAGCAATATGATCATTTCAGAGGAGAATGTTTCTAAATGTGTTTAGTTCCTCCGTCTTTAATGTTGCTTGTTCTCACAGTGGAAATTGTGGATTCGGTGGAAGCTTATGCTACGATGCTGAGAAGCATCTTTGATTTCAATGCACTGAAAGAACTGCTTTCTGGTCCAAACCGATTAAAGATCCGTATAGACGCCATGCATGGAGGTATGAAGCCATTTCTTTTCTGTTCCCTTCCCTCAAAGACATGAAGCAGCTCTCGACTTCGTGTATCATGATGCTTTAACAAACCTTTTCTTAAGACTCTCTCTGTTTGACGGTTTTTAAACAGTTACGTTGCAAAAATTTCAGAGTAATATTCACGCAGATAAAAATCTAATTGTATGCAGGAAAAATTCCTCATGGTAAGGTAGTGTGAAGGTCAGCGTTTCCACATTAAGCATCAGGTTTTAAGTAACAGGCAACTATTTTTGTGTACTCTCCCTCCCCCTCAGAAGATGCCTTACATTCTTCCTAAATGCCCCCATCTATTTCCGACGGGGCCTGTGGTTTGCTAGATGCGATAAACGTGCTCCTGAGCCCCACACCCCACTTGCCTGCTCCCACATACGCCTTTTCTTAGAAGATGACCAGAGCAAGCTGAGGATTAAATTCAGGAACAACAGGATGTATGTCTCTCCCTCTTCTTCCTCTGTGGGTTGTGTGGCCAGGTCAGAGAGAGCAGCTGTCACCAAACCAGAACCAGGAGGTTCTCTTGCATGTAGGGAATTCCTGAGCACTTGAGTTTATTTGTTTTGTAATAATTTACAATTTTAGACTCTTTGAGTCACAGGGATTTTCCCTGGTGTTGGAATCCATCTGCCTGCCTGGTTGTGGAAGACTTTCTGCCTGTGCTTGAACCCTTTCCATGATGCTGTCAGGGCCTTCTGTTACACTGCAAAACCACAGTTAGAAAACTTCTCCTGGTGGGCTGAAATCTTCTGTCTCTGGAACTTCTCCCGTTGGGTCCTAACTTGCCTCTGGAGTCCCATAGAATGGGTCTCCTTCTTGATTCAGACAAAGGCTATTCTGACTTTTCAAAGCATTCAACAGACATGTATTGAGTAGCTACTACATGTATGCTTGGGGGTAGGCAGGGGTTCAGTAGAGACTCTCTTCAAAGAGCTTTGCGATGCGTGGAGAGATGAGGTAGGTAAGAAACCAACCATCGCCAGGCCAGCAAAATGAGAGTTAGGTAGAATTTCCAGTATTCTCCTTGGGGTGTGGAAGAAGGCATAGTTTGACCAAAGGTATCAGGAAAGGTTTCCTGGAAAAAGTGGCAGCCAACTCATCTTTTATGAAAGAAAGACGTAGGGTGGTGGAGGGTCAAGTGATGGTCATTCCAGGCTGAGGCAGTTGGCTCTAGCAAATGCATGAAAGCTTAAAGATAGAAGTCACATTAGGGGAATGAGCAGAAGCCTGGGCTGGCCTGAGAATGGAGCCTGTGATGGGGTATTTGCTAGTCGCCGCTGGTCGCGAAGCTGACTTCTTTCTCCAGGCCTTTAAGTTGCTCCTCGAAGGCCTCAGTTGCTATACCCCTCACAGCCCTGGCTGCCTCGGCCTCATTCTGTGGTGTGTCAGTAGCCTCCTTAACGGGGGGCCCCTAATGGGAGACACGTATTCTATACTGTTCTGACCTCTGTCGCATATATTGGTGTCGGTACCTTCCTTGGTGAAAAAACAATCTCAGCATTTTAGAGATGAACGTTCTTGATCGTTACACTAAGTATCACTGTGAAGTGTGTGACTGGTTTTTCCTGTTGTTCATTGTTACTGTTTTTTGTTTGTTTGTCTGTATTCTTTTGATCAGTTTTTCAGATAGCTTGATAGAGGAGAAGGATTAGGGCTCTGAATCCTAGCCTCCACTCCTACTATCTGTGTAAGTCTGGGCAAATAGCTTCCTCTCAGAACCTCAGTTTTCTTATCTATAAATTGGAGGAAATAATCATAATACAAAATTTATAAAATGTGTGCCGGTACTGTTCTCAGTGCCTCGTGTCTATTAACTCATTTAATTCTCACATCAACCCTGTTAGGTAGCTACTATTATTATCCGCATTTTGCAGGTGGGGTAGACGGAGGCACAGCAAAGAGATTAAATAGCTTTCCCCAGATGGCACAGCCAATAATTGGCAGAGCTGAGATTTGAACCCAGACACTCTGATTCCAGAGTCCAGGTTCTTAAGCACTAAGCTGTACCACCTCGTGGGCCTTTTTTGAAGGACCGAGTGAGAAAACAGTTGAGAAGCACCTGGCACAGGTGTGTAGCAGGGCCTTCATAATGGTTCGCTCCCTTCCCTTCCCCCACTCTTTCCTTCATCAAATGGCCTCACCCTTTCCAACCTAATCTCTCAATATTCCTGTTTGTAGAACTTTCTACTCCAGACTTATCTCCCCACAAGCCCTTGAATACAGTTTGCATGTTCTCTTTGTCATTCTCCCAAGAACACCTCCACCTTATGTAGTAAGTCCTCACCTCCTGTAGTAAGTTTTATTTTCTGGTTCTTTATTTCACGCTCTGCATAGTTGTGGGACCGTATGTGAAGAAGATCCTCTGTGAAGAACTCGGAGCCCCCGCAAACTCAGCAGTTAACTGTGTTCCCCTGGAGGACTTCGGAGGCCACCACCCTGACCCCAACCTCACCTATGCAGCTGACCTGGTGGAGACTATGAAGACAGGAGACCATGATTTTGGGGCTGCCTTTGATGGAGATGGGGTGGGTACAAGTGTTTTTAAGTGAACTCTGATGCAGGTCAGGCCTGATCCTAAAGACGGGGAGAAAGCAGACTGCTTCTACCAGGCCCTGTGGGCCTAGGAGTGCCAGTCAACCCCCTTCATTGCACCTGGAGTTAGGGCTCAATTATTAGAAGACGCTCTTGAACAGAATGAGTCCTTGAAATGGAACCCATGTGTTTAATGTCTGCTAAGAGGGGCAGGGTAACTGGGGCCTGGTTTTGATGTCATGACTGGTGCTTCATAAACTAGTTGGGTTCTAGGTACCTGTCCTGAGGTAGGTTTTTGCTCTAAACGAGCAGCTAGCTACTTAATCTCTGGAAAGGATCTTGGCCTTATAATATGCCCATCTGTTCATTCACATTAGCTGAAAGATGAAACTATAATGAGAGAATTAACATTTTATTCTTTAGCTACAATTAATATTTTAAATAAACACGCACTTTTATTTACATTCGTGGGTATATGACAGACGAGGAGGGAAACTGTCTTAGGTTTGTATACTTGATATCTCAGAGATAGTAAACACTACACATATTTACTTAGTTGAAAATATATTTTGGTGGTTGCTATTATTCTTTAACATCATCTAGAATTCATTGTTTCCTAAAAATAGGTTTTCCAATATCAAAATTTGGGGACATTAAAAGGGTCCCTAGCAGACATTATTTGCAATGCATCTTTCTGTGGCAGTGCACGATGGGAGTTTTTCCCTCCATACTCTCAGTTACTTGAGTACTTCCGGTATGTCAGGCACCAAGAGGCACCAAGAGGTGGCAGCATGTTCTGGTGGGTCCTGCACCACATGGAGGGCCCAAGATTTAGAAGCCTTTCCTTGAGGAAATCTGCTTTGTTCCTTGAAGGATGGCTGGTAGACCTACCAGACTCTAAAGAGCCCATATTTCCTCTCATTGTGATCTCTCCTCTCTTTTGGGAGAGAAGAGAGGTGATTAGTTCCAGAGTTTGGAAAAGGTCAAGGAGGTTACAGTCCGCTGGCCTCTGGAGGGAGAACAGAGGATTCAGCCCAGAAGGAGTTTGTGCTTGCACTTTAATTTAAAACAGTTTTAGCTCTTTGGCACGGAGGTGCCATTGGCCCAGTGGTACTGTACAGATCCATTAGCAATAAAATCCAGTGTCTAGAAGCCAGTATAAATAAATGTATCATAGTTTTAAATTTTATAAAACCTCCATGTAAGATAGTTTGGTTTCTTCAGCACCTTGATTAAAAGATCTTCCTTTGAATTCCCCTTCTCCCAAAGGATCGAAACATGATTCTGGGCAAGCATGGGTTCTTTGTGAACCCTTCAGACTCTGTGGCTGTCATTGCTGCCAACATCTTCAGCATTCCGTATTTCCAGCAAACCGGGGTCCGCGGCTTTGCACGCAGCATGCCCACCAGTGGTGCCCTGGACCGGTACGTCTCTCCATTCCCTTGGCTCCCGCCAGGCCCTTCACAGTGCTGGGAACACCCTTCTTCCCTTTTCACCTAGGGCATCTGATGCATAGTATGTGCTATGGAAGTGTTTATTTTATGAAGGAATGGATGAACTTTTTTCTGGATTGGTTGTCCCCCCTCTGTGCTCCCTTAGGACCCTGCATTTCTTCCATCCTGGCACTTATCACACTGTGTCCTGATAGCCTGTTTACTTGACTATCTGCCCTGTTAGACTAGAAACTTCTACAGAGAAAAGAATGTCTTATTCACTGTCCTAAACTCTTCCTGATCATGGTGTGCCTCACACACACACACACACACACACACACACACACACACATATCATTTTTAAAAATGAATGATTGAATGTTAATAAATGAATGGATAGCACTTCGTTGTAGTCAAGACATCATTCTAGAGACTCACTTTCCCTTAGCAGTGTACACAGAGTTCGGGTGAAAGAGCAGTTTGATGTAAGATCAGTGTTTCAGCAGAACTTTCAAAAAACATTCCTCATCCAGCCCCCATCAGATGCCCATACACACACAAGCATAGTAAATGTTCATTTATCCAAAATCTGAGTAAATGTAAAGCTGAAATAGTTAAAAAAAATACATTCAGTTTTTGAGAAAGGCGGTACCAGTGACAGTAAACAGTTGATATCTCTGACTTGCTTATTTATTGATTGATTGTATTTCATCTCACTTGCAAAGGCTTTAGGGTAGCTTACGGGATCACATCTAAAACATCTGAAAAGTATAAGTCATAAATGAGGACCAACCAGGGAGAGTATTAACTAGACCATGTTAGGTGTCCAATAAATGTTTCCTGGATGAATAGATAAAGAACAAGTGAATGAATAAAAGGTCAAGGCCAGGGAGGAAAGCAGAATGTATGTATCTAGGCGCTTACAATCATAATTAATATTAATTGAACATTACCTTATGCTAGACACTAGATATGTTTTAAGTCATTTAATTCTCAGACCGACTCCATGAAGTAAATGCTATATTTAACTCCTCTTTACAGGTGGGAAAACAAAAGAACAAAGAAATTAACTAATTTGCCCAAGGTCACCCAACTAGTAAATGATGGAGCAGAATTTGAACCCAGAACCTTTGCTCCCAACCACTGAGCTATACAGTAGTTTTCTATTTCGTGTGTGTGTGTGTGTGTGTGTGTGTGTGTGTGTGTGTGTGTGTGTGTGTATGTGTTACAGAACTAGTGCTGACTTCAGCTAACAAAGTAATGGCTAATATTCATATAGTAGTTTGTAGTTGACACAGCGCCTTTTTACATTCACCATCTCAATTGATCCTCATAGCAGTCCTTATTTTAAAGAGGAGGAAACCAAAAGAGTAGTTAGCAGTCTTGCCCGGGACCCCACAGCTACATCAGAGCTAGAATTAGAACCTGGTACTTCTGCCTTCACATCCTCCATCCGAAGTCGTGAGCTGTTGTGTGGCCACGCTCTTGTACATTAGACCGATCAGGTCCTGAAATACCTTCTGTGTAATCCAAAACAGTTTAATTCCAAGTTCTGAAAAAATTGATAATCCATATATAGAATCACAATGGAAAATACCTCATTACCCAGAAAAAAGTTCATTGTACTTTCACAGGTTTCAAAATCATAGATCTAATTTTCCTCAAATATTAGAATTGAAATATGATATTGTGTTGCTAGTGATAAGACAAGCATTTTGGAAAGCACATCTCACTAAAAGAGTAAATGAAATGTAGGTAACTTTTCCTGTTCAAAGGGCAAGGGATTAAAAAAACAGTCACGCAGAGGTTTCAAATAGGCTAAGGATAACATAGGGAGAGGTAAAAGATACATTGGAGGGGACAGGAAACCATGCATCAGTGTGGATGCAGCTGGTGCACACGGGAGACCACACTGGGCACTGCCCTTGGGGGGCCACACTGGGCACTGCCCTTGGGGGGCCTTCCAGGGAAATGAAAGGAGCACTGACTGGGCAGCTGGACAGCAGGCATTGGTCATCCTGGCCGTGTGACCTTGTGCTGATCACATAACATTCTGGGTCCTGTTTCCTTCTCAGTAAAATACTGACCTCCCGGACCCAATATTCTATGTCTCTATGACTATAGGTGCATCAAAACATCACTCTCTCATTCACTATGGAATGGTTATAAATACTGTCTATATCCAAAACATGTGGGTTTAAAGGGCCCCCCAAACAGCCTTGCCCATTTTGCCACTGTTGCTTCTTCTAAAATGTTAAACTCAGTGACCTGAATTAATTCTTTCTTCGTCCTCTTTTCCCCCCTCCTCTGACTCCACATATAATAGCACATTGTGTGCAAGTTTTCTCATATGATTTTTCACCAATCTTAGAATTATGTGTACCTCTGAGGAATACTAAATGGGACCCTTGATACAATAATGGTTGCTGTTTTCCATCCCTCACATGGCTATGCTAGCAGTCCTGCTGTGATGTAACTTTGATTTCATGCCTTTGAAGGGTGGCTAATGCTACAAAGATCACTTTGTATGAAACCCCAACTGGCTGGAAGTTTTTTGGGAATCTGATGGATGCAAGCAAACTGTCCCTTTGTGGGGAGGAGAGCTTCGGGACCGGTAAGTGTGCAGTCCTGAGCCACCGATTTCTTTCCTGTAAATGCTACTTGCAGTGAAAGCTTAGACTGCTAAAGGCAGCACTGAAATAGCAACAGTAGCTGATGTGTCCTGAATCAAGATACAGCTTATTTATAACAACCCTGATGGAGCGTACACATTTGAAAAGCAATGAGCACATTCTGCCAGGGAGGGCTAATTTTACTTTCAGAGGATCACATCTACTGAGGCAGGAAGTTTGATCCTTGAGTCTGTGGAGATTAAACAGTGATAAACACATTTTTCTTCCCTCGGTGGTCAAGGAAACCTTTGTAAATGTTTTCATTTCTAGGAAGAAATATGGTGGAGCGAGTCAGTTTCTTGTTTTTATTTAAGAGAAGGTTTCACCACAGCATTACATCTTCCTCTTTAATAGGCACACGTTTTCCGTAGCAACAGGTTGTGATTTATTAAGGTTAAGTGGAGGGAGACCATTAGCGTGGAACTAAGTTGCTAGGTGATCAAGAAGTTGACGACAAGGACCTATATGTAAATTGTGGTGTGATGAAAGAGTAGAACATGGTACACTTTGGGAGATGTCCCAAGACCCCTAGATCCCACTTTCTATGCTCTCTCTCCTCTTCTATGTCTGTCCAATATCGAGCTGAATTCCCACCTCCATGGCCTTTCCTGTAACCCACCCTACATCAGTCTCTTTCTTTTCTAAACATTCATTCAGGCGTGTGGCCCTTTCCCTCGTGTTGTCTCCAGCAGCCAGGTTGCAAGGTACTTCAGTGGCCCTATTTCCTCTCCTCCAATTTCCTCTACCCAATATTTTGAAGTAAAAGGACCCATCTTCTGGGTCCTTTAGTGCTTTTCTTCCATCCTTTAGCAAAGAAAAGATCAACATCTAGCATTCTATCAGCCTTGCCATTAAGTTGCAAGTCATGCTAAGTTAAACAGAATAGAATGCTGATTTCTTTTCCTACAAGTCCTAGGGCAGGGTGGGTAGAATGAGCTGGTAAATTTGAGACACCCATTGACAAAATTCTAAGCAGTTGAATACCCTTGAGGGAGTGGCAATACTTCTTGGTAATGAATTGGCTTGATGGAATTGGAGAGTATTAAGAAAGATGGATGCGTCTGGGGGGTTGAACAATGTCTACAAAAAAGGCTACATGATTTCCCAAGGTTCTAGGTCTTTGGTAAGAGGTAACAAGTCTACTGCTTAGTCCTGTCCTACCTCACAGAGTAAGGATGGTGCCATGTTACTCCATGGGATGCTAGATGAATACCCAATGGGATGCTAGATGAATACCCAATGGGATGCTAGATGAATACCCAGTGGGATGCTAGATGAATACCCAATGGGATGCTAGATGAATACCCAATGGGATGCTAGATGAATACCCAGTGGGATGCTAGATGAATACCCAGTGGGATGCTAGATGAATACCCAATGGACCTGTGAGGTGGTCTTCTCCCATGCAACCTCCTCAGTGTTATCCAGTGCAGACTTGGTGTCAATCATTCTTCCCTATGGATGAAGCTGTCTTTGAAGGCAGGCACCATGTCTAAACCTTTGGTTTCCTGACCCCATGTACCTATTTCAGTGCTGAGCCTAGCGAAAAGAGAAGAGTCTAGAACAGGTCTTTCCAGGGTGTTTGGATGTGTGGAAAGATACTAGTTCCATGAAAGAGTTCTGAGTTCAATACAGATTGGGAAACTTGGAATACACCTTTCTGTCTTGGATATTCACGATGGTGTTATCATTTGAAGATTCCAAAACATTCTGCTATAAGGAATCCTGTTTGTACAGTTTTACCTAAGCATAGTTAACTGCGATATCTCTTTTTTGTGGTATATCTAGTACCATATTGCCCCACAGACCCATGTGGGTAGCATTGGTCAAGGTGGGTCAGAGTCCTAGAGCCAAGTAGCCAACCAGGTGTTGACTGTCTGGGAACAGGCCTGAAGACAGGATGATACAAGCTGCTCCTCCCGCGCATGACAGGCCTTCAGATGCCAGAGGGCAGTTCTCAGGTCCTCTCTTCTCTGGCCACCCATCCCTAGTCCTCCAGTCATCCCTCACTTCACGTTGGTTATGTACCCAGCATGAGTTTCTTGATGCTTCCCCGTTCACCAATGCCCTTTGAAGAAGATCATGTCTAGAACTGAGCCCAAATCCTCCAGGGTTGACCTGACAAGTAAAGAGTAGATGGGATGACTATTTCTAGAGGACTGGACCCTGTAGTTTTCTTGAAGTAACTTTCATTTATGTTAGCTTTTAGGACATTTCATAATACTGTTTAGCCCATGTAATGTTGTAGATAATTAAACCCCCTTAAGCTTTTACTTAGGAACATTTGCCAAGAAAAGTCCCCATGTTACGTTTGTGGAACTGATTTCTTTGAACCCAAGTATTAGATTTTAAATTATTTCTTGTTGAAGCTTGTTCTTATTTGTTTAGTTATTAACCCACTCATCAAATACTAAGTACCAACCATGGTTTTATCTTCCCTTTGATATCTTTTATATCAAAAGAGAGAATTCATCATAAGAACAATCCACAAACTCATTCTCTCTCTCTCTCTGAAAAAAAGACAATTGTTCTGCAATATTTCTGAGATAAGCATTTAAAAAACCAGGCTGCATAGCCATGGGTCTCCACTGCTGAGTGAGTGCAGCTGAACTTATTTAACTGAACTTCTGAGCTCCTTATTTATAGAGGAGTTAATTTCCACCTACTATGTCCCTTGTTGGCAAATGCTTCTGACGGTTCCTTTACAGAGCTTCTCAGGATGGACGTTAGTGATTCTACAAGCTTTGAAATATTTGAATTCTGTAGCTTAATTGAGTACAGGGTCATTTATTTGTGTATTTTTCTAGGCGAGAGCAGAGGCAATTTCTCAGGAGAGCCTCCCTAACCTTCCAGAGTGGGTCAAATCCCCTTCTTATTGGACTCCATGGCACTGCATACGTCTTCCTTGCATGTATTACAGCTGTAACTTTACAGTTATTTATGATTACTTGAATAACGTCTGTTGGTTCCACTAGATTGTAAGCTCCATGAGGACAGGAGTCACATCTGTCTCGTTCTCCGTCATATCCCCAGAGCCTCCTATAAACCCCAGAACGGACCAGGTGCTCAGCAAACGCTTGTTGAATGAATGGGAGAACACGTTCTTCACCTGGCATCCTCCATTCAGACCAACAGAATCCTGCTGTTGGAGAGGAAAGAACTTTAAACGTTATCCAACATAATTTTCTGTGTGTTGCTGGAGTCATAAATAACCAGTCGGTGCCCTTCTGCTTAAACACCCACCTCCGTGGAGAATGCCCACCTCACCTCTGGCTGCCGGTCTGGGACTCTTGTGGGGACTCAGCATCATTCCCACTCCATAGTCCAGAGCTGAGGACCCAAGGTCTTTGTGAGACGAGATGACCTTTCATGAAAGAAAAGGAGAAGTTTACTGGCAAAGAGGTGCATAGGAGTCAGACTTCAGAACTGGCTCACCAAATAAAACAAACCACTAGCATTTAAAAGCACAAGCCACAATATGACTCTTACCAAGTATACGTTAGTCTGTTCATGGTGGAGAAACGGCAACTGTCTCAGATGATTACTGTAGCCACCAAGGCTATGACACTTCCTCAGACATCAGCATTACAAATGCCAGGGATAAAGGTGTTTTTGTTAGGGCACCAGAACTAGACAGGGTGAACCTGTTGTTTTTGGTTGATCTCATGGAGCAGTTATTTTCCCCCCTAACTGTGGATGCTGGTGCACGTGTTTATGCACAAGGGTGGAGGGAAACCTTGAATTCTTGGGAAATTGGGAAGGAAATAGAAAGTGACGTCACTGAATAGAATAGAATGTCACTGCTTTTGAAACTCTTCCTCGGGAAAAATGGGGGGTCTTGGGAAAGAGGGATAGGAAACCAGGTTGAGGATTAACTTGGTATCATGTGGAAATATGCCAGTAAATTCTGATCTGGTTGGGTCCAAAGGTTAGCAATATTTTTCCCCCATCCCATCTTGAAAAGGTCCTAGTGATGATATGTTATACAGGAGTGATATCTTGAAGAAGTACAGCATTCATGCTTTGCAGATTTCTTTTAATTTTAATTTCTTATGAAAAGTCCTTCATATTTGTACTTCTTTTCATCAGCTCATTCCTCAAATGTTTATTGAGCTTTGACTGTATCCCAGATACTGAATTAGGCTCTGGGAACACAGTGTTAAGCATAACCTCCCTGTGGAGGACTCCATGGAGGCCACATTTGGGGAAGGAAATCGGACCCCGACCAGGCTATTACAAGTGTAATAGAAAGTGATAGAAACTGAAGTACAGGATGCTCTGGGAACTGTATAGTCAGGGCGCCTAACCTGGTTCTGTGGTGTAAGGGATTAGATGTCTATCTCATTAAGAGATAGATAGATGTCTATCTACTTCTCTGCCTGCCCTGATTTGCATACCTACTGAGTACATTTTCCTGTAGGTAAAGCCCCCGCAGGAAGGTTAGAGCATCCCGTCTCTGGACATTTCCCAGGCAGAACACCCCAGTAGAACTAGGCTGATACCCTAATTATAACTGACTCAGTTAAACTGTTACCTGCATGTCTGTCTCCCTCATCTGTACATCTGTGCTCATCTGTGAGGGCAGGGAACGTATCTTATTCATCTTAGTATTTTCTCATATACTTGGAACATGGTAGGCACTGATTCAAATTTGTTGAGTATCAAATGGAGTTTGGGTTAAACCACGTTTCCTGCCTGTCAGGCGCTTACCAATTTCCTCCAAAGGAAACAGAGCTCCAGGGACAGTCATGAAGCAGCGCAGGATGAATTGATAAATGGAAAGTTTGTGGGTTGCTGAGGAGGAGCCCCCTTGAAGGCCGGAGTAGTCTGGAAAAGGCTTCCTGAGGAGCTTATCTGCCCTTTCACAGGGAAGTCATTTGTGCAATGGAAGCCAAAGAGGACAGCACTGTGGACAGAGCAGGTGTGCTGGACCTCCCAGCCAGTCAGCTGAGGTCTGGGCATTCTCTGGGCAAACCTGTATTGAGAGCTGACTGCACGCCAGGCACGAGCTGGGGATACAATTCTTGGCGTAGGTTGGGGTAAGAGCAGACAGGGTGTGATAGAATAGGGGTAAGGACAGAGGGTAACAAGTAAGGCATCCTAGATAAGGAGGAAGTTGAAAGTAGTTGCAGGAGATGTTAGCCAGGCTAATAGGTATATGTGGGGTGTACATTTCCATGCATGTTTAGGAGATTGAAGGAGAGATAGAGATGGTCAGAGAAAGAGAGACAGGCAGAGAGAGGCAGACAGATGGATGCTAGGGTTTTCAGAGAACTCTGTGGAGCTTTTTTTCCACTGCCGTGGTCCATCCACAGGCCTTGGCCTGGCAGAGGCAGGAGCTCAGGCACTCCTGAGATGCTCGTACTGGTAAATGAAACCTAATCCCTAAACTATTGGCTCTTGGCTCCCTGAGCAAAGGTTGACATTTTTCTTGGCTGAGACCAGAGTGTGCCCTGACTGAGCAGAGTTTATACATATCACAAGGTGCTGATTAAGCCAAAGTCAAGTGACAGGTGTTTGAAGATGCTGAAAGGGCAGAATCCCCATAGGCTTCGTTGGTCCCTGACCTGGACTAAGTATGAAAAGACCTGAGGCAAAACTCCTGTCAGCTAGGATCAGTGGTGCTTGCTGATAGTTTTCCCTTTCCTTACACTTCAGTGGGATTGGCTTTTTTTTTTTTAATTAAAAAATGATACCAGTAATTCACATTCATAATAGGAAAAAATTAGATAAGGAAGAAGAGAAAAGCACTGTAATCACACTGCCCAGAAAAAAAGAACATATTGGGTTATATTCCATTTTCTTTCCCAATATGTAGAGTTAAGGAACGTTATTTTTGAAAGCTTAACGAGGTAGTAGAAAGCGTTAATTTTCCCTAAAACTTTTTTTATTTTCCCTTATTAATAATGGTATCTTGCATTTATATTGTACTTAACAATTTATAAACTATTTCCACTCTATCGCAGTAAAGTCTTAAAATTGTGTGAGAAAGGTGGCATTATCCCCATTTTACAGTTGAAGAAACTGAGGCTTGGAAAAGTTAAGTGACTTGTCCAAATTCAAGCAGCTTATAAGTAAGTTTCAGTTTCAGGTTTTCTGACTCTTAAGCATAAAACATTTTCCATTGAACAACAACTGCCACAACTGCAAAAACAACAGTAGCTTGAGAAACACATATACACACCATTGCCTTTTTTCACTACTAACTTCTCATCATTCATTCGAACCCTAAAGAAAATGAAATTTACCCAGACTTCCTGAGTATTAGTCAGAGTTACCTAGAGTTTTAAGACATCCAGGGTGATTAGTGAGATTACTGAGAATTTTCAAAGAGACTGGGGATTGTGTAAATGGAATAGAATATTTATTTATATTATCCAAGGCAGATGATTTGTTTATAATATTAGGTGTGTGATTTAGTTATCTCCAAGTAACTTGGTCAGAGTTGGGTGAGATTTTTAGATTTTATTGTCATTTCTACATAAAGGAAAAAGCCAATTCATTACTTAGAATAGGAAAAGCACAAAGGAACACTGCCCCCTATGCTTTCAGTCCAGCCACATCCCTTCCGCCTCCCCCCACCCCAACCCCAAGAAAAAAGAAAAGAAAAAGGAAGGAAGGACAGAAAAACAACCAAACCTAGGGGCTCACAGATGAATAATTCCAAGCTGTACACTTCTGTCATGAATTCTCAGTATACTGGGGAAGCTGCCAGGATCTTACTGCTCAGGGTAAACTATTGCCAAAACATATCATCACTTGCAAAAGCTGTAGGGGCCAGAGAGCTAACTTTCTCTTCCTTGAAATAGCAGTAAAGGCAAATAAAAGTCCATAGCTAATAAAATTAGGTTAACATTTCTTAAATTTGTTATATAAAGTGCTAAAAGTATTGCCTGATATTTCTAGTTTGCCAGCATCCAGGTTTTGAGAACTGCTCTTTCTAAAAGTAGTGTCTTACTGAAGAGGGACTCTTTTGGGGGAAAAAGTTGTATATTTTTATGAACCAAAAAGAGAAAGAGAAGATGTTGGAGTAGATTATTAATTGATTAATTCATTTATGAACTCCTTCACAATTAGTTTTTTAATATATTCCATGTGCTCTGCTAGCCACCAGACTAAGTTACAAGGATATAAGAGATGTCTCCAAGACATACATGGATAGTGGGGTAAAAGGCTCATAAATAGATGGCTGAGGCTCAAGGAGTATGGCGCTGCACCACACGTTTTGAGCAGTTGCTATACAAGAAGAACAAGCAGCTCGTCACTGTCCAGGGAAGCTGGGAGCTAGTCTCAGATAGGAGAGGACATTTGAGCTGGGTCTAAAAGGATGAAGAGAGGAAGGAAACAGACTTACCTCATGCCTCATCGCCAGCATTGTGCTAGATACTCTCACAGTTGTAAGGAGAATAAAGACCCAGTGGGAAGTCAAGAAGGACAGAGAGGTACATAAAAAAATTCAAGGCATGATAACACGCAAAACATTATTAGAGGGATTGTATCGAGTCCCATTCAGAAACCAGAAAGTAAAGCTCAATATCGTCTGCTCTTTTTAGAATAAGGAAGTTAAAGGCCAAAAAATGAGAGTTCTGTTCCCCATCAGGCTCTTGGGAAAGGGTCTCCATGCATAGAAGCACATCCAAGGGAGCCAATTTGTTATTTTTGATAAAGAGTTTAGCAAGGACCTTAGCGGGAGACAGACGTGCCGTAGTTTATTTAACCAAACCCCTTTTGGTTAAAGAAAGATATCCTAGAATTGGAGTTCCTGGATCCACAAGTAGGTCCGTTTTTAAGCCTTTCATACTTTTTGCCAAATTGCTCTCTGGAAGGACAGTACCCCTCCCAGCAGCAGCATGTTGGAATCCCATTTCCCTTATACCTCCCCTGATGCTAGGTGTTTTCATTTTTAAATCTATGGCCATTTGTCAAACAAGCAGCAGTTTCTTATTGTGGTTTTAACTTTAATTTGTCTTCTTAAAAATAATACAGCTTTTTATTATGTAAATTGGATACCTATATTTATTCTTTGATGAATTGCCTATTTATATCCTTGGCCTGTTTTTCTATCGAGATTTTACTTTTGTCTTATTAATATATAAGAACTTTTTCTATATTGAGTGTTTTAAATATCTACTTTATATTGCAAATGTGTAGTTTTTTGTTTTTGTTTTTAGTTTACCAATGGCCTTTTAATTTTATCTATAGTAGTTTTGCTGATAGAAATGCTAATTTTTAAGTAGAAAAATACATAGATTTTTTTTTCTTTATGAATTCTGAATTTATATGTATTTGCCATCTCTAAGATTTAAAAAAATTATATATATCTTCTAATATTTAAAGGTTTTCAGTTTTTATATTTGAATGTATAATTCATCTGGAATTCTTTTTTGTATGGTGTTCTATAGGGAAAAAACTGATTTTTTCCCAACTGTTTAGCTAGTTAGACAAATACTACTTAAAAAGTAATCCATTCTTTCCTACAGCCTTAAAGTGACACCTTTATCATTTATTCAAGTCTCATATGTGTTTGGGTCTCTTTCTGGGTGCTCTCTTTTGTTCCGTTAAGCTACCAGACTATTTTAGTTATTAAAAATTCACAGTGGTCATGTTCTTTTGTTTTTTCCACTCACATTCATACTTCATAATTGATACATCAAGTTCCACCAAATTATTCCACTGACATTTTTATTAGCATTTGCCTTAAATTTCTAAATTACTTTGGGAAGCATCACCTTCTTTTCAATAGTATGTGGCTTTACTCAATATGTGGTTTCTTCCATGTATTCAAGTTCCTCAGTAAAGTTTTATGACTTTTTTGCTTGGGTCATATTTACTGTTGAGGAGTTTATTCCCAAGTATTTTGGAGAAATCACGTTTCTCACAGCCGCATGCTGTCCCCCTGACCAGGTTCTGACCACATCCGTGAGAAAGACGGACTCTGGGCTGTCCTTGCTTGGCTCTCCATCCTAGCCACCCGCAAACAGAGTGTGGAGGACATCCTCAAAGATCACTGGCAAAAGTATGGCCGGAATTTCTTCACCAGGTAAGCCACAGCCTGGCTGGGTACAGAGGTAGCATGGGGAAGTGGACAGAGAGAATTCTCATGCATACAAATTCTTTCCTGTCTTAAGTGATAATAAAACCTGAGTTCCTTCAGCCTCTATCAATTGGAGATTTTTAATATAATTCAGTCAGGGTCGAGATGAAGTCAACTTTTATGTTAGCCATAAAGAACGAGGCTTAAAATTTTTAGTTAACATATTCAAAAGAATGAATGTTTTGTCAGCCTTTTAAATGTACCTGTCAGGTGGACATGATAATAACATTGGATTTGGATTCAGAAGACTGGATTAGAATTTTATTTCTGCCTCCTAGTAGATTGGGAAGTCATTTAACCTCTTTCTGTACTCAGTTTTCTCATTTGTAGAAATGGAAATAACAGTCTGGCTATTGAGTGGATTAAATGAAATATGAGTCTGAAACTGTTCTATAAACTCTGGGACACTGAAAGTATGGAAACTTTTTCTGAAATTATGGAAACAATTATGCTTAGTCTAAATCAACTTTTCTGACTCATTAAAATAGGTCCCCAAAGGCTGTGTAATTATCAATACTTCATTCATTGATTCAATATATATTGACTGTGTATCTACTTTCTGCCAAGCACTGGGGATTCATCAGTGGACAAAATACTTAGAATAGTTAGTAAGTCTTCTTTACCATACATACTTCTATTTTTAAGAAGCATTAACTTTTTTTTCCAGTTGTACTTTTCACTAATTTTAATTTGCCTTTCCCCCAGTAGGTGTAAAAATCTAATAATTTTTTTCCTGAACCTCACTGTTCTAATTATGGAAAATAAATATGAGGAAAAGCATATTAAATAAATTATTTATGTAAGAAATACAAAGGTATTATTTCTCTGAACCTCAGTTGCCTTCTCTATAAAATAGGTGAGTTAGATTAGAGAATTTTAAAAATATATCACAGATTTAATGGTCCACGATCTTTGGATAGTCAAGAAAGAATTCAACCTTCAGGAACTTGGCCTCCTTAATCAGAATCCTTTTTTTTGACTTTGGACAAGTATATTGCTATCTTCCTCCCTCAGGTTATTCTTTTGTGGAAGGTATAAGTAGCCCTGGTAACCAAGGCAAGGATCTCTACTTTCTAAGAACCAGAAAAATCTGGTAATTCAGAACAGCAGTCATGAACTCTCTAGAGCCTAAAGGATCATGAAGGCAGCACCATATCTGTTTTTGTAATCCATGGTATCACCAAACACCAATTCATGGTGACATTGTGTAAATATGCTTTGAATAGATAAATGAATGAGTTAACAAATGAACAGTAGCCAGAGTGGAATAAGGTTAGGAGGGTTTGTTCAGAGAGGGTCGCTCTTGAATCAGATAGGAGTCTCCATCTAAAATCTATCTTAACATATTTTTATTAATTTCAAATAACTGCTAACCAAGTATTACAAATAAAGTCCTCAGAACCTGAATTTATGGTTAGTTAAGACTCCATTATACCCTCCATTTATTTAACAAAAGTGCTTTTTGCATGCATTGTTTCACATCAGCTTCGAAAACAGTTATTGATAAGGCAACTGAGATTCTAAGACATGAAGCAGCTTTCCCATAGTTGCACAGTTAGTAACCAATAAAGGCTGGGTTCATAGCTCATTCTGTCTGATTCCAAAGCCCAGATTCTTTCCATTATACCCCTCTGTGCCTAGGATTTATAGAACATTTCCCTCAAACACCCAAAGGTCACAGATGTAAAGCACAAACACCTGGTTGTAATTTTTTGCTGTTTATCATTTTAACTGAGGGAAAGAGCTGACTTCAGGATTAAGGGGACTGCTGTCCTTGATTCATAGAATCCTGGAGCCAGAATAGTTGGCCTTAATTCCCTGGTATTTCTCATGTCTCAGAGGTGTCTGCTTGCACATATCATATTTGTTTCACTATTGCAAATAAATATAGACTCTGCTATCTTGAGCCTCTAAAAAAAGAACTCTCTCAAGAGGGTGTGTGCCACTAGGACAAGAAAAGCCACCTGTAAGAGTCTTTAACCTCATAAGAAAGAAATCAAGAACAATTCTTGGAGGAAAAGTTTAACAGTCATAGAATTTCATTTGTGATGTACTTTTTTTTTTCTTGGCCCTTTTGCATCCACACCAGGCCTCCTGTGTCTGGGTGAATGCTGTGGACCGGAATCCACTCTCACTGAGAGGAGGGAGGCATTTCAGGTGTAGAGAGTTAGGGCTTAAGAAAAAAAAAAAGAGTTAAGGCTTGGCTCCTTCGTTTGGTCAGTGAAGAATTGGCCTTACTTGAGGAAGCGCCTTTGGAGACTGGAACTCTCCTTAGCCAAAATCTCAGCAGCCTCAGGCAGGTCCCAGACTGGGAGCCTTCCCAGCATTTATCCCAAAGAAGCTCCAGCAGTTTGGAAGAGCAGTGCCTGAGTCATGTGTGCCTTTATGCAGATAACATTGCTTTTGTTTCTATGTCCTCAGGATGTGGTGATTACATGTTAGATAATATCTCTCAAAAGCCTTTGAAGCTTCTAAGAGCTTTATTCTGTAGAAGAGCCAAGATGGGAGTTTTCTGCTTATTCAGAAGCTCCTAACCCTTTCCTGAAACCCTCCAAACCCTTCTTTTCATCCCTCCTCTGCTGCATCCCCAGAGAATGACACGCTCATATTTCTGCCAGCTTCTTCTGAAGTTAGGTGGTTTGGGGGAGGGCCAAACAAATGCTGTAGAAAGTGGTGATATAAGTTGGTGTGATCTGAAGTCAGCCCACAGGCCTCAACTTTGTGATTTCTTCCAGGTATGATTACGAGGAGGTGGAAGCCGAGGGCGCAAACAAAATGATGAAGGACTTGGAGGCCCTGATCTCTGATCGCTCCTTCGTGGGGAAACAGTTCCCAGTGGGAGATAAAGTTTACACTGTGGTGAAAATTGATAACTTTGAATACAGTGATCCGGTGGATGGAAGTGTTTCAAGAAATCAGGTAGGAACAGACATATGTGCAACGTGGGAGAGAAGCCTCGGAGCTTCGTCTCTGAAATCTCAAGAGAAAAAAGAAAAAGGCTTCTTGGTCATTTGTCCTTTGCTGCCCTGTTTTCTCAAGTGGCTTTCTGCTGAGTCACACATGATTTGCACAGGTACTTGTAGGGAAAATGGTTTTTGCCCTGATTCTACGTACACCCCTATGCCCTCATTCTGGGATTCTTAGTCTAGACTCCAGAAAGACTTTTACATTCTCCAGAATTCTATGCAAGAGGTCATGTTGAATGTGTGTGCAGAAAAGAGCCCTAGAATCTTAAAAAGATGGAGAACTGCTGCCTTAGACCTCAACCTCCTTCTTCTCTCTCAAGACCTTGTAGCAGAATGCCGGTGTGGCATGAGAGTAGCCTCTTCATAGACATTTCTGTGATATGTTCTGATTTCTAAAAAAGAAGAAAAAAATAGACAAGCCATTTGCAGACTTAGAAACATGCACTGTTATTACCTGTAGCACGTGACTCGCAGCCGACCCTAACACAGCAGCGCGTAGGAGGACATCACAGTTGAGACCCTGGACCGTGTCTGGATATGTACAGAACTGTTAGCGTTTCCCTCACTGGGCGCCAGGCACCCAGGGTGCAGGCTGGGTCAGCCCTTCTCCAGGCTTCTCACTAACACCCGGGCCCAGGCTCCTCTCTCCTCTGGTTCTGTTCTTGTTGTCACAGAATGGACTCATAACTTAGAAACAGAGATAATAAAGAGGGAGATAAGATTATGCTATAGCTGTCCAGTTAGCTTTTTTTCTGATCCAGACCCAGATTTTTGGCTGGGTCCTTCTCAAGGCATCTAGCAGGCTTTGAAGGAGTTGGGCTGCAGGACTTATTTAAAGTCTCTCTCTGGAGAGCAGGTAGTGGACGAGTGGATGGAGCATGGCCACAGTGACCCTCAGTGCCTGAAGTCTCCCTTTATCAGAATTCTGGCCCCGTGGCTTTTCTTCCTTATGCTTTTTCACCATCTGTGAGAACTTTGGGTCTAGTATGGATGATCGTAAATGATGTCTGAGATAATTAGAAAAAGAGAGGCCTGGGGTGGAGGAGGGGGTGGGTGTAGGAAAGGGGAGGGTGGGGCCTGGGGGGTGGCAGAGCAGAGCAGAAGATTTTGTGGTGAAGCCTTCAGAGAGAGAACAGACCCTTAGGCAAAGTAAGCCCCGACTCTGCGCCGCATCCAGCACGCACCAGGAGGGAGGGGGGATGCTGAGGTGTGCCTGGGAGGGGCGTCGGCATGGGCACGGGCACTGTGCTCTGTGCTCAGAGGAAGAAGTCAGCAGCTCCACGTTTTGTAATCGGAAAGTCTGAGCATTTAGATGGAAGACCGGGGAGGAGGGAAAATCTTCTGAAGTAGATATAGCATCTGCAATCAAGTGAAAAAAATTTAGAGGCTTCAAGTTGAAAGTTGTGGGAGAAGGAGGCCAACCCTGGTATGTGTCTAGAAAGCAGGAAATGGTAAACGGGTATTAACTGCATCCTCCCCATGTTGACTAAGTGGGAATGTACTCTGTGTATTTCATCTGCTGTCTTCAGTGCTGAGTGGCATGGTTAAACCCTGGATTGGGTCTGGTGACAAACGGTAGATGAGAGGTAGTATCTTTCCTTTTGGTTAGGCCATCGGCTTATGCAAAGTTCTTTTTATGCAAGAACTGACAGACTCACCAAGACTGAAGGGTCTTCAGATAGCTGTCTTGCTCAGCCTTCTTACCTCAAGAGTCCCCAGCCTTTTTTCCCTGAATCAAGATTATTGAGGACAAAAGATGCGGCCAGAGAGGGAAGGGGGAGGGCAGGAGATAGAGGGGCGGGGCTTGGCATTGCACCCACATGGGCCCTGCTTTGAGTCATCAGGCAGTGGTGGAGACTGACCGCTGGATCTGGCTCAATAGATCGGAATAGGGGGCTTCCCTGGTGGTGCAGTGGTTGAGAGTCTGCCTGCCAATGCAGGGGACACGGGTTCGAGCCCTGGTCTGGGAAGATCCCACATGCCGCGGAGCAACTAGGCCCGTGAGCCACAATTACTGAGCCTGCGCGTCTGGAGCCTGTGCTCTGCAACAAGAGAGGCCGCGATAGTGAGAGCCCCGCGCACCACGATGAAGAGTGGCCCCCACTTGCCGCAACTAGAGAAAGCCCTCGCACAGAAACGAAGACCCAACACAGCCATAAATAAATAAATACATAAATAAAATTAAAAAAAAAAAAAAGGTCGGAATAGCTGGCCTTCTGCCATTTGGGGCACATGGCCCCCTGTTCTATTTTGAGGCTCTCCATCAGTGTTTTGCAAAGAGTTCTTCCTCTGTTCCACCTGAAACCTCCTCTGCTCTGGTTTCAGCCCATTCTGTCCGTGTTTCCCTCCTGAGCTGGAAATCGGATTTCCGTATCTAACAGCTTATTTATTTATTAACTTATTTATTAGGCTTCAAGCTAGAATGGTTAGTCCATAAATCACAGGGAAGTGGGATGGAGAGGGCAGGGCTTGTGTCAGCCAGCCTCCCCAGGATCCTGTCTCCCGCCTGACCCTGGGGATGCTTCTCCCCCATGAGCCCAACCCCCACTGGCTGGATGCAGTGACAGGCTGACCGAGGCCAGACTCACGGGGCTCAACTGTGGCCGTTTCTCAAGGATCTAATCCTCCGACTGATCAAGTACGGGTGAAATTAGATCTCCAAATGGACCCCTCATAATTTGTCAGCCTTCAATCTTTCTTCCAGCATGTGAGGAAAAAAGAAACTCTGTTACCTTTCCCAGGGCTTGCGGCTCATTTTTGCAGATGGTTCTCGCATCATCTTTCGACTGAGCGGCACCGGGAGTGCAGGCGCCACCGTTCGACTGTACATCGACAGCTATGAGAAGGACGTCGCCAAGATCAACCAGGACCCCCAGGTAATGCCCAGGCCCTGTGCCCCGGCTAGTTCTTTCTGTTGGAGGGAAGGGTAGTGGCGCCATTGCGCCTGTCATCACAACCCGTTTCTCAAATGATCAGACAGGTGGGCTCACTTTCCTCCACGTCTCCTTCAGTGCATCAGAAAACAATAATAGCTAACAATTATCTGAGCATTTTCTATTCACCAAGCTCTGTTCTAAACCCATTACCCAAATGGATATACTCATTTCATTCTCAAATCTGTTATTCTTATCTATTAATATCCCTTCTACAGATAAGGAAATGGAGGCTCAGAAAGGTTAAATAATAGTTAATAGGTTCACACGCCTGGTTAAGTGGCAGATTCAAGAGAACTAATCTTTAAAATCAGCCCCTGATCTGGTGTTCTGGTCTGTCACTGATTATTTGCCACTTTGCTTGGTCTCATCCCCTGCCCTGGCAGAACATACACTGGCTCTAGATTTGGTCGGGGCTAGGGGGTAGGCAGGGAGAGACTGTTTCATGGCGCAGAAAGAAAGGTCTTTATGGGAGAGTCTTCGGACTTGCAACCTGTGTTTTGGGGTCCCAGCCCCACCCAGAGTGTCTCCAGAAGTATGTTAGAGTGAGGAGGGGCCCTGGGAGCCAGAGGTGGAACAGAGAACTTGGAGGACAGCCACCCAAAAGGGGAAGCAGGGACGCACAGGGGAGAGTTTCCCCACGTGTGTTCCTTGTTTTGGGAACTGCTCCCCAACCAGAGCTCCAGAGCCAAAGCCAGTTTAGGAAGTGCTGGGGTACGTCAGCCCCGTCTCGGCAGCTCACAACACACACCTCGCCTTAAAGCTCGGAGCAGACTTGCAGTACAGATGCCTGTTTAAATAATGTTCGCCATGTCTATTCTCCCACAAAGCCTTTTTCCTTTTAACACCGAATTAGAATCCTGTGAAACTCATTTGGAAACCCCTGGCATAGTGATTTTGATCTCTCTAACCCATTTTGGAGTTAGATCTTGTTTTAAATTCAGTTCCTTAATAACTGTGTGTCCCTGGGTAAGTCTTTTCAATGTTCTGAGCTTTGGTTTCTTTGTCTGTAAAATGGCAGAATGCTACTTACCTCACAGAGTTGTTACAGGGATTTAAGGAGATGATGAAGGCAAAATTCTGAACACTGTGCCTGACATATGGAATTAGCTTTTGAGGAAAAGTGGCTCTTACAATTGTTTTTATTACAAAAAGAGAGAAATGAGAGGATGCTTCACTTTTACAGTTTTTCCAGTGGCCAGGCATTAGCTCCAGTTATCGCCAGATTACTGTGGTGTTGAGACATCCCTAAAACTAAAATCAAAGGCAATGGTGTCTACATTGTAGATCCACAGAATAATAGAGCAAGAGCAAAAGAGGAAGGAAGTTGTGTTTCTCTGTCTTAATACCTGACACATGGTAAATACAAAGAATGAGTGAGAGTTAAGTTTCGTCTGAACCATAGTCCTCAGGGAGTGGGAGGGCCCTGAAGGATGCAAGGTGCCCACATGCCCAGGTGTACCACCATTCTATCTGGGGACGTGCCTTTCCCTACTCTAGAGCTGCTGGGCCTCAGCCTCAGCACTTCATTGGGACTGTTGGAGCCCCAAGGGGAATGGCAAGTGGTATGTCAGTGTGTGCAGTGGTTCTCCAACTTTCTTCCAGGTGTAATGAGTTGGTAGAGATTTGGATGAGGGAAAGCAACAGTGGTCAATAGAAAATGTACTACTCTTGGCTCTGCCCTTGGATCACTTGGTCAAATCACTTCACTTCTTTGGGTTATCAGTTTCCTCATCTATAAAATGGGCAGTTCAACTAGATACATAGTTTTCTTTTTTTTAATATTAAAATATTTATTTATTTAAGCAACAGCAGAATTCTTTTTTTTCCCTTAAGTGAGAGGTAGATGGGAGGGTGGTGTATTTTGAAAAGACTTCTTTGGGTAGAGTGTGGGAAACAAATGGGAGGATGCAGAAGCGGATGTTGAAGCACAGTTGTTCCAGGTCAGAGGGAGGGCTTGGTTTAGCGAGAGCTGGGGCACTGGGATGGAGAGAACTGGGTGACAATGGGAGAGAGGTAGAAGATAAGTCGCTTAGGCTGCTGGTGAGTTGGCCAACAGGAATGTGAGGGAGGAAGGTGTCAAGAGTGGCTCCTAGTCATTCATTTGCTTTATGTACTAGATCATTGATGGAAATAGGGAACGCTGGAACTAGTTTTTTTGTGAAGAAAGAACATGTCTTTGTTTTTAGACTGATAGAGTTTGAGGAGCCTTTGGGTTATCGGAGTAGGCCATCAGACATGGGTCTGGAGCTCGAGGCCTACTCAGGGCTGGAGCTATGGATCCGTGTCTAGAGAAAGTGATGGCAAAGGTTTTTCTCTTTGTGTCTCCCTCAGGTCATGTTGGCCCCCCTTATTTCTATTGCCCTGAAGTTGTCCCAACTCCAGGAAAGGACGGGACGCACTGCACCCACTGTTATCACCTAAGAAGACAGGCCAGATGCAGTACATCCCTCCACCCCAGGCCTTCCGAGTCAACTGATTGAAGAGCATGAACAGAAACAAAGTGTATTCCCCCGGCTTTTTAGGATTCGGTTTTTCCACTAACCAGTCATTGACAAATGGTACAATTCCTAGGCATTGCCAATTGATATGCCCATAGGAGCCATGCGGGAAAGAGAAAAAAAAGAACCCAGGGGCTTATACTACTGTCAGTTCCTTTTTGTGTCCTCGTGCACGGCTGGTGTGTGGGTGTCTGTCTCCTTAGCACCAGGTACTGTTTACACTACAGTGGAAGATGGAGGTTGAGCATCAGCTCCTGAGGCTAATTTCCGTCCTTAGGATCCACCCGTGAAATGACAGTGCAAGTTCCTTTCTCCTCTGTGAGCCTTTCCCCCCCATTTACTGTTTACATATAATCCAGCAAAATGCAGTTTCTGGTGCCTTCTCTCCAATCAGTTCTTTCCTCAGAGTGAGACGTACTTATCTACAGAGTTCTGCCTTGTTCTGCAGCGTAGTCCCATTCACACAAATATTTTGGGATATTAAAGCAAAATAAGCTACCATTTCTTTATGTCTTTTTTTTTTTCTTACAAAACGCTCTTCTGATTTCAGAAAGAAACCAGATTTTTTTAGAGGGGGTGGGTGGTATTGTATTTTGTTTGGATGTCCCAGCTAGAAAAAAAATGTTGTCTGTGTTTGGTTTAAAATTAGGCTCAGGAACTATAATTTCAAATCTTAGCAGGGTCAGCTGAGCCCTGGCTCCTTCTGAGGTGGATAAATTAAGCTCGACATGGTTAACTTGGAACAAGGAGAAGGAAGATAGTTGTCAGGAGATCTTAACTAGCAAAGCACTGCCTTGTGCCTTGCGGTGCTGAGATACCACCCTGCCTGTTGAGGGGACAGAAGCAGAACTCTCAGAATCTGAGAGCAGGATTTCTGGCATTTGGCTGGAAATCTGGAGCCCGTTGGCATCTTATTCATCTTAGACTATATTCAGCCCACGAGCGTAACTTAGTAGTTAAAAGCATAGTCTTGGGAGCCAACAGACCTGAGTTTGAATCCCACTTGAGACCTTGAGTGATCTTGGAATGTCATTCTCCTTATCTTTAAAACGGGCTTGAAAAATAGTTCTAACTTTGTAGGGTCATGGAGAATATAAAGCGAGTGGGTCTGTGAAAAGCCATGGGCATAGTATCTCATTCATGGTAGGTTATCAAATAAATGGGAATTAGGATTGTGTTTACAATATTGTTTCTAGATTTTAAACAATCGGAAAAACAAAAACTATAAAACAAATATTTGAAATGCATTTTATGGTTTGGAAGGCACTTCCCATAGTCACCTGCCGTATGGACTGTTCCAGAGAGACAGCCCAGCTCTGCACCCCTCCCAGACCCAGGGTGGAATCCCCATTCCAGGTGGCAGGGTCTTTATCTGGGGTGAGATTTCCAGTGTTGCCATTTAACAAGGGAGTCCAGCCCAGCAAACAGAACTGAGCTTTGACAACGATGAGGTGAAGATGAATACTTACTGAACATTAATCCTATGCCAGGCACTGTGCTGAGTGCTTTCCATATACTCTGTAAATGCTCCCAATAACTATGAGGTAAGTACTCTGAATATCCCCACTTTACAGATGGGGTTCAGCTCATCATCCAAGCTTGCACCACGGGAGGGTGGTGGCCTGTCCCCCGGCAGGGCAGCCCTAGTCCTGCATGGTTTACCAGTGCTTTGTGTTGCCTCTAGTACTAACTGGCTACTTCTCAACTACTTCTAACAGGTGGAAGAAAGGCGTGCAAATGCCCCTGTATTTTGGTGATTAAAAGGTGATGCCTTGGGTATCAGAGACTCTATTAATTTTGGCATTGTTGTCCAACCCCTGCCCTGGGGACTTGGATACCTGGGTGTATCAGTCAGCCAGGAAACACGTGTTGACCACCTTAAGTGTGAGATGCCTTGGGAAGGAAATGATGTGTAACACACAGTTACCGCCCTCCAGCTGCCTGTGGGACTAGCTGGAGGAATGGAGTCCCACACAAATAGAAGGCTGTGTAGGACTCATAGACATAGAGAACAGACTTGTGGTTGCCAAGGAGGAGCGGGGGAGGGAGAGGGATGGACTGGGAGTTCGGGGCTGGTAGATGCAAACTATTACATTTCAAATGGCTAAACAACAAGGTCCTACTGTAGAGCACAGGGAACTGTATTCAATATCCTGGGATAAACCATAATGGAAAAGAATATTAAAAAAAGAATAGATGTGTATATCTGAGACACTTTGCTGTACAGCAGAGATTGGCAGAGCACTGTAAATCAACTATACTTCAATAAAAAATAAAAAAAAAGAAAGGCTGTGTAGGATAAGTGCCTTAGGAGTTGTGTAGGCAACACATGCTGTTAGAATCCAAATTTTCCAAGCGCCTCTTCTGTTTCAGAAGATAGTTTCCAGTAACCCTCCAAGCAAGATATTCTCGTGCCCATTTTAGAGCTGAGGCAACTGAAACTCAACAGAAGCTTAAGTAATTTGCCCCAGGTTTTCAGCTACCATGTGGTAGAAGTGGAACCTTGACCCCGAATCTCGCTCATTTTCCATGACCCTTTTCTGCGCTCCCATCTGTTGAATCAGCTGCACACAGTCCTGGGTCTGTGGCCCCTGGAGTGGCTTCAAGAATTTCCTCCTCATCCCTGATCATAATTGAGCTGCTTTCCCTGATCCACTTGCCTATAGGTTTGGGAGCTGTTAGCTCAAAGGAGGAAGAGGGCGGTGTCTGGGCCGTGGAGCAGTGGGATGGGCTGGGGTATGGGCTGCCCTTCCCCCCTCTGTGGCTTCCAGAGAGACACCCCAACACGTGCCCCCAGGCGTGCAGGGAGACGGAACCCTGAGAGGCCGGCCAGCAGTGCACAGCCAATCTTCCCCGCGTCCCAGGATTGATGTGGTCTGTGAGTCAGGCCTGTTTTCTTTAGGGTGTGGTGAGGATTACAGTGAGAAAATTGGGTTTCAACTGTCTGGGGCCCAACTCTGAAATTTCAACTTTTCCCCTCCCTCTTGACTTTCAGCTCTGATTTCAGAGAAGGAGGTTCCTGTTCAGGGATGTTCCTCAGGCCCAGGGAATGATCGGGCTTCCAGGGGGTGGGCCCTGCCTCATGGAGAATGGCAGCAAAGGCCAAGCTCACTGCAGTGCCTCGGAGGCCAGCTCTGGGGCCTGGGTCCCTCTGCCCCCTCTGCCCCAGAGCTTATCCCACGCTGCTTCTGCTGCATTTCCTGTTGACTCATCGGACAGAGAGTGGCCTTACTGTGTTAGAATCTTCCAGAAAACATAATATGTAAGAGACACACCCTTCATGTTTCTGTTCTGAAGCCCCAGCAAAAGGAGTTGGAAATGAGTAGCAGCAGCCATCGTGCACAGAATCATTGCATCCCACCTGGCGTACAGCAGAGGCCTCCTCGTGGCCCCTGGCCTTCATTCTTGTCCCCTCTCAGCCGGTATTCTCATCACTGGCCAAGTGCTCTTTCCAACGCTGACTCTTTCAAGTGCTCTTTCCCCAATGCCTTGTGTAGCCTACAAGACCCATGCAGACTTGCCTGCCGCTTCCCATCCCACACCCCCGCTCCTCTTCTTCTACCTTCTGCTTTATGTTGGATGCTCTAGCCACGTGAAACCACCTGCAGTTCTCCGGAAATACCGTGCTCCCTCGTCTCCAGGCCTTCGGACCTGCTCTCCTCTCTGCTTGCATCACCCTTCTCCTCCCCCCCACCCTCCCCCATATTCCCCAACTCCTACTCCTTCCTCAGGCCTCAGAAGTTTCTGAGCTTCCAGTCTCTGGCTTGGGAGCTTTTCCTAGTGTTCCCGTAGCAGCGTCCTCTTCACAGCACTTATCGCGCTCTACCTGTTTATTTTCCATTCCTCCTACTGCCCTGGAACTCCCAGAAGGCAGGGACTGCCTTTTTCACCAATGTTTACCCAGGGTCTAGCCCCATGCCTGCCACATCGTAAAAGTTCAATAAACGGTTTTTTTTCAAGAGTGCATCTCACACCGGTCAGAATGGCCATCATCAAAAAATCTACAAACAATAAATGCTGGAGAGGGTGTGGAGAAAAGGGAACCCTCCTGCACTGTTGGTGGGAATGTAAATTGATACAGCCACTATGGAGAAAAGTATGGAGGTTCCTTAAAAAACTAGAAATAGAACTACCATACGACCCAGCAATCCTACTACTGGGCATATACCCTGAGAGAACCATAATTCAAAAAGAGTCATGTACCAAAATGTTCACTGCAGCTCTATTTACAATAGCCAGGACATGGAAGCAACCTAAGTGTCCATCGACAGATGAATGGATAAAGAAGATGTGGCACATATATACAATGGAATATTACTCAGCCATAAAAAGAAATGAAATGGAGGTATTTGTAGTGAGGTGGATGGACCTAGAGTCTGTCATACAGAGTGAAGTAAGTCAGAAAGAGAAAAACAAATACCGTATGCTAACACATATATATGGAATCTAAGGAAAAAAAATGGTCATGGAGAACCTAGGGGCAAGATGGGAATAAAGACACAGACCTACTAGAGAATGGACTTGAGGACACGGAGAGGGGGAAGGGTAAGCTGGGACAAAGTGAGAGAGTGGCATGGACATATATACACTACCAAATGTAAAACAGATAGCTAGTGGGAAGCAGCCGCATAGTACAGGGAGATCAGCTCGGTGCTTTGTGACCACCTAGAGGGGTGGGATAGGGAGGGTGGGAGGGAGACACAAGAGGGAGGGGATATGGGGATATATGTATATGTATAACTGATTCACTTTGTTATAAAGCAGAAACTAACACACCATTGTAAAGCAATTATGCTCCAGTAAAGATGTTAAAAAAAAAAATACAAAAAAGAAAAGAGTGAATGAAATCTGTTTGTTGCATGACAGAGTGTTTCCTTATGCTGTGACCTCCCCAACCTATGAGATATGATTAGCTTCATTTTACAGGTGACCAGTGAGTTGACCAACTTTTGCAGCTAGTGACTGGCTAGCCAAGAACTCTTTCCTAAAACTTTAGAGTCTGAAGGGGAGAAGCACCCAGGACAGAGGGTCGGGGGGGATGCTGGCAGGAGATGGGAGATATGTATCATGGCCACTTTGAATAAAACTAGATTTACATGTTAAAAAGTATTTTATCTCCTATTGCTACAAAAGTTAATTGGGGGTGTAGCTGGAGGAGGGTTCTACCAACTTAACCTGAATCCAAAAGGAGTTATTTTTCTTTAAGGAGTAGACTCAACAAAGGCAGGCCCAAGCGCCAAAGCCCCCCCTCAAGCAGGTTCTCGGAAGGGCAGTCATGATGGGACTATGTGGGCAGACTGGCCCTGGGCCTCGCACTGGACAGGCACACAGCATGTACTTCTGGGAGGCTGAGAGGCTCTTCTCCATTCTTATTTTCAGAGGCAAGAAGCAGTCCCACAAACTTGGCGTGTCATTATCTAAGAGAAGTGAGGTCACTGCCAGCAAGAGTATGTCTCATGTCTGCTTGTCATGTGGGAATTTTTGAGGGCTTTGGTTTGGTTTTTACCAAATGTGAAAGTTCTACCTAGATCCATTAAGTGGGATTTGTGGATGTGGGGTAATAACTATTTTCCCAAAGGCACGTCTTTCGTGATTCAGAGTGCCACTCTCCAGTTGACGGAAAGGCTAGGCAAGAGTAGCAATCATTTGCTTTTCATGACAGTGTTGTTTCTTAAACACTCTGTCTCGTAAAATCTCAGTCTCTGTTGGTTTCTGACTTCATTTTTGCACTGTGATAGGAGGACTATTATTATCCCAGATAAAGGAATGGAAACTTTGAGAGTTTACCTGTCCTGTGCAGATTCTCACAATCAAGATGAAGGAAAAAGCAGACCCGCCACCAGCACCCACCCTTGGTGTTTGGGATGCTTCTTCTGGTTTACCACTGCTGTGTAACAAAGCACCCCAAATCTAGTGGTGTTTTAAACTTTTGCATGATATTTTTATGCTCACAGATTCTGTGGGTCAGGAAGGCAGACACAGAGGAGATAGCTTGTCTCTGCTCCACGAAGTCTGAGCCCTTACCTGGGAAGGCCAGAACAGCTGGGAATGACTCAAAGGCCAGGGGCAGGAATCATCTGGAGCCTCTCAGACTTGAAGGCTGGGTTCAGCTGGGAATGTCGACAGCTTGGCCTGCACATGATCTCTCTGTGTAGCTTCCTTTTCTTACAGCACGGTGCTGGCTTCCCAGAGGAAGCTTCCCAAGAGCAGGTGTACCAAGAGAGCCAGGCAGAAGCTGGGATTCCTTTCCTACCTAGCTTCGGGAGTCAGGCAGCCTCACTTCTGCTATATCCAATTGGTTATGACCCACTCAGGCCAGCCAAGATTGAAGGGATGGGGCATTACACTCTACCTGTTGGAGGAATGGCAAGGTCACATTGCAGAAGAGCACGTGAGCTGGAAGCTCTGTAGCCATCTTATGGAAAACACAATCTGTCACAATACTCGAATATTCCACCCCCCTCCCCCCACTAAATATACCATTCTGAGTCAGGTGGACAGGAGAATGAATTTAATCTTGAAATTATTTTCACCAAGAGCATCCATTTGTCAATTTTCTAAGTATAGACATGTGCTATTATTTCACATTCCCCTGTCCATGACAGACATAACTAATCAATTGCAGCACTATTTCTACTAAGTCCAGATAGGGCCCCAGAAACCTCAATACAATGCACTGGACAAGAAATATGAATCTATGGTAGTGGGAATGTCAGTGAAAACTTATTTGCTACTTCTGAGGAATATTCCTACTTTCTTTCACAAATGTTTAATTAACATTTGTGGGTGTGAAAACCTATTTGAAAATAGACCAGCCAATCTGTAAATTGATAAAAAAATATGTGCCCAATATACAGAAAATTAGTAGTTACTATTAAATGAGATAAATCACAATTGATTTCAGAAATAGTACAAAACATATTAATAAAATAGTTGTACAGATGTTTTTAAACTCAGAAGTGAATTAAAGATTGATTTCAGTAGTTTAAGTTCATGGCCCCAGCGTTTTTCTACACTTTGGTCTTTTCTATCTGCCACTTTGCAGCCTCGCCTGTAACAGTCCCCCGTGTCTGACTTCATGATTCCTAAAGCTGTACAGCACTTTTCAAAGCAATCAACTTGCATTCTTTAATTTAATCTTCACAACAGTGCTGTCAAATAGGTAGATTTGCAGTAAATATGACATTTTGCAATCAGATTATTTGCCCCAAATCATACAAGTCACTACTACTACTACTATGTATTGATCACCTTTTTGGTACCAGATACCATTTAATCACTTTATATACACCATGTCATTGAATCTTTATCGTAACCCTAAAGGTGGGTATTATTAGTTCCATTTTACAGATGAGGAAATGGAGGCCAAGAGATTAAGTAATTTGCCTGAGGTTAAAGTTAGCCAGTGGTGGAACAGAGATTTAAACCAGAGTTGATCAGATTATGACAGTCAAGTAAAACCTAGAATAAGAAACAAGGCCTCAGTTACTTCCTTTGGGAAATAAAATTTTATTCAGATCTAATTTTTTAAATGATGACTTTAGCAAGACAAACTGATGATAAACTTTGATGTATAATTTGATAATATGTTTCTGACAGATGGGGGGTGGTGGTAGGGAGATATTTACACAACTGATACTTGGGGAGAAGTCAAGCCTAGTCTGAATAGAAGCCCAAGTTCAGGGGTCCCAAGTGTTATCAGGAGAGAGCCCCTTGCAATGTGGCTGATTACAGAAGGCAGGAAAGACCTGGGGGTCTGCCGCATCTGTGCAGTCTCCCTGAACCAGTCTAGCCTGGTGGTTGTGCTAGGGAAGTGCTTGGCATCATAAGAGCAGTTCCTCTCAGGGCCCCTAAGTTCATGTTTATGCTCCCACCTCCACGCTCAAGGCAGATTTACATCCTATTATATAGCAATTTCCAGCAAATGAAGGGTTGCCTTCAAAATGTCTTTTTGGGGGGTGGGTGGGGAGGGAACCTCTGACCACAATGGCAGGGGTTCCCACTCTAGTGCCCACTATGATCTCTGACCCAGACTGGGACCACAGTGAGCGTTTATGGAATAATGACGTTTACCACCATCACTCCTGCCCTGCAGTGAAAGAAATGTCCTGACTTCCAGAGAAAGGGGATGATGTTCACCCCAGCTGCTCTTCCCCAGCCTCCCTTTCCAGTTTTATCTCCAATCGCAATCCAACTTCTCCACCCTCCACCCTCACAGTTCCCCAAATATCTCATACTTTTCCACACTGGTCTGACTTTGCATGTGCTGTTACATCTGTTGGAAAAATGTTCCCTGTTGTGCTAATGTCATACTGTCTGCTCCACCCAATTCCCCTTTTAAGGGAAACTAGCTTCTGCTGGGGAGGAGGATATGGCCATGCCTTGAACGTGAGCCACCCTCAGATTTCCTGGCCACAGCTGATTAGACCAGGGGTGAGCACCTGACTCAAGGGCAGCCAATCCACTGGCCTGTCAACAACTTATCACCTCTGACCTACGGCTTGGTTCCAAAAGATGAGCTGGAATGATCAGGCTCTCTCTTGGGAATCTGACTTAAGACAAGAACTAATTTGCTCGATCTACCTAGCCAGGAGTAAGACAGACCCTCTCCTTCAGATGAACACAACACTTCATACTCCTTACAATAGTCTCTGAAGGAGAAAAATGATGTCTTGCATTGTATCCACAGGGTCTAGTTCAATGTCTGGCCCATTGTAGGGGCTCAGTAAATGTGTAGTGAGTCCATAAACTCAGATGGGCAAGAAAAATTCACATTTCTTATTATCTCAAGGCAATTTAAATCTGGCTCTGATCCCCATTCCACTAGGCTGTCAGGATTTTCTTTCTTTCTTTTTTTTTTTTTATAAATTTATTTATTTATTTATTTATTTATTTTTGGCTGTGTTGGGTCTTCGTTTCTGTGCGAGGGCTTTCTCCAGTTGCGGCGAGCGGGGGCCACTCTTCATCGCGGTGCGCGGGCCTCTCACTGTCGCGGCCTCTCCGGTTGTGGAGCACGGGCTCCAGACGCGCAGGCTCAGTAGTTGTGGCTCACGGGCCTAGTTGCTCCGCGGCATGTGGTATCTTCCCAGACCAGGGCTCGAACCCGTGTCCCCTGCATTGGCAGGCAGATTCTTAACCACTGCGCCACCAGGGAAGCCCAGATTTTCTTTTTTTTAATTGGACACTTTATGTTACTCAGGTAATGCTCACAGCAATAGAAGAGTTTTAGTCCCATTTTCTACATGAAAAAGCAAAGGTGCAGAATGTTTAGGTAACTTGCTCGAGGTCACAGTGCTAATAAGTGACAGGTCTCAGATAAAACACAGTCAAGTCCTCAGTCTTAATCAGATTTCATCTTTTTAAAAAAAAATTTTATTGAAGTATAGTTCATTTACAATGTTGTGTTAACTTCTGCTATAAAGCAAAGTGATTCAGTTATACATATATGTACATTATTTTTCATATTCTTTTCCATTATGATTTGTCACAGGATATTGAATATAGTTCCCTGTGCTATACAGTAGGACCTTGTTGTATATCCATCCTATATATAATAGTTTGCATCAGATTTCATCTTAGCCAGTATTGCTACTCACCAATTAATGAATGAATAAGATGCTCTGACCTACAGCTCCTTTCCACCATTAGTTGGTCCCTCTTTTTTTCATGTTTCTTCAGCATTTATTTCATTCATATTTAATTTATTCACATCCTTTGCAGAGAAATTCCCATAGTGTAATAATCAGAGCTAACAGTGAGTACTTGGCCGTATGCCAGGTACTGTTCCAGGGAATGTGGAGAAAAAGTTGATTAAATATGGCTGAAAATTATTTGTCTTGAAATATTAATTCAAGTTGCTGTTAGTTCAAGAAGGGATTCTTTTTTAATGCCCAGATGCTTTCCTCTTGAAAATTTGAACTTTAGAGTAAAAAGTTTCAGATCCTCGAGTCAAGCCCTTGTTTGCTTTCCTTTGGAAAAGCTTAAGTCATGGAATGGTATAGGTTCCAAATACTCTGGAAGTTTTCTGCAGATCATGTGATGTGTGATGTGACAAAACCCAAGCAGTATGTTTATAAAAGTTTATTTTTTATTTAATTTATTTATTTAATGGATCTTACTCTTGTCTGGTTGGCAATTTGGAATTATTGAGTGCTCCTATAAATTAAAATAACACTGGTAAAGTCAGCGTGGTGAGTGAGCTGTTTTCCCCAGTATTCCACCAGATGGTGATTATTATCCCCATTTTACTGATGAGTAAACTGAGGCCCAGAGACGTTGTGTAACTTGTCCAAGGTCCAGTAGCTATAAGTAGCAAGCAGTTAGACTCTAGAGCCCTTTTAAAAAATTGTTATAACTCACATACATGAAATTCTCCCTTTTAAAGTGTACATTGGTTTCTGTGTATTCACAAGGTTGTGCAGGTTGTGTAACCATCACCACTATTCAATTCCAAAACATCTTCTTTGCCCCTAAAAAAACTGGTACCCACTAGAGCCGCTCCCAATTCTCCCCTCTCTTCAGCCCCTGGCAACCACAAATCTACTTTCTGTTTCTATGGATTTGCCCAATCTGGACATTTCATATACATGGAATTGTATAATATATGGCCTTTTGTGTCTGTAGAGCTCTTATTTTAACACAAAGCAAATGCCCCTAAACTATGAATTCCTCCAGTGTGAAGACTTTCTGTTCATTTTTGTCTTCACAATGCCCTGAATCCACTGTGATGATTAAATGAATGACTGAATGTGCAAATGGATTATGAAATAAATATATGTAGACACTAAATAAGCTCGGAGTCTGACGTTTGCTGAGTGCCCACTATGGACCTCCAGGGTGCTAAGTGCTTTGCAAAAGTGACCTCACTTCACCTTCATAACACCCCCACGAGATGATTACTGTAACATGCCCATTTTACAGATGGAAGACAAGGAGGTTAAAAAACTTGCTGCAAGTCCAAGACAGTGGGTGGTGGAGCCAGACTGCACTCGTGTCTTCAGTCTCTGAGTCTGCACTTCTAAATTGTATGCAAAGGAAAGTCCTTTAGAGATAGGGTCTAACCTCCTCTGTCTGCAGCAAGAAAATGGAGATCCATAATGCATTTACAGCAAGTCCCCTACATACAAACCTTCAAGTTGTGAACTTTCAAAGATGTGAACGTGTGTTCGCATGTCCAATCACATAAGCTGTAAGTGAAATTGCAGCTTGTCCTCTGTCTCCTAGTACTGACTATCCTTCAACTCTACCATCTCCCACCTCCTCTCCCTCCTCCAGTCAGTAACTCTTCTTGCCTGTTCACTCGATGCCAGCCCCTGGATGCCGGCTGTTGTACTGTACTACTGTACTTTTCAGGGTACTGTACTGTAAGATTAAAAATGTTTTCTTTATTTTCTGTGTTTGTTTGATGTTTATGTATTATTTGTGTGAAAAGTACTATAAACCTATTACAGTACAGTACTATATAGTCGATTGTGTTAGTTGGATACCCAGGCTAACTTTGTTGGACTTAAGAACAAATTGCACTTACAAACGCGCTCTCAGAACAGAACTCGTTCGTATGTAGGGCACCTGACATTCCTTGAGCCCATGCTATGTGCCAGCCACCGCATTACATTGCAGACCACGTGCTAGTCAAGAACAAAGGTAATTAAACCAACAACAGCAATTCCCTGCAACGGGCACTAGGTAGAGGTATATGTGCATGGAGGGCTGCGGGAATGGTGGGTCCAAGGTGCCTGCGCAGGGCGCACACCCCAGGGCCTGAGCCGGCTTCTACCCAGTGCTGTTAGCAAAGCACATCCCCGTGCGTGAGCTCCTGGGGCCCATTGTCAGCCTCCTCCACACCTTGAGGGCTGCCTGGGAAGGGTGCCTGGGTGTGCTTATTCTCCTGGCCTGTCAGGGCTGTCAAGGCCCTTGTCTCTCAGGACAGCAGGTGGGCGGGCCTTTCCTCCTCACTGCAGGGCCGCAGGGCGGGGTGCAGCTGGCAGCCCACTCCCTTGTGTTTCTGGCCCGCTGGTGGCTTTTCTCTTCTCACAAAGACTGCTGTGTTGGATCTGTTTTTTCTGAGTCAGATAGTTATTTGGTTTCCACCTCAGAGCTCCGTGCCAGTGTTCTGTGTTGCCAGCCTCGCTGCCACAGGCCATGGCGTGGGAAGGAATGCAGGTTCTGGAGCACCCTCTGGGCACTCCTCAGTTGGGGGGCGGAGTCAGGAGACACTCCCACACCCACCGTCTGACTCGGGCCTGGTCAGCAAGAGGGCAAAGGGGCTCTGTGTCAGGAGGACCCCGGGCCACACCACCTCCACGAGATGCCACAGACTGGGATGAAGACCAACCCAGAGCCTGCCCTGGTTCATTTCTCCTTTTCTGCTGTTCCCTCTGTCTTGGTCCAGCAAGCAGGGTCAGGACAAACTGAGAGGGGCATAGTGCACATGTTGTCATGCCAGTGTGTAAGACCTCAAAGCCAGGCTGGGCCTAAGAGGTGGAGAAAAACTGTCACTGGGGGCAGCCAGGGGCTTCATAACTAAAGGAAACCCCAGACTAGGTTGAGAAGAAGACAGAAGTTCCAAGCCAGAGAAATGATGCAAATATCAGGGCTATAGTGGGTTCAGTTCAGCCATAGGCAGGAAGACGAATCATGAGGACAGACACTAGGAAGGTCAGAAGCAGATTGGGAAGCAGTCAGGAGGCTCCAGTGGCCACTGGCCAGCTAACGGTCCATGTGGTCATCACAGGGGAAAAAAGATGGCTGAAAACCTCAGCATGGGATTGTGAGCACACGTTCAGTGGAATTTCTCCGGGTGCATGCTAGATTGAGGGTCTCTAGAGAAATTTGTGTTTGTTTCTTCCAGGTGCCCCGCAGGGTTTGACTTATTTGGAATCTCTTTAAAGTTGACGATTTCAGGACCATGCAAGCAGAATAAATTTCAACCCCAAACCCATGAGAAGACTCATATCTATACACTCTCAAAGGGGATGGCTTTTTTTCTACCCAGAGGCCATGCCAAGACACAAATACTTTCTTATTCTCTCTCCTTGATGATGGGTGCATTTTTTCCCCCTGGTTCATTATTTCACCATTCACTGAAATTCCCAGCTTTATGTGGGGTGTGGGCAGGAGTAGGAAGGTTCTCAGATCTAATGCCCATCTCATTTAGGCCTAAGACCCTCTCTCCTTTCCCCATGTGGCTGTTAAAACACAAGCCTCTTGGTTATCTAAGACTGGAAGAACTTCCAAGGGAAAGTAGATTCAGGTACTCACTTAATACTTTATTTTTCAGTTTCCTCCTTGTCTTTGCCCCCAAGAGGATTTCTCATACTTTCCTGCAAGTACTACTGTGCATTTAAAAGGATCTTTGCTATGATTTATTGAGCATTTCTAAATAATTTCTAGGTAGCTGGGAGGTGTTTCAGTTTGCCTAGAATCTGAAGTCCTTTCTGCTTCTACCCTTTTCCTTCCATTCCAGTCTTACAATAGCCAGTGTGATCTTTCAAAAAAATAAACCTTACGTTGTTTTTCACTTGCATACAACCTTTCAGTCGTTTCTCATAGGTTTTTGTTAATTATGATGCTGTTTTGTCAATGTTTTTGTATATCCCACATTTTTTCCCATTTCTCTTCTATAATCAGCACCACTTTTCTTTGGGGGAAATCTCCTCCCATATTCCATATGGCCCTACGTCTGTCAGTCATCGTGCCTCCCCTTTTCCTTTATTCACCCTCCACCCTCATTCTAGCTACAGTGGTAGGAACATGGCCTAGGTTAGGCTGATCATTGTACTGCCTCCCTGTGGACATAGTGATTGGTCCAGTGAGTCTAATGGTTCCAGCATGTGACCAAAGCTGAGCCAGTTAGAGTCTTTCCCTGATTTTTCTTTTCAAAATGGAGATAGAGGGGTAACTTTCTCTTCCTTTTGGATTATAGGTTGTAAAGATATAGGCCTGGAATATCAGCCTATTTTCCTACCAGATTGACAGAATATGTCAGTGCAAGAGAAAATTAGAACTAATAAGAAATGCAGAAACAAGCAAAGATAATTCATTGAAAAGGAAGTCTTGATGATACTATCTGAACTCCTGGATTCAGCCATACCTGAAGCTTTAATGCCAGATTTTCCAATTATATGAACCAATAAATTGCCTTTTCAACTTAAACTAGTTCGCATTAGGTCTTGTCATATGTAACAAAAAGAGACTTGACCGATAAAGGGCCAAATCCTTAACGTGGCATTCTAAGGTCCTGTGTGATCTGGTTGCTGCCTATTTCTGCAACCTCACCTCACACCACTCTTTTTCTCTCCCTTGATGGCCCATGAATACAGAGCTTCTTTTAGTTCTTCAAATGCACCAGGCTCCTTCCTGTATCAGGGCCTTCACACATGTTGTTCTCCTAAATCACTCTGCTTTGCTAATTCCTACACATCCTTCAGGTGTCTGCATACAGAGCATGTCCTTGGGGAAGGCTTTCCTGACTGACTGACCAGGGTCCTCCTCTCCCCTTCCACATTATGTACTCCTACAGCATCCTGTGCTTTTCCTTCTAAACACTTGCCACAGTAATAATGCACAAATTCCTTGTTTGCAATAAGACAATTCCTTGTTTATAGCCCATCCTTTCCACGGGATTAGAAAATTCATGAAGTTAGGGACCATATGCCTTGATCACCATTGTGCATTCAGTGTCTAGCACAGTGTTTGGCACAAAATAGGTACCCCGTAAATATTTGTTGAATGAAAAAAAGTGAAATGAATAGGTCAGTGTTTGACTTGGAAGCCCATACTTTCCATCTCTGTGGGTTTTGTTAACTAATAAATAACCACTGGCAGTCCAGATTCATAATGTGACCACAGAAGGCTCCCTGGGGGAAGCAGAGAAACTAACATGTAATTTAGTCAGGTATTCATTCTGAGCTAGATTTCTGCCTGGCCAGACCAGATGGACCTTGTTCCCAGGAGAGGGCAGTGTTGTACAGCCTTTGACTCGTCAAGTCTCCCAAACTCACTTCTCTGAGGCCCTGGGAGCTACTGGGCTTGGCCTTGACACCCCAGTGCCCCAGAAGCCAAAGTTCATGGCCCTTTCAAAGAGCTGCATGTTCAAAGCAGCTCAGTAGCAGAGCCTTTGTTTCAGAGCCTGGCTGTCCCCCAATCCAAGATAAACAATCCCTGATTGATCGACTGATTGCTCTGGTTTGGTTCCTCTGTTGAAGAACTCCATCTTTCTCAGGGTGGCCCAAAGGCTTCTCTTATGCTCTATAATCTCCCAGGAGAGAAGACTTCAAGTCACAGAGTTGGTACCTCCTGAGGCTGTGGAAGATTCTCCCTATTCATAATTTCTCTTAAATCCAGAGGCTGCTACTGAGGGTGCAAAATAGTCCAGCTACCAATGTAGACCCACAGGTGGACAGTCCTCTGCTCAGATCCTGGCTCTGTCACTTACTGGATGACCCAGGATAAACGCCTTACCTCCTCCCAATGAGAGAACAGTAACATCTCCTTCTCAGGCTTGAGCTGGTGATGGAGCCAGCTGTATGGAGACTTCCTGGCGCCCTGTCTGGAGCACAGTAGGTGCTCAGTGAACATCGGTTCCCTTCCTTCTCCCCCTCCCCACCACCATGGGGCAGCCGTGTGCACAGGGAGAAAAGGTGAGAAGTCCTCCTCCGCAGGTTTTTACTGGCAAAGGCCTAAAAACAACAACCTTCTTCCCTTCTCCGAAGCACCGACCTATCCCCAGTGTGACTGTGAAGCCAGGTTAAAAAGTTCCCGTGGACACTGGAACACACCCTAGTCAGATAACCCGTGTCACCGGTCTCATCCACGTGAGCCTTGCTTCTGCCACTCACCACTGTGGGGAACCAGGTGTTCCCGGGAATCCTGAGAGCTACCCTGACCCAGAGGCCTTGGCTCCTTTTCACTTCATTTCTTTCTTTTGTGGTGGAGCGTCTGGGCCATAGCGCTGGAAGTGTTTTGGCCCTGATGCTGGAGCCCTTATCTCTGTGCTGTGTGAGCGCCATTCCTGCCATGTCAGAACCCATTAGCGGCCACTCTGCTGAGGCTTTTGAAGGAGTAATCGGTTTGTAGAGGGAAGGGGCCGTGCCAAAGCCAGGCCAGATGGAGTAAGTAATGAAGGCCCCAGATTAATCTCACTTGTCTCTTTTTTTCCAATATGAAGGCTCAGCCCAAGAGCTTGGCAGTCTCAAGACAAATTATACTTGTCAGCTTCAAAGCACAAGTTCCCTTCCAAGTCAGAATGTTTGCGCTTTCTCTCTCTCTCTCCCTGTCTCCTTCTCCCTCTCTCTTAAAATAAAAAAACTGGAGTAAAAAATGGGGTGCAAATGAAATGTTGTGACACTTTTGCCTCATTGTAATAATAAGAGCCTCCACTGGGCATTTACTATGTACTAGGCAACATACCACGTCCTCTACATGCATTCAACTCATTTATTTCTCACCATAAGCCTCCAAAATAGGGTTATGGTGGACAGTCCTCTGCTCAGATTCTGGCTCTGTCACTTACTGGGTGACCCAGGATAAACGCCTTGCCTTCTCTCTATGAGAGAATAATAATATCTCCTTCTCAGGCTTGTGCTGGTGGTGGAGCCAGCAGTGTGGAGTATCCCCATTTTACAGATTAAGAAACAAAGGTTTAGAGAGGATGACTGACTTAAAGTCATATGGTTAGTAAATTGTGGAGCAAGGACACAAACTTAGGTTTGTGTTATTCCAACCTTTACACTTTACACACTCTTTAGTCTTAAGAGCTGCTAATTTCTCTGGTGTAAGTCTTTACCTGAAGGGAGAGTCCAGCTCTGAAGCCAAGAACACAGTTTCCTGTTCTTTCTCATTGTTAAAAACTCTCCCTGGAGTCTTGGGCAGAAAGCAAGGGGTAAGGATTGGGTTCCCAGAGAAGCATTTCCTGAGGTACACTTTATAAAATCCTAGTCTTTGACGTATATGGGAACACAAATCCTGGTGTTGAATAATTTGGGAACCACTACTTATATCAGTCTCCAAGAGTCACAAGGCATGTGAGCAGGCAAGAAGTCCTGAAAGTAAGGGAACCTGAAGAACTTTGCTATGCTCACTGTTTCCCCAAAGTATTTGGCCCAGCTATGTTTTTCAAGGCACACCTAGAAAGAAGACATACAGATGACCAAAAAGTACATGAAAAGATGCTCAACATCACTAATTATTAGAGAAATGCAAATCAAAACTGCAATGAGGTATCACCTCATACCAGTCAGAATGGCCATCATCAAAAAAATCTATTTACAAACAATAAGTGCTGGAGAGGGTGTGGCGAAAAGGGAACCCTCCTACACTGCTGGTGGGAACGTAAATTGGTACAGCCTCTATGGAGAACAGTATGGAGGTTCCTTAAAAAACTAAATATAGAACTACCATATCATCTAGCAATCCCACTCCTGGGCATATATCTGGAGAAAACCATAGTTCGAAAAGATACATGCACCCCAATGTTCATTGCAGCACTATTTACAATAGCCAGGACAGGGAAGCAACTTAAGTGTCCATTGACAGATGAATGGATAAAGAAGATGTAGTACATATATACAATGGTATGTTACTGAGCCACAAAAAAAGAATGAAATAATGTCATTTGCAGCAACATAGATGGACCTAGAGATTGTCATACTGAGTGAAGTAAGTCAGACAGAGAAAGACAAATATCATATGATATCATTTATATGGGGAATCTAAAAAAAATGGTAGTCATGAACTTATATATAAAACAAATAGAGTGACGGATGTAGAAAACAAACTTATGGTTACCAGGGGGGAGGGGGCGGGAGGGATAAATTGGGAGATAGGGGTTGACATATACACACTACTGTATATAAAATAGGTAGATAATAAAGACACTGTATAGCACAGGGAACTCTACTCAATGCTCTGTAATGACCTATATGGGAATAGAAGGTAAAAAGAGTGGATCTATGTATATGTATAACTGACTCACTTTACTGTACACCTGAAACTGACACAAGATTGTAAATCAACTACACTCCAATAAAAATTAGAGAAAAAAAGGGCACACCTAGAAACATCCATGGAACTGAGTCCTCAGGAACTCTTCTGCTCCAGAGCCCTGCTACTGAAAGCACTGTGCTCAGACCAGCACAGCAGCGTCACCTGTGAGCTCGCTGGAAATGCCGAATCTCAGGCCACACCCCACTGAATCCTCTGGTGACCTCACGGCATTAACCTCCAGGTAGCCCTGCTCTAGGTGAGAGTACGGCCAAACTACTGTCACTAGACCAGGAAGCTCATTCAGCCACCCAAGTTTTGAAAGATGGCAACACGAGTGCTATTTGGAAAACTAAATTAGAAAGAAAGCCCAGTTTCTTCCTTGTCCCATCAGCCCCAGCCCCCCAACTAAACATAAATAGGACATGGAGTAAGAATGCCATATTTAACTAGGGCCCTGGCCCACCTATAAGATTTTGGTTAGTCCTCATTAGGAAGAATTAACTCTATGAATGATTGTTTTCTCCTTCTTTTCATCCATGCTGCCTCAGAACCAAGATCCTATCATTTTGCTTAAAAATTTCTAGACATTTGAGCGGAGCCATATCTGGCAGTCCCACCATCTGCCACATTCACAGCCCTGCCCAAGTGAAGGGGTTCTCCCCATAGCCTCCGAGGAAGACACAGTCCTGTGTGCTCCAGGGACATACAGGAGATGTGTGATCGTCCTACATCTCTGTTGGACGAGGGACCACTGGACCACAGATGGGCACTTGACTTAAGGGCAGCCAACCTATATGCTGTCCAGCAAACTGTGTGCCCTGGGGCAGAATGCGAACTATAGGAGGCAGTGAAAAGAGCAAGGGGTCCCAAAGTTGAAAGGTTCTAATACAGACAGGAGCCAGAAAGGACAGGGACAGGCTAAGCGTAAGCCAACGCTACGAGAGAGCAGAAAACAGTGAGGAAGCAGGGGCTCTGAGGTGGAGAAAAGATTCAGCAGAGGGTGGCAACAAGGGTGAGAGAGTAGAGCAGCTGCGTGCAGAGCTGCGGCCTGCTCCAGGCAGAGCGGAGAGCAGTGAACCACACCTTGTGTTGGTTTCCTGCGGCTGCTATAACAAATGGCTACAAACTTGGCAGTTTAAAACAACAGAGATTTATTCTCTCATAGTTCTGGAGGGCAGAAATCTGGAATAAAGATGTCTGACGGCTGTGTTCTCTCTCGAGGCTCTGGGGGAGAATCCTTCCTTGCCTCTCCTATCTTCTGGTGGCTGCTAGTTTTCCTTGGCTTGTGGCTGCACCACTCCAATCTCTGCCTCTGTGGTTATATTGCCTTCTCTTCTGTGTCAAATATCCTTCTGGTTCTCTCTTATAAGGATACTTGTAATTGCATTTTGGACCCACTTGGGTGACCCCGAGTAATCTCCCCACCTTGAGATCCTTAGTTTAGTCATATCTGCAAATTCCTTTTGCCAAATAAGATAACTGCTATGAATTGACTTTGTGTGGGCGAAAGGGGGGCCCATTCCTATGTTGACGCCTCAACTCTCAATGTGACTATATTTGGAGATTGGGCTTTTAGGAGGCAATTAAGATTAAATGAGGTCATAAGGGTGGAGTCCTAATCGATAGGACTGGTGGCCTCATAAGAAGAAGAGAAATCTCTCTCTCTCCACGTGCACACGCTGAGAAAAGCCCATGAGAGAACATGGAGAGAATGTATCATCTGCAAGCCGGCTTGGAAGAAGACAGATCTGACCAGGAATCAAATTGACCAGCACCTTGATCTTGAACTCCACAGCCTGCAGAAGTGTAAGAAATACACTTCTACTGTTTAAGCCAGCCAGTGTATGGTATTTTGTAATGGCAGCCTGAGCTGACTAATGGTAATGGTTACATGTTACAGACCTGATGTCTCTGGGGGTCATTATCCAGCCCACCGCATACCTCAAGCCCAGGGTCCTAGCCTTGGGTCTACAATGGCTTTCTGATGTCTGACTGTGCTGGATCCTGGGGTCAGCTCTTCTTATTTTATTCTAGTGTTTCGATTTGGGGCTCACTTGGAGCAAGTGCCTGTTCTTTGCGATCTAAGAGGCCAGCTGACCCAGAAGACTCACACACCTACTTAAATGATGTCTTATAAGAAGCCAGCAGTCCTAAATCTCCCCTCTCCTGTAAAGTAAAATCCCGGTATTTCATTCCTCTGTGATATACAGTGCCCTCAGCCTATATGTTTCCTTTAAAATGATCAGACGCCTGGGAAGGATAACAGATTAACCCTATATTTGCCAGAGTCCAGTCAGGAAATAGAACTCAATAGAGTGGGTTTAATTTAGGGAATTTGTTACAGAGGTGTCTAAAGGGATGAAAGGACAACCAGAGGAAGGTGAGGTGACCCAGAAATGAATGAGTTTAGGAGGAGGAGATGTATTACCAGAGACTAGGACCAGAGTTGCCTGGTGGGAGCTGGAACCTTGGAGGAAGGGCTGTGTGAGGGGCCCCGTGGCCTGGGTCACCAGGTAAGAGTCCACAGCAGGGGTTGCTTGACAAAAGCTGAGAGAAGGGTGCTCAGTGGGAAGTGGAACCACAGAGATGTGACCCCTGCTAAAGATGCTGCCTGGAGCTGAGAGAAAGGGAGCGAAACACCCTGGCTTCTTCCCAACCCAAGCCCTCCATTGCCCACTAGTGCTTCGCATTGGCTGAACCTGGCCAGAATCCTGCGGACAAAGGAACTTAAGGATCATTGGCAAGGATGGTCATGAGATTCAGGGTAGAGCAGGAGCAGGGTGGGGATGGATCAGAGAGCCAGCAAGCAAGTGACTGGCGCAAAGCCCTAGATACCCGTGTGGGTGAGGGCACCAGCTCTTTTCTTCCTTGAGAACGGGCTGCAGCAGGGAACAAAGGGAATCTGGTGGGGAGAGGATGAGACCACTCATGGAGCAGAGAAGAACCATGTGAAGAGTGGAGAGCCTATCCCCCAGCACTGCCTGCCTTTCACTCTGACCTTTGCATGCTTCCGGCATATCCAGCTGTTGTACTGCCAGAAGCCCCTGCAGGCCCTCCTGGGAGCAGTCCAGGATCCATTCAGACCTCCTCCCCTGCCTTATATAGACACACCACCCCCCCATCACTTGTTCGCTCTTCCTGACTTTCTGACCCCCTTGGTTCCAGAGACCCCAGCTCCTGACACCCACTTCAGGCCACTCTTGTTAGGGAGCTTGAGGATATGCCTCTGTGGGTTTGGCTCCAGGCCCTCTCCTGGACCCGCTTGCAACATCTTCCACTACTCATTTCCCCACAGGCTGATGCAGAGATGCTGCCGAAAGGAGCATCACAATGGCTGATTCCAAAACCGTCTTTTTTGGAAATCTTAAGTCTTGGTCTTACATGGGGACCTAGGCATTCTAATGATCTTAACTGGCAGGGTGAAGTAACGAGCAATTATTGAGTGGCTGCTGTATGCTCCTTGCTGTATTGGGGATCCTGTGAAATGCACGCAGGCCATTGAACACCAGCATATCCCTTTTTTTCTAGATAATCCTTTCTCAAAGTTCACTGAGAAATTAACTCCCTTCCTTCCCTCCTTCTTTCCTCCTTTCCTTCCTTCCTCTTATATGACATCAAATATCTATGTGCCAATTGGGATGCAATGGTGAGCAAGGAAGGACGTGGTCTCTGTCCTTAAGGAAGCTCCGTTTGCTGAGGGAGAAAGAAGGACAATTATAGTTCAATGAAGAAGGCCTGGGGCAGGGGGAGAAGAAAGGCATGGCGGGAGGAGTGACGTCACCATGATGTTGACATAGGTCGATCCTGACCTCGCTCCCCCTCACAAGAATAAGTAACGTCTATTCAAGAACAAGACACCACCAAGAGAATCCTAGAGCATGGGGTGAGGCTGAAGCACCCCCCTGCACCTCAGAGACCAAGACAGACCGCGTTAGAAGGTAAGAGAAGCGGGTACACGTTGGCCGCGTTGCCCCTCCCCCAGCACGTGGAGAGCTCTTCCCTGAGCCTCCACGTCCTCCAGTGGGAAAAGAGAACCCAGGGGGCAGCCAGACCTCCCAGCACTGTGGGTCACTTTGCGGGAGCCCCTACTCTGATCTCGCACCATGGAGACTGCAGGAGGGTCTGCGGGGCTCAGTCACTGCCTGCATCCTCTGCTCTGAGTAAATCCCCTTGTGCCTCCGCCCTGCGGTCACACTCTGGTTGCAACGACCGCAGCCCATGGGGCCCAGGTGGATAGATGCGATTCTTTCCCATTTGCAACCCACTGATTTTCCGTTAAGTAAACAACAGCTGTGTTCAGATTTCCAAATGACTCTACCTCTGAAGTCTCTGGGTTTGAAGTCCCTGTGCTGTTGAACTATCTTTTAGATTTTAGGAGCTTGGCTCCCAATTCTGGTCTCTGGTCTGTCATGTGTTTGTTTAGAAACTCTAATTAGCATTCTTCAGACTAGGCTACTTCTGTCCCCCTGAAAATGCTTTTAATAAATAATAAGTCTTGCTTGTTAGGTAGGCTCCTGGCCACAAAAAAGCCCCAGGTTAATCAACCCCATGGTATTTACTTATTTTGAAAGTTTCCTTACCTTTTATTGAATGCCAGGTATTATGTTAAGAGCTTTACCTGGACTGGTTCATTTATCCCTTTGAAGAATGCTGTAAGGTATTATTCTTATTATATAGATGAAGAAACCAAGGCCCAGAGAAGTTAAGAAACTTTCCCAAAGTCACACAGCTAGGAAATAGTGAAATACAAATTGAAATCAAGTTAGGAAATAGTGAAATACAAATTGAAATCTTAACTACCTTAACTACCTTTGATCTTAACTCTCTTAATTCTTAAGGCAGGTGAACCCCTCCTGGTAATATGTTTACAGGCTCTCTGAGCTGACCCATTTGAGAGACAAGAGTGGTTTTCAAATGGAAATCTTGATATGCATATTAAAAATCATTCCTATTTTTGTATTCATGTTTTTTTTTAATTCACCAGTTTGGGTTTTTTTTAAAATTAATTAATTAATTAATTAATTTATGGCTGCGTTGGGTCTTCGTTTCTGTGCGAGGGCTTTCTCTAGTTGCAGCGAGCGGGGTCCACTCTTCATCGCGGTGCGCGGGCCTCTTGCTACCGTGGCCTCTCTTGTTGCGGAGCACAGGCTCCAGACGCGCAGGCTCAGCAGTTGTGGCTCATGGGCCTAGTCGCTCCGCGGCATGTGGGATCTTCCCAGACCAGGGCTCGAACCCGTGTCCCCTGCATTGGCAGGCAGACTCTCAACCACTGCGCCACCAGGGAAGCCCTGTATTCATGGTTTTTTTTTTTTTTTTTAAATTTTATTTATTTATTTTTTTATTTAATTTATGGCTGTGTTGGGTCTTCGTTTCTGTGTGAGGGCTTTCTCTAGTTGTGGCAAGTGGGGGCCACTCCTCATTGCGGTGCGCAGGCCTCTCACTGTCGCGGCCTCTCTTGTTGTGGAGCACAGGTTCCAAACGCGCAGGCTCAGTAATTGTGGCTCACGGGCCCAGCTGCTCTGCGTGCGGCATGTGGGATCCTCCCAGACCAGGGCTCGAACCCGTGTCCCCTGCATTGGCAGGCAGACTCTCAACCACTGCGCCACCAGGGAAGCCCCTATTCATGTTTTATAAGTGACTATCTTGTCTTATATGTAGTGGTATCCATCCATCCATTCCTTCCCCTGCCCATCTGCCCACTCTTCCATCCATTCCTTCCTTCAACCATTCACCTTCCAATCTACCTATTCATCCATTCATCCACCTACCCACCTACTCGAGTGTCCACTTACCCCTCCATCTATCTGTCCACCCACCCATCTATGCATTCCTCCATCCATCCATCCATCCATCCATCCTACAGCTTTCCATGTAACAGACTCTATTCTAGGTGCTGAACACCCCATGACACATCACCTTCATATTATTTCCCACACTCAAAGCGACTTCCCTCTTCCTCTCTGCCCATCCAAATCCTCCCCTGCTCTCATACCCAATTCAACTCCTTCATCTCCCTTAAAGACTTCTCTCACTATGTTCATCCAAATGAACTCAGTCTAACTCTGGATGGAATGTAGTATTAAAGAACACAAGGCTTAGAATTTGACAGACATAGGCTCAAATCCCAGCTCTGCCCTCTCCATAACTATGCAACCAAATTGTTCTTTTTGAGCCTCTGGCTTCCTCATTTGTGAAATGGAAATAATGATAATGAGAATAGTAATAATGATAATATCTACCTCATAAGGTGGTTGGATGATTAACTGAGAAACTGAATTTAAATTATATAGTAGGTAGTAGGTGCTTAATAAAAGTTATTTCTTCTCCTCTCTGCATTGCCCCTCCCTCTCCAAAAATTGGACCAATGGTCTGTACTATAGCCATCAGATTCATGATGTTAATTAAGTTTAATTAATTTAATTAAATTCTAATTAAATTAATTTGATGAAATTTTAACTGATTTAATTAGTTAAAAATTAATTGTTTAATTCACGTTAATCATTTCCTTGGTAAGAAGCCTATAAATTCCTTCAGTGCATAGACCACAGCTTGGACATCTTTAGCATCCTTTCCCTCCATGGGGTTTCATATGGTGCTAGGGGCATAGTAGATGCTCCATAAATAATTGTCAGGTCAAATTGAGTTAGTGTTTCACCCACTTCTCTCAGTTGTCAAGAAAAAAAAAAAGAGTCAGGAACACTCAGGAAGTCCTCCAGAACCTGCCGCAGGCTGGGGCTCCCGTGTGCCTACTTGCTCTGAAGCCCCAGCAAGACTGTTCACATCCTGGGATTCTCTCCATCACTGTGACTTCCAGGTTGTTCTGGCAGCAGGATAGCTCCCACCCAGGGTCTGGGGAAGGGGTGCGGACAAGGTGGAGAGGAAGGCAGCCTCAGAAGCCATGTCCTAAGTCTCAGTGACATGCAGTAGGGCTCACCTTAGCTTCTGGCCGTGGAGCCCCCCAACTTTTGCCAATTAGGGTCTCTTAACGCCAAGAAGTAAGGGCACCGAAAGGAAGGCAGTGCAGAGTGAGCACTGTGGAGGTGGACGGAGGTGAATGAAGGCTCAGGCCAGGCAGCGGCCAGCCAGGATGCTCATCTACACAGGGCACTGGGACGTCACTGGACAAAATTGGCAAAATATGAATTGGTCCTGTTCCCCTTGAGGGAGATGGCATCTGTCCTTGGGAATGAAAAACGCTCCTGGCTAGCCCTGGCCAATCTCTTTTGAGTTTTTGTGAAACTCACAGTGGTCGCACTCTGATGAAATTCCGAAAACCATAGAATGAATGCATGTTTAGTGCTCTTTCCTGGGAACTTATGACTCATTTTATCATCTAAATTTAAAAATCCTCTGAAGTGCCTCCTTAAGAAGTCCACTTCAAAAAAGAAAAAAAAAAAAGAAGTCCACTTCAGGAAGTCAGCAAAGAAAACTGAAGACAGAATCAGAATTCTGAAAGGTGGGAAATTTTGTCAGATTTTCCTGAACATTGATTCTGCTTCAGCCAGTAGACAAGAGCTAGTAATTAAGTTGTTTCTGTAAATAATATTTATTCATAGGAAATCGGTGTTTATTCATAACATTTATCCATAGGAAATTGCAACCTTCACTTAATAACTATTGAATAAATAATCAGAGAAGAGTGATTTGAAGGCACAGCAAGTGACTGCTGCCTGAGTGTGTCCCCAAGGGCAGGATGTGAGCTTTGTGTACAGCTGGCCCTGATTGGGGTTTCCTCAAAAGCTGACTCCAAGACTGGGAAAGTGTAGACAGTTTATTTAGGAGGTGCCCAGCACCAGCAGGGGCTTGGGGAGGTGAGGCAGAGAAGAAAAGAAAGCAAAGGGGGAACGTGTTTTCAGTCACCTTACCATTGTGGGAAACTGGAGCCTGACCCCACTGGGGACCCTGGGAGTCAATGTAGAATACCTGCCTTTGGGTTATCCTGCCCCTCCGGGGGCCCAGGAGCTGGAGTATTTATATATCAACTGCCAGAATTCACCAGAGTCCTGCCCCTCTGGAGTATGGATTCTAGGACTTGTCTGTCCTGCCTTGTAGCAGGCAGAGCCATTTTCCTCCATTGAAAAACAAAAGAACAGAAAAACAAAGAAAAATCCCTAAGGCAAAGAGGTGCAGATGTTGTCTGTGGGCCAGCTCACCCTGAGATGGGAAGGCCTGAGGCGATACATGTGGGTACCAGCAGCACCTGTTACCCTAAGGTATTGCCAGACCCCAGGCAGTGCCTGGCCACAGCTGACGCTCAGTGTTTTCCCACTAAGTTGATGAATCCACAGCTGCACCCATTTTAGCAAGGCCACAGCGAAGGCTGAAGAGGTAACCCACTGGTGCAGCAGGCAACAGTAGGGCACCCAGGTGTGGTAACGTCTCCCCACCTCAGGCGTTCGGATATAACCGTAAGACGACTTCAACTGGAGGACTTGGCCTTCTGCCGGGCTGGAGATGAAGAGAGGACTTGAAAATTCTAAAACCAGCTCAAGCTGGAGAGGCAGAATAATACCGAGGGCCACAACGCTTCCCACGGATCTCTAGGAAATGCTGCCAGACCGATGCTGTGCTGCATCCTAGACCCGGAATTACAAGGAGTTCTCTGATTTAGGAACCAGACTGGTGTGGTAGGCAATGTTTTATCAAAACAGAGTTGGATGATGAAAGAGGTGAGGTTGTGGCAGGGCCGGGAGGAGCCAGGGGGTTGGGAAGGAGGCCTCAAAGCTCGGGTGGCCCTGAGGAAAGCTTCCAGCCCACCGTGCTGACATGTTGTGACAGCTGAGCATGCTGGTTAGCTTATCCGGATTCCAAACCTAGTTTCGTTGTCTACTAGCCGTTGACTTTGAACAATTGCTAGACTCTCAGCCTGGTTCTCTCATGTACATGTAGAGTTAATCCCCATCTCGTGGTTCTGTGCGAATGAAATGAGAGAACACGGGCAGATGACTTTCCGCCTGCAGGTAATGGTGCTGAACACGTGGCTCATGTTTCTCTCCCAGGCCCCTGTCTGTCAGGCTCTCTTCAGGGTCCCCAGCAGCTGGCAGTGACTGGCACAGAGCAGGTGCATGAGAAATAATGTTAATTGAAGGAGTCATTTGCATTCTCCCTATGTCTCCTATTCATCACCTTTCCCCCTTCTACCCAAGGCTTGTCGGAGTTTACTTCCAACGTCCTGAGAGTGTGAAACTTGAATTGAAAAAATTCTGCTAGAACTTAGGTTGGGGACAGATTTACTGATCTTACCTTGTGCCAGGCACTGCGGTAAGCACTTTCTGTGGATAATTTTATTCAATCCTGTACAAGTATGCCATTGAACCACATGGAATTGTCATTTCCGTAAGTCAAAATGGTTAAATATGGACAATTTCATGTGCCTGTGTCCTATACATGCATTAGGTCTTATTATTGTTATTCTCATTGTACAGATGAAAAATCTGAGACTTGGCAGGGTAAGTAACTTAACCACGGTCTCGAAGACCTGTGCTTCTCAAACTGCATTGTGCAAACCAATCACTGGGGACCTTGTTAAAGTGCAGATTCTGACTCAGTAGGTCTGAGAGTCTGCATTCTCCAAGTTCCCAGGTGATTCCTGCTGGTCTGTGGACCGCAGACTTTGAGTCGTGAGGACAAATTAATAGCTGACTTGAGTTTACCTGATCCCTACAGGACCCCTAGAGCTGAGGTGGGGATCAGGTAAGGAGACTACCAGACAAGCATCTTACACTATATTAAATTTTATAAAGGAACTTTCCTTGCATTCAACGTTATTGACTGCCCACTATGCATTGAGCAGCGGCTAGGCACCCATTTTGACAACCAGAAAAGGACTCCCCTCTCCCTTTCTTCCCCTTCCTTCCCTCCCTCCCTCCCTCCCTCCCTCCCTTCCTTCCTTCCTTCCTTCCTTCCTTTTTCTCTCTTTCTCTTTTGTCTTTGCTTTTCCCTTTGATTCCTATTGTATTAGTTAAATTTTTTTCAGATGCAAGTGATAGAAACTGACTCTGGTTTCACTGAGTCAAAAAGGAGTTGATTGGAAGACTATGTGGGCTCATGGAATTTCCAGAAAGTCTGGAGGACCATGCTTGGAACAGAGGCTAGAACTGAGACAGCTCCAGAGGTCCAAGAAGTCAGCCCCTGAGCCCCACTGTGTAGAGGGAGATGTGGCTGAGACACGGCCTCCTGATGTAGCCATGGCCTCCCCAGCCATAGATGCTCTTCTGCCAACCACCATAACTGCTACTATAAAAGAATTTTAATGACTTTCCATTTTCCCACCGTCCCTACAGGAGTCCAAGCACAGGGCAAGAGTGTTCAATTATCTGATCTTGGGTTCCATGCCAGGACCATGGCTGCCAGGGGACCAGGAGGAGACAGGGCCCTACCCCTCCCAGGCTACTCCCAGCAGGCATTCCCCTAATAGAAAGGGGAACTGATACTGGATAGCCCAACCTGCAGATGTCCACCGCAGCTATGCAGGGCTAGTCTCCTTTACTCTCCCTTCTAGAAAAGGGAAAATACCTCAGCTGCCCTGTAATTACTGAGAACCTCAAGAAAAAAGAGAGAAGTACAGCCTGTGAGTCGAGAGCCTAATGACCACAATTCAAACAACACTAGGCTTTTGTCTGCTCAGCTATAGGAGAAAGGGAGAAAGGAAAGAAGTTTTTATCCTGTTTTTAGAATCTGCTGGTGAAAGTTCTGAAGCCCTTGTTGTTGACTAAATGATTCTGTAAACCCAGTGTGGCTCTCTGTAGTTCACCATGAACTGAGGGGCTTGTGGAAAATGTCTTTCCTCCCTCCTTCTCTCCCTCTCTCCCTCTCTCCCTCCCTCTCTCCCTCTCTCCCTCTCTCCCATCCTCTCATGCATTCATTATTAAGCATACCTGTTTTTAATGAACTTTTATTGAGTACTTACTATGTCTCAAAACCTGTGCTAAGTGCAGAGGAAACAAAGATGAACAAAACAGAATTCCTCAGGAGCAACCCTGAGAGAATGAGGTTGTAGGGTATGGGTATGAAAAAAATGAAAGTAAGAGTTAATTGTACAGTTAGTCCTGGAGGGCTCTGAGAATTGGGAAAAACTTTTTATTTAGGTAAGTGTAACATGTCTACCTCTGGCTGGCAGATTTATTATTGAAAACAAAACATTCTTAGCTGCAAAGGCATGGGGGTGTTTTCAAGGCAAGAAGCTTCCAGCCCTAACCCAACAGAGCAAGTCACCCTCCATTTGTCACCAGTAGGGGGCAACAACACAATGGATTAAAGCTGGAGTTTAGAGGAGGAAACCTACAGAAAACATCTAACCTCCTCATATAGGAGCTGGGAAAATAAAGTCTGGGAGTAAAAAAAAAAGAAATCTACTTTTTTTTTTTTTGTAGAAAGCTGTTTCAAAACTTTACAGTCTGTTCTCAGGGAGTAGGTCCTTAGGTTAGTGAGAGAAGAAATTCGCATACTCAGGTCCAGTATAAAATCAATGCGACTTAGGTTATATTACAAGAGTCTAGGGGACCGAAAATCTAACAAAAATAGTCCTCAGTGTTAAGATATAATGTGTCTCTATGGACCAGTTGATCAGAAGTATTTAGAGTGGTGGTTCTAGGGACAAGAGTGGCATTCAAAGAAGGCAACCCGCCTTCAAGAGAAATATAAATCTCAATATTTTTTAAATTGAGCACATGACAATAAGATTAACGTTTTTGTTCTGGGATCTACTTTATAAGGTTTGAAAAGTAGGTGGAATCTGTAATCACTGCTTCTGTAATAACTTTGGGCTACTGCCTTCCACAAACCTCTCCATACTTGAGAAAATACAACATGACTTCCATCGTTGAGTAGTCTTACTGATCAGTCAATTAATCAGTCATAAACACCCATGAGTTGGTGGCACTTTGTTGGGGTCCTGAGGGATACCGAGATCTCAAAGGCATACTCTGTCCAGAAGGCACTTGCAATCCAGTTAGAGAAGTAAAACATGGGAACAAACATGCTGTTTAATAGCAATGGAAAGAGCCAAATGGGTGATTTGGATGGACAGTCGGGGCAACAGAGGCCTATCCAGCACAGGGGATGAAGTGTGGGTTTCCGGTCAGCTGGTACCCCGGCTCTGCCTTTGCTGGGGTGACCCTAAGCAAGTCCTCACCTCACTGGGAAGCCAGTGGGACTCCAGAGATAGAATGCTGGGTTCGATCCAGGAACCAGCCCCTCATCTCTGTGCGAACGTGGACAAGTTCAGCTTTCTGAGCCTCACTTTTCTCATCAGTCAAGTGGAAGTTATAGTAACAGTGCCACTTAATGGGGTTGTTGTGTGGATAATCTAGGTAATCCATGAAAAGTATTTAGTCGACTGTCCGGTGTACTATTAGCTTTTAGTATATTGATGGTGCCTCTATCCTTTTCTGAAAATGAGGGATAACAATGACGCATATTTCATAGGGCTGTTGTGAGGATTAAGTATAGTAGAGGATGTAAATTACCCAGCACAGTTCTTGGCACATAAGAAGTTTTCAAGAACTACTACAAGTGTAAGAGAAGATCACTTTATGCCAGGGTAGTCAGAGGAGGCTTCCTGGAGGAAAAGAGCCTTGAAGGATGGATACTCTTTGGAAAGAACACAGGATGGGGCATTCAGGCAGGGCCACCGACATATAAGCAAGGAGTGGAGGTGGAAATATGAAAGGTGTGCTCAGTAGGAGGCAGAGTTCCTGAATGGAGCACCTGATCAAATCAGAAACTTAGGCCACTAGACTCAAGGAGAACCACACTGCAGCAGCCAAAACTGACTGGGCCCTGAGACAAAGCCCTTCAACAAGCCACTTCCCTCCCTGGGCCTCAGCTTCTGGGCTGGTTGGGTTGGACAGGAATGATTCCCCATCAGGGATTCTTCCAGTGCTAATGTTCTCTAAGTCCAAGTTTGTTCCACAGTGAATTCTAATAAATATGTGAGCATACATGTTTACACAACTCCAGAGGACGTTGACATTCACGTGCAGTGTCTTAGTGCTTACCCAGGAAAAAAGTTTCCTTCAAGTTCTTCATTCATTCTTCCATTTCTCCATTCAACTAATGTCCATCAGATGTTTACTGAGCACCTACTATGTGCAAAACACCGTTCTAGATGTCAGGGCTTTCTTTCTAAAACCAAGATCTGACCTCATCACAGTCTCACTGCTTTCAATGACTTCCCATTGCCAAGTGCAAACTCCAGGCCACATACACCATGTACTTGCCCACCTGCATGCTTCTGTTCACGCAGTTTCCCTCTCTGGATTATCCCTCCTCATGGTCCAGTCGCTTTGAAATGTCCCTTCCTCTCTGAAGCTGCCACCAAACTTACCTTGATTCCCTTCCCTGCCTTATGCCGGCATAATGCTCTCCCCTCTGTGCTCACCAGCTCTGTTACTGCGCCTGTTGCTTTTTAATTTTAGTACATTGTTTGCATGGCTTTCTCTCCTGCTAGATTTTTAATTTAATGAGGCAGGAACAGTGTTTTATTCACCTTGGTAACCTCAGAATCTAGCCTACCGCTTGACACGTGAGAGATGATTAAACATTTGATGAATTCACTTGTTGAAACATTGGAAGTGGATGAGAATGGTGAGATGAATAATAATGACAATAATAGTAACTGTGTTGTATATTTCTTACATGCTGAACGCTGAGCCCAGAGCTTTACATCCATCTGTGCTCTGTTTAGTTTTAATCCTCACAATGCCCTGTGAGGTGAGGGGCACAGCATCTCTGGAATCAGAGAGGCCAGGGTTTGAATTCTGGCTCTCTGAGTGCCTGCGCACTCCTGTACTTTGTGTTCTGCATGAGGGGCTTGCCTAGGGGGCAAGTGCGGCCAGCTGGTCCTTGCGCTTCCCAAATCACGAACTCTGGAATGGGGCTGCATCTGACTTCTCCAAAAGTAAATAAAAGCCATCCTGCAGGCAAGCACTAGCCTCGTCTGTCTCTACCCCTTGCCGGCGGTGGCCTGGCACAAGTTCCTTACCTATGCTTTTTGCCTAGACTTTCTCATCTGTAGAATGGGGCTATAGCACCACCAACCTCAGAGGGCTCTTGTTAGGGTGAGGTGGGATAACGTATATGATATGCGTGGCACTTGTCTGACACTTGTATTCAATATATGTTAGTTATTGTTATTATTATTAAGTAGCCTTATGTGCCAAACAAGAGAATTTCAAGAAAAAAGAGCTGGCAGAGAGCAGAACATGGGGGCCTTCGTCCATTTAGGGGCATCAGAAGGAACCAGGAGGGAGGAGGGCTGCAAACATTAAGCAAGAGTGGGTTAGAGGAGAAGTTGAGCAAGTGTCAAGTGCTTCTGAGGAATTAAGCTGGAAGAGGCTGAGAAAAATCCCCTGGACTTGACAGAGGTCATCAGTGACCTTTGAATGAAAAGTATCAGGATAGCAGTGGGAGAGGAAACTAGGTTTCTGTGGGTTAAGGAATCAATGAGTGATAAGGTAGAAATAGTAACTCTGGCTTATTCATCAGGAATTAGGTAGTAAAGGGTCAGAGACAAATAGGTTGGTTGCTTTAGGGGGATGCAGGAGGGATAAGCGGCTCGCTTTCACAGACTTTATTTCAGGAGATAGGCATCCCCTTCAAAGGGCCAGATCAATGGAGCTCTCAGGAAATGTGGACCCTCTGCCCCCACCCGAACCCTAAATCTGTTTGGAAAATCTGACAATCTCTCCAAACTCCTGGGATGACCAGGAGAATGACTTGCCTCAAGTACCCAACTTCTAGATGGGACTCTCTTTCATTTAAGGAAAGAGAAGAGTTCAATGTATTTTTTTTTTTTTAGGCAGAGGACAGTCAACAGAATGAAGGTGCAAAACAGATAGGGGGATGTGATCAAGCACCTGGTGGATGGATTCACGCTGGGGGGTGGTGGGGATGGACAAAGAAAGGGTGAAGACACACAGACAAGTCAGGGATGTAGCAGAAGGAAGTTGGAGGGCTCTCTGGATGGTTTGTCTTTCTTGGAACAGAAAGAGGCAAGGCCTGCCAAGAGTGCAATGAGTAAAATGTGAAGGGCTGTGCATTAGTCAAGATAGGTTAAGTGCTGCGACAAACAAGCCCTGAGTTTTAGTGGCTTCACACAATGAAAGTGTATTTCTCTTCCCATCAAGTCCAGTCAGCATGGAGTTCAGAAAGGCCTCTGTTGTGTGCAGTGATCAGGGACTCGGGCTCCATACATTTTATGGCTCCTCGAGGATCTCAGGGTCTTTTTCTGGATCGTCTGCTCTACTGGCAAACACAGGAAAAGAGAAAGACTGTGGAGGATTGTGTAGGAGACTTTAAAGGCCACACCTGGAAGTGTTGTACAGCACTTTTGCCAGTGTCCCACTGGCCAAACCTCAGTCCCATGGCTACTCCTAACCACAAGGGAGGCTGGGAAATATCATCAAAGCACGTGTAGCATCCTGTCCTGACTGCGTGCCCAGTGCCTGGCAGTGCCGGAGTAGAGTGGGTGCTCAGTAAGCATCATTGAATAAATGCGTAGATGAACGTTATCTTCTTTCTCCTTGTGACTGTTCTATCTGGGCAGAGACCCAGTGTCCTAGATATGAGCGAAAGGTTGGGCTCGGTCCTGTGATGTTGCCGTGCTTCAGGGATCCATTCATACTCTCTGCACCTGTGTGTTGGCTACCTGGAGTTAGGTGAACCTGGCAGAGTGATGCTGACTTGCTTTCAGGGAGATAAAGATCAAGGTCTTTCTTCCCAAGCCTGCTGCTATAACACGTTGAGCTAATCAGCCAGAAAAAACATATTAATCAACCCCTGAGCTACAATTTCCAATCCAAATATGAACTACCCAGCCCATGGTTTTGCTAGCCAGATACTACCTGAACTAGCCAGTCCCAAGATGAATAGACAAGTCACTGAGATAACCATCCTCCAGTTAAGCTAACTAGTTCCTTTTCAAACTAATTGGTCACAAGTTATCACTGATTCAACTGTGTCCTGGAGAAAATGTTTAAAGCCCAGGACTGGGGTTAGTCTTCTCCATGACCTTTATAATGGCCCTTTTTATGGATAACACAAGCTCTAGAAAGGGAAGGAAAGCTGGTGATGTGAGTCATAACTTCCCCAAAGGGCAAGTAAAGGACTCCTTATCAGGCTGGTAAAGCTCACCTGCAAGTGGAGCTTGACACGGAGCTGCACAGGGCAGGGAATGCAGGGATATTTTTATAAACAACTCCAGAGATGTCAACAATGTGGGATTGGTGCATAGATTCCCATATTTGCAGATGAGATTTCATGAGCAAGGGTGCCCTCAAATGAGAGTCAGTGCCAACAAGCCCAAGAAGGAAGAAGGAAGCAGAAGCAGATGGTTATAAAACAAGTCAGTGTTTCAGACTTGGGGAGACACAGAGGTCAGTACCGACATCTCTGACTCAGCCAGCCTGGCCCAGGGCCACAGAGGTGGGTCTGGGTGGCTGGGTGCTGGGTCATGCGAAGGGGGTTAGGGTGCCCAGTGCCAGAGGCCCTGCCCAGACCGAAGCACGAGGGCCCCAATGGCGAGGAGATGGGCATCTTCTTGAAAGGGCCAGATCAGTGGAGCCCTTGGGGAACATGGACTCTTCTTCCCCACTGGAATCCCAAGTCTGTCTGGAGAATCTGGTCATCTCTCCAGACTCCTGAGATGACAGGAAGGATGACTAGTCTCAACTACCCAACTCAACAGGACCGCCTGGAGCTGCTCATGATAAAGGAACTCATTTCAAAACAACAGTCGTGGTGTCACTGAAAGATGCCAGTCTTTGGGTCAGTGAGTTCTTTTTTTTTTTTTTAATTGATTTTTATTGGAGTATAGTTGCTTTACAATGTTGTGTTAGTTTCTACTGTACAGCAAAGTGAATCAGCTATACATATACATATATCCCCTCTTTTTTTGGATTTCCTTCCCATTTAGGTCACCACTAAGCACTAAGTAGAGTTCCCTGAGCTATACAGTACGTTCTCATTAGCTATCTATTTTATACATAGTATCAATAGTGTATATATGTCAATCCCAATCTCCCAATTCATCCCACCCACCACCCCGTTCCCCCCTTGGTGGTCAGTGAGTTCTAATGCTTCCAGTTACCTCTTAATAGCAGTGTGGCATTGGGCAGTTTATTCAGCCTCTCTGGACCCCAGTTTCCTTTTCTATAGAACAGTAATTCTATTTTTCAGGTTAGTGAGGATTTAATGTGATTGTGCATGAAAAGAGCCTAACCCGCTGCCTAGAAAACACGAGGTGCTTAATAATGTGCCCTCCCTTCTCTCCAAGCCCTACTCAGTGCTCTCTGGGCCAGGCTTAAGCCTTGTCAACAGTGCAGCCCTGGACCAGCCCTTCGTATCCTTCCTACAGTGCCCACCCTGACCGGCCTGCCCTGGCCCACGCGGGCCTGCTAATGGCTCCAGCCCACGGGCTAGCGGTTCCAACGGCTCCCAGGCTGCGATCAAGATCCAGACCCCACATACTTATATTTCTCTGATTCTTGGAAAATAGTAGGCAAGAGTCTGGTAGGCAAGGGCTCAAGGCTGAGAACCTCTGTCAGACCTCACATAACAAACCACAGTCTGTCTCATGAATAAAGGCAGCAGTGGCTGGGCTGCCCGGGCCCTCATGTCTGTGTCTAACAATGTCCACACTAATGTCCAGTTCTGCAGGTGAAATTTTCTAAAACACAGGGGCTTGACCTAAAGGAGGGCTGAAAGTCAGGCACATTTAAACCATGTAATTCACGTGAGCTGAGCTGGTATAAATGCGAACATGTTCATGGGCAACCAGAGGTCATGTGCATTCTTTTTTTTTTTTTTAATAAATTTATTTATTTATTTTTGGTTGCATTGGGTCTTCGTTGCTGTGTGCGGGCTTTCTCTAGTTGCAGCAAGGGAGGGCTACTCTTCGATGCGGTGCGCGGGCTTCTCATTGTGGTGGCTTCCCTTGTCGCAGAGCATGGGCTCTAGGCTTGTGGGCTTCTGTAGTTGTGGCACGTGGGCTCAGTAGCTGTGGCTCACAGGCTTAGTTGCTCCGCGGCATGTGGGATCTTCCCGGACTGGGGCTCGAACCCGTGTCCCCTACATTGGCAGGTGGATTCTTAACCACTGCACCACCAGGGAAGCCCTCGTGTGCATTCTTGAGTCAGGTTGGGATGGTGTTTACTGTGGTCCAGGGAGCCCTTTGCACATGCTCGACTCCAGGCTAGTGCTTGTTACACAGGAGCATCTCTGGATCACCTTTCCTGGCACCTCCAGGGATGCTTACGCACACTAAATTTGGGGAACCCCATCCTTCCTCCTTGATCCTGTCTCCTGTCCCTCTCCACTCTTTCACTGTGCTCCAGTCACCCTGCTCTTCCTGCTTGAACACTCCAAGCTTTACCACCTGGAGCCTTGTTACCACTCTTCCTCCTGCCTGGGACTCTCTTCCCTCACCTCCTCCAAGACTCACCATATCAGAGAGCCTCTTACTGACCACCCTTTAGAAAAAGGTGACCCACCCCCATCATCCTCTGTTTCCTTATCATGATAATTTTTCTCCTTAGAACCTAGCATCAGACCTATTACTTATGTTTTATTTATCATGTCTGCTCCCCACTGGAATGCAAGCTCCATGAAGACAGGATTTCATTCTGTTCACTGCTGTCTTTTCAGTTCCTAGAATAGCCAGGCCCCTGGTAGGCCTTTAATAAATACTTGATGGAGAGATATTGGACTTGACCTTTAATTTGGTCTGTTGTCAGTATAGTGAATTAAGTAAAATGATATCATTAGTCACACTATACAGATTAGGAGACTGAAGTTCAGAGAGGTTAAGTGACTTGCTCAAGGTCACCAACTAGTTGGAGGCAAGGTCAGGACCAGAACCCAGATATCCTGAGTCTCAATCTGAGGCATGTGCTGAGAGCCACATGTGTCTCCTTAACTCTTCAGCCCATTTCCTAAAGGAGGGCATGTTGTCTTGCCTTAAAGACCACCCCTGAATGGAGCACTGCCTCCATTTAAGCTTGACTGATTTTGCTCATGGACTTGTCAGAAATTGGAATCTAGAGATAATAGGCAGAGACTAGGGTTTTTTAGTAAAAACCACTTTTCAGTTCACCCAGCCTCTACTCGGAACTCTGTTTATTCCAGGTCTAATGCAGAAAATATAAGCACTAAAAAACAAATTAAAAATAAATGATAAGTGAGTTAGAAACTGCCCAGGGCTGTCAGGAACTTATGTGCCATGCCGTGTGGGTTTTGAGTAAACATTTGCTTTGCAAGCCAAGAAGCACTATGTATTTACTGAGGCCATCTCCGGCCGAGGGCACATGTGCTGCTTCTGGGATTTGGCAGTTTCTCCAGAGAAGTGTATGCACAGGCCTAAGCACCAGGTGGTCTGAGAAGAGGAGGCAACTTGGCATCGGGGGACCTGGGTTCTCGTTTGAGGTCTGCCCCTCTCTTGTTTGGTAAATTCGGGCCACGTGGTACCCTTTCTGGACCTTTTTGCCCTTAGCAGAATCCTATGACTTCAAGAGGAAATATCAGTAGTTTTCTGCTCAGCAAATTACTGAGATGACAGAGAGGGAGCGGGGGAGGGAGCGGGAGAGAGAGTTCTGTGTACTTTAGCTGTCTCTGTCTTCTGTTTTTTCCACTGAGTCAACTTTTTCTTCATTTTTTCCCCAACACCAGCATCTCTCTTCCCAAGACCTTGCAACCAATGCCAGAACCTTCTGCGGGTTTCTGCTTTGCTCTTGAACAAGAGCTAGTACCTGTGCCCAGGCCCGTCTGGCTTGTAGTAAGTGATTGGTTATGCAGGGCGATGGGACGGGGGCTGCGTAGCTCCTCTGTCTGAAAGCATTACTTGTCCAATCCCACAAGGGGAAAGACGTTCATTGCACATCTGCACACATTCAGAGCCTATTGATTGACCTTCTGCCACCGGGACACGCTAGGGAACAAAGCTCACGAAGCTTCAGGTCTGGTGATGGAGAGATGGTTGAGGAACCAGGCACATTTCATGCTCCCGTGACACAGCTACAGGGAGCTGTATCCATAGGAGGGCTAATTAACTCAGACCTGTCTTGAGGGGGAAGATTCTAGCAAACCTTCCCAAAGTAAATGACATGTAAACCAAGATGTGAAACTGGGAGAGTAGAAGTTATTCAGGCAAGAGTGAGGAGGGAAGAAGTGTCCGAGGCTGAGCGTGTAAATGTGTGTAAATGCAGAGGCCAGAATGGGGGGCCATGGGTGTTGGGATTGTTTGTAAATAAGGCAGGAAGCCAGGGGCTGGAGTAGAGAGTGAGGGGGAGGGGCAGGAGATGAGGTCCTAGAGGAAAGGGGATGGAAGAGGTCTTGCCTAGAGCTCTGGGAGCCTCTGGAAAGAGTTTGGATTTTGTGCCCAGGGCAGTGAGGGGAGTAGGGTTCTGGAGATGGGTAGCATGAAGTTCCGATTTGCATTTTGGAAGGCTCACTCCTACTGCAGTGTGGAGGCCCCCTCGGGAGGGAGGCAAGGCCGGAGCACCAGACGCTGGGCGACCAAGTAAGAACAGTAAGAGTGTAGAAGAATCTCTTGCCTCCAAGAGCAGGTCCAGGCTTTGGAATTCCTAGAACAAGTTTTGACTCCTGTCTTTTCTCAGACCCCTGTGGTTCCTTTTCTCCATGCACCACAGCATTCTACAATTGAATTCTAATAAATTCTGGGACGTCTGTCACATTAGAGCAATGGGATCCAACCCTTTCGAACAAGAGGACCCTTTGTTAACATAAAAGACCTCACCCGCACGGCACGGTCGTTGTGCTCTTTGTATCTGTTAATTGAGAAAACACCTAAAGAACAAAGCCTCTGTAGACGCATGCACACTTGAAAATTATGCCTACATATATGTGGGAGCCAGTATTTAGCCAGCCTATTGACATGGCTGCTGTAATAGATGAACCTCTAGAACCATCTGAAAGAAGCCTGCATCCCCTCAAGGGGTTGGGAACCGCTGTCCTGGAACATGTGTGTTAAGGAAGCCACATAGCCATCTGTCCCCAGAGCGCAGTGCACGGCTGCCTTCTCCTTAAACCGTGGGATGCATAAACTCAGCTGGTTCTAATTGCACAGGGCATGCCATATTGTTGCCCGATGTAATGTCAATTTTTATTTATTTGTGTTTGTGAAAAGCAGGGCTGATTAGACCACTTAAAACTACACAGGCTAGTTAGAGCCAGGCTGGCGTTAGTGATTTCAGCTGCCCTCCCTAAAGTCCTCGTCGCTCCCAGCTCATGGCCTCCCTCTGAGAATGTAAACTTGGGGCCTTGTGCTATCATGATTTCTATTTCACCCTGACTCTTATAAACTACCATATAAAAAGCAGCCGCTAAAGGTTTTTTTTTTCCAATTTCATTTTGAGACTTGGAAAATCACAAAATAAAAATAGCCCTGAGAGTGGAAAGTTTGGGGGAGTTTGTTTAGCTTTCTTTGAAGTGCACTTTGTGAAGGAATAAGTAAGTCATAAGATCCATCTTTGTGGAGTGCTTTACGGTATACGTAATTTTTTTCACATCCCTTTTTTCCCATTTGATCCTTATGGAGACCCTGTGAGGTGTGGATCGTTACTATCTCCACTTTGCAAGTGAGACAGAAGCTCAGGGAGATTAAAAGATGGGCCTGGCCCAAGATTACATGACCAGGTAATGGCAGAGCCAGGCCAGGTAGGTCCTCACTCCAAATGCTGGCCTCCCCCTGCCCTTCTTGGTCTCTCCAAGAGTCCCCTCACTCAGGCCCAGCTCCTGTCTTCCTTTCTCATGAAGAAAAGGTGTCCAGGCCATGTCTGGACAAGCACAGGCTCCTGGCTGGTCACCAAGGATCTCCCTCCCCAAGGGACTCAGTATAATATCTACTTATAGACCTGTCTGAGTCTCCTCACAGGCTGCCAGCTCCTTGAATGCAGGGCCTTTGCCTTGGTCATCTCTGTGTCCTTAGGGCCCAGAACAGGGTCTAGTGGACAGTAGATGCTCTGTAAATGTCTTCCAAAGTGAAACATCATTGAATAAGAAAGTTCAACCATCCTTCTATTTCATTCCATTTCTCTCCTGACGATGAATCGGCCATTAGAAGACTGATTAAAGTCTTCAAGTTATTACTTGGCTCCACATTTCCTAAACTGTGTTTTGAGGAGTGTTCTGAGACGCATCAAAAGATATTCCAAAAAATTAAAACTTCCATGGTCATACAAATTTGGAAAATACTGATTCAATAGGGTCAACAGATTTTTTTGATTGAAAATTTTCTCCAAGCACAGATTCTCTTCCAGGTCTGGTTCCTTTCAAGCTCTCCCCATCTGTGTGAGTTTTAGGCGTACCTCTCCATTCTCATGATTGTTTAATGAATAACTTTTAAACACACACATCTACCCTCATACACAGAGCTATTTTCCCAAACGGTCCATAGCTTTCGGAGCTGCTTCTCTTACGGTGTCATCAGTGCACAGCAAAGGGAGAATCTTCCTTCTAAACTTCCCTGCATCCTACCCACCACCAGGCCACAGACCTCCTGATGGCTGAAAAACTCCCTTTCCTCTAGTTCCTTCCCTTTAGCCTAAAAAGCGCTCACATCTTTTTTCATTTAAGGGACTCTTTCCTTGACCAGACCATGTCCTCACGCTGTGACTCCATTGCTCTTTCTCTTTGACTTGAAACTTTTGTGACCAGTTGCTTTCATCCAGGGTCACCCCCACCCACCTTCCTGAGGGCAGTCAGCCTCCGGTGAGTGGTGAATGCATAGGAATCAAGCCAGCGTCCTTGCCTAGATTCAGGATTATTCTTCAAGTCTGTCCAAGCTCCAGTGGTCCACGTGGGATTAGCTGAGAACTGCTGTGAGTGCTTCAATACCCTACCTTCTCCTTCTGTTCAAGTCTGTTCCTTCATGTCCTTCAAGGTGTTTATTCTGAGAATATTCTCCAAAAAGTTTCCAATATGCAAATGTCCATCCCAGAATCTGCTTCCCAGGAAATCTGACCTGCAGTAGTTTGTTCCTGGAGTGTCCAAGAATGCAGATGTTAATACAAAATTTTTGAGCTGGCTGCAGGCAGTAAGAATGTTATCACTGGTGGTGGGTGGAACACAGATGATTCTTGGCACAAGGTAGCAGTGAAATGGCTAAAATTTTCACTGTGGTAAACTGGGAAGGTATACAAGTGTATTTCCATACAGTGGTGGGTCAGATGTTTGGGTAATATGGAGGAAATGCTCTATAAGGAGGATGGAATTGGATGAGTGTGGAAGGGAGCAATTGTTGCTCTGGAGAAAGAAAATGAAAGACTGAGGGTAAATATTCAGCAGCTTATATGGAGACTCTCATCTCCTGAACTCTGGAACAGAAAGAGCTCAGCTGACCCAGGATTTAAGCATAAGAGTAACAGAGATTCTAAACTCAGGCAAGGTTAGTCTACCAATGTTGAGCCCTGATTGGAAAGGAAGGGGACCCTGAGATGTGGCAGAAGGACATCTGGGTTGATGTACTTGAATATCTTGAGTCTCCAGATTGCTCTGAATTTTCTGGGTCTGCAGCAGTAGCCTACCACTCCGCGTTAAAGGCTAGTGCTTCCACCTCACTTGAAGACAATGCAGAGGCCTTTGTCTTGTGAGCTAACACATGACACCCCTATTTGCCCTCCTTTTTGCCGCCAGAAAAATATAGGATTAAATCACAACATATTCCAGCTAGGGACGTGCCAGGGCTGGTAAAGGAAGAAAGGAACTATAACCCAGAGGAACTGCAGGACAGAGCCAGCATGTACCAACAGAAGCTGGGAGAGTGTGTATCGACCTAGATTCTGAGAGTGCTGCACGAAGATGGGGTACAGACCAGAAAACTGGATAAGGAAAAGTTTAAAGATATGGCAGCACTCTCCCTGACTAGGACCCTCCCTGACTAGGCCCCTGGGAGACAGTGCTAACACACTTCCAGGGTGAGTCTTAAATGTTTGGAGAATGCTTATAGCCCACAGTCAGTGAAGTTGAAATACCATAGTTGCTACGGAAGATGTTGGAAGAGGAGATAAAATGGCTCAGAGAAGTGTGCAAACTAGAATAAATAAACTACATAAGGCTGGGAAATCCACCAGAAGACTATGTTGCACAGGTGGGCCCAAAAGACACACCACTTGCCAAAGCCATAAGGAACACACTGACCAGAGGAAGATCACCATCACCAAGAAGCTCAGTGATGGCTGTTGCCTATAGACCAGAGCTCATGGTAGGAGCATTGGGATACTAATAACAATAGAGATGACATGATCCCCAAAACAGAGGTGAGATTTCAGCATTTAACTGTCAAAATCAAAGTAGTTGCAATTATCTTCATGAGCGCCGAGACGGAAGAGTGAGCCTGATCTGAAGAAAGCTATGGAGGTGATGTGCTGTCCCCAGTAGGGTGAATACATGGATCTGGAAACCAAGGGGTTTATGTACGAGTAGCCTCCTTGCCATCATTCCCAATTACCCACTTGGGGAATTTGTGCTTCATCCCCACAACTCTGGGCTCTACAAAGGTTTATTTACAGAAAGGGAAATGCTTCTGGAAAGAATTCCATTAACTTTTCAGCTACCTCTTGCTCTCTCATGCCTTCAGGCTCCTGGAAGGGGTAATTGATTCTGATTATCAGGAAGAGGTAGAGCTGATGTTACACAGTGGGGGCAGGGAAGAATATGTTTGGCACCCAGGTGATTTATTTGAGTGTTTCTTGGTACTTCTTTACCTAATTTTCATGGTAAATAGATAAGTGCAAAAGTCATTGCCTGAGAAGGCCAGGGTGACCAAGAGTTCAGATCCTTCAGAGATGAGAGGCTGGGTCACCCCTCCAGGTAAGCTGTTTAAACCTTCAGAGGCACTAGCTGAGGATGAGGGGTCTGGAGAGTAGAGGAAGGAGATGATGAGTATCTGCTTTGTCCTGCAGCAGTCAGTGCAGTAGTTTATACCATTAACCTTATTTTTAAGTTTTTCCAGAAAAAGAGTCCAGTAAAGTCCTGAAAGATACGCTTCCAGGACATATTCCAACAAGTAGATCTGAATATCATGAGGGGTGGACTGTAGTGGATGCTCTGGTGTTCCAGCCCAATTCTGTTTCCTACCCCCACCAGGACCAGCTACTAAGAGTGTTGGCAATTGACAAGGTACAGCTGAAGAGAGTTGCCTTGCCCAATGTCACACACCTCTCTTGAGGGCCGCCTCAGTCCAATGAGTCATTGCTATGAAATTATAAAGTTTGGGACAATGCTTCTGACTCTGGCCATCTAAGTGCCAGAGTTCCCCATAGGATGGGCTGATGATGCCATTTTTGTGACTACATCACAACCCAATTTCATCCTGTTCCAATCCTATTCCTTTACTTTACAGACCTTGATCCTGAGAACTCTCTTCAAAAAGCTTTCTGCATGCCAATCTTTTACTCAGAGTCTATTTTCCAGAGATTAAGGCATACAACAGAAACCAGTTCTCAGATCCAAAATAACAACAAATTACACACACACACACACACACACGCACACACACACACACACACACACACACAAATACAAATAATGGCAAACTCCAGAAAATCAAAAAAGGTATTTGGAAGTGGGATGAAGGAGAAGATAAGTTGGAAAGAAAAGATAAGACTTTTCTCAAAAGATCAGCAATGTGTCTGATGGCTGACTTCTCTAGAGAAAAAGAAATATATATTTTACTATATTATCTCAGTTTTTATGCAGAGTCTCCTTGGGCTGCCATAACAAAGTAACACAGACTGGGTGGCTTAAACAACAGAACATTTTTTTCTCAGTTCTGGAGACAGGAAGTCTAAGATCAGGGAGCGAGCATGGTTGGGTTATGGTGAGGGCTCTCTCCCTGGCTTGCCGACAGCCACCTTCTGGCCATGTCTTCACATGGCAGAGAGAAAGGACAAGCACTGTGGTGTCTCTTCTTCTTCTTCTTCTTTTTTTTTTTTTAAACTGGAGTATAGTTGATTTACAATGTTGTGTTAATTTCTGCTGTATGGCAAAGTGATTCAGTTATACATATTTGTATATTCATATATACACTCTTTTTCTTTCTTTTTAAAAAATTTTTTATTGTCATATAGTTGATTTACAATATGTTAGTTTCAGGTGTACAGCAAAGTGAATCAGTTATACATATACGTATATCAACTCTTTTTTAGATTTTTTTCCCATACAGGCCATTACAGAGTATTGAGTATACATTCTTTTTCATATCTGTTTCCATTATGGTTTATCACAGGATACTGAATATAGTTCCCTGTGCTATACAGTAGGACCTTGTTGTTTATCCATTCTATATATAATAGATTCCATCTGCTAATCCCAAACTCCCAATCCACCCCCTCCCCTACTCCTCTGCCCCTTGGCAACCACAAGCCTGTTCTCTATGTCTGTGAGTCTGTTTCTGTTTTGTAGATAGGCTCATTTGTGTCATATTTTAGATTCTGCATATGAGTGATATCATATGGTATTTGTCTTCTTTTTGACTTACTTCACTTAGTATGATCATCTCTGGGTCCCTCCATGTTGCTACAAATGGCATTATTTCATTCTTTTTTCTGGCCGAGTAGTATTCCATTGTATATATGGACCACATCTTCTTTATCCATTCATCTGTCAATGGACATTTAGGTTGCTTCAGTGTCTTGGCTATTGTGACTAGTGCTGCTATGAACATAGGGGTGCATGGATCTTTTCAAATTACAGTTTTCTCTGGATATATACCCAAGAGTGGGATTGCAAGGTCCTATGGCAACTCTATTTTTAGTTTTTTGAGGAACCTCCATACTGTTTTCCAGAGTGGCTGCACCAACTTACATTCCCACCAACAGTGTAGGAGGGTTCTCTTTTCTCCCCACCCTCTCCAGCATTTGTCATTTGTAGACTTTTTAATGATGGCCATTCTGACTGGTGTGAAATGGTAGCTCATTGTAGTTTTGTTTTGCATTTCTCTAGAGAAAATATGGAAACCAGAAAATGCTGAATTGATATCTTCATTGTGCTGAAATAAAATAACCCACAATTCCATACCCAGGAAAACTACCAATCGAGAATAAGGGTAAAATACAGAAATGTGCAGAAAAACAAAAACTGAGAAAGTTTATTAACAGCAGATAATTATTAAGGAAAATGGATAAAATGTTCAAGGAGATATGGTGAATGGGGATTTTGGTAAATTTGTAGACAAAACTAAGAAAACTAAAATAATGATAATATCTAGTGTCGAGGCAAAAAGCCAAGAACTGAAACATGGGCAAAAATAGTACATAAGTTTGGAGGAGGAGGTGATCAGATTTAAGGCATTCTAAGGTCATGGTATTTTCTGAGAAAAAGTGAAAATGCTATTTATACTTTGTTGAAAAGAATAGACTTGGAGCATTTAATTTCCAAACAAGTACAGGGAGAAGTAGGATGAGGAAGCAAAAATGCAGTCAGTTCAAAGAAGGTAATAAGAGTGGGTGTAAAACAGTAAAGACAGTAAGAATAGAAAAGAGAAATAGAAATAAGAGGGCAGAAATAATCCAAATCAATCAGTGATCACAATATATGTAAATGGATAAAACTCTCCTGTTAAAACACAAAGATTCTTAGGCTATATAGAAACCAAGTTAACTATATGATTCCTATGGGATTTTCAACTATAATGTATGAATACAGAAAATTTTAAAGTCAAAGCCTAGAAAATATAAAGCAGGAAAATATTAACCAAAAAAAGCAGCTATAGTTAAATCAATGCAAAACAAAATAGAGTTTGAGGGGAAAAGCTTTAAGAAAAATAAAGAGAATCACTGCATCATGCTAAGAGGTTCAATTTATCAGGAAGGTAACAGTATAAAACATATTCACCTAATAGCATAGCTTCAAAATTATATATTATATATAGTTAGATCTACAAAGAATCATTAACAGATCCTTCACTATTTTAATACAGCTTTCTTGGTTATTGATAGATCAAGCAGAAAACAACATTGGCAAAGATATTTAAGATTTGAACAGCACAATTAAAAAACTTTTAGGAAATTATACTGGTTTACATCGCCCTCCCTCCCTGCAGTTTTCTCCTTTACTCCACATATACTCCCATTACTCTTGCTCTGGACTTTTGCATTTGCTAATTTCAGGGAAGCTCTTGATTCGTTGTTCTGTGCCTCAGTTTGTTATTTGCCTCTGATTTGAGGCTCTACTCATACTCTTTATTTGGCTTCTTAAGCAGGCTCTCTCTTCTAGTATCTGAGCTGGGAAAGGCCCCTGGTGGGCAGGACCAGACTTTGACCATTTGCCTTCCTCATATTACAAAGTGAGTTGGGGAGGCTAGGTTCAGACACCAAATAAATGTTGGCACATGTTGGGTAAGGGCTCATAAATGTATGTAGAATGAAAACATTAAATATTAGCTTATTTGAAGTGTTTTCTTCCAGCATCCTTTAACTCTAGACCAAGGTGCATAGTCAAATCAGATCCTAATTCCTAAATGCAGAGAGCTTTATCAACCTTCACTCTCCCAGCCCTGCATCCCTACACATTCCACTTTCTTCTATATTTAGTCCATATTTCCTACCACTTTGTGCCAATTTCAGGATGAGAGTCTGAGAATGATTTCTCCAGTAAGGCTTTTGACAGGAACAGCAGTGGCAGACAGAAACCACCCATAATATCTACCACAAATGCTGGGCTCTCCCAGCTGAAAGCCTTCTTAGAAAATGAGAATTCATCTGGCAACAAATAACAAGGGCTACGAAGAAGATTCTACTCTTCAATCCAGTAATTCTACTTCTGGGAATTTACTCCAAGGAAATCCCTTAAGGGGGGAAAAAGTCATCTGTGTAAAGATGTTCATAGCAATCCAATTCATAAGAAAAGAAAACTAGAAACGATCCCCACTACCACCACTGGGGAAATGGCAGAGCAAATTGTGACACATTATCACCACAGAACACTGTATAGCTATTTCAAATGACAAATATACACACTAGGCCAATTCTTGGAAATGGACTTCTGAAGCAACATTCAATGAGAGGCAGCAGACTGGAAAATATTTATTGTCTGTAGCATGTAAGACCCTCCAAATCCGGAAAGGTGATAGGATCATCTGGTTCTGAGGGTGAGGAAACTAAGGCTCAAGGGGTGGATGAAACTGAGTCAAGGGGTTTAATGCCCTTTCTAGAGAGGACCTGGAATTCGAGCCTGGTCTCTCTGATTCCAAAGTCCATGTCCTCCTGGAAATGCAGCTCCCAGCTGTGTCTAATTTTCTGGCAATGATATTAAGGAAACATAGAGCTCCAGGGAGACTAGAGTTTATTTTTCATTGTCTTATTAGTGAAAAATTGTGTAAATTTAAGTTAGAAAAAAACAAAGGACTAAAATGAGATCTGTTGCATGAAGACCAGGCCTGAACATTAGGATCCTTGTAGAGTAGAAGCCTATACTATTTATCTCCCCATGATGTATCCAAATCACTTGAGGGCTTGTCCAACCCACACATGCCCTCTTCTCTCTGCCCCCAACCCTGCACTGAAACTACATGCCTATGACATAGTGAGCTACTGCTCCCAGTGGAAGCATGAATATTTATTTTTTATTTGTTTGGAGCCAAAAATACAAAGACTAAAAATCACTGGTTAAAGCATTACCTTCCAAAGGTTCCTGTGAAACCCCAGGAGCTTGTGTCTCAGATGGGAGGAATAAGCATTTTCTTATTTTAAACATATCACCCATGCAGGTGACATTGTATTAAACAAAGGGTACATTGGTGTTTGTGTGGATTTGGGAGTAAGGATGATTTGGGTTCAAGTCTTGACCCAGCTATAATTGTAAGTAAGACCTATTTTAAACACACACACACACACACACACACACACACACACACACACACACACTGCCTTGGCTTGTCCTTAGAAACTCTTAGAACTGCATGTTTATCTTGCTCTTTACTCTAATAAAGTTGAATTTTGTAACCAAGGAAATGTCCTGGTTCTTGGGCTAAAGATGTCTCAGCAAAAGATAAGGATTAGAAATACTTTGTTCCTAAAGGTCTTTTGTTTCTTGGCTGCTATAGATTAAGTATTTCTTCTGTCCCCTCAGAATTCATGTGTTGAAACCTCATCCCCAACGTGATGGTATTTGGAGGTAGGGCCTTTGAGAGGCAGTTAGGTGATAAGGGCAGAGCTCTCCTGAATGGGACTAGTGTCCTTATAAAAGAGACTCCAGAGAGCTCCTTCCTCTCCTTCAGCCATATGAGGACTTAGTGAGAAGACAGCCATCTATGAACCAAGAAGTGGGATCTCACCAGACACTGAATCTGCCAGCACCATGATCTTGGAAGTCGCATCCTCTAGAACTTTGAGAAATAGAATTCTGTTGTTATAAGCTATCCAGTCTTTGGTACTTATTACAGCCGCTGGAACAAACTAAGACATTGGCTGCTGCTTGTGGTTTTACCCTTGTCCTCCCCTAGCGTACCTGTCAATTAAAGCTGCAATGACAGCAGTCCTTTGGACTCTTCCTAAGGCCACCCTGCCCCTGCAGTTGATCTGGATGACTTCACCACCTGCTTCTTAAATGCTCCTGGTTGGAGAAGCAGTTGGATCACATGCATGAACTGACCAATGAATAAAGGGCAAGGGACCATTTTAAAGTAGCAACCTCCTGGTCCTAAAGAAACTGTAAAAGCAAGCCAGGCAGAGAAATCGTAGAGGTCTCCAAGCTCAAGGACAATAGACCTAGAAGACACCTTGCCATCAGAGTACCAGCTTCTGAATTGCCTTTCTTGGGTGCTGTTCAGAGCCAGGGACTATTTCTTTAATGGCTTTGGAGTAGCAAGATGAGGTGGTGGGAGAAGACAAGGGACATGGGTTTGTGAGAGCCTTGCAATCAGCTGATCTACCTGCCCTGCTTCCTTCCTGCTGCCATGACCATATCCTTTGAGTTAAAAACATCAATAATATTTTTCTTTTTATTAAGTGGCAGATGGTTGGGATTTTTTACTTTGCTATTGCAAACACATAGGAAGGAAACAATCACTGTAAGGCTAAGGGGCAGACAGAATAGCTCAGATATTAAAGTCAGGAACTTGGTTACAGGGCAGGAATTAGAAGATGGGGCCGTGCTGTACAGACTTCTGTACAGACCTCTCAGAGCCACCAGCTGATACAATGACTTACTCTCAGTGTACATCATCTCTCTGATCTTGAGGTTCCTTATCTGTAGAATGGGGCTCATTCTCCCATGTTGCAGAGTTGTATAAAGGTTAGAGAGAATGTGTCTAACATGCCTGGCTAGCAGTAGCCACTAAATGAATGAGAATTACTTCCATCGTTGACATACGTTAGTCTGTTGGATTCCCTTCCCCTCCTTTTTGCTTCCCAAGCTGAACTGGCTGTGAATCAATGGGAAAGCAGGCAGGACAAGTGTCACCAACCATGATGGTTAATGTTATGTGTCAAGTTGACTGGGCCAGGGATGCCCAGACACTTGGTCAGACATTATTCTGGGTGTGTCTGTGAGACTGTTTCTGGATGAAGATTAACATTTGCTTTTCTTTTTTTTAAAAAACTTTTTATTTTATATTGGAGTACAGTTGATTAACAATGTTGTGTTAGTTTCAGGTGTACAACAAACCAGTAGACTGAGTAAAGCAGATGCCCTTCCTGATGTGGGTGGGCCTCATCCAATCAACTGAAGACCTAAATAGAACAAAACTGACTGGGTAAGAGGGAACGCCTGCTGTTTGACTGGCTTGAACTGGGACATCAGTCTTTTCCTTCCTTTGGACTCAAACTGAAAAATCACTCTTCTCAGGTCTGAGGCCTGCAGGCTTTCAGACTGGAATTTATACCATTATCTCTCCTGATTCTCAGGCCTTTGGACTTGGACCACATCATGGGCAATCCTGCCTCTCAGACTTCTTGATTGCCGATCTTGGGACTTCTCAGTCTCCATAACTGTGTGAGCCAATTCCTTATAATTAATAAACAAACAAACACGTATCTGGTTGTGTTTCTCTGGAGACTCCTGACTAATACACCACTTAGGGCTCTGATTTAGAGGACAGGCCAAGGGGAGGACCTGCAGATCCAGGGGAGGCCTTCCACACCGGGAAAGAGGAGGCTGCAGGCCAGAGCCAAGAGGAGGCACAATAAGGAGGGAAGGGAAACTTTGCCCCTTGCCTTGTTTGCCCACTTTAACTGCTAGAGACAGTCTGACCTAGTCTGGCTCCTGTGAGTGTTCTAGGAGCGGCCCCTCTTTGGCTGAGCTCGGAGTGACCTTAACATAGGAACAGGCAGAATGCAGTGTTCCACCCTACGTGTGCCCTGAGCACTTTGTACATAGTAGAACTATAGCCATTGCAGCATCCCATCATATTTTCATAACACGCCTGTCTCTCTCACTGGTCTGTGAGCTCTTGATTCAGATTCATTCCAATTCCCTCAGGGCCCAGCTTGGGACCTGGCACCGTGCTTGGCTCATGGCGGACACTTTTGTACTTTGAAATTGTAGATTAATATTTGGGTCATGGAAACACTTTATTCTTTCCCTCTTTCCCGTACATTTGCCTCATCTCTTTCTCAGACGTAAAGGAATTTGAAGCAAACAGACTTTTGGGGATCAGGTTGGGCTAGGCTGTGTTGCAGTAACAGCCCACTCTCAAATCTCAGTGACTTAACACAAGTTAGTTTCTGACTCATGCAAAGTCCCCTGTGGTTCTGGGCAGCTCTCCAGAGCAGCTGCTCTCCATCCAGCGGCTCGGCAATCCCGGGCTCCTGTGATTTGGTGTCTCCATCATCTCAGCCCAGGCAGGGCAGGGGCTCGTGGGGAGCACACACCCTCTCAGCAGTGCTGCAGCCCAGATATGCTAGCGTCACTTTCCCTCAGAGTCCGGGGGCTAGATCTACTCCCACGGCCACACCTAACCTCATGGTTGTTGGGATGAGTGGTCTTCTGTGTGCCCAGGAAGGAGGGGCGAACTGGATACTGGTGGGTACTAATCATACCTACCAAGCTGAAATATAGGACAGCTCAAATTAAAAGTGGGAAAACTACTGAAATTTGTTGTTCTTGTTATGATACATATATTCATTTATTTATTCATTCAACAATTATTTATTGAACACCTCCTAGGTGTTGAGCATTGTTCCAGGTGCTGGGGCGCAGCAGTGAGTAAAACAAAGTCTCTGACATTACGAGCTTACATTCTAACGGAGAGAGACGTACAAATAGGTATATACACTCTCAGAGGGTTATATGTGCTGTGAAGGAAAATAAAAGAGAGTAAAAGGCTAGAGAGAGATAGAAGAAGTTGCTGTTTGGGATACGGTGGTGGAGGAAGTCTTTGTTGATGAGAGATTTGGTGACGTGAGGGAGGTATACCAGTACATGCGGGGAGGGGAGGCAGGATGATGGGCAGAGGTAAGCTCAGTGCAATGGTCAATTCACTCATTTAGTTCATTTATTCAGCAAACATCTGTTGAGCTCTCATCACTGTGCCAGGAACTCTCTTACAGAGCTGGTGATTCACATATGAATGAAACCCGGACAGTGGCCTCCAGCAGTCCAGTCCAGTAGGGCAGTTGGATTTGCAAACAAATATGTACAATGAGAAGTAAGGGGTCAGAGGGGACACAAAAGAGAGAACTGCAGTTTCCATTTGGGTAGAGAAAGGTCAAGGAAAATGTTATGCAAGAGGGGACTTGATGGCCTAAAGTGGGAATTCGGAAAATCAGCTATTAAGGTGAAAGTATTAGTGGGGTGGGGGTGGTGGTGGGATGAATTGGGCAATTGGGATTGACATGTATACACTGATGCATGGTGGCTGGATCCCAAGAGGGTGAACAGAGGCTTCAAGGCCTCTTAGGGACTGAAAGTCACAGTGTCTTTTCCACTGCATTCTGTTGATCAAAATTGGTCAAAAAGCCAGCTCAGATTCTAGGGGAGGGGAAACAGACTCTACCTACCTGCCTGTCCAGGGCTGGGAGGAATTGGTGGAGGCCATATTTTCAGACAGTCTACCACAACCGTTAACAGTACAGTTAAGCAGACATGTCTGTGTGCTCCCATGCTTTCCTCTCTCCCAAAATAAGCCCATGGCAGAAATCACTAACTGCTCCCAGCACACTTGCCTGCTGAGCCTAGGATCTTCCCAAGCCAGTACGCCAGGCAGATTGACCAGATTCAGGGCAAGAAAGGAGACCCATTTGCCATCCCAGCCACGAAGGAATATAACAACTGCCAAAAATGCATCTGTGATATAATTGTACAAACTCTTTAGCTATTGTGTCTGCAAATAAACTAGGGATGGGAAAAAGTGGTAGGATTCTGGATGATGCATCTCGTCATATTTTTGTGATGAATAGGCAGTTTTAAATGCCCAAGGGATGTAAAAATTTTAAAAACAATTATACTACCGAACAAAGATAGAAAAAGAAGAAAAACCTCTTGAGGGGGGTTTGGGTGAAGAGCAAGCATGTCTGGCCTAGAGAGAAGAGAATTCAGAGGGCAGCTCAGGAAAGGAGGCAGGTGACACAGGCATGGCAAAGGGCTCTGGAAAGAACAGTTTTGGTCTGAGCTCAAGAGACTGTACTTGATTTCTGGCCAGAATGGGCTTGGCACTCCCCAGCCCTGGGGCTTGGGGAAATCGACTAGCTGGGCTTAGAGGTACAACAGGTTGGAATGCAAAGGCAGTTTTATGTGTCCAACTCAGCTAGCTGAATTCTACAGCAAAGCTCAGTACCTGTATTTGACCTGCTTCCATGGGCTTTCAATCCCCAGATGTACCATAATGTGTTAAAATCAGTTTTGTGCTCTAAACTGCTGAGAATGTTATATTTCAGGCACCTCATCATAAAAGAAATTTACAGAGCAACAGTTAAGACTGAGCTCATAAGGACAGAGGCAAAAGAGGAGAAATCTATGTTGTTGCCTTTGGTGGTGATGGCAGCTGAATTAACTGGGCACCAAAGAGAGGGGTCAAGGGGTTTCCTGAGAGATCTTGTATTTGTGGTGTCTCCTTTAAGTTATAGATGGTTTAGCCTTTTCCCTTCAGCAAAGCAAAATCCCGATGTAGAGGCACTGTGAGTAATTTAAGGCAAGGATGTCTTTCCCTTTCCCCCAGGCAGCAGTGATGTGGTGGGAAGCATGCTGGATCTGGAGTCAGGAGGGGTCTGACCCAAGGGGCGTCTGTAGCATACAGTGGGTTTTGGCATCATCTAGACCCGGACTTGGAGCCAGACCCTGCCCTTTCCTGGCTGGCTGGCTGGCATACCTCAGTTGATGAGTTTGTAATGTGGTAGAAGTGATGCCTGCTTTTCGGAGTTGTGAAGTTAGACATCTTCAGAGTACCTGTGGTAAAAGACTAATATCTGCAGAGCACGTGTCATCTAATACAGGCTTTTATCCTTAGTGTTTATCAGCCTGTGGATCTACAGATACATTTTCTTTTCTTAGCCAAAGAATGTGAATTCTGCTGCAACTTAGTTAAAGGGAGCAAGTCCAGTTCCTGAGTGGTCCCAGAGGTAGTGGTCCCAGAGGCAGTGGTCCCGTACCCTCTCCCTAACAAGTAGGAAGAGATCCTTTTGTGTTGAGGTTTCAAATCGACCATCTATGAGGCCAGATCACTATAGGTTCTGGAATTCGGGGAAAACCTTTTCCCCAGATAAAAAAGAAAATTGCATTTCCTGACATCTTAGCTACCATCTGGGTTTCCTTCTACATCAGCTATCATATTATGGCTACTGTACCCTGTTAAAACATTTACCATAAGCTCTCCCCCAGGGTATTTCAAGGCCTTCCCCATAAAAATTCCTAAGCAGAAAAGTCCTTTGGGAATACAAGTGATGGTTATGCATCAGGAGAAGGATCGGAACACTCCAGTTCATCACTTAGGAAACCTTCCTTGGGGTAAGGGTTGGCGGGGGGGTCCTTCACAAGGGTATTTTATTGAGGGATTTCTTCTTTCGTTTTGTTATATGTATAATGTTGTTAAAGTCCAAAATATTTCCTTATTTTTTCCTTATTTTACAGTATCTGCTATACTGTTTGTCAGCTCTGTCTGGCTGAGAGAGGCTCAAGGCTTAGTTCAGATTCTCTCCCAGACATTTTAGAAATACTCCCTTTTTTTCTGGTTTCAAGATATTTGCATCAAGTTTCAGTCTTGCGGCCACTCACTGTGTCCTGGTGGCAAGGACCTGGGAAGTGATCCGTTCATAGAGCACCTACTGAATGTGTCCCATGAGCCAGGAGCTGTGCTAGACCCGGGAAACAGAGAGCAGTGAGACAGGCCTCAGCCCAGGGAGCTCAGTCTAGTGAAAGCCACACCTCTGGCCAAGGGCCCTCCTCGTCCTCAGAAAGGCTGGTTAACCTATATGTACCTTATTGATTTATTGCCTACCTGAGAGGTAGAGTGCATTGTGTTCTACAACAACCCAAAGCCTAGCACTCATCTGCCATATTTAGTTAGCCTAATGCTAGATGCTGTAACAAGTAAACCCTCAAACGTATGATGGATCAATAGAACAGAAGTTCATTTCTTGCTCACATCCAGCCCAAATGTGAGATTCTGTTTACCCAACTGCTCTTCTCCCAGCAGGGATGTCTGGAGTGTCTGTGGTGAGACCCTCTGTTTTCTACCAGTGGATGGGAAAAGTGGGAATAAAGAAGGCATAACCACTTCTTAAACACACTGCCCAAAAGTGACATACACGACTGCTGTTCTCATCCCATTGGTGAGAACAGATTCCACAGCCACATCGAGATGCAAGGGCAAAGGGAGGCCTTGGCTTGGCAGTCATTTCCTAGCAACATGGCTCCGCTATGAAAGGGGAACACCATGCTTTGCTGGACAACTAGCTGTCTTAGTTATTTCTGCCTTCCATGGGTAGGTAAAAAATCTGTAATGACCTGCCCATTGATTTGCCTGTCTCACTCTTTTTTCTCTGCTTGCTTTGCTCCTGTGTTTTACTCCAGGATCTTATAATCCCCTTTCTAGTATGATGGAATTAAAAGAACTGTGAACTGGATGTCAGATGATCTGGGTTCTAGAATTACAAACACTATCTCCCAGGCTGATCTTGAGCAAGTCATCTTCCCACCATGTGCTTCCCTTTATCTGTAAAATAAAGATACTAGTACGTCCCATATGGGGGTGTTAGGAAGATTAAATGTGATTCACATCCAAAGTGCCTAGCATAGTACATGACAAGTAAGAGGAAACTATGCATATTTATATATAATTGAGTGAATGGTGAAAGAAAATTTTATCAGCCATTTTCCTGCTAGCTTCCACTGGTTCCTGTGGCCATGTTTCTTGATATTATTTAGGTATGTGGTGGTGCGGATGGGTGGGAGGGGAACTGGAGTTTGCCCAGCTACTCAGTAAAGTCACCGAAGGCAGGGACTGTGTGTGAGCTCCCTGATGTACATGCCTCCCCTTCCCCTAGGGTGTGTCTCTGGAGGGGCTGCCTAGTAAGCCGATGCTGGGTGAGTGAGTTTTGTTGAATTACAGAGGCGTGATTACACTATTGCCTCCAAGGGGCTAAATGCTAGGGCGACCACAGTTATGGCCATAGACCAGGGCTGGGGTTGCCCAACCTCTAAAACTCAAATTATTTTTGTTCTTCTGTTTTCAAGGTGTGAGGCAACATTTCCAAGGTGGGAAAGTCAACATTGGTCCTTTCCTGACTGAAAATGTGAGAGGACCATTCTGTTCACCAGGTAGATGGCTTTTGGCCTCCAGGCTGACTTTGGAAGCCAAATTGCCCACTTGAGTATTCAAAGCAATGAGTCTTTCTGGCAAACCATAAGCAACTGGTGCTGGGCTTGAGTTAGACATTGGAAGACTTGGTCTCAGGTCCTGAATGTGCCATTCACTAACTGAACAGGACTGAGCGGCAGAGTGGAAAGGGAATGAGCCTCACAGTTGACTAGCTCTGGCTTCAAATTTGGGTTTGGCAGGGAGGTTTTAGGCACCTTATTCCACTCTCTGAGCCTCAGTTTCCTCATCTGCAAAATGGAGACCATAATCCTGTCACCTTCCTTTCCTGTCTCCTTTCCTTACAGGGTTGTTGAGAGACAGATTAGTATCGCATAAAGGTTGAATAATTAGGCTCTGGTGTCAGACACCCTGGGCTCCCTGGACAAGTTATAATCTTTCCATGTCTCAATTTCCCAATAGGGACAATAGTACCTCCTACCCTATATGCTTATTGTGAGGATTAACTGGGTTAATTTACGTGAAATGCTTAGAAGAGTGCCTGGCACAAAATAAGCAGTCCACTGCAATATGTAATAATAGCTATTACATTATTATTATTACTATTATCAAGGGAATTAAATGAATGTAGAGTTGTTTGATAACTCTAAAGCCACACATCTTAGGTTTTATTTCTAAAGCAATAGGTCTTCTCCTGTCCCCACCCAGATCTATTTTCTGGCCTCTTTGGAACTGTGGGAAATCTCTCAGCATCAAGGGGGCACTTGCTTGACTTTTATGCTTCTGGTTCCTGTGGCCGAGAGCTGGTGGGCTTCTTCCCCATCAGAGCCTGTGCTCTGGTGCTTTTGCCCTGCTGTGTTTGGAGTACGTGTTCCCTTCAGTGCAGCTCCTAACTGCACTAATCAAAGCATTTCCTACCATGTTTTCACACTGTCCATGGGGTGGGAGGGAACTGGCCCCAGGCCAGCACCACGGAGGAGAAAGTGGGGTGCCAGGACCTCTCTTAGCGTGAGGCATCTTCTGATGCCCCACCCGGGGAAGCAGGGTGGGACATGAGGTTAGTGGAGGAGAGACCACACACTAGGAGACTGAGAGCGTGGGGCTTGTGGTCTGACCAACCCACGCTTGAATCTCGGCTTTCCCTTTCCGTAGGTGTATTACTTGACTTGACCTATTTGAGCCTCGGTATGTTCATCTGTAAACTGGGGAATATAATACCTAGTCCCTAAAGCGGTGGTGAGCATTGGCTGTGATGGTTCAGTGTCCGGCACATAGCAAGCGTCCAAAAACTGTGAACTAAAGCCAGAGGGCTAGGGGTCAGCAAAACTGGCTCTGGAAAAAACCTCTGCTACAAAGGTTCTGTGAGGCATTGGGCAAGTCAGGTCATTTCTCTGGGCCTTAATTTTCTTCACCTGTAAACTGGGTGTGGTGGCTTTATACCATGTCAATTTAGCTACGCTGGAATCATTTTTCCCAGGATTCCCTTCCCTGTGTGGATCTCATTTCGAGTTGGCTACAAGACAAATCTGTGCTAGATTTGGAGGGTGGCAGCGAAGCAGGAACTATTTTTATGCTATAGCAGGCACTGTGGCAACACACACACACACGCACACATGCACTCTCACACTTGCTGATCTGCTAGCTCAGCTCATTGGTGTGGAGCTGCACCTGGACCTTCAGCTCCTATTATATCCTCCTGTAGCCCTTTCAAGTCCTGGGTCAGAGTGTGTGCAGTTGCACGTAAAGGGCACGGCTTCTCCTGTAGGTCATCTGTGACATTGAGGTTGGAGGTGGTGGGAGATGGACACAGGCTCTGGTTCATGTTCATGGGGTCCCTATTTTCCATGTGGATTCTAGCACATCCTTGCTCTCCTTCATTTCACGTCCAGCTTTCCCTCCCGACTTCCAGTATCAACTGTAGGCACAACACCTGACACAGACCCTTCTCCATGAGCTTACCCATGGCAGAAGGTCTAATTTCTACGGTAAACCCCTTATTCTATATCAGACCATAGTGATTCCACTTGTCCAATCAAATCATGACACAATGGGGAAAGTAGCAGCAACCTCACAAGGCTGCTTTAAGGATCAAATAAGGTAACGGACAAGAAATTTCTTTGAAAATTATGTGTTATGGATGTGTGTGCCTTTTCAAAAACTCACATGTGGATAAATGTTTTACTAAAACTCCCAGGTGTAATTCTTTTCTTTTTTTTAATATATATTTTTAAAATTTATTTACTTATTTATTTTTGGCTGTGTTGGGTCTTCGTTGCTGAGTGTGGGCTTTCTCTAGTTGCGGCGAGCGGGGGCTACTCTTTGTTGAGGCGCACAGGCTTCTCATTGCGGTGGCTTCTCTTGTTGTGGAGCACGGGCTCTAGGTGCACAGGCTCAGTAGCTGTGGCGCAGGGGCTTAGTTGCTCCGCGGCATGTGGGATCTTTCCGGACCAAGGCTCGAACCTGTGTACCCTGCATTGGCAGGCGGATTCTTAACCACTGCGCCATCAGGGAAGTCCCCCAAATGTAATTCTTTAAAATAGTTCTTAAAGCAGAACTCCTGGGCTCCCCAACACCTGCTACACTGTCTTCTTTGCAGATGCTCGGGCCCAAATCTTGGATCCTCCTGGACATCACATTCTCCTACACGTCCTTTCTATGTCCAGCACCAAGTCACTACTCACCACCTCCATCACTAACTCCCTGGTCCAACCCACCAGGCCCCTTGTCAGGGTTAAGGTCTCCTTGCTGGCCTCCCCACTTCCACTCTGGCCCTGAAATGATCCAGTTAGAACCTGAGTTCGAGCACAGCCTCCTTTGCTCACAGCCCTCCAGGGGCTTCCCCCTCAACCCCCTCACAGGTCCTGTCTCTCACTGCTTCTCTGAGCTCATTGCTCACCACCCTTGCCCCTACTCACTCTGCTCTAGCCACTGGCTTCCTCACCACTCTTCAAATGTGCCAATTGTGGGCCAGTTCTGCAAACAGGACAAAGTGTTTCAGAGAGAAGGAACCAGACTGGAATGATGGCTGTCGGGTGTTACTGTTGGCTTAGACACATCTGGGGACGTTGCTTGCCACCCGTGCACAAGTATTTACTAGTAAACTCTATGACTGCAGACCAAAGCTGGATGCCATTCTGGAAAGTACTTTTCACCAGGAATTAAACACAAATTGAGGTTACTGTTAGACTTACAGTTAACAATGACAACTCCAATTTTAATTATTATGATCCATAATAAGATCTCACGTTTCTGTGGATACCCAGGGTTTTCAAAGTGCCTTCATGTCCTTTATTTTATTTAGTCCTCACAACAGCTCTAGCAGTTGGGTGTTACCCTCGCCCCACAACTCTTTTTACAGGTAGGAAAACTGAGGCTCAGACTCGCCCAGAGTCAAAGAGCCAGTAGTGGACCAGGCTCAATCTCAAAGGCAGATTTGCTGGTATTCTCTTTGTGCTACAATTCAGAGCTACTTCTAGGGCCAACCTGATACACAAGTAGGGTCAGATGGAGTGAAAAAAAAGTTGTTTTTTTTCCCATTGCCATCATCTACAATTCAAAATACGCCCACTATGCCCAAACTTTCCAAAATTTTACACTTACTTTTAATGCAGATATCCCTGAGATTTGTGTGAAGAGTACCTCTGCAGAGCAAATGGCATTTTTTGTTTTGTGGGAATTAGGAAGGGAGAGAATGGAGGAGTACTGGGAAGCATGTTGTTCAGGTAATTGAACAAGTATATTATTATCCTCATTTGATGAACCAGCAGTATGACTCAAAGTGTTCAAAGTAGCTGCTGGCCGGGAGCAAATCCATCATATCATGTTTGCCTTGTAAATGAGGGATGTTGGATGCAAATATTGCTAAATTCTCTTCTAACATGTGCCTAACTTGCTGAACCTTTGCAGTGAAGTTGTGATGAGGGGCCTCCAAAAAAGTTTGAGTGTGGTACACTCATTTTTTAAAGAAAAATGAGAAAAGGTGCACATTTCTCAGCATTGCAAGCATGCCCTATAAAAGCAAACAAGTGTTTCCAAAAGCACACGATTTGCTGTCACTCAGGCAGGAACCCTGATTACATTGCTGGGACATTTGTCATGACCCTGGAAGTGCAGTGTTCCTGGTATTTGGAGCCAATAATCCCTGAGTTTGTATTGTGGTTCTGATGCCTACCATTTATTACTAATAAGCATTGCCATTTATTGGACACTGATGCCAGGTGTTGTGCTTTACCTGCATTATGTCCCTTAACTAACCACCCCCAATAACCCCATTAGGGAGGTTGTGTTTATCTCCATTTTATGTATGAAGAAACTGAGACTTGAGATAACAAAGCTGCTATAGCTGCCATGTGGAAGAGCTGGGATTCAGATAGTCTACTCCACTCTAAAATCCATGTTCTTTGCAATATGGCACTTTAAAGCAGAGGGGGAAAGGCACAAGCCCAGGCGATTGCCTCAACTGAGTTTAAGAGACGACAGGCAAAGTCTGTTTGACTCCAGAAGGTTACTTAGTACTATGGGATACAGCCTCCTTCACAGGTTGTTTTGGGATTAAAGAAACCTGGATAAAGGCCCCACCATAATGCCTGGCACATAGTAGGTATGAGTAAATGGCACAGGAGGTGGTGTAGGATGATGCTTAGGAACCCTGTTCTAGTCCAAATCCCACCTCCTCCACTTAATAACTGTGTGACCTTGGGCACGTCACATAACCTCTCTGAGCCCAAATTTCCTCATGTATAAAATGGGGATAATAACTAACTTGTTCCAAGGATTAAATGAGACGATCCTCATAAAGGACCTAGCGCAGCATCAAGGACCTGGCTCATTGTCATCATCAAGAAATTTTGGGGCTTCCCTCGTGGCGCAGTGGTTGAGAATCCGCCTGCCAATGCAGGGGACACGGGTTCGAGCCCTGGTCTGGGAAGATCCCACATGCCACGGAGCAACTGGGCCCGTGAGCCACAATTACTGAGCCTGCACGTCTGGAGCCTGTGCTCCGCAACAAGAGAGGCCACGATAGTGAGAGGCCCGCGCACCGCGATGAAGAGTGGCCCCCGCTCGCCGCAACTAGAGAAAGCCCACGCACAGAAACGAAGACCCAACACAGCCTAAAATAAAATAAATAAATAAATAAATAAATAAATAAATAAATAAATAAAAGAGGCAAAAAAAAGAAATTTTGACTGTTATTATTACTATGGTTATTTTTTCAGTCCTCATGTGTGCTGCTTTCGCTCCAAGAGCAAGGATGGTGATGGGAGTTGTAGTGAGTAACAAATGGGGAAGGGGGTAAAATCCCCATTTCCTCGGGGCCCCTCACATTCAGTAAGCCCATCTGTATAACGAGACGGCCTCCCAGAAGTCAGCTGGATCCACCGCTTCCTCATTTTCTATCGGCTCAAGTTCTCTCACGTGGTTTGGGTGAAGAAACTGATGAACAGTGAGGAGAGCAGCTCAGGGCCCTGAAGTGGGTTGGGGGGAGGAGGAAGGAGAGTTCGGGGTGCCTGCAGGTGGAGAAGACGGAGGGCCCCACGCTGCTTGTTGGATCCCAAGAAGGTTGGTGGCTTCTATATTTACATCCCAGTGTGGGAGGCCAGGGGGCTTAGAGGGAGTGAAGCTCCAGGCTGACCATCACAAAAGGCCAGAGTGACCAGCTGGGGGCTGCCATCTTGTTTCTTCTAGGGGTCCAAGGGCCGGAACAGACTGTCTAGAGATTTTGTGCTCTTTCCTTGGGGCAAAGAGTTCAAGACCTCAGGTCAGCAGAGGTGAGAAGGTGCAGGAGGTATGGAGTGGAAGGTCCTCCTCCTCTCAGGGAGGACAATTCTCCTTCCCTGTCAAGGGCCCAGATGTGACAGGGCGGATAGGTCTGCCTAGAGGTAAGTGACCACCAGTGCTCTTGGAGCAGCTAAGACAGCCCCCTCCCCTGGGCACAGATGAACGAGAAACAACTAGACTATGGACCCTGAGTTACTTCCCACACGGAGGAAATCCCAAGATACTCCCAGGACATCACCTCAGACTTCAAGAATGCAGTTTAATTTTGACCGGTTTTATGTTGCCTTTCTCTTTTCTGGTGCTAGAAATATAAGCCGTCTGTATTATTCAGTGGAAACAAGGGAAAAGATGGTGTTCGCCGCGATGACGACGACAATGGAAAAGAACAGCGTTCGACACATAGAAGTAGGTGCTCAATAAATATTTGTTGAATGGCTGAATAAAGCTCATACAGAGGGAAAAAGAACTTGCAGGGGGGAAAAAAAAAACCCCTGGAAACTGTTATTGGTTGGTGATAGGATTAGTGGTGATTTTTATATTTTCTCGATCCTCTAGAGTTTTATATTGTGGTAATGAGAATATTATAATAACAGGTAATTATGACCAAAAGGAAATCAGAGCAAAACTAAGGGGTCATTTTCATATGAAGCAGAAGGTGGCTTGTAGAATCAGCAGTTCAGCTGTGGGAACCAAGTCCTGCTGAGGAGGGATACATTTTTACATCTATTTCACCTCCGCTCTCTCTCCTCAAGAAGTACTAAATCTCTCCCTACTCCACGTGAATGCATGCCAATCCCCTTCTCCCCCAAATGAATTAACACCCAACCTAAAATCCTGCCAGGGTTCCAGAGGCAAGATTTTGTAGTTGTTAAGACATGAGGCTTTAGAGGAGACAAATGATTTGAGTGCCTTAAATTCTACTGTTAATTCTTAAAAAAAAAAAAAACAACTCATGGTATGTATTTTTTCAAAAAGCATTTTCTCCTGATTTTAACACTGGGTTGAGAACTATATACAATTTGCAGTAAACGGTTAGCCCTTTTACTGTGAACTGGCACAGTCCACAAGACACAGATTGAATATTGTCCAACCAGGGATAGATTAGATTTGGGGAAATCCTCTCCCAGGCCTCCCTGTTCTTTTATGAGGAGTTGGTCCTAAAATATTTACCCATTATCTTCTAACCCCATAGCCCTCTAGGCTAAAATAAAGCCTGCCAAAGGAGATATGGTAGTTTTAAGATTAGGCCAGAAGAGACTGGCTCCTGTGCTATCGGGTGACAAGATTCAGAGACCAGATGGGATTGTCCTCTTCATCTCCTAAGACCTGGTCACAAAGGAGATATGATTGCTCTGGCTGACATAGGCACACCATGAACACAGAGGCATTTAAAAAAGAACTCTACCACTTTTCCTTAAACTACCCAGAAACCCTCTTTGTCACAGAGCCAGGTTGAAGTATTTGAACTTCAGGGTAAGGACTAGGTCTGAGAATTCCTAATATAGGAGATTCCTGGAATGCATTCTCCATGCCAGGGAATTCCCATTCCATCCTTATTGGGCAGTTGCCATGGGGATCTGAGTTCTATTCCTGGCTCTGCCATTGACTTATTTATATTTATTTTGGCTGTGTTGGGTCTTCGTTTCTGTGCGAGGGCTTCCTCTAGTTGCGAAGAGCAGGGGCCACTCTTCATCGCGGTGCGCGGGCCTCTCACTGTTGCAGCCTCTCTTGTTGCGGAGCACAGGCTCCAGACGCGCAGGCTCAGTGGTTGTGGCTCACGGGCCTAGTTGCTCCGCGGCATGTGGGATCTTCCCAGACCAGGGCTCGAACCCGTGTCCCCTGCATTGGCAGGCGGATTCTTAACCACTGCGCCCCCAGGGAAGCCCATCTGCCATTGACTTATTGGGTGATGTTCCTCAAGCCACTTTGCTTCTTTGGGCCTCCGTTTCTTCAGCTGTAAAATGGGAACAATAATCCTCACCTCATAAGTTTGTTGTGCCGATGAAATTAGATATGGTAGGTGAGAGGGCCTGACTGGTAGAGGAGGTTCAATGATTTTTCACTCCCTTTTTTCTTTCTCTACAAAGAATCAGACCAGTGCCTAGTGTACTCAAGGCTGTCAACAGCTGCAGCAACCTATGCTGAGTCCCTCCGCATATACCACCTGAGTCAGAGCTTTAAATTAATGCCAGGTGAGCTCTGGGTCGGCTCTAACAGTTCAGGAGCTCTGAGTTAAGCTTCATCAAGGATTTATTGCAGGAGCACTTTGGGAAGTACTCGTGGTGCTCTGGGTGATGGGGGGCTACACCCCGGTGCTTGGGAGTTGGTGGCGGTGGTTGCATTTCGTTGTTAGTTTGTTTGATTTAAAATATCCACATCCTGTCCCACAGCTGGGGCATAAAATCAGCTTTAGTTGTGGGATTTTTGTTTACTTTATTCACTAGCTGGGCTGGTCAGGAGTTTAACCGAGGTCAGTGATTTTACGTTGCTTGGATTCTGCAAAGAGACTCCAGCAGTTTTCTGGCTACTAAATCTGCTGGTATAAAAAAAGGAACTAAAAAAATAATGGTTGACCTACACAGTCTAGTTGCTTTTAGGACACATTCATTTTTGTTTTGCTTAAAAAAGTACAACAAACTTCTAAATGTTTATATGTTTTCATTTTGCCCAGGCAGCTTTGGCAATGGGGAGGTTTGGTAGAAAAAAAATCATTAAAGAAATAAATGTGGCAGCTCTCACAGCTGCAAATCATTGATTCAGCTCCACTTACAGAGAGAGAAAGAGGGAAGGAAAAAGGGAAGAGAAAAAGAAGAAGAGGGATTAGCCTTCTTGCCAGAGGATGACTTCCTGTCAGTTCCCATAAAGTCTTCCTCACGTCCTTTCTCTCGTAACATTTCAGAGGTCTGGAAAGTATTTGATTTGTAAAGGGTGAGAGTAGACAAAATAGAGTTTCCCAAAAACATTTTTTAAAATTTACTAAGACTGTATGCTATTTCCGTGGTAAACATAATACATGTTCATTAAAGAAAAATGAGAAAATATTGCAAAGAAGAAAGGGAAAGAATTCCTGGCTGTCCAAACACAACTATTACCGACATTTTCACATCCTTTCTAGCATATGTCTCTTCATTTGTTTCTCATAGATATAATGATGGGGTGTGTATGCTTTTGCACACTGTCTTTCACTTAACAGATAATAGCATTTATGGAAGCCTTGCTCTGTGCCAGGTACTGTCTGCCACTGCTCAGTACCTCTAAGCCAGCCTGACGTTCTCACGTGTCCATCATCGCCATCAGCTACATAAACGTGGTTAAGTTCTTGTCTGTCTCTTTGGCATCACAGTGCGTGAAAACAGCTGGATGAAGTTTCACTCAGTTTGAAGGTGAGAATGGTCTTCATTTGAGGATGGTCTTACTTCAAATATGAGCTACATGACATAAAATTTTCACCAGAGGATACCTCGGGTGAAGGGGGGGGGCCTCAGCTCTTTTGTTTCTACCCAGAGGGAGTACTGTGACACTTCATTTCGAAGATTTCACTGAGTCAAGTTTAGACATTTACATTTTAAAAATCTTTCCATGATTTTATGGATGGGTTCAATGTATTTCAAAATAGTCACAGTTTTTTCCCTGTGCATACAGTACAAATAAGAAATTATACCTGACTTAATGCCCACTAAAGGCATTAATTCACTGTCAGGAAGAATTTTTTTAAAAGAGAACTTTAAAAGAATCTAGCACATCAGTCAGAACGGGATAGATGTTTGAAATCCAAAGAGGAGAGATGCAATGAGACGTCTCATGGCAGTTGTCCAAGGGCACCTGGGGCAGATGTCCAACCCGGGGATGTTGAAACACCTATGTTGATAGGTGCTCATCCTTCAGAGCAATGAAACTGAGGTACACAGAGAAGTACCTGTGATGCCAATTGGGAGAGACAGGCCATTGGGTTAAGCTGCTATGGATATAAAACCAACTGTGGTTTCAAATATGAAGCTTAACCCTAAGTTGTCTGTGGGCGGATACTCTAAGATAGAACAATGAAGCTGCCTCTCACTTGGCAACTCTACATTAAGGATGATTCAGGGTGAGAGACGAAGATGTGTTCCTATACATCTCAATCCCTAGGACAACAAATGTATGCATGAAAACATTTTTTTTTTCACCAAGTTGAAAACTATTAAAGACCTGTTTGAATTATTACAACTCTAAACATTAATTTTCAAATAGCTTCTATTAAACAATGACGCTTCTGATCAGTTTCATATAATACAGCTTGAAATGATAATAAGGGCTACAGTTGTTAAGTTAAAACCCTCCCTAATACTCAGAAATATGCTAGATGGCATGCTTAGTACAGCATGCTTCATTTCAAATAATCTCTACTATAATCATTATTATCATGAGATAGGTATCATTATTATCCCAATTTTCTAGATCTGGGTCAGGGCTAGGGTGAGGCCAAGTCCATTTCCCAGAGTACAAAGTTAAGGAGACACTCTCAGTCTCCTTAAATTTTGCCAAGCTTACAAGTGAGTGCCTCACTTGCCTCACCTTAGTCCTGATGCTTTTATAGATGAAGGAACTGAGGCTCTAAGAGGTTAATTGTCTAAGGTCCTCAGCTAATAAGGGGCAGAGTGAGAAACTGAGCCTGGTCTTGGTCAGCCCCAGGTGATTTCAGTTCTTCATTTACTGAATAGTGACTGGATATCTTCTATAATGGGCACTATGGAAATACAACATCTACTCTTAAGGAACTGACAGACAAAGGGGGGAAGGGAAACAGATGTATGTGTAAGAAGATGACTTGTGTATTATCTTAACAGTGGATCTCAATTGACATCCTTTTAGGGAATGAACATTCTTTGTTTACAAAAATGTCTTAATAAATTACCGAGGATATGATGAAACTTTGTGTGTTGGCAGAAAAATAAAGACCAAATAAAGTGGTTAAACTGCTCATGGAAAAATGAGAGAAGAGGGAGAGAGAGAGGAGAGGAAGAATAAGAAGTTGGAGGAGGAGGGAAGAGGAGGGGAGAGGAGATGGAGGGATGAGAGGATCCAACGAGCTGATGTGAAGTTGGGGATTATGTAAGAAGAAATGGCATTAAAATTTGTCTGGTAAAGAGGTTACTAAACCATAGTTTAAGAATAGAAATGCCACCGCCTCCATCTCCCCGCCATCCCCTGCCCCCTGGATTCAAGTAGTCATCTGTATCACAAACCCTTGTTATAAGGAGGGGCACAGGACCACCACTATCTCATGTTGTACATTTTCGTAAATTAGTAAATGGAAACTCTTATTGGTGGATGTTGAGGGTGAGCAGGGCACAGGCTGGTTTTCAGACCTCCCTGCCCCCTTAGTTTGATGCCCTTCAGAGCACAATCTATATAGCCCTATGTGATGGCCTTGGTCACACCTGGGTCAACATTGTAGACTAGAAGCAGCAGGTGTAGAACCAGGAGATGCAGATGGGGGACAAGGGAAATATAGATCCCCTGGGAATTCACAAAAGCCATAGGAAAGGCTTTGGACTTCCACACGTCATAGAATTGGAATTCAATGGGCCTTTTCCAGCTCTGGGGGACTAGGCTCTGGATTGCCTATATAGACACACAACTACACTGGAATATAGTGAGTGTGCTGATGGAAGTAGGTACAAAGTGCTGTGGAGTCCAACAACTAACCCTGTTTGGGAGAGCTGGGGAGGCTTCCTGGAGGAGGTGACATTTAAGATGCTATCAAAGGCTGAGGTTGGTTAGAAGAGAGATGAGGAACAGACATTTCATGGAAGAGGGCATTGTGTATTAGGAGCATGGAGAGGAGTTCAATTTGGTTGCTGCAAGGCTTGTGTATAGGGAAGTGGCATGGCATGGGGATGGAGGAAAGCCACAGCTGAAGTTTTAAGGGTCTTAAGTGCAAGGTTTTGACTATCCTGTAGGGGCCAGGGAACCACTGAAAAATGGCTAAGTTATTCACAAGCTTTCTCTGGCATTGAGCAAGAGGATGGAGCAGGGAGGAAACATTTGCCAGTTTCCAGGTGACTCAGGATGAGACCAGAACTAAGGTAAGAGCAGTAGCAATGGGGGAGACTGTGCTGCTATGAGCAGATGTCTGTTAATTAGGGTCGCCAGGACTTGGTAGGTGGACTTCTAAGGGATGAGTCACAGCTAAATCAAAATTTCTAGTTTGGTCATCAAAAAATCTACAAACAACAAATGCTGGAGAGGGTGTGGAGAAAAGGGAACCCTCTTGCACTGTGGGTGGGAATGTAAATTGACACAGCCACTATGGAGAACAGTATGGAGGTTCCTTAAAAAACTGAAAATAGAACTACCATATGACCCAGCAATCCCACTCCTGGGCATATACCCTGAGAAATCCACAATTTAAAACACATGCACCCCAATGTTCATTGCAGCACTATTTACAATAGCCAGGTCATGGAAGCAACCTAAATGCCCATCGACAGATGAATGGATAAAGAAGATGTGGTACGTTTATACAATGGAATATTACTCAGCCATAAAAAGGAATGAAATTGTGCCATTTGCAGAGACATGGACAGACCTAGAGTCTGTCATACAGAGTGAAGTGAGTCAGAAAGAGAAAACAAATATCATATACTATTGCTTATAGGTGGAATCTAGAAAAATGGTACAGATGAACTTATTTGCAAAGAGACACAGATGTAGAGAGCAAACGTATGGATACCAAGGGGGAAAGGGAGGAGGTGGGATGAATTGGGACATTGGGACTGACATACATACACTACTATGTATAAAGTAGATAACTAATGAAAACCTATTGTGCATCACAGGGAACTTTACTCAATGATCTGTGGTGACCTAAATGGGAAGGAAATCCAAAAAAGAGGGGATGTAATATGTATATGTATAGCTGATTCACTTTGCTGTACAGCAGAAACTAACAACACTGTAAAGCAACTATACTCCAATAAAAATTAGTTTAAAAAATTTTCTAGTTTGGGCAACTAGGCCCATTATTGCTTTCCAGTCCTCAAACCAGAATGTGCATTGCTGTATATTTTGAGGGCCTGACCCCCATACCTTGTCTTGAGGACAAAAAAGAAGTTGTTTCTCCCAGGCCCAGGTTCAAAGAAGTGAGGGCACCAGGAGGGAAAGACTCCAAGGGCAGGGAAGCCGTGTACAACTTGGCTTTTTCTTACATGTTCAGGAGCAGTGTGGCCACAGGTCAACTGGGGCAGATGTCCTGTCTTTCAGATGGTGGCTGAGGGAGCAGGGAGTGGTCCCTCCATGCCCTCCACCAGCTTCCCTGGAACAGAGCAATGAGCTGCAATAGCACCTAGCATGGACATGGAAGGGTACTGCTGGCACTGAATCAGTGAGATGGATGAGGAAATAAAACTAGCAGAAGAATGACTAAATCCCTCTCCCACTCTCGTAGGTGCCCTATCTTTGTGGGTCAGCCTGAGCCAAGCCTTGGTTTCAGGGGCTCTCAGGGGCAGGAAAGCCCATCTGAGGTCGGAAGTTGAAGGATCCATAAGGTAACATTGCTCTCATTTTACAGATGATGATATTCAGGTCAGAGAGGTTACGGTTCTTCAGGCAACAAGGGTCAGAGCCAATAATGATAGGTCGCATTTTGGTGGTGGATACCCTGTGTGGGAATTGTTCTCAGCATCTTTTTTTTTTTCCTTTCCAGTTTTATTGGCATATGTATAATTGGCATATAACATCATATTACTCCAAGGTATAAAGCATAATGATTTGATATCTGTATTTAGTTATAAGTTGGTTTTCTTGTGATAAGAACTTTTAAGATCTACTCTCAGCAACTTTCAAATCTACAATATTGTTAAGTATAGCCACTGTGCTGTACATTACCTCCCCAGGACTTGTTATCTTATGACTAGAAGTTTATACCTTTTGACCACCTTCAACCATCACCCTTCCTCCCCCAGCTCTGGCAAACCACCAGTCTATTCTCTGTATCTATGGGGTTTAGTTTTTTTAGAGTCCACATATAAGTAAGATCATACAGTATGTGTCTGTCTCTGTCTGACTTATTTCACTTAGCATAATGATCTCAAGGTCTATCCATGTTGTCACAAATGGCAGGATTTCCTTCTTTCATGGCTGAATAATATTCCACTGTATACAAATACCACAACTTCTTTATCCATTCCTCTGTTGATGGACACTTAGGTGGTTTCCATGTCTTGGCTGTTGTTAATAGTGTTGCTGTGAAAGTGGGGGTGTGGATTTCATTTCCTTGTTCTCAGCATCTTATTTGAATTATGCCATCCCTGTGATGTTGGAACTTGTATTATCCCCATTTTACAGATAGGGAAACTGAGATACAGAGAGTTCAAGTAACCTGTTTAAGGTTACAAAGCATATATGATTGTGCTGGACTTCAATTCCAGGCAGTCTGACATCAGAGCAGGTGCCTGACCACAATGCTCCTTTGAGTTCAGCACCAGCCAGGTCTTCTGATTTCAAGCCCACTGCTCATTCTAATGCATTGTAACAGTCAGTTCTTGGCATACAAATGTCAAACATCAGGCCAATAATTTCATATGTAAGGATTTCAAAGGTGTACCTCTGGGGAATCTATGATCTCAGTCACATTGTAGGAAATAAATCGCTGGAGTTTACTATCTTAAATTCAGATCACAAACCTAGGATTAGCAGTATGGTAGAAGTACTAGTAAAAATTCATCTTATTAAACGAACATCTGTTTCCTGGAATTTGACAGCATTCCCATACACGTATGGCTAGGTTGGGATGGCTCACTGAGAAAGTTTATTTTCTAATGCAAGCTTCCTAGTTATAAAATCTTTAGAGATGAAGTCAGTGGACAAGCAGTCTGAATTTTAGTACCCCGAAAAAAAGAAGGCATTCTTTTATCTGCCTAATTCTAGAGCCATTGTATCTCCCCAGCCAATAAGATGCAGAAAGACTGTGCAAGGAAGTGGCATTTAGTGGAGAAAAAGCAGGGAAGTGGGCACGGTCCAGAATATTAGAAAATGCCACTGCCCTTCATCTGCTTTTGGGAATGGGGCTGAATCTTGTAGTAGATTGACTGCAAAAAAATGTCTACAGTTCTCTAAGCACTTTGCAGTGTGACTCTGCCAGCCATCAGGAGACAGAGTCTATTTCCCCACCTCTTGAATCTGGGGGCTGTCTTCTGACTTGCCAGTGAAATATGGCAGGAGAGATGGTATGTCTAAGGTCTTGCACACATCTACTCTCTCTTGTTCCTCTGCCTTCACCATGAGAACAATCCTGAACTGGCCTGCTGGGTGATGAGATATTGTGTGGAGCAGAGCTGAGTCATCCTAGATTAGCCATCCCCAGAAGACCTTCCACCCAGTGGCAGACACATGAGCAAGCCCAGCTGACATCATCGAAGCCCATCCCAGATCAGCATAGTTACTCTGCCAGCCCCTAAATGCATGAGAAATAATAACTGGTTGTGGTTTTTAAATCACTTTAATACTGGCCTTGTTTGTTATGCAGCATTATTATGGCAAGAGATAATTGATAAAAACACCAAAGGCAAATCTCATCAGTGGCAGGATATCTGTTCCCCTCCATCATGCCTTCTTTCCTATGTCCCTACTGGCTTGTTTGGCATTTGCTTCCAGTAGTGGTTGCAGCCCCACCCTCACCCAAGCCCATATAAAATCTGAAGTCAGGCCATGAGTTACCTACTTGGGAAATGTGGCCAACTCTTAGATTACAAACGTACACACACATGCTCCTCTGACTACAGAACCAAGTCACCAACATGGAAGACCTCCAGTCCTTCCTCCCTTGTTCCCATCATGCTTGTACTTTGATCCATCTCCATTTAATTCCCAACCATGGCTCCACTTCCCATTTAGAGAGGGGTACAACAGAGTTTAGAATCAAGAAACCTGGGGTTGCACAGATCTGGATTCAAACTCTGGCTGTGCCACTTACCAGCTGTGTACCCTGAAAAAGTCCCTTAACTCATTGAGCCTCAATTTCTTTGTCCATAAAATAGGAGTAATAATCTGCCTATAGAGTTATTGTGAGGATTGAATGACAGATGTCCATTAAATAGTAGTTTTGACTCTTTCATTGATATCCAACCCCATTCTCTCCAGTTCCTGACTCTGGTTTGGATTCATACTGCCTCCTCCACCCCCAGCAGTACTTCCGTGGAACCAGCACTTTCATGGACTCTCTCAGGAGCGGAGGGTCCAGTCTCTAGTCCCTGTGGGCACCGAGATGGATGGCCTAGCACGCCCACTGCAGCTTCACTGGGGAGTGGGACAGAACGGAGTCCAGGCCCTTTAGCCAGTGGGTCAGTGGACAAGCCAGCCTCCCCCGCCCTCAGGCGCTGCTGACCGCTTTCGATGATTTTCACATGATGCAATGCTCCCTCTCCACTCAGCAGCAGTATTAGGTTTCCTCCCATTCCCATACACTTCAGAGACTGCTGCCCCTCTCACATTTCAGACGCTGACCCGCTCCTCTGCACTTTTCCCCTCTGCTTGTCTAGAGACCCGCATAATGAAAGTCAGACAGCAGTGAATGCTGCGCTCTGTCGGACTGCCCCTCCAAGCGGGGTGACGAGGCCGGGGCTCCCCGCCTTGCAGGGAGCTTGCTTCTCCCATGGCTTTGACGCAAAACCGGGTGAGAGGAGCGAGCCCGGTGACTTCCTTTCTTTTTGTCAACTCATAGGTTCCTTTCTTTTGATCTGCCTGTGGGGGAAGGGCGTGGGGTGGAGGATACATGGGATACATAAAATGAAACAAGCTTTCCAAAAACAACAAGGCTGAATCATAATAACTTACATTTGTGGGACACTGTAGTTTCCAAAGCTGTTTCACACGCATTGTCTCATTGGATTCTCACAGCAGCCCTGGGAGACAGACGGGACAATGATTAACATCCCTGTTTGACCATGAGATCACACAGCGAGTAGGTGGCAGAGTCCTGGCCTGCACGCTGGTCTGAGGACCGCACACCCAGTGTTCCGCCCTCTGCGTGAGGCTGTCTTCTCTCTCGCATTTCGCACCACGACTGAGGCCCAACATTGGTACAAATTTCCCAGAGAAACATCCCTTATGGCGGAGGGAACGAACAAAATTACTACCAGGTCCTGTGTTTTGTCCAGAAAACATTCACTCAAAATATGAATTCTGATTAATTATGTCACTTATATTAAATAGATCTTATATTCTTAACATAAAAGTAAGGTTTTATTTTAGCTTTCTTCAGATAAAATAGATATTTCAGGAAGATGGCTTTGCTTAACCCCTGGTAACTTTAGGGATTTGTGGCACCAGGTTCTAGATGCTTCCAACCAGAGTGCCAGACGAGTGTGTAACACACATGCATACGACCATGGCAGCCACCCGAAGAAATGCTTAATTTTAGCCCCTATCTCAGGAAGAATGTCTTTTTTTTAAATGAGCATTGTTGACTGGGGCTTCCTTTAAACCATCTGCCCCAAACATTCCATCCTGCATTCTTTGACAGTGGAAAGACACATGTTTGTAAGGTATGTTTAGCGTCTGAGAGGCTGAAGGAGTGAGCTTTCCGGCATTCCCAGATGCACTGAGTGCATTGCAGAGCAGAAAACCCACGCCCTAGGCAGGAATCCAGAACCGGGAGCCAGCAGAGCCAAGGGACTAACTGTGGGGGGCTCAGCTGAAGGGCCTGAACCCAAAACTTAGGTTCTCAGAATTGTTGTCACTCTTTGCAGTACCTTACATCCCCCTCCCGGTAACTCTCTCTTGGCGGAGCCTTGAAGAGGAGTCCCACTGTCACCCAGGAGTACTTTCCTCTCCACTCCATGTGGGAGGCCAAGGATCCCTAAATGATAACTCCAACTCCAAAGGGAATCCATAGTTCCGGCTAGCCTTGCCCACCCTTGCTGCCCATCCCAGAGCCCTTGCTAGTGGACTGTTTGCTCCAGAGAAGCCTGTAGGGGCTGGCAATTGGTACAGGTGGGGGGACGATTTCAGCGCACTTGTCAGAGCAGATGGGATGCAACCCCGAGTCAGAGGCGGGGAAACCATCCTGAGAGCTGGCTCCTTTGGTGTGGGTTTGAAACAAACAGGAATATATTCAAAGTGCTCTTGCAATTGGTTGCAACCATGGAGTTGAGATTTACTGAAGGAAAGAGAGGGAACATGATCTCAACAGCCAGCAAGTACAAGAGCTTCCTATGGGCCAAGCACGGATCCAGGCGTCGTCACTGCACGAGCTCAGTGTCTTCTCACCACAGTCTTCCAAGGTAGGTGCTCCTGTGCTCACCCCCTTTCACAAGTAGACACTGAGGCAGCGAGGGGGTAAGCAACTTGCCCGGGATTAACAGCTAGTGTGTGGCAGAGCTGGGCTTTGAAGCCACACTTTTTTTTTTTTTTTTTAAGTATTTGTTTATTTATTTATGGCTGTGTTGGGTCTTCGTTTCTGTGCGAGGACTTTCTCCAGTTGCTGCAAGCAGGGGCCACTCTTCATCGCGGTGCGCGGGCCTCTCACCATCACGGCCTCTCTTGTTGCGGAACACAGGCTCCAGATGCGCAGGCTCAGTAGTTGTGGCTCACGGGCCTAGTTGCTCCGCGGCATGTGGGATCTTCCCAGACCAGGGCTCGAACCCGTGTCCCCTGCATTGGCAGGCAGATTTCCAACCACTGCGCCACCAGGGAAGCCCTGAAGCCACGCTTTTAACCACTGTGCTGTGCTGCCTCTCACTGCCTGCACAATGTACCCAAGAGTAAGAGTAACAGAATCTTCCTTAGTCCCCTTTATGGCAGGCACTTGCTGAATGCTTCTTGACTTGCGCTGTCCTCCACTATCCTTACAGTGTTCCTGGAGAGAAAGTGCTGTCATTACTTCCATTTTCTAATTGAGGAATCTGAGGCTCAGAGATGTGAACTTGCTAAGACATGACTTGAAAGCCCATTCTGTTTTGCTGCCTCCCCTGTAAACTGCATAAACTGTAAACAGCACAAAACAGATGAAAGAGTTTTGCAGAGAATCTCTTTTGTATTCCGGAACACGAAATAGGTACAAATTCACTTCCAAGAAAATTGTACAGGATTTGCGATCTGGGAGTCAGGCAATATGATGAAAAGCAAAGAACCCCGAGCTTGTGGTTAGCAGATCCAGGTTCAAGTCCCATCTTTGGTGCCCACATCCCGGTGCAGCTCAGTTTCCTCATTTGTAAAATGGAGGTCACGGCAAGACCTGTACGTGGGAGTTGAGTGATAAGACACGTGGTACTGTTATTTAACACATGAAAGGTGGGTTTGTTTTTGTTTTTTTACATTAGTGTTCACTCTTGGTGTTATACATTCTAAGGATTTTGACAAATATATAATGACACATACCCACCATTATATCGATAGGATCATAAAGACTAGTTTCCCTAAAAATCCAGTGTTCTGCCTATTTATCCCTCCCTCCCCTAACCCTTGCAACCACTGATCTTCTTACTGTCTCCATAGTTTTGCTTTTTCCAGAATGTCATATGGTTGGAATCATACAGTATGTAGCCTTTTCAGATTGGCTTCTCTCACCTAGTAATATGCGTTTAAGTTTCCTCCATGTCTTTTAATGGCTTGATAGCTCACTTTTTTTTCAGTGCTGAATAATACCCCATTGTCTGGATTGCCACAGTTTATTCAGGGGTTATTATTTTTAGCCCAAATCTCTTCCTATTATAGATGAGAAAACTGAATACTAGAGAGGTTAAAAAAACACGCTAGGGCTTCCCTGGTGGCTCAGTGGTTAAGAATCCGCCTGCCAATGCAGGAGACACGGGTTCCAGCCCTGGTCTGGAAAGATCCCACATGCTGCGGAGCAACTAAGCCTGTGTGCCACAACTACTGAGCCTGTGCTCTGGAGCCTGCGATCCACAACTACTGAAGCCTGCGTGCCACGACTACTGAAGGCCGCGCGCCTAGAGCCCGTGCTCCACAACAAGAGAAGCCACCACAATGAGAAACCCGTGCACCAAAATGAAGAGTAGCCCCTGCTCGCCACAACTAGAGAAAGCCCATGCACAGCAACAAAGACCCAACGCAGCCAAAAATAAAATAAAATAAACAAACAAACAAAAAAAACACGCTCAAGTGCCCCAGCTGGTCTGTGACAGAGTCAGGACTCGAAGGCCACTCTTTAACCTCCAGTCCGGCACTTTTGCTACTTTGATGGGCTGATTTTCTGACTTTCCCTAGAGCTTGCGTTTTAGGATTCCCCTCTCATTTCCTTGCAGTCATTTGCTAAACTACCGCTTATCTCACTTGTATTTATGGAATTAGAGGTCAAAGAGAGTTTGGATGATGCAGATACGCATTCTCTACAACCATCTAGTCAGTTAACAGCTTCCATTTCCTCCCTCATGTAGGAGTTTTAAAAGAGCAGCTGAAAAGTAGTAAAATTGGTAGAGGGGCTTCCATCTCCCCTGTCTCCTGCTCATCTCTGGAGAACGTGCCACGTAATGATGATGTGAATGGGAGACCGGGAAGGCATGGTAGAGCTCTTTAGGGTAGTCTTGTCGGCTGCAAAGGCAGGGAAGCGGGAATCACTAAAGAAGAAATCCAGTAGGGATCAACGCAGACCCCTACACTTAGGTTCAAAAAGTCAGCTGTACCCGATGCAGGCTATGGTAGAATAAGCCACACAAAAATGGCTTTGGAGTTTAGCTGTGTAAGCGCAATAGGAAGCAATATTGCTATGGGTAGCCTACAATGTGACTGCACTCCTAGAGTGCATTTTGAATAGAGTTGACTTCTAGTCCTGACCTGTCACAAACAGACTGGGAGACTCAGCTTTTTAAGTTTATTAAATGTTTCAGAGTGAGGAACGTTACAGTCCCTCCGTATTCTATATTTAAGTAGAGACACATAGGAAGGTGCATCTGTGGACATCACTTCTAAACCTGGTACTGACAAGCTGTAGCATAACCGGAAATGCTGACTGGGCACTGGAAAGGGACTCACCGTTGTGGGGACCATCCATGTACTAGACACTAGGGCTTTATCTACATGGTTTCAGTTAATCTTCACGCCAAACCGGAAACGCAAGTTTATTAATCTCATATTTCTTAGAGGAAGAAACGTGCCCACGATCACTCCTCTTGCAGGTGGCAGGGCTTTCTCCTAACCCCATGTCCTTTTCAGCTTAAACATAGTGAAAATCCTATAAACCATATCATAAGAGGACAGCTGTAGAAATCAGGCACACACAACTATCCAAAATATTTGAAGGACTTTCAAGTGGAGCAGGGAATTAGATTTATTCCTCCTGGTCGCAGAGAAAACTAGAGCCAGAAGATGAGTGTTACAGGGAAGTGTTACATGGAAGTTGATGTCAGGGAGAACTTTCTATTAGAGGATGGATCAACAGAGGACCCAGCTGCTTTAACTCATCCCGAGTGCCTCCTCACTAGAGGAGCCTTCAAGGAGAAGCAGATTGGGCAATGGTCAGGGATGCTATTCATTCATTCAGTCAATATTTAATGAGTAGCCATGATGTGTCATCACTAGTTTAGGCCTTGGGGGTTCAGCAATGAACAAAACAGACCAATAAAAAAATTCTCATCTTCATGGGGTTTATATAGCAATGGAATACTGTACAGTGGTAGAGGGAATTGTAGCATTCTCTGGTACATCATACTAGTGGACCCCCAAGATGCCAGTCATAGATGCTGTCTGTGCCTACCACTGTTCCCTCAGCTTGTACCACTGCTGGGCATGCTAGCTCCACCTCCAATTGCCAAATCTGTGAATCTATGCCTAAGGGCATGCTCTGGTCATTGCATGCTGCTGGTAAAACAAGAGCATTGGATTAGATAAAATATATATGTGTCATGTCTATTCATATCCATAAGCATACCTAGCACTTAAATGTGCAGACTCCTTTACCTGCTTTTGAAAGACCCTTCACATCCATGTTTGATTTGATCCTCAAAATACCTCTGTGAATTAGACTGGGTATAGACAACTTTGCCCGTTTAAGAGATTAGACAATTCTTCACCATAAAAATTTAGTTTCCTTCTTTCTCTTCTAAACATTTTAACCAATGCTGTCCTGGAGTTTGAGTGATTCCCATCTGTATTCTCCTATTCTCCATCTCCAGTCCTGATGTACAGAACAGGTTTCCTATTTCTTGATTCTCTGAAAAGTAGGTTATAATCAGGAAATGGCTGGAATTGTGACTAAAATAAGAAGGAATCCAGAGGGCACTCCCTGGTGGTCCAATGGTTAGGACTTCATGCTTTCACTGCTGAGGGCCCAGGTTCAATCCTGGTCAGGTAACTAAAATTCCACAAGCTGCATGGTGCAGCTGGAAAAAAAAAAAGAAGGGATCCAGAGCCTTTGGAATATAAAAAATTCCGCCTTCAACAACTCATCTGTATGGTGCTATGTGGGACAAGAACATGGGGGTAAGCACAGACCCTGAGCTAGATGCAGATGGGTTTGTGAATTGTGTACCCACCCTCTGATAAGAGGCAGCATGAGATACGTATATATATTTCTCTATGGTTTACAGAAGCACTTTCATATCTTTTATCTCACTTGATTCCCACTAACCCTGTGAGATACTATAATATTTGTATTATTCCCATTTTGATGGGGAAATAGGCTGAGAGAGGTTGAGTGGATGTGATAAGTGTAATGCATCCTTGAAAATGTTACGGCAGATGCAGGTGGAGGTCATCATGCCCAGCCCTGTTCAATGGAAAGCTGTTGTTATGAGTTCTCACGTAGCTGTGTAGATCCAGTTGCAGGGTGTGTTCCAGAATAAGACAGGAGGACTCAGTCATAAAGAACGGAAGAGTAAAGACAGCGACCTTACAGACTCCTTGAGTTATTATTAGAGAGATGACCCATGTCCCTACGCAGAGAGGGAAGTCAGACTTTGGCATTCCACTGAACCTTTAAGGATCTTTCTGGTCCAAATTCTTCTGTGGTCCAGAGAGGGGAGGTAACTTTCTTTAAGGTTATACAACTTGTAGGGTGAGCAACCATCCTGGTGTGCACTGAAATTCCCACTTTCCAGGAAACCCCAAGCCAACTAGGACAGTGGGTGACTCTACAACTGGTAAATGTCTTTGAGACTCCCAAGGCTGTCTGACTTCAAAAGGCTGCTTGTTTAACCACACTGGCACTGAATGTAATCATGAGTGAGGCACTTTGCCCCTCCAAGCTTCAATTTTCTCATCTGTAAAGTGGAAGCAATAATACCAGACTCAAAAAGTTTGTGGATTAAATCAGAAAATGCATGTAAAGTGCTCACTAAATGGCAGATGCTATTATTATTACTTACGAAGACTAGAAACAGGTTATCCTGGCTTTTTATCCACCTCTCATTCTAGGACTCTTGGTTCCCTCCAGCAAGATTCACAGATCGCCATGAGGGGCTTTTCTACACATGAAATAAAGTCTCCATATTATGACTGGAAATTTTGGTCAATTTAGATGCACGGGAAGCATAGTTCTTTATAGTGAAAAAAAAGCTTTGGCTTTCTATACCAAAAGTTACATCTTCCAAGAGGAATTTTGGAATGTAGTTCAACTGTACCCTAACGATTTCTTTTTCAGGTTGTGAGAATAAGCTATTATCAAATACGCAATAAAATGCAAGGATTTAGATGTATCTGGCATCAAGGGTTTAACTAATGTTTGTGGTAGGAAAGAATGATTATATTTTTTAAGTCACATCCAGTTATGTAGAATAAGACTGTATTGGCTATAGCTGCCATTTGATCATATTTTTTCTGTTGCTGCCATCCCTGCCCACACAGATATGCTCTAGTGCATTATATAGAGTGAATAACAAAATCCAGCATTTCATGCTAGATTTAGAAGGCTGTCTCGTTCCCCTGTTGTAGTGTTCCGAGTATGCGTTTGAACTCTGAAACCTTGAAGACTGAGCCCCTCAAACAGGCTCTTTCTGTGTCTCAGTGGGAAACTCTTTGCTTCTCTTCTTCAGTTTCTTCAGCTGTAAAACAGGAATCCAAATAATTCCCTCTAGCCCAGGGATTCTCTGAGCTAGTCTGTAAAATTACACAGAGATGAAAAACCCTGTAGTGACAATACACGCCTAACATTGTTATGAGTCTAGAGCTCAGAGTTCAATGAGATTAAAAAAAAAAAAAAAAATTCAACATCCAAGAGGAAAACTCCAAAGTGCTCTCTGCTCAAACAGGGGTATTTTGTGCATAACTTTTGGGGATCAATTTCTGTGCAACTTCCTGGGGTGAACTTGCAAATGTTTTTCTACTCTTTTCCCTAAAGAAAGCTCTCTCTGTCATAGTTTTAGGATTCTCCACCCCCTTATTTCTCTTTTAACTGTAGTAAAGGAAGAAGATTGAGTGCAGCTTCCTTGCTGATTGTGGAGAACAAATCTCTATCTCTTTGGAAGCTTGTTGATCAAAAGATTTGTGTCCTCTGTGTGTAGTACATTTCTCTGAGGGGAAAAGGCAGAGTAATCATGCATGCTTCTCTTCTGGGAGGGAAACAGATGCACTGTGTGTGTAATGGGACTGCGTTTAAAAAACAAAGTCAAGAGCCTGGGAGAATTAAAATGGTGCTGTCTCTGCAAATGTGTGGAGATAATGGGGGCTCGAAAAGAGACCTCACATTCCAGAGCTTTTGGTGTGTATGGCAAGAAGCAGATGAAATGTGTCAATAAAATCTGGCATTTATTAGAGTGATAAGGAAGTCTGGAGTAAAGGGTATTCTCTGAGTAAGACGAGAAAACAGAAACATTTCTGTACCATGATACTAACTTCTAACTTGGGTCTGGGGGCACCCGGGTTTATTATTTAGAATTTTTAACATATTCCCTTAAAATGATTACTAGTTTTTGGAGTGCTCTCCTCTTGGTTGATGGTGTTTACAAATTACATCAGGCAATAGATCTTTAATTCTATTATTAAAAAACAGTAATAAAAAGCGGGTTGCTTGTCATGCATTTTCTCTAGGGGAATGAAATCCACAAAGGTATTAACCACCAGCGTTTTCACTGTTTGAAAAAGCAAAACAAAACAAACCATAGACACACAGAGAGTCAGCTGATTCTCCTCCCATGGGTGGCTCTTCCATAGCTGTATCTAACTGTCTAAGGCAATTATCCTCACGGTGACCTGTGTTTCATAGTGGCAGCATCAAATATAATCAGAATACTGAAAACTTCAAGGTATTCTTTATATTTTGTAATTAGGACAGACAAATGAGAAGATGTATCTATTTCGAGACTTTGGTTTTCAAAAATGTTTTTTAGGTGAACTAGTACTATTTAGTTCATTACAGGCTTCCTGATTCAGTGTTTAGGTTGAAAGAGGAAAAATATTTTGGATTGACAGAATATCAAGAGCAGATGTATGTCAAGGTCTCAAGCATAGGTTTTAACTCACGTTTGTGTGCTGTGAGGAACTGTCTCAGAGCCAAAAAGTGATTTGTATTCACCAATTGTAGGCAATTTGGTAGTTTTTGCATATAAAAATAATGTTTTTTTGTGTTATCTGTTGGTTTTCCCCTTTCTCATCCTGAATATGTTTTGTGTGTTTACTTCATGGGCTCATTTCAGGTTTAATGCGGAGCTGTCACCATGACCTGGGCAGCACTGGTTTTGACACCCATCGGTTTCCTTAGGAGACTGAATGTGGTTATAGAATCACTTAAAGTTGTGGCTATTGGAACACAGGTCTGTGGAAACAGGGAAGTTCCAGGTCAGTTTGATCAAGGTAGGATGTCAAGTTGGATCATTTGAGACTCAGGACCCCCAACATATATCCACTTGGGTGTCCAAAAAAGTCCAGATTGAATATCTACACTGCTCAAACATGCTGGAAGGTTGCCAGATCTCTGCTTCAGTTGGTGTGTGTGGAAACTGCTGACACATGCAGCCGCCAGGGAGTCAATTCTGTTGAATGACTGTCTGAATGTCAACACGGCTCATCGTCATTTCTAGATGACGAATCATAAACATCGTTGGCCCTCTGGGAAGGGTGGTTAACTGTGTGAGGTGGAATGGTGGAAAACACAGGTTGCACATGTAAATGCCTGTGGGTCCAGGTTTATATTATTCATATAATAAGTGAGGCAGACCTGGTGTTAGGGTGTGAGAGATGGTAGGGACCATGGACACCTGAGGGCACCCACTCCATCTGAAGGCTCTCCACTGCCCGGCCTCAGTGCAGGCTCAGTGTTGCCAGATCTGCTAACATTTTTCAAGCCAAGCAGGAAATTCAGATTTTTTATGTGAAATCTCTCAAACTTTAAATGTTGACTTAAATTTCTTAAAACACTATCCATTCAGATTCTAGATACTTCAGAAGGCCGGATATGGCCACCAGGCTACTATTTTGAGATCTCTGAATTAAGTGATTCTTTGAGAAGAACCTCCCTACTCTCCATCTGTAGACTTTTTCCAGTAATCTCGGGGGTGTCCCTTTTTACAAAAGAACACTGGACTGGGAATTGGGAGACTGGGTAAGCCAACTCTATCTTTCCTAACTGCATGATCAGGGGCAAACCCTTAACTTCACTCATCTTCAGCTTTATATCAATTCATAATACATGTCCCACCCATCTATCTCACAGATTAAATTTATTAACCTAACTAATATTTATTGAAAATTTACTTGAGCATATCCTGTTTTATTTACTCCTCAAGAAGACCTTATGAGGTAGATACTCTTAACATGAATGTAGAGATGAAGAAACTGAGATTCCACAAATTTTAAGGAAACTGCTCAAGGTCATGGAGCTAATTAGTGATTGAGTGGAGATTGAGACCAGATCTTCTCATATTAAACTCTACTTTCCACTGGGAGAGCAAATCTTAAAATAGATAAGGAGCCATAATCCATTTAAATCATCATTTTCATCAACAACATTATTATGGTGTTTTCTTATCTAGCCCCTAGACACAGGGTTTACAAATAGAATCTTACCTGGGCAAGCTGCTTTATCTCTCTAGGTCTCAGTTTTCTTAACTCTTTAAGTGGGGGAAGTAAAACTTGAGGAGAGGTGCAAATTGGTATTTCAAGGGCTGTATTTAGCTCAGAGATGTCTTTGGTTGGGCCTAAATAATTTTTTCTGTTTTTAAAAAAACCTTGTTATTGAGGTAATACAACTGACATAAAATAAAGAATACATATATTTAAGTGTATGATTTGGTAAATTTTGACATATGAACACAATCATGAAAACCATCACAAAAATCAACATAATGAGCATATCCATCACCCCCAAAACTTTCCTCATGCCCCTTCGTAATCTATCCACTCCTTGCCCCAGGTAACAACTGATCTGCTTTCTTTTACTATACATTTGTTTGCATTTCCTAGAATTTTATATAAATGGAATTATAAAGAATATACTTTTGTGGAGGGCGTCTGTCTTCTTTCATTCCTTCCATTATATGGATATACCATGGTTTGTTTTGTTACTCACCTGTTGATAGACATTTGGGCTGTTCTAGATTGGGGCTACTACAAATATACCTGCCCTGACTATCCGTGTATAAGCCTTTGTATGAACATATGCTTTCATTTCTCTGGGTTAAAAGTCTAGGAGTGGTATGGCTACGTCCAATGTAGTGTATGTTTAACTTTTTAAGAAACTGCCAAATTGCTTTCCAAAGTTGTATCATTTTACACGCCCACCAGCAGTGTATGAGAGTTCCAGTTTCTCCTCATCCTTGTCAACACTTGAATAAGCAATCTTTAAAATTTTTATTCAAATACGTAGGTAGTGGTATTTTAATTTGAAGTTCCTTAATGACTAATGATGTTGAACATCTTTTCATGTGCTTATTTGTCAACTTCATATCTTCTTTGGTGATGTGTCTGAGTCTTTTGCTCATTTTTATTGTGTTGTTTGTTTTCTTATTATTGAGTTTTGAGTGTCCTTTATAAACTCTGGATATAAGTCCTTTATCAGATATATGACTTGCAAATATTCTCTCTCTCAGTCTGTGGGCTGTCTTTGCATTCTCTCAACAGTGTCCTTTGAAGAACAAGAGTTTTTAATTTTGACAACGTCAAATTTATTTATTCTTTTATGGATTGTGCTTTTGGTCATTAATTTAAAAATATTTGCCTACTCCAAGATCAAAAGATTTTCTCCTATATTTTCTACGTGATTTTTCTACTTAATTTTATATAAATTGAAAATTATTTGCCAACATTTAAAAGTTGGAAGATTTTATGTAGGAAATTTGAATTTCCAGTTTCTCTTAGAAAGGGAAGAGCTGGGTATACTGGCTTGCATTCCCGCAGGATGATGCTTCACTGGACCTAAATATCCAGTCTGCCAAGGTACCATTGCACTGGCCTCACTCCTTTATGTTCCCAACCTTGCTACTCTGTGTGCACAGACCTACCATCCCATGGCTAGGTGCCCTCTAAGACCCTTTGCAGTTTTAGGCTTTGGTGATTCTACAAATCTTCCTTTTATTATTACATATGAGCCTCCTTCCAGAGGTTAAGAGAGTGAGCTACCCTGCAATGGATCTGGAATCAACTTGGAGATTCTGGAAGAATCACAGTAGTTACTGTCTTTAACAATCTGGGGAAATTTAAAAAATAGGTTAAATCTGAAAGCTGTAATTTGACTCAGCTTTGGACGTTTGCCTACTCCTACATTTGTCTTTCTCATTTGCTTTCTGCTGTATAGTAAAACAATTTATATATGGTAAGTATATAACATAAAATGCACATATCTTAATATGTACAGTCTGATGAATTTTCAAAACTATAACTACCACTCCAATTATGATATACAGCCTTCTCATCACTGAGAATTTCCCTTCTGTCCCTCTCCAGTCTATCCACGGGGGAGAGAGAGGGATGCAAGTTCCCCCTCTAGAGTCAGCCACTAATATAATATCTACTGCAGCTGAATCTTCTCTGTTCTTGAAATTCATAAAAACTGAACCATAGAGTAAGTACTCTTTTGTGTCTGGCTTCTTCCTCTGAGCATAGTATTTTTGATATTCATCCATGTCATTACATCCACCAGTAGTTTGTTCCTTTGTATTAGTGAGTCGTATTCCGTAAAACAAATATGCCACATTTTATTTATTCATTCTCCTGTTGGTGAACATTTGGTTGTTTCCAGTGTTTTGCTTTTATGAATAAAGCTGCAATGAACATTGCTGTACAAATCTTGTACATAGATTTTTATTTCCTTTTGGGTAACTATCTCAGAGTGAAATTGTTGGGTCATAAGGTAGGGGTATTTTTACCTTCCTAAGAAACTTTTAAAAAGTTACCACAGTGGTTGTAACATTTTCTACTCTCACCAGCAGTGTATGAGAAACTCAATGGCTCTCCATCTTCTCAATATTTGGTGTTTTTGTCTCTTTAATTTTAGCCATTCTCATGGATATGAAATGGTAGCTAATTGTGATTTTTTAAATTAATTAATTAATTTTTGGCTGCGTTGGGTCTTCGTTGCTGTGCGCGGGCTTTCTCTAGTTGCGGTGAGCAGGGGCTACTCTTCATTGCAATGCACGGGCTCTAGGCACGCAGGCTTCAGTAGTTGTGGCACATGGGCTCAGTAGTTGTGGCTTGCAGGCTCTAGAGCGCAGGCTCAGTAGTTGTGGTGCACGGGCTTAGTTGTTCCACGGCATGTAGGATCTTCCTGAACCAGGGCTTAAACCCCTGTCCCCTGCATTGGCAAGCGGATTCTTAACCACTGCGCCACCAGGGAAGCCCTCTCATTGTGATTTTAATTTGCATTTCCCTGATGAGTAATGATGTTGAACATTTTTTCTGTGAATTTATTGACCATTCAGTTGAAGGTGTTTTTTTGATGAGCAGATGTTTTTAATTTAAATTCTAATTTATTAATTTACTCTTTTACAATTTCTGCTTTCTGTGTCCTAAGAAATCTTCGCTAGCCTCTATTCACAAAGATACTCATGTATATTTTATTCTAGGAGCTTTACAGTTTTAATTTACATGTAAGCCTTAATTCATCTCAAATTATTTTTTCTTTATGGTATAAAATGCAGATTAAGGTTCACTTTTTCTCCAGTTGGTACAGCACCATTTGATAGACCTCCTTTTTTTCATTGAATTATATCAATACCTTTATAAAAAGGAAAACAAAAATCAATTGTTGGTATTTGTGAGAGCCTATTTCTGGATTCTCTATTCTGTTCCATTTGTATATTTTTCTGCCTTTATGACATATTTACAGTATTGAGTTTTTCAGTTCATGAGCATGGTATACCTCTCCATCTATTTAGGTTTTCTGTAATTTCTCTCAATAATATTTTGTAGTTTTTTAGTGTAGAGGTCTTTTTATTTCCTTCATTAAATTTATTCATAGGTATGTATTTTGGTGCTATTATCAATGGAATTTATTTTTAAATTTTATTCCCAGTTGTTTGTTACTAATACATAGACATTCAATGGATTTTTGTATATGGTCATGTATACCTTGCTAAATTAACTTATCAAATTTATTTGTAGGATCTTAAAATTGTTGTTGTTAACTCTTTTGGGTTTTCTACATCCACCATCATGTTAGCTCCAAATAAAGACAATTTTATTTTCTTTTTTCCCAATATTTATGCCTTTTGTTTCCCTTTCCTGTCATCATTGGCAAGTACTTTAATGTGATATTAAATAGAAATGGTGAGAGTGTACATCCTTGACTTGTCCCCCACATTAAGGGGAACTTGTTTAATATTTCATCATTAATCATGATACTTTTTTTAGATACCTTTTATAGATTGAGGAGGTTCTCTTTCATTTCTAGTGTTATGAGATCTTTCTTTTAAAATCACAAATAGGTGTTGGATTTTTTCAAGTGCTTTTTCTTAACTATTGAGCTCGTTAGATGATTTTATCTTCAAACCTGTTAATTATGTTGATTAGATTTGTGAATTACATTGTTTTAGAATGTCAAAATAACTTACATTACTGGGATAAACACAACTCGGTCACAATATATTATTCTTTTTATATTCCTGAATTTATTTTGCCAATATTTTGTTAAAGAGTTTTGTATATAATTCATGAGAGATATTAGTTTGAATATTTCTTTTCTTGAAATATCTTTTATCAGGTTTTGGTATTAGGGCCATCGTAGCTTATAAAATGACTTAGAAAGTGTTTTCTCCTCTATTTTTAAAAAGAGTTTGTGTAATATTGGTGTTATTTCTTCCTTAAGTGTTTAATAGAATTCCCCTGTAAAGTCATCTGGACTAGGGGGTTTCTTTGTGGAGGGGTTTTAAATTAAGAATTCAATTTTCTTTCATAGTTACACAGCTATTTAAGTCTTCTATCAGTTGTAAGTTGTGTTTTTCAAGGAATTTGTCTATTTCATCTACATTGTTTAATGTGTTGATAGGACCTATGGTTATAGTCTCTCTTTCATTGTTTTATTTATTATTATTTTTTGGCCACACTGCAGCTTGTGGGATCTTAGTTCCCCAGCCATGGGTCGATTGAATAGAACCCAGGCCACTGACAGTGAGAGTGCTGAGTCCTAACCACTGGACTGCCAGGGAATTCCTTCTCTTTCATTCTTGATGTTGGCAATATGTGGGGGTTTTCCTCTTATTTTTATTAATCAATATTACTAGGGGTTTATCAACTGTATTAATATTTTCAAAGAACTAAATTTGGCTTTGTTGATTTTTGTCTATTATTTGTTTTCTATTTCATTAATTTATTTTTTCTTATCCTCATTTCTTCTGCTAACTTTGGGCTTATTTTGCTCTTTCTTTTCCAGCTTGCTAATAGGGAAGCTTAGATCATAATTTTAGAGCTTGTTTCCTTATATAAACATTTAAAGTTATGAATTTCCTCTTTATACCACTGTAGCTATATCCCCTAAATTTTAATATGTTGTGTTTTCCTTGTCATTTAGTTCAACATATTCTCTAATTTTCCTTGTGAATTGTTCTTTGATTTCAGAGTTATTAAAAAATGTTAATTAATTCTCAAATCTCTATGGATGGTCTACATGCATTTTATTATTGGTTTCTAATTTATTTGACTTGTGGTTAGAGAATATACTCTGTATGATTTCGGTCTTTTGAAATTTATTGCGATTTATTTAATTGCTTAGCATATAGTCCTTCTTGGTAAATGTTCTGTAAATGCTTGAAAAGAATATGTATTCTTTAGTTTTTGGATATAGGGTTCCATAAACATCTACTACATCAAGTTGGTTAATAGTGTTCAAGTTTTTTATATCCTTACCAATTATATTTTTTTCTATTGATTACTAAGAAGTATTTGTCTCCAATTATGATTGTTCATTTTCTATTCTATCTTTAGTTTTATCAATTTTTGCTTCCCACATACTTTTAAGCTCTATTATTAGGAGCATACACATTTAGGAGCATATATGCATAAACACAAAAAAAATTTAGAATTTTTATGTGCTCTTGATGAATTGATTCTTAGCATTATGAAACATCCCATTTTATCTCTAGCAATACTCTTTGTTTTGAAGACTATTTTGTCTGACGATATTAAAGCCACACCAATTTTCTTAAAATTACTATTGGTGTGGTGTACCTTTTTTTTATGCTTTTGCTTTCAACCTGTATTTTTATATTTCAACTGTGTGTATCTCTTGAATATAGCAAATATGAAATTTGCTTTTCCCTTCCTCATAACCTTGGACTTTGCCCCCATAGAAGGAACTCTTCCACTAAGCTCACAATAAGAGTCCCATTAAATTTTAAGCTACTGTCCTGTTACTTTGGGTTCCTCATACCAAAGGGCCAGTAGGCAAGTAAAGGAGTTATCATCCTGGCAGGAGTAATTGGCCCTGATCATCAGGAAAAGGATGCTGTTTATTCTAATTTAATTTTTATTTTATATTGGAGTATAGTTGATTTATAATATTGTGTTAGTTTCAGGTGTACAGCAAAGTGATTCAGTTATACATACACATATATCCATTTTTTTCAGATTCTTTTCCCATATAGGTAATTACAGAATATTGAGTAGAATTCCCTGTGCTGTACAGTAGGTCCTTGTTGATTATCTACTTTATATATAGTAGTATGTGTATGTTAATCTCAAACTCCTAATTTATCCCTCCCCCCCACCTTTCTCCTTTTGTAACTATAAGTTTGTTTTCAAAGTCTGTGAATCTGTTACTGTTTTGTAAATAATTCATCTGTATCATTTTTAAAAGATTTCACATATAAGTGATATCATATGATATTTGTCTTTCTCTGTCTGACTTACTTTACTTAGTATGATAATCTAATAGTCAAGACAGGGAAGCAAACTAAATGTCCATCGATAGAGGAATGAATAAAGAAGATGTGGTACATACAATGGAATATTACTCAGCCATAAAAAAGAATTAAATAATACCATTTACAGCAACATGGATGGACCTAGAGATTATCATAAGGATGCTGTTTTTTGAATAGTGTGTAACACTTTTCTACACATGGCAGGGCCACACAGAACCCTAGAGGTCTCTCCTGTGATTCTTCTACTGAAGGTTGCTATTAATTCCATACAATTTTTCCCACTACAGACACCTTCAAATAATACAGGATCTACTGAGTCATATGGGCCCAAGCAACAGGGCCACTTGTACCCTACTTGGGCAAGAGCTCTTTCTTTTATAATTGCTGTACTGTTGTAGGGACTTTCTTCCAGAGGATCTGCCTCTCCCTTAGTCAACTGAGTTCTGGTCAGAAAACTGGTCCTGGCCTGGAACCTAGTAAAGTACCATGATTTTTTTTTTTTACTGGGGAAGCTGCCTTCCACCTCCTGATCATCCATCCTTGATTAATTTTGGCTGAATGGTTTGAGCAATGTCCTTGTTGCCTGACCACATAATTTGCTCCTAGGGATGCTGTGTTCTTTTAAACATCTCCATAGCTCTGTGAGCCAGGCTTCCCTGGCTGCCCCTCCAGCCTACTACTCATCACAATAATTGTGTCCATGTTGCGTCTTTGGTTAAGCACTTCCACCTGGCCTTTATTTTGGGATATTATTATCCCTATTACCGTCAACGATCCATTTTCTAACAGCATCTCTTAACATCTGCTCTGGCCTTGCAGAGGAGGGCCACTACTGAGCCTCTCATTGATTCTGGTGTCCTCCCGTCATCCACCCCCCTTTCCCACACCTACTTCTTGATTTCAATTCTTTCAATCCTTTCTTTCAGTATTTCTCTTCGTGATCTTAAATAACATATAGCTGCATCTTGATATTTCAGTTTTAGTCATTATTTATTTTTTATTTTTTAATTGAAGTATAGTTGATTTACAAAGTTGTGCTAATTTCTGCTGTGCAGCAAAGTGATTCAGTTTTACATATACATATATACATATATATACACACACACACACATATATATACACACACACACACATTCTTTTTTCTTATTGGGGTATAGTTGTTTTACAATGTCGTGTTAGTTTCTGCTGTACAACGAAGTGAATCAGCTATATGTATACATATGTTCCCTCCCTCTTGGGCCTCTCTCCTACCCCCCGCCCCATCCCACCCATCTAGGTCATCACAGAGCACTGAGCTGAGCTCCTTGCACTACACAGCAGGTTCCCACTAGCTATTTGTTTTACACACGGTAGTGTATATATGTCAATCCCAATCTCCCAATTCATCCCACTCCCCCTTCCCACTCCCATGTTCACACATCTGTTCTCCATGTCTGCGTCTCTATTCCTGCCCCGCAAATAGGTTCATCTGTACCATTTTTCTAGATTCCACATATATGAGTTAATATATGATATTTGTTTTTCTTTTTCTGACTTACTTCACTCTGTATGACAGACTCTAGGTCCATCCACGCCTCTACAAATGACCCAATTTTGTTCCTTTTTATGGCTGAGTAATATTCCATTGCATATATGTACCACATCTTCTTTATCCATTCATCTGTCGATGGACATTTAAGTTGCTTCCATGTCCTGGCTATTGTAAATAGTGCTGCAATGAACATTGGGGTGCATGTGTCTTTTTGAATTATGGTTTTCTCTGGGTATATGCCCACTAGTGGGACTGCAGGATCATATAGTAGTTCTAGTTTTAGTTTTTTAAGGAACCTCCAAACTGTTCTCCATAGTGGCTGTATCAATTTACATTCCCACCAACAGTGCAAGAGGGTTCCCTTTTCTCCACACCCTCTCCAGCATTTATTGTTTGTAGATTTTTTGATGATGGCCATTCTGACTGGTGTGAGGTGATACCTCATTGTAGTTTTGATTTGCATTTCTCTAATGAATAGTGATGTTGAGCAGCTTTTCATGTGCCTCTTGGTCATCTGTATGTCTTCTTTGGAGAACTGTCTATTTCGGTCTTCTGCCCATTTTTTATTGGGCTGTTTGTTTTTTAAAATATTCTTTTCCATTACGGTTATCATAAGATATTGAATATAGTTTTCTGTGCTGTACAGTAGGACCTTGTGGTTAGTCGTTATCTATTAAATTCCACTATGAAATATGAGCTCTCTTTCATAATCACCCCCCCCCACTCTATACTTCCCATCCTCCCACTCTCTCATAATTGATTGTAATTTTGGTTAGATTCAGTGTTTGTGGTATTATGTCTGTGTAATCTCTAGCTACAGCTAAACCATATAACATACTATGTTTATTTTTCCTTTTTTGTACAACTTTTTTTGTATTTCATGGAATTAATCATTGTTTGTATTTGTCTGTTTGGTTTTCTATATGCTTCTCATCAATTCATCCCAAATCTTTTCCTCAAAAGCAAGTTTTTCTTAGACTTAAATCCACCTGAGATTCTATCAGATGGTGATTTTCTCCTAGAGTCTTTGGACCTGTTCCAATTTTGGCTAATTCTCCCTGTTCAATTATTCAGTTTCGCTCCTGGAACATGCTTTCATTAACATCCTGAAAATTCCTCTCCCCTTTTTCCTAGATTCCAAGTGTCCATTTTTTTCTTTCTTTCTTTCTTTTTTTTTTTGGTTTACTTTCTGAATAGCTGCCATATATTCTCTGATAGTGTCCTTGGAGAGGGTATGTGGTAGGCTGAGTAATGACTTCCCAAAGACCCCATATCCTAATCCCCAGAACCTGTGAATTCGTTTCTTTACATAGCAAAAGAGACTTTGCAGATGTGATTAATTTAAGAATTTTGTGATGAGGAGATTATCCTGGATTATCCAAGTGGGTCCTGTGTAATCACAAAGGTCCTTATAAGAAAGAAGATATGAAGATGAAGTGGAGAGAGATTTGAAGATGCTACACTGCTGGCTTTGAAGATGGAGGAAGGGGCCATGAGCCAAGGAATGCAGCTCTAGAAGCTGGAAAAAACATATTCTTCCCTAGAGCCTCCAGAAGGAACCAGCCCTGTTGATACCTTGACTTTAGCCCTGTAAAACTGATTTTGGACTTCAGGCCTACCAAACTAAGAGAGTAAATTGGTATTGTTTTAAATCACCAAGTTTATGGTAATTTGTTACAGAGGCCATAAGAAACTAACACAGGGTACATGGAAGACACTTCTGAGGATTTGCATGTCAGCAGATGTTCTTCTCTCACTTCAAATGATAGTTTAGCTGAGTATAGAATTCTAAGTAAAAAATAATTTTCCTTCAGAATTTTTATTTTTTTAAAAATAATTAATTAATTTATTTTTGGCTGTGTTGGGTCTTCGTTTCTGTGCGAGGGCTTTCTCTAGTTGCGGCAAGCGGGGGCCACTCTTCATCGCGGTGCGCGGGCCTCACTATCGCGGCCTCTCTTGTTGTGGAGCACAGGCTCCAGATGCGCAGGCTCAGTAGTTGTGGCTCACGGGCCTAGTTGCTCCGCGGCATGTGGGATCTTCCCAGACCAGGGCTCGAACCCGTGTCCCCTGCATTGGCAGGCAGATTCTCAACCACTGCACCACCAGGGAAGCCCTCCTTCAGAATTTTGAAAGCATTTCTCCAAGGCTTTTCTTTTTATTTCAGACATAATAATTATTTTTAATTTCCAGGACTATTGTTGTTCACTACATCTTCCTCCCCCTCCTCATCCCCTGCAAACTGTTCTTACTCTATAAGAACAATCTCTTCACTTATCCTTCTGAATGTGTGAATGATAGAATGTGTATGTGTGTGTGTGTGTGTGTGTGTGTGTGTGTGTAAGTTTTCTTCTATCTAAATAGTCTATTTCTTTCAAGGTATTTTTTCTTATTTATTTTTCTCTCTTATGTTTAGAACCTTTCTCCAAATGGTATTCTTTGGCTTTCAGCATGTATTATTTACTTTGAAAGTTTATTGAGGTGTAACTGACATACATACTTTAAATTGAATATATTTAAAGTGTACATTTTTAAAAAATTTTAATTTATTAAATTGTAGTTGATTTACAATATTGTGTTAGCTTTAGGTGTACCACATCAGATTCTTTTCCATTATTGGTTATTACAAGATACTGAATATAGTTCCATGTGCTACACAGTAAATCCTGGTTGTTTATCTGTTTTATATATAGTGATGTATATCTATTAACCTCATACTCCTAATTTATCCCTCCTTCATTCCCCCTTTTGTAACCATAAGTTTGTTTTCTATGCTGTGAGTCTGTTTCTATTTGGTAAATAAGTTGATTTGCATTATCCTTTAGATTTCACATGTAAGTGATATCATATAATATTTACCTTTCTCTGACTTACTTCACTTAGTATAATAATCTGTAGGTCCATCCATGTTGCTGCAAATGGCAATATTTCATTCTTTTTTATGGCTGAGTAATATTCCATTGTACATATATGCCACATCTTCTTTATCCATTCATCTGTTGATGGACACTTAGGTTGCTTCCATGTCTTGCCTATTGTAAATAGTGCTGCTATGAACAATGGGGTGCATATATCTTTCTGAATTAGAGTTTTTGTATATTCCCAGGAGTGAGATTGCTGGATCATATGGTAACTCTATTTTTAGTTTTTTAAGGAACCTCCAGGCTGTTTTCCATAGTGGCTGCACCAATTTACATTCCCACCAACAGTATAGATGGGTTCTCATTTCTCCATACTCTCTCCAGCATTTGATTATTTATAGACTTTCTGATGATGGCCATTCTTACTGGCGTGAGGTGATATCTCATTCTCGTTTTGATTTGCATTTCTCTAGTAATTAGCGATGTTGGAGCGTATTTTCATGTGCCTGTTGGCCATCTGTATGTCTTCCTTGGAGAAATGTCTATTTAGGTCTTCTGCCCACTTTTTGATTGTGTTGTTTGGCTTTTTGATATTGAGTTGCATGAGCTGTTAAAGTGTACAATTTGATGAGCATGTCAGTTATCAACTTATTGTTCTCAGTTCTGAGTGCACCCTTCAATATATGCTATATACTAAATAATGGAATTTCTTTAAGTATTTGTCCTTTAAAGTGAGCGTTTTCCATAGCCAGGTCTGGAGGGACATTGCAGGAGGAAGAGGCTTCTTGCAGTTCCCAGCATGGGCCAAGTGGGGTGGGTGTGAGAACACAGGTGGTGGTTGCCCCAGCACAGGCCCAGAACTCCATCTCTCTGCCACCTTCTAGCCTTGGCCTGCTGATAATCTTTCTCATAGCCTTCTCAGCATGGAAACCAAAGCCCCAGTGTGGCTTGTATGCAGTCACCTGTGGCTAAGATGGTCACACACTGAGCAGATGTTCCTTTGGTAAGTCCCCACAGCCCACCTGTGGCTCCTAGCGGTAGAGGGGTACACACAGAGCTGCAGCTCCCTCTGAAAACCCCTCACTGGTCACATGTTCTGAAAGCCTCCTGTCCACACCAGCACCCAGACTCCCACTGCACGCTCATGCCATTAGTTGCTCTCAAGAAGGGGCCCTATTGCTTGCTTTAGTGTGGACAAGTCGGTGAACATCACTGCTGCCTGGTGGGCTGAACCATACCTTCTCCAATGAGGTCTGAACCTCTTTTAAGTTTGTAACATATCTAGTTTTCTTATATCTTATAGTTATTCTTTTATCACAGTTATTAATTCATAGAAAGAATTAGAATTAAACTTCTCCTGCTTAGTCTATGGTGTGGTTTCTATCACATGATTGGATCTAGACTGCTGCAATGAGTTTTGACATATGTATACATCTATAAAACCATAACCACAAACAAGATAATAAACATATCCATCACTCCCAAAAGTGTTGCTATGCCTGTTTGTCATCCATCCTTCCAATTCTCTGTCCCCAGGTAAACAGTAATATATTTTTTGTCATTATAGATTAGTTTGCATTTTCTAGAATTTTATATAAATTGAATCAAGTAGTATATATTATTTTTTAAACTCTAGCTTCTTTCACTCAGCATAATTATTTTTGTATCCATCCATGTCATTATATGTATTAATAATTCATTCCTTTTTACTGATGAGTAGTATTTCATTGTATGGACACTAGAGTTTATCCTTTCACCAGTTGATGGACATTTGGGTTGTTTCCAATTTTTGGCAATTACAAATAAAGCTGCTATAAATTTTCATGTGAAAGTCTTTGGAAATATGTTTTCATTTGTCTTGGGTAAATACCTAGAAGTGGAACGGCTGGATCAAATGGTAGATGTACGTTTAGCTCTTAACTGCAAAACTGTTTTCCAAAGTGATTGTACCATTTTACATTCCCATCAGCAATGTATGAACATTTTAGTTGCTCCACATCCTTGCCAACACTTGATATGGTTCATCTTTTTACCTTTAGCCACTCTAGTAGGTATGTAGTAGTATCTCAACAAGGTTTTATATTGCATTTCCTTGATTATTAATGATGCTGAATATCTTTTCATGTGTTTCTTTGACATCTGTATATCTTCTTTGGTGGTTTTTGTTCAAATACTTTGCCCATTTTTAGAATTAGGTTGTTTCTCTTCTTATCAATGAGTTGTAAGAGTGCTTTGTATATTCCAGATGCAAGTCCCTAGTCAGACATATGCTTTGCTACTATTTTACCCTAGGCTGTGGCTTACCTTTTTATTTTCATAACAATGTCTTTCAAAAAGCAATAGCTTTTAATTTTGAAGAAGTCCAACTTATCAATATTTTCTTTTACAGTTCATGGCTTTTTTGTCTTCTATAATAAATCTTCACCAAACCCAAGACTGCTAAGACTTTCTCCTGTTTTCTTTCAGAAGATTTTATAGGCTGTAACATCTTGGTATTAGTTACTAACAATACTTTACTGTTCTTGAATTTCTTGTTAATGAAATTCTGATGGTGATACTAGGTTGAGGAGATGTTACACACACACATACACACACACACACGGTATCTCAAAGGTATAGCATGGACAAGAAGAGCACAACATTGGGGTGCAACAGGGAAGCACATCTGTCTTTTTATCATCTTTTTTACCCCTATACGAATGGACCTGTGAAGCTAATGGAAAAAAATGTATGAAATCAAGATTGTGCTAGAAATCCAGGCTGTATGATCACCAAATTAATGCCCCTCTCCCACCCCATAATGTAGAAGTTTGGAGAAAAAAATAATAAACAATTCATTGAATAGGCACCATGCTAAACACTGTGTTGAGACCTTTATATTCAGGGTATATAGTATATTATTTTATAATCAAAATAACTTTATAGGATTGGGTCTATTATTATCTTTTTTTTCAGATGAGAAAATTACATCATAAAGAAGTAAAATTGTTTGTTCAGGTCATCCAGCCAGGTCTGTCTAATGCTAGGGCCCCTGATCTTAATCACTAATTATAATAGCTCATAAATATTGGCTGCTTACTGTGTGATAGGCACTGTACTGAATCCTTTACAAGTGTTAAGTAATTTAATCTTCAGAGCAAAGTAAGATGCTAAGCATTACTACTATGTTTCTTTACAGAGATTCAAGCTCTCACAGCTATTAAGTGCAAAGCCAGGATTTGAATCCAGGTAATCTGGCTCCTGAGTCCTCATTTGTAAACATCACGCTACTTGGTTTCTCCAAGATGAAAAATTAATGGTTATATTTGTTGGGTATATCAAGGAAATGTGCCAAATGAATCTCTCTCTCCAACAACTTTCTGAAATGTAAGGTAGTTTCTTTTACGTTCTCCTTGGCACTTGACCCCATTGATTTGCCACTATCCTGCTCCTTTTCCACCTTCCCACTATGACTTACCCATAGTTGTGCCTTCTAAGTGTCCACAGTGATAATAAACAGAGCCATGAATGTGTGCTTGTGGGAGAGGCCATGGTGGATGGTGGCCTCCATCAGCAGCAGGAACCTCAGCTGGTACCTCATAGCTGGAGCCAGGACTCTGAAGAGAGTGGCCCCTCCTGGATTATCTGATCCATTTGTATCAATTACTGGAGTGGTTAAGGAAGAGGGCAGGTCCACAGAAGGCCTGCAAGAGGAACATTTCTATTGCTTATATCTTTTCACACATCCCATCACTTGGGTATAATGTAGAGAGATTTGACTTAAGCTTGAGTCCTACATTTTTGCCTTAATTTTATGACTTTGGGCAAGTTTGTTTCCTTTTTTTTTTTTTTTTGAGAGTGATAAAAACATTTATTAAGCAGAAGCTCAGTATCAGGCCCTGTGCTAAGCACGTCACATTTTTTATTTAATTGAAATTTCCCATTCTGTGAAGTATATATTTGTATTTTCTTTTAACTAATGAAAGAGGTTAAGCAACTTTGGGGCAAGTTTCTTAACCTCATTTTAGATTAATTTCTTCGTCTGTGAAAAATAAAGATGACACCGACCTCATGGGAATTTTGATGGCCTAAGTAAGCTCGTGTATGTAAATAATAATAATAATAATAGTGTTATGATATTTATAACATTTTTAAAGTGCTTTCTCTGTGCTAGATTCTCATAAAAGCACTTTATGTGAGTTAACTCATTTAACATTCATAGCAGTATGGAATAGGTACTATTATTATCATCACCACTTTGAAGACGAGAGCCTGAAGCACAGAGGGACTAAGATATTTGTCCACGGTCACTCAGCAGAGACAAGAAAAGCTGGAGCATGCACCCAGGCAGCCTGTACTCATCAGCACTGGCATTTACTGAACTTGCATAAATATTTCCTTTGTCTTTTTTTTAAACAGGAAGAGCCTTTTTCTAGCCTATCCTTTGGGAACTAGTATGTTATAGCTAAACTTCCAGGGATCTGGGATGACTGAGGGAGTGCTTACCTGGGTCTGGACTGGTTGATGCAGGTTCCACTTTTGGCTCTGGCCAGCTGTGGGACCTTGGGCCAGGAAGTTTCACCTCTCTGACTCCCATGTTTCTCCTCTATAAAATGTTAAGGGGGGTAATTTCCGGGGCCCTTTCCAGCTGTCACATTCCTCACGTCTATGATTCTGTGATTAAGTTCCTGGAAGGTTTAAGTACTGATAAAAGTGCCATTAAGTTCTGTATACTCAGCGCTGGCAGCCGTCTGTTACCTGAGATACCTGGGCCAAGCCGGTATGGGGTGGGTTTTGGGGGCAGGGTGGGTAGAACAGAGAAGGCTCCTTGTCTGGCAACTAAGTGTTGTTCTGTAGACGACGGAAGACTGTTCAGCAATGTGCAGTGTCCTGAGAGTCCTCTGATTTCTGGACCATGGTGTATTGAGGCCGACCATCAAAGACAGTTTTCTAACAAGAGAACCTTGTGCAGTAAGTTCCTCAGGCAAGTGACAGGAGATAATTGAGACAGGATTGAATGGGTCTCAGGCAGAGAAACTTGAGGACAGACCTATTTGGGCGATAAACTGGTTGACCCAAGGCCTCTCTGTCCATCATTCCTTGACCTCAGGTCAGAGTGATAGAAAGGGGAAAAGCTATCAAGGCAGCTGGGGACACTCCTGCCCTGAAGTCCTGAGAAGAATAAGTGACTGTTTGTCCCACATGGGTTAGTCATTCACCTGCCTGAAGGCAGAGGGCGGCGAGCCTAGAGTCTAGGACCTACTGGGACAGAATCTGGGCTACAAAGTCCTTGCCTTCAATGAGGTGACTGCTCATTATAAAATCCTAAAGCTAGGTTCTCAGAGGCTATTGCTGCAGCAATAATAACCACTGCCACTCATCGAGTGCTTGTTATATGCTAGGCTCTGGCCAAGAACTTTTAGGCCCATCATGGCAAAGAGACTGAGTCTTGGCTTGGCCATCCATTGTCTGTGTGACTGTGGGCAAGTCACTTACTCTTTTTTGCATTTCAATCTCTAAAACTGTATTATGAGGATAATCTATGTAAAAGTGCAAAGAGATGTAAAAATTTATAATGACTTTTTTTTTTTAACTGTCAATGGAAGATTCAGGAGCTAAATGCACACAAAGCACTAGGCAAACAGGAGGTATTCAATAAATGATTATCTATACTGTGGGCTTCTCGGTGTTCCTCTAGGCCAAGACTGACTGGTGTCTCTTTTTGCTCTTGCATCCTCATAGCCTAAAGCAGGGCCTGGAACCCAGCAGGTGCTCACCACTCCATATGATCAAAGGCCCTCTCCACAAGGTCATGAGTATTTATGTATCACAAAATTCATAACGCTTAACCAGGAGAAATGGACAAAAACATACAGTTAGTAGGAGACTTTAATGACCCCTTTGGCCGAGCAACCGGACAAAAAAATATGCAAAGACACAGAAGGCCTAAGAAACATAATATAAAGGTCAAATTGAGATAGTCACCTATCTCCACATTCTGAAGACAGAAAAACACCTTTCAAGAGACCAAGGGGACATTGACAAAAACTGACCACAGAGAAATCCTCAATACATCTCCATAAGGAAACAGTACAGATGACATTGATTTCAAGGCCGTGAAACTAGAAATTGAAGACAAAAATGGGAAAACATAAATCACTTGGGTCAAAGAGAAACTCCGAAGGGAAATTGCATGATATCACTAAACGTTCTATTACCCGGGGTCACACAGCTAACAGTGGCAGAGCTGAGGCCGCTAGAATCTGGGTCTCCTAAGTCATTCAGCCACGAACCGGTTTGCGAAGCCCGACAAGTCTCCCTGAGCCTCGGTTTCCCTTTCTGTCAAATGGCCCCAAGGGCCCACTGGGCTCAGGTCCCGCTGCAGGTTTGAGGTGTCGTGGGGCAGGGGAGGCGCGGGAGCAACGACTTGTGGGACGTCTGGGAGGGTGCGGGTGTTGAGAGGCAGCAGCAGAGGGCGCTGGGTCGCCGGCCTGGGCCCGCCTCTGCCATTGGTCGGGGCCCGGGCGCTGGGCTGGAGAGTTGGTGGAAAGTGACAAGTTGAGGGAGGCTGAGAGCAAGAGAGCGAGCGCGCAGAGCAGGAGGAGCCGCCGCGGCCGCCACGGAGGGAGCCCCGGGACGGCAGCCGCCGTGCGCAGGGCGCGCTCTTCTCAGAGCCCGAGCCGGCGAGACTCGCAGTCCGCGAGTGCGACCCCGACAGCCCGGGACTGAACTGACCGTCCGGACGCGGCGAGGCTGCAGCCAGAGGGCTGGGGAGGGACCGCGTTTGCGGGGTCCTGAGCGGCCGGGCGGAGGCGAAGGAGCAGGTTAGAGAGACAAAGAACTTCTCAGACGCCCCCGGCATCCTGTGGGGAGAGCGGCCGGGACGAGGTGGCCGGGACCCCGGGCAGAGCCTGTGGATGTTCTGCGCGCGGCCTGGGAGCCGCCGCCGCCGCTGCCGCCGCGAGAGGAGGAATGCACCGGCCGCGCCGCCGCGGGGCGCGCCCGCCGCTCCTGGCGCTTCTGGCCGCGCTGCTGCTGGCGGCGCGTGGGGCCGCTGCCCAAGGTAAGAGGAGCATCGGCCGGCGCGCGGGCCCGCCCGGCCCCGGCCACACTCCCGCCGGCTCGCCCGGCGCTGGGCAGACAGGAAGCGTCGCGCCTGCCTCGGGGGACGGCCGGCGCCCCGTCGGGGGTCTTGCCAGCGCGACTCCAGGAGCCGGGGAGGCAGGCGAGGGGATTCATCCGGGAGCCCCGCTGTGGGCCGGGGGTGCGCCCGGGGACTTCTTCCTCGGCTCCCAGCCGCAGTTGTCAGCGCTGACAGGAAGCGTGGAGGGGTTGGGGGTCGTGGGGCGATGGGATGCTTTTCGTCACCCCCATCTCTCCCTGGACCCCTAACGCACTCCAACCGGTGTTCAGGCAAGTCCATCCTGCTCCTAAATCGCAGACGCCTTGGAGAGCGTGGTCCAGAAGGGAGTTTGTATTTTCAGGGGTGCCTGCGAGAGCCCAGGCTGTCCGTAGACCGACCCAAACAAAAGCCCTGTCCTCCTGTGGCTCGGGCGGCCTCGCATCTCCACCATCCCCGGCTCGCCGGCCTTCTGGAGGGTCACGATGGAGGCCACAACGTGTGCGCTGCCGCCGCCGCCACTTTGTGCAAAATGTGCTGTCAGAGGAGGCCTGCTGTTCCAGAGTGCGTGTGTGTGTGCGTGCGTGTGTGTGTGTGTGTTACAAACAAGGGGGGAAAAGACAGCTAATGCATACTTGATTTTGGTAATCTCCAAAGACAATCGCAACAGTTAGAGAAAGACTTCACCGAAAGCCAGAGCGTCTTAGCTCGCTGCGGGAAGCTGGGATCCTTGCTGCGTCTAAGCCGGTACACAATGAGAGGGAAGAGCCCGGCTGCGCCTGTGGAGACAGCCGATTCATTCTTTGGAGGTTGGAGGGGGAAAGTTGATTAAAGTCTCCAGGGTCTTGGGCCTCACTTTTAACATGCATCCCTTGAGGGGGTGCTGGAGCCCCTGGATTCTTCCCTCCCCCACTCACAGCCCCAACCCATGCTCTTTTATCATGCATCTTTCATTTTTAAGTTAAGGCGGTGCTTTTGGGAGAAAAGGCTCTGGGCTATTTAGCAGTTGAGGGGAAAAGATCTGTTCGCTCCATGACCTATGACTGCAGAATTAGTTTCGACTAAAATCTAGCTAATATTTTTCGTAGTAGAAAACACACTCTGCGAGGAAGTTGTGGGTGAATTTTGATTTCTTAGAGATGACTTTGGGGAAGTGGGAACCACATTTTCCGAGGATGATTCTGAAATTGATCCTGTAGTGTGGTTGGGCTAATCTGGAGGCTCCTCGGGGTAAATACAGCTCCTAATTGTAATTAAGATGTACATCAGCAGGGAGTGCACCTTCTTGATGAAAAATCCTAATGAAATGTAAACAGCTTGGTCACATGGATGTTTGCTTCGTTGATGCCAAACATCTGGTTCCATGCCACACACCTGGGTGAAAAGTAAAGAAGGGGCCATGCTGCCTAAAACATTGTAAACATCCTTCTGATGTCAGGTTGCCCGGTGAATTGAGGTGGAGATAACCAGGGTGATTCTAGCTAAGGCAAGGAAGGCTCCTAGCGTGGGGCCTTGATTACTTCGGTTATATCCTCTGTTCACTCTACTTCTACATAAGCTTTCAACGGTGGTTGCTTTTAGATCATGGGGAAGGGGAGGAAGGGGGGAGGGAGGGTACAGTGCACCTTACCTTGGTTATCTGCCTTTAAATAAATGTACAGGCAATGATTTTGCTGAGTGTAAGACAATTTTGTTATCAGCAGTCACCCAAATTCTGTCTTGTTTAATTGTCTACAGGTTTAAAAACCTTAAAAAAAAATTCCTCACAAATTTATTGTTTCTTTGTCTAAAAAGTATAAAAGCTGCCAGCTTTGGCCACTTCTTAGGTCCCATTTCTGTGAGACCTCCATGCGTATGAATTAGAATTGTTTCTTTTTCTCCCATGAAAATTTTTTTTTAAAGAAAGTATTGCCTATTCTGAACTCTTCAGTATTGAGCTAAAATCAGTGATTACTGTCTTATTTATTGTCTAATAAATCCCTTTCCATTTCTGTGAATGCTTGATATTTTCTCTGGGGAGAAATCTTCTAGTGGAACTCAGATTTACTTTCTTGTCTGATCCAAGATTCTTAAGGTAACTCAGCCAGAGGTTCAGGAAATCAGCCTAAGGGGAGATATGTTTCATTTATTTATTTATTTTAAAAGTGCTCAGCATTTCTCCCATCATTTCTCTATTTTGTTAGCCAGGAGGAGCAAACCTTTACATTTGCTTTTTCTGGTCTGTTCATTGTTTTCTCCCCATCTTCCTTTTACCAACCCGGAGCTAAACCTCTCTAAGAAGCTGAAGCCGTGATAACTGTACCCAGAGCTCAGGGCCTTTAGAACCCACCTAGGCCTCTCAGAATCCTGTAGATTCTGTGGTTTGGCTGCTTGGAGTCAGAGGGGGGTGGCCTGCTACTGTTTGCTGTCATTTTGTAAACTTTCCAATGATGTTTTAATAGGTGCCTGTCCTGTCGGCTTCTAGAATCAGAATCTCTTGAGGGCAACAGGACTGTTAGCTTTCCTGGTGAAAACACTGGAGACCAAGTCATCCAGCTGCATCTTTATTAGAGACACCTGAAAATCCTACCTGGGGGAACCACACAGAGGCCTAATTGACAAGGGGTGTGGTCCAACTGCCTCTGGCAGTGTGTTGGGAATATTTAATTTTTAATATTGATTCAGTATACCTGATGGCTGTATTACTGTTCTGATACCTGGGATTATCTTTCTGGTATTTAGTTAGGAGTCCTTTTACAAACTTAACTTTGGTCTGTATTTTCCTCTCTCCATCTCCTGCATGGTGAACATAGGCCTCAAATGAGACGTGAAAGTTTCTAAATGGTGTGTTACTTGCATTCATTAGTGTTCAATTTGGCTGTGGTTTGGTGGTACCACATACCCCATTTCAAATAGTTTTGAAAATTTTACCCAGCATCCTATGGAGAAAGGAATGCTCTGTAGACTATATATATATATATAATGTACATATATATCTATATAAATGACATATGTTTATACACGTATATAGTAAGTGGGCCATAGATTTTCGTTGAATGAATGGAGAATAACTTTTTTGGTTGTATGTAAAATTGTTGTGTTATTTGCTTTTCCTAGTTAAAAACTCAACATGGCGTATTTTCAAGGATTTTTCCTTTTCTTGTCTCATCTTCTAGTATGAAGGGAGTATAGTAGAACTGAACAGTAGAGCTTAATGGTTATGAGCACAGGTGTTGGAGTTAACAGACATGGGTTTGAATCTTTTCTCTGACACATACTGGGTATGGTGATCAGTTTTTCTCAGCCTTACCTGAGTGTTATGAGATCTAAATGAAACTATGTATGGCAAGTACTGGAGAAGAGCACCCAGCCTAGAGGGTCTTAACTTGGGGTACCTGAAATTGAGGCTAGGCAAACCCCCAGAAATAATACACAAAATTTAATGTGCATTTTTGTGGTTGTATGTTTCTAGCTATAATCTGATTTTTTAAGGAAACTGCAATCCCCCCAAAATAGGAACCATTGATTTGGAGTGTTTGGTGCTTGGGTCAATGAGTTGCCTTCCTGGGTAGGTTGCAAAACGTTGAGGGTTGGTGGGGGGGGTCCTGGGCCTTAGTCCAGATCTGCACAATCCATGGGGCCTCTATCTCTCCTCACTTTCTGCTTTCTCTCCCACCAGGCCGGTTGTTATTGGGCCTGAGAGAAGCTGAAGAATGGTGTCAAATCCTTTGACCTCTACCAGGAATGTATTTCCCTGAACCCAAGCATTCTGAGATGCCGGTGTTTGCACAATTTATTTAACAGACACTTGCATAATCCTTACAATAGGCCAGTCACCGTTCTAAGCATTTTGCAAGTATTAACTCACTGAATCCTCACAACAACCCTATGAGGGAGGCGGCATAATTAGCTCATTTTGATTTAGGCAGAGAGGTTAAATTACTTTCTCAAGGTCACATGGCTAGGAAATGGCATTGCTGGCCTTACAGAGGCTAAGAGTTCATGCTCTTATCTAACTGCTGCCCTAGACAGCCTCTCCTGGTTTGTCTTAAAATTTACACTATTTTTATGTTATGTAGGAGCCAAAGGTGCCTTTTCCCCAGGTTTTCTAAGAGCAGCAAAGGGATGTTCTCTTAGCCATATCTAGGGGTTATAAGAAATGATTGGAGACAGCCAATTGCAGTTTTCCTTCCTGTGCTGGAGTTGCCTGAGCAAGACCTGCTGTAACTCAGAGATAGACCGGAATGGCCCCTATGGTCTGCACCTCTGATCAGGAGGAATTATATTGCTGTAATGAACTGCACCTTGGATGCGGTTTGAAGAGTGTGTCTGGCAATTCCTTCCAACCAGCGATGAGATGTATTTTGATGAAGTGCCTCTGTATTTGCATCTTGGTGTACAACTTGGGGTGTAGGCTGAAAAGGGGTGATTTATTAGAGTGTTCTCTAGTGGGAGAGCTGGCTTGCCAACTCCAAGTTCCTGATGTGGATCAGACCCTCGCAAATCCAGCCCCATCTGGGAAACACTCAAGTCTCCGAGGACTCTTTCTCAAACAGAAGAGCCTCAGCCTGGCCTTACCTAATCCCCAAGGTGTGTCAGGAGGGTCTGTTCTGTAGACAGACAGAAAGGAATAGTCTTCTGTGATTCTGAGAAAGTTCTCTGGAGTTGAAGCGGGGGATGATGGGGTGGGGGCTTTGGGTTGGGGAAACTCTTCGAGATCCTTAACTAAATGCAGCTGCTTGTTACACGGAGCCTGACTTGCATGCCAGGAATATCTAAAAAGCTAACGAATACAAAATAAAAATAAACAGCAGTAAAAAGGCTCTCTCTTTGTTGCAGTAAGCTCGGTTGGGGTTTTCAGTTTGTTTAGGAATGGGATAATTGTGGCATCCACTTTATTTTGGTAAGGCAGTGAAACGTGGATTGATGTTATGTCATTGGGATGCTACCACCACCTGAACTTTTTCCTTCACACCTCCCCCCCTCAGAACGCCCAGGCATGAACAGCCACAGGGCCTGAGTCTCAAACTGCTGCCCCTGAGTGAATTACATTGAAAGAAGGCAGATAATTTAATGGGATAATGTTGGCAGGGCCAGCAAATTTCACACCCCATCTCTCACTAATAGAAAGGCAGTAGACGGCTACAATATCCTCAGATGAAAAGGTTGTATAAAAAGGTTCTGCTTAACAGTCACTGTCTGTCCATAAATAAGGTTCTGTAGAGTTTTGATCCAAAAGCTGTTATTAAATACTGATAAGCCAACCCTCATAATGTTTAGCCTGCTTACATTTCCTTTTTTTTTTTTCTTCTCTCATAGAACCATAGATTTTTTTTTTAAGAGGGGGAAGGGACCTAAAGATCAACCAGTCCAAACTGTTTATTTTCTCAAGTATTTCTGTACAGAAAGGACCTTCTTTTATAGCCGTTTAAAGAGGCGGTATGGAGTAACAGAAATGGAATGGGATTTGAACCTGATAGACTAGAGTTTGAATTGGGGCTTTGCTGCTTGCTGGCTGTGTGACCTTAGACAAAGTTCTTTGACCTTCAGTTTCAGCCTCAGTTTCCTTCTCTGCAAAATGGGGATAACAGTAATATCTGACTCACAGGGTTTTTGTGAGAATGAGAGGAGATAATTGACATAAAGCACCTAACACAGCACCGCAGAACTAGTAGCTGCTATCATCAGCAGGGTTTGCTGGAGAAATCAGAACAAGTGGTTCCAAAACAATGAGCATTGTGCTGTGAGATACAAACCAAGACTCAGAGAGCAGCAATTTTTTCAAGATGGTAGGACTCTTGAGTGTTCCTTTTTACAGGGAGCATGTAGATACTCTAGATGTGAGCAGTCCCAGGCTAGTGCTGGGGACCTGGACTGGAGAAGATTCCACAGGGCAGTTTTGCAAAGCCTTAAAACAAAGGCTTTTTTCAGACCAGTGAGCTCTTTGGGGAAGAGCAACCCCTCCCTGGTGCTTGGTGTAATTCCAGAATCCTGCAATGGGGAATGTTACATTTCAGGGACCTCCACTTGTAATCTGACCGTTTTTAGCTCCAATATCCAAATAATCTTGCTGAGCACAACTTGAAAGAGAAGGATAATGGCCGGAGGAAAGAATCCTGAGGTGCTCTGTTAACCATTTAAAATTTCTGAGTACAAAAAAAAAAAAGTTCACGTTACCCAGAGAGAGAAGAGTAAAGAAGTGTGTGGGAAGGGGGAGGGGAGATAAAAACGAACCCAGTCTAAAGACCAAGACTGGGTTTGTGTTTTTATTTTTATTTTTCAACAGTAAAGCTTGTCATTTAATGCATTTCAACTAACATTTGCTTTTTATATTTATTATATGCAAGATATGGTGTTAGTGCCCAGGAGTAAAACATTATCACTGCCCTCAAGGAGAGATGGAGGAGGGACATTCTTACTTTTAAAAGAACCTACTATGTGCCAGGCATAGTTCTGTATAGGTATTAGGTTTATATGTCCCAGCATCCCCTTGAGGTTGGACTTCTGACCCCATTTGTCAGATAAGGAAATCGAGGCTCAAGTATTGAGGTAAGCATCTTAGCCAACCTCACAAAACTATTAAGTTGGGTTTGGCATTTGAACCTAGGTATTTGGACTCTCAAGTGTGTGCTATTTCCACTGTCCTTGAAGTGTAATTGGGGAGGCAAGATGAACAGATATGTACCTCCACATGCCAACTGGCTCTCCCATAAGTGAATTATAGGGAAGGGTTGTGAAAAAAGGACTTTGGGAACACAGGGGTAGAAGACATTAATTCTCACTCAGGGAATTGGAGGGTCAGAGGGAGAACTCCGTGCCCTTCAGTGGCTTATTGTGAGGGCGCAGTGAGATATAATGCATGGAAGATGCTCGCGTCCTGAGTGCTCAGCTGTAGTTCTGTAGCCAGAGAGAGGCCTGGTCAGGACGTATCTGCCTCGAAAGCCCGTGTGCTCTGAATTGTTCTGATGTGCTCCTTTTCAACAGGCGTGTGGTTTGTGGGAAGAGTAAGTGGCTGTGCAGCCCCCAAAGAGAAGGGAACACAGTTTCTCTGTCTGGTATCTTCCCCACCTGTCCTAATCCAGATTTTTGGATTCAGCTCTGCTTTGGGCAGGGTTGGGGGGGGGGGTGGATTTGCACAGGCGTGAGTTTGGAGAGAATCGTGAAGCCTAATCATAAACCGTAACACTTCTGGAACTCTAGCCAGGACCTGCCATGTTCCCCATTCATTCTCTGATCATACATTTTTCTATGCACTTACTCTGAGCCAAATATTTTCCTAGTCACTAGAGACATAAAGGTGATTAAGGCTAGGTCCTTCCCTTGGAGGGTTTTTCAAATGGCAGGTCTGTGGCAGAGATTGCTAGCTGATCATCAGATCTGTTTCATCTCTTCCTGGGCACATGGCTAGACTACATTTCCCAGGCCCCTTGCAGTTAAACCGAGGCCATGTGACTAAATATTAGCCGGTGGAATGAGGTTGAAAGCAATGAGTGTCACCTGTACACCTGATCCATAAAAAAACTTCCCAGGCAGGATTGCTATGATCCTGTATGTGGGAACTCTAGAAGTCATGTGTCGACGATACCACAAAATGGAAACAGCTTGGAACCCATCCTTAATGACTGCCCGGTGGAAGCCACCTGCCAGCCCACACTTGTTTAGGTTTTATGTGAGTAAGAAATGAACTTCTATTGTAGTGAAGGCTGAGATTTCAGGGCTTATCAGTTACAGCTGCTAATGTTATCTTAACATTATTTATATAACTAACATTTTATATCTATCTATCTATCTATCTATCTATCTATCTATCTATCTATCATATAGTTGTAAACCATAGTGCACCATGAGATGAATTTTGTGGGTCTGAATCACTATTTTTAGGTAGGCTATAATAGGAAATATCAGAGTGCATTACATTAATCAGGTGAGTATTTTGGGAAACTTTAGCTTCAGTTTGGTATGTGCTGATTTGGGTTCTTATTGAGCTCTCATGATCAGAAGTTTGAAAGTCACTGTTTTACTGGAGGCAGACAAGTCAACAGCTCTGTACAGCAGAGTGTGGTAGTTATGATAATAGTGGTAAAGTCCCAGTGCTATAGAGACTCAGTTAACAAAGTGCCTAGGAAGCAGAAATGGCAAAAGGGGTTCATCTTTCCAGTCAATTTGTATTGGCTGCCTGTGGTGCAGTGTTGAAAAGGATTCTGAGGTTTCTTCCAGGGTCGCTGGGAGGGAAGGCTGTGATCTGATAGCAGCATCTGCCGTGGGCTTGGGAGGAGGAGTAGAGGCTCAGACCTAGTTTGCATCTGACCACTTTGCAGGGAGTCTGGGCTCCTTCCAGTGAATTCAGCCCCTTCCCCAATGATTTATGGCGCGCAAACGGTGTCTGTAGCGCTGTGGTCAGCTGTGGGGATTCTAGAAGAACTATGACTAGCCCTTGTGGAGTTTACCTTTTAGGGGCAATAAAATAGACACTTGTGAAATAACTTTGCAGCCAGAGAGTGCAGAGTTGGCCATTACAGATGCAGAATGCCTAGAAGCGAGCAGTCTTTCTGGAGGAAGTGGGATATGATACAAGCTGGAAAAGATGGGAAGGATTGAGATGGAGAGAGGAGAGGAGCTGGACATTCTGCCCCTGCCCTGGTCTCCAGAGACTTGCCCAGGCTGTCCAGACTTCTTCAACTGGGCCTTCACCCTGGGATGAAGCTGATCTTTGGGGATGGGAGAGTAATGAAGAGGAAAGAGGGCTTTGAGTGGTGGCTTCATGGGTTTTTTTTTGCATATGAAAGGAGCGGGGGAAGGGAGGAAGAAGCAGGGTTTTACTGGAAGCCTGATAACTTATTTTTCTCTCCAAAAGAGCGTCCCAGAGAATTAAAAATCCAGTACATTTCAGGGCTGCTTGTCAAAGGTATCATGTATCTTATTCCCTCTGCTGCAGCAGTTTTGTTTTGTAGTGAAGGTTACTAAATCCCAGTCCTCCTTTTGCCTGCGTGATGAACATCATAATAGTTGAGTAATACACATCAAGAATCCTGTGTGTTGGACTTCCCTGGTGGCGCAGTGGGTAAGACTCCGTGCTCCCAATGAAGGGGGCCCCGGGTTTGATCTCTGGTCAGGGAACTAGATGCCACATGCATGCCTCAACAAAGAGTTTGCATGCCGCAACTAAGGAGCCTGCCTGCCACAACTAAGATCCCACACAACCAAATAAATAAATATTAAAAAAAAAAAATCCTGTGTGCCAAGAAATATTTTAAGTTCTTTAATTATTTTAACTTGAATTGTCTTCAGGGAAACCCTATGAGGTAGGCACTAATTATTAGCTCCATTTTCCAGATAAGAAAACTGAGGTACAGAGAAGGTAGGTAACTTGATCAGTATCAAAGAGCAAGTTAAGTGGAAGAGCCAGGATTTGAACCTAGTTGTCCCGAGTCCGGGGCTTTGTCCTTGATCATTAGGCTATTTTACATCTCATTAAAAAAAAAAAAAAAAACGCTATCTGATGATTCAGATTCTCTGTAAGATCCCAGTCAAATAGCTGGGTCAAAATAATTATAATTGAAGCCTCCATTTGTACAGGGCTTTGCAGCTTACAAAATTATTTCATGTATATTACCATTAATTTTTCAAATAATCCAATGAAATAGAATTGCTTTCTTTCTCTTTTTTTCTCTCTCCCTTTTAAAATCAGGCCTGTGAGGTTGGTAGTTCACCTAAAGTCACTACAGCTGGTGCAGCCTGTCTGAAACCCAGCCTCTTTGAGTTCAGGCCTTTAGTGTTTCTGCGGTAAGGAACTGGGGGAATTCCCTGATGGTCCAGTGGTTAGGACTCTGCGCTTTCACTACCTAAGGGTGCGAGCTCGATCCCTGAGTAGGGAACCTGCAAGCTGCGTGGCCAAAAAAAAATTAAGAAACTGGAATTCGTGACTCTATGTCTTGTCACTGCAGTTTTACCAGTAAATGAATTTGCCTGATTCTCCTCAAATCAGCTATGGTTTTTGGAAATAGTTGTGAGGCATTTGTAGGTGGAACCTGGAGCTAGGGTTCCTGTAATCTAAGAAAGTTCACTTGCAAATAGACTGAGAGAAGTTACTTAAAAACAAGGAGTTTCCTAAGTGGTTGGTGATTGCAGCATGCAGTGGAGCCAGTAATAGAAGGGCTTTGGCATCAGAAGGTCTTGCTGTGAACCTGGGCTCACCGTTTCTGGCCAGGTCAGCAAATGACTTGACCTCCCTGAGACTCACCTTCCTCACCTGTAAAACAGGAAGCATAACGGTGCCCACCTGCACAGGGTGGGGAGGACCATGGGAAGTGCACGTACAGTGCCTGGGTGGTGTTCAGTATGTGCTTGCAGCTACTCCTGTGAATTAAGTGGAGAGCAGCAAGAGTGCACTGCCTCCTTTGAGATTTTCCCAGGACATGATGGAGCAAAATTTCTAAACCTCAGAACCTTTCTTTTATAATATAATCATCCCTGGGGCAGACCTTCCTAGCACCTAGAACTTTTAGGTTATAATTATATTAATATTCCTCCAGGATGGGGACCTTTCTTAAGCTTTGTGAAGGTTGAACATCCTAAGGTAAGAACAGATCCTGCTGCCTGAAGCCCTAGATTTCCTGGACGGCTCCTATCCGTTCTTCCAGGGAAATTGACACCATTTCCTGATGGGGTTAGGCATCCATCAAAGCAACTTATTTCACTTTTTCTCCACGAGAGAGATTATATCCTCACCTCTTGGATTTCACTCCGATCTGGTATGTCATAGTTTTTACATAATTTTCACATTCCCTGCAAAGGATTTGTTGTTTTTCTTTTCCCTACCTGAATGTTCAGTGGGATGAAAGTTAGCGCTTCTCCATATGGACTCCCCTGAAAGACGTGCCTTAAGAAAGTAGCGCTTAGTTCCGTGGTGGCTATTTACCTCCTTCCTTCAGAGAATTGCCGTGTGTTGTATAGGAACTTTCAGTCACAAAATGTTGCCTATTTGAGATTAGCTGTGTAGACCGCTGACAACAAGCAGCAACAATTTTTGACGATGTTCTTAATCTACGGGTGAGTTACCTTCTCTTTCTCTATGCTGCTCATAGCACGCTGTGCCCACTCACATCTGGTGTCCCTAAGCCAAGGAATCAAGTGCTTTGCTTGTGGCCAGGTAGTCTTCAGAGGGTCAGAACCTGCAATGGGGGCCTCCCAGGGGCCACCTGGTAAAGGGCATCTCTCCTCCCCAGTGAGCAAGGGAGTATCTGAGCTGAGCATGCCCAGTTTGTTCTACCAGCTGTCAGCAAGTCACCGTATCCAACTGTGCCTTGCAAGGAGTAGTTAAGTCAAGGGGCAGAGAGAGTCCAGCACTTCCAACACTGATTGGTTTCCTTCCCCAAGAAGAAAGTAATGCATTGCTCCCTTACACCGGCTGCAACTTGATTTTTTCTTAAAGGAGTAATTGTCAGATTTTATGGATGTGTTGGGATTAAAACTATATATACGTTGGTCAAAACATTTTATAAATAACCCTCCTACCTCTCAGCCTCAGGGCTCAGGTTTAGAAAGTTTCTTGACCAGTCCAGGATGCTGGTGAAGGTGGCTTCCCTCAGACTCATGGAATCAAATCAACAGGCCAGTGGCTCTGTCTGCTGAGTGTTGGTGTAGAGGAGAGAAGGAAAGAAGGGACCCGGGAGGCACAGTTCCCTACCCGCCGAGTGACATGTCCTGTGTAAACTCCCAGGAAGGCACTGGCGATTCCACTTGGTTAAATATTTGTTTAGCAACTAAAGTGGATGCAGGAGAAATATATGGCTAGATTCTCTTCTGTAGGAAGTTTACTGTTTTTGTCAGGGAGACAAGATTGATACCCCCATATGGCATGAGAATAACTCATTGAATCAAACTCACTGTTCTGGCCTTTGTTTAGGCCCCTTTGTCTATCATGCAGCCTCTAGAATCTGTGTACTTGGCACCCTCCCTCCCCCACTCCACACATCTGGCTCAAGCGCTTTCCTGTCCATCTCTCCTCCCTGAAATCTTGTTCTTCAACCCCCAGTGCTCCCACATTCAGGAGTCCGCCCTTCTGCCCTTTTTTCCCCGGTGCCCTCACATTCAGCCAGCATTCCCACACAAGCCTCCTAAGTCACACTCATTTATGCTGATTTAGCCCAAACCTCAATGTTAGTGGTGTAATAATAATCACCATCATTTATTGGGCATCTACTACAGGCAACAAATCTAGCAAGGCATTCTGTATTTTGCGGTGGAATACTATTATTTTGTCTTTCCAAGATTATTGCCCTGAATTAAACTTCTCTCCCCTTACTTCCTCCTTCTGCCCCTTTGTCAACTGGGAAAAGAAACTGCTTTTGTCCACACTCCAGCCTTGTTATGGGGAGACTGCCAATCCTAACCCCTGCCCACCAGCCTCACTAGGACGGGCTAAACATAGTCCATCCCTGGGATTTAGGGGTAGCCCCTTTAGGGTGGGGAAGCTGAGAGATGCCCTCAGCCAGGTCTCTACCCCAGAACGAAGCTGGCGTGTAGGAGAGAATGACTTTGATATCCAGAGCAGGCACTACTGAGAGGTGTGGCAGGGGTCCAATCTCTCCTCCGTCTCTCCCAGAATTTCTGCTCAGAGCCCATAGACTGCTTTGGGTGAGGTTATTGTGTCCTGACCATGCACACATCATACCTTGCTAATCCTCACAAGAAAATGAAGTGGTATTGTTTTTTTTAACCTAAAAGAAAACAGTTTGAATGCTTTTTTTCTCATGAGAAAATATATGTCCATTAAAAACAAAATCAGAAATGTAATGCAAAAACAAAATTCGCCACAATCCTATCCCTCAGAGACAACCTCTGATAGTGTTTTGAATACAAGTGTATTTATAAGAGGAGGTCACGCTTTTATTCCCAAGAGAAACTGAGGCTCAGAGATATTTCGTAACTTCCCCAGTGTCATAGAACCAGCCACTTTCCATTCTACCCACTTCTTCATGAGCAGGGACCAGATCTTTGTTAGTTAACAACTGTCTAGTTGAGCATATTTTACTTGATAGGAAATCACCAAATATGGGTTGAGGGAATGCTAAAATCAATGTAATTAAGTGCCACGAGGAAGGTGCACACGGTAAGTTTTGTAGATCAAGGAGGTGAGAGGTGTGCATTGTTCGGAATTACTGGGAGGGTTTCTGAAGGAGGTGGAGCTTGAGATGGAGAGCCAATATTAATTTGCTTTTCTCCAATATGCAGTGTCCTGAGTGGTCCAAGTCAGCAAGCGGGGACACCTGAGCGCTTCCCACTGCTAGGGTTGGGCACTGCCCAAGACATACTGATTACATTTGAGCTGTTCTGAAAATGCAAAAGGTCAAAATGGAAATGTGTCCATGGCAAAGAGGGTCAGAGGAAGAGAGGTATAGTATCCGGAAGGAAATTCACAGCGGTTGGTGCAATAGGAAATGAAGACCTCTGTCTTTAAGACTTTGTCCTAAAGAAATTAAGTGGGGGAGGGAAAGGGTGAGGGTATCCCCAAACATATTATCAAGGAGCCTCTGACAGGGCTTTCAGGCCCGCCTTCCCAGTCTGTCTGCCGCCCCCTCTCGGGTGTCATGGGACCCTTTTGCACACAGTGGCTTCTCTATGGGCTGTCCCTTCCCACAGAAACATCCTTCCCCAACCCATCAGTCCTTCGGCTCTGGCTTAAACATCACTTCCCTGACTGACCAGACTAGATTGGGTTCCCACCCTACTTGCTTTCATAGCACCCTGTATTTAAAAATATTCATCATTATGATTTTTAATTAGGTATTTATTTGTGCAGTTATTATTTTTGTGATATCTCCTCTATCACTGGATCAGATGCTCCTTAGAGTAGGGTTTGAGTCTGAATCACAGCCAGCACAGTGCCTGGTGGCCAACTGAATCAACTCTACTTACTTTTACTAAGCTTTGTCCTTACTTCCTAGAGACTGGGAACATTCCAATTGGCTTTGCTATTACTGTCTAGCAATTTGAAAAGGCATCTTTGAACAGCTGAAAATCTCAAGGCTATCTCTTCCAAAAGATGAGGCATCTAACCCCGTAAAAAGCCAATCTGGACTCAATCAAACCTGCTGTGGGCTCTATTTTGCAGGGGAGAAGTGGGCAGATGAGAGCTGAGCTCGTTTGCCCAAGATGGAAGATCTGTGATAACTCTGGGTTCCGCTGCCATACATTAGGGTCACTCTGTCCTTAATTGGCAACAAATTAAAATTCTCCCTTACGGTCCTCCTCTTTCTCTTCTTTCATGTATACTCTGTTTGAGAGAAGATGTGGGAAATACTGGCTGGCATCTTGCCACAAGGGAGAGGGCACCGTGCCTGAGGCCACAGGCAGGTCAGGGCTGTGACGGCCGCCTGAGGATGGGGGCGGCCAGTGGTTCTTCCCTGACTGAACATCCTTCTTCTGCCTCCCCTGGTCCCCTTTCTTGTCTTTCTGCTCTCCCCTCCCCTTTCTTTCTTCAGGAAATTTGAAAGTTCTCATTCCTAGGGAAATATCCCCTGGGGAGCTCTTACTTTCTCTTCTTTCTCTTAGTAAGCAGAGGGGAAAAAATTCTCTAAATTTTGAACTCGCAAGCAATTTGGATGCAAATATGGCCAGAAAGGCCTGCGTGTCTTTGCATTTCCCACAGCACCTCTTCTTAAATCCCTAGAACCATCTGCTTCAGGCCAGGCCTCCTTTCCTTCAAGCAGGAGAGAGAAAAGAGAGCTTAACAAAAAACTTCAGTTGGGTTTCTTGGGGCCGGAGGCAGTAGTGAAGGAGGAGAAAGGGCTGGGCTGTTTTATTTCTTGCCCTGCTGGGTGGCTTTCAGGGGGGTAGTTGGTCCGCATGCACACGGAGGTCTGCTGGGAGCCAGGAACTGGGTCAGGGCCTGGGGCTCCAGGCACTTCTCCTGGGCGCTTGTCTTGTGGCTGGCCTTGAAGGCTGATGGCTGTGAAGTAAGGCAGGCGCACAGGTCCTGGCAGTGTGGAGGACGGAGCAGCTAAGCAAGGCGCTGGGTTGGATTGGCAGAGGGGGAGTCAGGAAAGGTGTCTCGGGGGGGGGGCGGTGCTCCCCTGGAAAACATGTGTCTGGGAGGCCCTAAAACAATAACCCATAATGTTATTGATAATAATAGATAATAATAGATGGGTTTATTTTGACAAATGTGTTTACAAAAGTCTACCTTCCGTGATATCTGGTGCTCGACTAGGTGATAAAAGCCATTTCCCGGGCCCCTCTCTGTAAGCCAGCCCTTCTCGGGAACCTCAGCTGCTCCATCATGGCCAGAACAACTCAGAGGGAGGCTGAGACCCACCACATTTAAGTGCCGGATGGAGATAGGGTTCAGGAGCCAGCCCAGGCCTCTGCCTCTCCAGAAAGTTGCTCTGCTCTGAGGTCTGGGGTCTCAGTTTCTTCATCTCTGCAGTGGGGATTATAACTCCATCCCTGAAGATTATGGAAGCCTAAAGGAGATGAAGAAGGTAAAAATATATTGTAAACTTTAAAGTCTTATCTGAGATTGAGGGGTCAGATAGCAAGCAAGAATTTGTCTCCATTCCTTGGTGAATGGATCCAGGAGGCTTCCTTTATTCACTCAACAAATATTTATGTGGCTGGCGTTGTTTTAGATGCCAGGGGTGAAGCAGTGAGTAAAACAAAGACCCTATTCAGAAGGGAGTCTGAAAATAAAGAAATAAATGCTTTATCAGGTGAGAGAAAGTGCTAAGAAAAATGAAACAGAGTAAAAGAACTTGTGATGGGGTGAGTGATGGGGTGGGGTGGGTAGAGTGGTAGGAAAGGCTCTATAATAAAGTGTCTCTTGAGCAGAGACCTGCAGGAGGTGAAGGAATGAGCACTGTGGCTGTGTGTGTTTGGCGGGGGAGGGATGACATCCAGGAGGGGACTAGTGTGTACAAAAGCCTTGGAGTGGGAGTGTGTTCTCAATTAACAATCCAACAGCGATTGCTTCTGTTACCACTAGTAACATTTGTGTGCCAGGCAATATTCAAACATCACTTAACAATGACCCCATTAGGTACCCCCTATTATTATACCCATTTCTTAGATGAGGAAACTAAGGCGTCCTCAGCAACAAGTCAAGCATTTGGATAACTGGGGAAGAAGAAATAGCTCTCATTATATGAGGGTGTATGAGGCAGCCCTGCACAGAGGAAAGACTGCATGGTTTGGAAAGAAAAAAAATCTGTATTTGGGCCTGGCCTGCCACTCATCTGCTGTGCAATTTTGGGCAAGGTGCTTAACCTCTCTTGGCCTCAGTTTCCTGATTTGTAAAATGGGCTGATAAAATCTCAGAGGACTGCTATGTATATCGAGAAGTATGTATATTGTTACATATATTGTATATGGTGAAATGATGTTGCGAACTGCATATCACCATGCATAGCACCATGAAAATGTTCCATTATTATTATTACTACTACTACTACACTAGTATACCAGTTCTCCTTCCTAGCCTCTTGAAAAGAGAGTGAATGAGAGAGAAAGAGAAGTTTGCAACTTGTATAATTTCCTCTGTTCTTTCTCTGAAATTTCATTTTCTGCTGATGTCTTCGATGGTCAATCAATTACAGTACCCAATAGAATGGGCAGTCATTTTTCTGAAAGATTAAGGAACTATGAGGTGAAGTTGGTGGCGAGGCTTCTCACATTCCTAAAGAAATCAGTTGAGGTCCTAGAACTTTCAGTCCACTGTCTTCCATAATCCCAGGCTTCTTGTCATCCCCAGACCTAGAATTTTATGGCCGTTTTCTCTAATTTTGCATTGTGTCGATAGTAGGTGCTCAATAACTTTTAAGTAAGTGACCCTAAATAACTGTACCTTTAGAAATTATTCTGTGCCTTTGTTAGAGAGTCCTGTGGGATGAATGGGTAAATCCCGGGGGATTTGGAGAGATGAGTATTATTATTAGGGGCTGTAGAATGGGAAAACTGAGGAGAAGGAACTGATCTCAAATTGAATAATTGCTGGTGAGCCTGGGTACCCACTTTTATTTCTGGTAAGGAATGCTTTGCTTCCACAACTATGGCGGTGGGTCAGTAAGTTCATTTGTTTGTCAAGTGATTGAACGCCTACTCTGGTCCAGGCAGCCTACTCTGGTCCAGGCACAGTGCCAGATGTTGGGAATTTGCTCTCGGGAATGCTTTTAGGACATGCTCAGGATACGATCTGTAGTTTGAGTGCTTGCTGCTGTCCTACTTGGCACCTCCAGACAATGCAGAGGTGGTGGTTGCTTCACTGTCACCTGCTGACGACTGGCAGGTGTGCACCCATCCAGTTGGCATCACATCCAGGGCCTGTGATCAGACCCAAGATGTGCAGTCTGCGTTTTATTACCCCCAGCGTGGCAGTGGCTTCCTGTGATAAGCTCCATCTTGGCTGTGATGCGTCCTTCCCTGGAGTTGGGATAACAGCCTCCTGAGGATGGTGGCTAATCTCAGCAGAAGCGGAGCCCCAGGGAAAGAATGCTGTCTCTCACTGTGTGCACCTAGGATTAGGCAGAACTGCCGCTAATGCAATTAGGTAAGGGGAGGGCTGATTGCTGGGACAGGAAGCATGGGGGTGAGCCTCCTGTTTGCCCCATGAAGGCCTCCTTCACTGTCATAGCTTCTTATAGTTAAAGGGGCCCCTGAGAAAGTGAAATGAGACAGAAGTCAAAATACTGGCCTGGGAGTCAGGTAAGACCCATTCAGCTCACCGTGACCTTGGGCAAACCTCAAAGCCCCAGTTTCCCCATCTATAAAACTTAGGTGCTAATCATATCTACCTCGTGGCCTTTGGTGAGGATGAACTGACACACTGCTCCTGGACGCCTGGCAAGTAGTGAGCCCACTCAGTAAACATCAGTAACTCTGAGGTCAGATTGCCATGTTACAGGTGAGGAGCCTGAGGCCCACGCTGATGTTGGTCAGAATTAACCCCCTAAAATTCCTCAGTGCTGGAGTCTGGAGTGGAACTCGGCTTTCCTGCCCTCCAGCCCTGGGCCACGAACGAACAAATCTCCTTCTCTGCCGGGTGGGGTGGTGGCCCAGCAGCCCTGCTCCCTGGCCCGGAGGCAGGGAATGAGGAGGGACTGGGGTAGGTCTGCCACAGACGGCAGAGGCTGGAGAGGCTCCGTCCAGCTGGACCGCTAACTGGGACACCGCATCCCTCGAAGGTTGAGCTGAATTTCCTCATCTGTAAAATAAGATGGCTTGACTGCCCCTTCCAGCTCTAAAACCTCTTTAAGATGCCTACGGGAAGAAGCAGAGAGCCAGAAGGGAGAAGTGGAGGAAACGTACCAATATTATCTGATAAAAGAGTTAGCATTTTCTAAATCCTGACGACTCGCCAGGGATCGTGCTGGGCTCCCGGGGATACATCGGGAGCAAAACATGATCCATTTTCTAGGGGTTCCTGGACATGGAACCTGTCGGGGTGGGCAGAGGGGATGCGGAGAGACAACTAACCAGAGGAATTAGAATCCGTCTTGATTTATGCCTTAAGAGAAATATGAACGGGGAGTGGTGGCCCCTAGACGAGGCTGTCGTTTGCTGCCATGAGGCCGCCTGTACATGTGCAGAACCGTCAGAACACAGGGGATGGCCCCGATGGTGTACAGTGAAGGCGAGCCAGAGCCCTGCGTGCCAGGAAGGGGAGTTTGTGGCTGAAAGGGCAGGTTCAGGAAGGTTGAGTGGGGGGTGGGTTGGCAGCCAGGCCAGAGCTCCAGGGGGTTGATGCATTACATTCCTCCAGTGAGAAACCATCAGAAGCCCCACTGAGAGGAGCTCTTGCGGCTCGGGAGCTTTGCTGGTGTTTCTTCTTGCAAGGGGGAAAATTAGTTTTACCTTTAAGTGTTACCTTTCTGTCCTCTTGGTTTCCTAAGTGTGGCAAGACCCAAACCCAAAGTATTTGCACTAAACTTGTTAATTTTAACCAAGTGGTAGAATATAATCAGACTGTGAGACAGCCGAAATGCTGCCAATTTTGCTTCCCTTTGAGGTTATGTTTTCTGTCCTTTTAAACAAAGTTCTGCTGAAAACCTGGCGAAAGTGTGACTCTAGGTGGTGGATGCGACACTTTCATGGACCTACTATGTACTTGGGCCTGTGCTAAGTAATTTCATGGAGCAAGATTTCTCGAACTCTTCAGATTGTTAAAATACAGTTGGAAGCCCCAGGAGGCTTGTGAGTGATTTCTGAACGGTGGGAGGGCGGGGGAGGCTTTAAAGCCATCCTGTTTGAACACTTAGGCTGCTAAGTGCAACTCTTCAAACAGTTCATGTGCCTTAAATGGTCCAGTGCAAAGGATATTCAGGGACATAAAATCCCTGCTGGTATTGGGATAAAAACCCCTTAGCTCCTCCCTAAATGTTGATTTAGAATAATAGCTTGTTTTGAACTTTCTCCCAGTAAATTAATTTTTAATTTAGAAAAGTACCTCTAGGGAAAACTTAGAGAATATATAGGTACAGACAATTTTAGAGACTTGGGTTAGCTGATCAGAAGTGTGTCTTTAAAGAAATCAAAAAGGGGAAAAAAGGTAAAGACATTAATTAGAATATGGCTCTCCACCCCATCAGATTAACCCACTGACACAGATTATTTTGAGTATCTTTTGTTTGTAAGACTCTGAGCTGGAAACTGAGGGAGAGACTGTGATTTAGCCTCTGTCCTCTAGGGAATGTGTGTGTGTGTGTGTGTGTGTGTGTGTGTGTGCGTGTGTGCGTGTGTGTGTGTCTATTTATTTATATGTGTGTGTGGTGTAAGAAAATGAGATTTTTTTTTAGAAACTTTTTTTTTGGGGAGGGAGAAAGGATGACATTAGGGCATTAGCAGAAAGAGCTCTGGCCTAAAAGTCAACAAACTTGAATTCATCTCCTAGCCCTGCCTTTAACTAGCTGTGTGACTGCAGACAAGACATTTGCCTTCTCTGATCCTCAAGTTCTCTTCTTCAAAGCAGTGGGACTGGACCCTGCTCTGTGGACCAGCAGCACCTATGTCACCTGGGAGCTTCTTAGGTAGGAATGGAGAGTCTAAGGCTCTTCTCCAGAACTATTGGATCAGAATCTGCATTTTAACAAGATCCCCAGGTGATTTGTATGCAAATTAAAATTGAATAAGCATTGCTTTAAAGAACGATTCCCGTTCTAAAATTCTAGTATTTTGTGTTTTTTCCTAATATATAATAAAATCCAATTATGAAGAGTTTACTCAGGGCTGGACCAGGCATTTTTACCCTGCAAAAGTGTACTCTGTGAGAAGAAAAGATTTAAAGGTAGAAACATGGGCAAATAGTTATCTATTCAGCTCCCAAAGCTGTATATACATATTTCTCTTTTTGCCTTGTATTTTAGGTCTTGGTAGTATGGTAAGAGCAGTGAGAGAGGGGAGGAGGAGCTGGGAAGTCCAGGTGATTGAAGGTGGGGTTTGGGTTGGCAATGGACTGGACCTTCTGAGCTGGCAGGTGGCACAGATCACTCAGCTCAGAATCATCCTAAGGGTTCTGAGAATCAAGAATCATCAATGATTGCAAAATAATATTTCATGTTTTTCAAGCACCACATATGAATGGTGCTCTGATGAACTGAATAAAAATTCGTAGTGACTTTTTGATAGTCCATATTTTCCTAATTAATTGATACTAAATGTTAAACCTATTAGATGGGAGGGGGAGTCTCCATGACTTTTTGCATTAAAAGGAGTCTTCTTACTTGAAACTGTTGGGAACTACTGGAATAGGGAACAATAATTGATAACAATATGATGAAAATAACTAACAAACATTGAGAACTTTCTAGATACCAGGCATTGTGCCTTACAAAGAAGGAGCTTAGGTATCTGCTAATAAATTTATGGATAAGGAAACTGCAGCTCAGAGGGGTGTGATGATTTGTTTCAAGTCATACCTTGAGGGAGTGATGGGTAGACCGAGGACTAGACCTCAGGTGTCTGGGCTTTCGGCCAGGTTTATATCTGCTGTGCTAGACTTTGTGGCTTGTCCATCTAATGCTCTGGGGTAGCACATGCAGGAATGTTGAGTGGAGAGGAGGACATTTTCCTGCATTCCTGCTGTAGGAGTCACAGACTGGCAGAGTCAGGAGGACCTCTGGGCATCTGGGCCACTCACTGTATTTACAGGTGAGCACACCTGGCCCAGCAAGGGAAAGGGACTTGTTCAAGGTCAAACAAGTAGTTGGGTTTGTTTGCTTGTATGGCTCTCCCTCCACCTGAAACTCAGCTGTTTATAGATAAACTTTTTCACAGGAGAGATGGGTGAGTGAAACAAGCCCTTCTGTGAAAGCAAGTGAGCGTGGTTTCTAATATTGCGTCTAAGGTTTTTGTGAAGATTTATAAATCTTTGTAAAGGACTTAGAGTAGTCTCTGGTAGTTATAGTACTTACGTAATAATAATTTTAGTTTGTTATTGTTCTTATTGTTTTTTGAACAAGCTTTGTATGTTAAATTTAGTAGCAGTTTTTTTTTTTTTTTTGTAAAGTTGGGCTGATTATAGCCTTGACTTTTTCTCACCATGTTCTCTGTCTTAACAATGACCTTTGGGAGGGCAGACTACCAAAATCTTTTTCGCTGAAAACAGTACCACGTAATCATTGGAAATCATATAACAGAAAGGGAGAAAGTCAGCATTGGCTATTGGGGCAGCTTCATCCATCTTACGAGCCCACAACTTACTGACTCTCGTTAAACAGAGAAGCTGTCTCCTAAGCAGTAGGTCTCCTGATCCTTAGAAAATAAGAATAGAAGAATCATTGTCCAGGAAGCTGTCAAGCACCTTTCTGTGTCTTGTACAATTGTTACTGATCTAGGGAAGTAGAAGCTAGGTTAGAATCAGGATCGGCTTTGTGGGTATGCAACCTGTGCAACTGAATAGGGCCCCTGCCCCCTGCCTCCACAGTGGGTTTAATGCTCTGCTGTTGCAGTTCCGAAATTCTTAATATTATTTTGAACAAGGGACGTGCTGTTTTATTTTGCACTAGGCCTTGCAAATCATGTAGGTGGTCTTGGTTAGAATAATCCAGAATCGGGACCAAGAGCCCCTGAGGAACAAGTCAGTGGGGACTGCAGCCTTTTGGGGGAAGAGGAGGGGGAAGGGGAGGTGGAGGAGAAGTAAGAGGAGGAGGGGGAGGGGGAGGAGGAGAAGGAGGAGGAGGAGGTCTGACCCCTTGTGGTGGTGTCCAAGATTGCGTGCTTAAAACAGGCAGCCTGGACTTCCCTGGTGGTGCAGTGGTTAAGAATCCACCTGACAATGCAGGGGACACAAGTTCCATTCCTGGTCCGGGAAGATCCCACGTGCCGCGGAGCAGCTAATCCCGTGCGCCGCAACTACTGAGCCTGCGCTCTAGAGCCACAAGTACTGAAGCCTGCACGCCTAGAGCCCGTGCTCCGCAACAAGGGAAGCCACCACAATAAGAAGCCCGAGCACCGCAAATAGTAGGTCCTGACACATTGTGGCAAATAACATTGTTTACGTTATTGCTGCCCTGCAGTGCACCATCCATAGGTAACTTTGAAAAAAATAGATGAAGCTCTTTGTGTGAGTTGCATTATAAATTTTTCTATTTTCAGTGTCATCACCATACCTCATCTTTGGATGATCCAGGGGCCTTACACTAATTTCCCTGCTGGTAATCTCTTCCTTATATTAATCCAAGTAGCTTGGTGAACTTTCCCAGATCCATTACTAACTAGCCATGTGACCTTAGCACTTCCTTCATGTTTCTAAGTCTCAGTTCCCTCATCTCTGGAAAAGAGATGATCATGTTTACCTTGAAGGGCTATTAGGAAGTTTGAAGATAATACATGTAAAGCCCAAGGAATAATAGTGACTGGCACATAATACATGGTCAATAAAGTAGTATTTCTTATTATAAAATTACAAGATTTTAAGATTATATATGATTATATGTGATGTATGAATGATATACAAACAGCTTTCATCATGTTACTTCCCTGCCTCAAAAAAACCTTCAATGGCTCCCTATTGCCATGGAAGGTCAAGGCTCTGCATAATTTAGCCGCAATCTACATTGCCTGACTTCCCCCATTAGTGTTTTAAGAACTTCTAGAATACTAGTTGTGGTTGTTGTTTTTACTCTTTCTATATTGTTTCTTAAGGGCATTGGGAACCTCCTTGGCAGTAGAATTCTATGTCATCTCTCTAGTGCCCAGGAGAGTGGTGGGCATACAGTGTCTGTGTGGTTGTTGATTGCTGACCACAATGTATTTCAGGAATGTACTGTAACATTGCTTGTTTTCCATCTGTTTATACCTCTTGGCTCCTTCATAATTGGAAATGGATTATGATTTTGCATTTGAATCAGGAGGTGGAAAAAACACCCTTCCTTCATCTCCTGTTTTTGTTTTTGTTTTTTTTTAAACAGCCACTGTCACTCTCTATTGGGATTGTTTGTTTACATGTTTGTCTCCCCTTCTGAACTGTGAGCTCTGTGTAGGGCGGAACGGTATTTAATTCTCTTTTATACCTTCAATGACTGGCACAAATAAAAAAGACATTCATTAAATATTTGTCAAATCAATGAATATTGGAAAGCTCACATTTTTATGGCAGACAAGGGAGACAGTGGGAGCCTTCTTTTTACTGGAAAAACATTGTTTATTAGATCGGAATGGATCATTTAGAAAATATGCAGTTGGATATCTTTTACAGTCAAAGAAGAAAATCAGTATAAAATGCTTAATTAAAAGCAGAGGCTAACATTTCTCCTTGTAATGAAGGCAGAGTCGTGAATATTTTCCTTTCCTCAGCCCAGATGGGCAGGCAGCCAGGCTCAAAGACAGGGATGCAATGCAGACAGATAAGAAGATTTGACATTAGGAGGGCTGGGTCCTGGGATTACCCTGGGTCCATCTTTGCTTCAGTGTTTCTCCTCAGGGATGTTGCAAATTTGAAAGGCATGAACTCCTTTAAGATACTCCGGAGACATTGTCAACTCCGTAGGATATTTTGTTCTGTTACCTATGAAATTACCACTTGTTTGTGAACTTATAATGGCATGTTTTTCAGGAGTATGTTCTGAATTTGAGGTTAAAAGGTCCAAGAGGTGTGGGTCTTTTTTCTTGTTCTTCTTGGTGCTCCTGGAGGAGAACAGTGAGCGGAGGTGCTCTAGGATAGCAGCATTCAGCATCGTCTGGGGAGCTTGGTAGAAAGGCAGCATCTCAGACACCCCCCACTCATCAAATCAGACTCTGCATTTTACCAGGATTCCCAGGTGATTCATATGCACATTAACATTTTAGAAGCACTGCCCTGCTGAGAACATCTTTCTCATCCTTGAGGTTTGATTGTCTGGATGTTTGTAATTCTAGGGTGTAGCATGATCCTTGATCCCAGAACTGCCTTAAATCCCAGAACAGCCACCATGGAGGTATTACTTGACCCTTTTTAATCTTAGATTGTTTTCATCAGTAATATGTATATGTTGTGTGTTTTGCTAGTTTGTGTGTATGTTAAATGAAATAATGTAATGCTCAGCATGTGGTAGGAACTTAATAAATATTGATATTACTTGTTGCCGATACTACCTTTTAAATCTGGTTTTATTTTTTATATATTTTTATCAGATTATTTTATCCGAAACCTAATGCAAACAATTCAACTATTTATTATGATGGGAGAATTGCTGTGCTATCATTACTAAAATGTTGTAATTTTGTATTAACTTTGTCTTTTGCATGAATTAATCAGTGGTTAAAGAATCAATAGCTTCTGAACCCTTCTCACTTTTTTTAACCTGTTTTTGTATTTTTCTGCTCTTAACATGGACATGTGTTATGTAACTCTGTTTATGGCCATCATCTAGGTTTAAAATACGACTGAATCACTTATATTTTCTTTTTGAGGTTCCTTCCCCCCTTCATTCTGATGATAATAATTAAGCAGAAGTCTTTTTGTCTGCAGTAGTTAGACAGTTAATGAAAAAGGTCAGTTAAAGCAGGGAGTGAAGAAATAAAAGCAACCATTTTATTTCACTTTAATGCCTAGATGTCCATTCTTTTAATCTCATGGTTTAGGGCCAAGGCTTTTCCTTTGAGCCTGGGTCTGATATTTGGAGGTCCTCCTTTCATGTCCACACCTTACTTAAAATACATCTTCTATGATATCCAGTTTGGATTTCTCTAAAGTGGATTAGGAATTTAAAGACATGTAAAGCAATTCAAATGGAGAATTCTTGTACATATTTACCCCCTTCTCTTTTTATCCTTATCTTACAGTTAATACAGTGGGTCTTTTTTCTTAAGGGGGAGTTATTTTTATTTTACTTTTCCAAAGAATTTGACCTAGTTTTCGTAAAAGTAACAACTCTCTTTTCATACTCCTGTTTCATCAGTTTACATCCTGTACAAAGTCATAATTACTAAAAAAAAATATAAGTGTGTAATGAGCTTTGGGACCAAACTCTATTGATTCTCGTTAGAATAAAACTCAAGAAGTGGGCACAGCACGTGGCTTGTCCAGGAGCACCCGTGGACTGAAGGCAGATAGTTCATAGTGGGGATGGAGAGAAGTGACTAACCCAGTGAGTCAGTCGTGTGGGGTTGGTTAAAAAAAACTTCTGCATTTCTATTTATGTGCATGCTGCTTTACAGTTGTCAGAGCACTTCCAAATGGATTATCCCATTTAATTTTCACGATACTCTTGTGAAATAGGCAAAGCAAGAATTTAGAGGTGAGGAAATGGAGGTTCGTAGAAGTTGAATTCTGTGAATGGGAGTAAATCACTTCATTGAGGATGAGTTAGGAATAGAATTCTGATTTTTTGGAGTTGTCAACCAGATCTCTATCTATTCTTCTCTATTGCCTCTTTTTATGCAATTTTGAAAGCAGTGATGAGACTTCGGCTTTCTTCAGGTAATTACCATTTTCTTACAGCATTATGTTCATGCTATAGGGCCTGTCAGTACTAGTAATACACCGTGTATGGCAATGTTAGACAATAACAACCTAGCAATCTCTAGCAACCGACATATACACAAATAAACAGAAAGATAAGCAAAACCTCTGTGGACCAGTGCTGTCCAATAAAATTATAATGTGAGCCACATATGTAATTTAAAATTTTCTAGTAGCCACATTTAAAAAATAAGGAGAAACAAATGAAACTAATTTTATAGTATACTTTCTTTAACCTAGTATGTCTAAAATAATCATCATTTCAATATGTAATCAGTATAAAAATTATTGAGATATTTCACATTCTTTTTGTACTAAGTCTTCAAAATCAGGTATGAGTATTTTACATTTACAGCATGGTTCAATTCAGGTTTTCCACATTTCAGGTGCTCTGTAGCCACATATATGAGCAGCACACCCTTAAACTTTGGGGAAAGTGATTGTAACAAATACAGGAATGGGAGCACTTTGAGAGAAAAACTTCTAATATTGGGTTGGCCAAAAAGTTCATTCAGCGTTTTCCGTAAGATGCTATGAAAAACCCAAACAAACTTTTTGGCCAATCCAATACTTCGGGGCCATTCAGTTTACAGACAAATAGTTCTATAGATTTCAGTGGCTCATAATATTGGCTCCAAATAATTAAAAATAAGATTAAATGATTTACATCGTACCGTAATTAAGAGGGCAGAGTAGCATGTGAAATGCATGTTTTTAGAAACCTCCATTGAAAATTTTTTGAAATAAAGGTTTTACATATGACCCAGCAATTGTACCCTTGTACCTTTGTCCCAGATATATGAAAACTTATGTCCACAACAGCATTATTTGTAATAGTCAAAATTTGGAAACAATTCATATGTCCTTCAATGGGTGAATGGTTAAATAAAGCGTGGTACCTCTGTATCATGAAACAGTACTCAGCAGTAAGAAGAAATGAACGGTTGTTACGTGCAACAGTTTGGAGAGATGTCAAGGGAGTTATGCTGAATGAACAAAAACTAATCTTAAAAATATGTTTATATATCATTCTGAAAATAACAAAATTATGGAGACGACAAAGAGATTAATGGTTGCCAGGTGTTAGGGACTGGGCTGGGGATACTGGATGGGGGATGACTATGATGATAAAATGGTAGCATGAGAACCTTGTTCTGTATCTTGATTGCGATGGTGGTTACACGAATCTACATGTGGTGAAATTGCATGGACTATACATGCACACTCACAACTGAGCACACGTAAAACTGGTAAAATCTGAGTAAAGCCTAGGGATGTACCGAAGTCAATTTCCTGATTTTTCTCTTATGTTATAGTTATGTAGGATGTCACCACTGTAGAAACTTGTGGGAGGGGACATGAGACCTCTCTGTTCTATTTTTGCAGCTTCCTCTGAATCTACGATTATTTTAAATAAAAAAAGTTTGGCACTTGAATGAATGTTTAAGGCATATCTCATTTTATTGTGCTTTATTTTATTGCTCTTTGCAGGTGTGTTTTTTCAGATTGAAGGTTTGTGGCAACCCTGTGTTGAGTAAGTCTATCAACGTCATTTTTTTTTTTTTGTTACATCTTTATTGGAGTATAATTGCTTTACAATGGTGTGTATCAACGTCATTTTTCCAGCAGCATTTGTTTACTTCCTGTCTGTGTCACATTTTGGTAATTCTTGCAATATTTCAAACTTTTTCTTTATTATTTGTTATGGTGATTTGTGATCAGGATCTTTGATATTACTGTTGCAAAAAACTACGGCTCGCTGAAGGCTCAGATGATGGTTACCATTTTTTTTGCCATAAACTATTTTTCAATTAAGGTATGCACATTGGTTTTTGTTTGGACATAGTGCTATTGCACACCAAATAGACTACAGTATAATGTAAACATAACTTTTATATACACTGGGAAACTGAAAAATTCCTATGACTCGTTTTATTGCGATATTCACTTTATTGTGGAAGTCTGGAACCAACATGTGGTGTCCCCAAGGTATGCCTGTATTTCGAAAGCATCCTGCCCTGAACTCCTAGTGATGGGCCCTAGTGAAGCTGAATAAATGAAGTACACAGACCTTTGCTCAGGACTCCCTTTTCCATGCCTTCGGGGCTGGACTCACCTCTGTGCGGGGGGGTGTGGTCATGGCCCAGCTGCACACTCTCCCCTGCAAGGAGGCGCCCCTCTATTGATCACTGCCAAGGGCATTTTTGTTCTGGCTGTCTCTTGAGCTCACTGCAGTGGACAGTGCTAGCCCTGGGTGCTCATCCGAAGGCATCCTGAGGAGGCCTCTGGACCTGAATGTCCCCTGAGCTGACCCCACCTTGGGAATGCTGGAGACAGAGTCTTGGCAGTCGGAGACCTCGTCCCTCCTGGCTGAGCTCACGCTTCACGTTTTCGTATTAATGTGTCACTGGCTTTCAGCAGTTGCCTCTCAGTAATGCGGTTAGTCCCTGGGGAACATTCCGTAGCCAGATGAACTTTAATCCCTGAATGCTCCAAAAAGGAGGGTTCTTGTTCCTCTTTTGAAAATTCTGTTCCCCTATGAGAAAAGTGCATGATTTAATTAATGGATGAAAGAAAAGGGCCCAAACGGAGCCAGAAGGGAGTCAGCAGCATTGCCATCCACCTGCAGACACACAATAAGATAAAGGCAGCCCCTGATCAGGGAGGGGAAGGCCTGGAGGGGGAGGGCTGCAGCCCGGAGTTGGGAAGCCTCTGCTCCAGCCAGCCTGGCCATTGACTAAGTGTGACCTCGAAGCTCAGTTTCTGGGGGATTCTTTTTTTTTCATCCTTTAAAAATGGGGATGAGAATATAGATCCTTCCTACCTCCAGAAATGTGTAGATAACAGAAAGAGGAAAGGGGAAGGTCCACTGCAAAGTTGAAAATGCCCTACAGTGCAATCATTTATGATTGCTAATGATGCATTACCTAGAATGAAACTACCAAGTCAATTTAAGAGAGGAAAGATGGGAGGATATTTGTTCATGTTTCTTAAAAAAAAACAAAACAAAACAAAAAAGATGATCTCTTGGTAAAGAGTAGTAGTCTGTCTTTTCTTATAATGATAATAATAAAAATACAGTAGTGGTTGTCCATTCCTCTATAGGGGCATTTCTCAAAGTGCAAGATGCTCCTTTGAAATAAGTGCTCCTTAGCTTATAAGTAAGGCATGTTGGGCTGCTCTTTGGAGATTTATGATGAACATATTAAAAGGTCTTGCAACAAAGAAATCTGTTTGACTTTTGTTTAGTCCAGTAATTCCTCAGTTTATTATCCATGGAATCCCTGCCTGCCCCCCTGACTTTTTCTTAACTTTTTACATAGCTGGGTTAAGTACCCTGGAACTAGTATTCAGCTCAGCAAAACTTTGAACTGAGTTCTTGGGGGGTTAGCTTGTTTGTGCCTTTCATACGTTATAAATTTTGTAAATAATTTAGTTTTTCTTTCTCTACTTTGGCTTCAAGGAAACTCAGAGGAAGTTCATAGCTCAGCGTTAGCTTCTGTTTTAGAATATTGTGACCTTCCTATTTTTGTACTATATTTTCCTGGTTTTCTTGCCTTGTCTTATTGATATATTTACGGACGCTGACTTAAATACTTCTTATTATCTTATTTGTGTATTGTCAGCCACTTCAAATTTTCTCTGGGTTGAAGTGGGCTATGAATACAGATAAAGAAACAACAAACTGATAATAATATAAATAATCTAAAAAAGATGCTAACAAGTCTTTATTGAAGCACTGTTATTTGTCAGGCACTGTACTGGGTCCTGGGCATAAATGATTTCTTCTTCATTTGATCGAGGTGTTCCTTACTTTTATCCTAGGAAGTTTCAGATCTCAGGATTCCAATTTAGATTCTCAGAATCTTACAACTCGGAGGGACTTTTGAGAGCCTCCAACCTTAAGCAATAACCCTGAGGGAGGTGAAAGTCTAACCATCCAGGACAGATGGTCTTCTGAGACTCTCCATGGCAACCTGCAGCTAATCTCTGCCCTCCTGCCACTTCTGGGAAAATTGCTTTAGGGAAATGCTGTTTTAACTGGGGCCATGAAATCATTAATGACAGGCAAGGTGGGGTTTGGGTGGCTTGTGTTTGGAATATGGAGATTCAACGCCTGTCTCTCTGGGGGAAGCAGCAGCTGTGCGCTGGGATTATCTAGGACACTTTCTGCCTGATGAAAGAAGAGGGCAATGTCTTCTTCAACCCAGCGGGGCTTTGCAGGGCTCTCTCACGTGCTGAGCTGGTGCCAGCATTGGGCTGCTAGTTCCCCTGCCTTCATGTAGCCCAACATCTCATTCAAGATCTGTCCTGTGGGCATGAGTCAACTGATGCCATCCTTCCTCCTCCAGAGCCATTTCTGGCCGTCCTAGGCTTCAGAGAGCTTTTCCTCATTTGCCACCCGGCTTTGCAATTCCTTGCTGCATCATCTTTCCATGCATTAGTGCCCTCTGGACTCCTTGACTAGACTGGACCCTCCTGAGGGCAGGGATGATGCCATAGGCACAGTTGTTTCCCAAGTCCCAGGGCATATTGGTCCTGGGTGGGGTATTTACTCTTCCTACTGATTGACATCAACACACAGTTGCTAAACATCAGTAGAGGGCAGGGCTCCTAGCTGGCCTCTGGTGATACAAAGCTGCAGGGACACTTTTCAGGTTGTAGTAATAACTCTGAGCTCTTGGATTTATCCATCTATGCCTCCAGTACCTAGCACAGTGCCTGGCATATGGAAGTGTGAGAGGCTGCTACTTGTTCCTTCTAATGTTTGTGGCTGTTGTTCTCTTTCTCCTCCTGTTCCTCCCCCCTTCCTTCTCCTCCCCCTCTTCCTCCTTCTATAGTAATAGGAGCTTTCTCTGGACATGTTTCCCGGCTTTCCTTGCAGCTGAATATGGTCATGTGACCAGGTTTTGGCCAAAGGAGTGTGAACAGAGGTAATATGGTTTAACTTCTGAGTTGTGCTCTTAGAAGTAGACGAGTGGGCCATCTCTTACCCTTTTTTCTCCTCCTTGGGCTGGAATGTATGCAGGCCATCTTCAACTATATGAATAAAGGTGACACTTTCAGAATGGCAGAGCAATGAGCTGGATCCTGGGTCCTTGTCACCCCTGAGCTGTCATCCTAGCCGTGGACTGAATAACTGGACTTTTTATCTCAAAAAGGATGTGTATGTGAGAGACAAACTTCTATCTCGTTTAAGGTTTTGTAACTTTGGGTTTCTTGGTACAGCAGTCTAGTTTGTATTCTAATTAATTCAGTAATTCAGTGTTTAGTAAATGTCTGTTGAATGAATGAATGACTATCTGCCTTACCTTTATTACATTATAGTTTTAGCAGCAGTCAGTGCACATATTTATATTGAGAAGGAGTCTTTCAAGTGACTTTCATCTACATTTCATTGGCCAGAACTGTGTCAGATGTGTCTTTAGCTGCAGAGGGGACTGTAAATTTGAGTTTCATTCTCTAGTCTCTATATTTGAAGGAGGCAAAAAAGGGGAGGAATGAATGAACCAATCTATACTGCCTCTCAGTCACATATGGGAAAATTAGCTTTGACTTATGTTGTTTAGAACTACAGGACTTAAAAAAATTTTTTTTAATTAAAAGAAGAATATAAGCCACCTAATTTGAGTATCGCCAGGAAGAGATATAGTTCTTATCCCAGATGAACCGGATTCTAGGAAGATAAGATGTCTTCAAAAGAATACAGATAATTATCAGTAGGGACCCTGGGGCTAGATGTGGTCATCTTGTCATACAACTTGATCCATGGCCACCTGGAACTGACTACAAAGGGATATTGATGTGAGGCCACCTGCTGTATTCAGTGTCTTAAATGCTTTCTTTGGGGCCGTAGCCAGTCCCAGGTAAGGCCTGGCCATCCCAGAGTCTGCAGGTAAGCTGGAAAAGGTAGTGTCAGAGCGGTCAGAAACGTTCAGCAGATACTTACTGAACACTTCCGTGTACCAGCCAAACTGGGCTCTGGGGACCTAGAAACAAGCTCTCTGCCATCTAGAGGGAGATGGAGAGGCAAAACTGATGATTACAGTGTAATGAAGGCCACGTATAGAATGTCTATACATATTGGAAGCAGAGGAGAAAACAAGACAGAAGGTCTTCCAGGAAGAGCAGCAGGAAATACCTGGAGCTGAAATTTCTCTATTTCAGTGCAAAAGAGACTCCAAAACAGTGGATCTCAAATACCTGGTCTGCTTCCAAATTGTGTCTGAATTAGTATCTTGTGTGTCACATATGCATTGTGCTTGTTACTCTGTGGGGAATGTTTCAAAGCAGTCTTGAATTGAGGCACTGTCCCCCTCTGTGGCTAGGATAGGCACTTCAGAAAATCTGAGACCACTTCCCGTCTGACTCCTGGGCCCTTCCTCCCATGGAAGGGCCAAGTTTCATCAAATGAGTTTTTCGTCTTTTAACTAAAGAGAGAAAGTTGCTCATGAGTATCCTTCACTTCAGGCAGTGAGTATGGAATCTGGAAAATATCTGGGTAAGAAAATCTTGGTAAACTAAAATCATCTGCTTGTACCTTTCCAAAGGCAAGAATACATTGGACATTTAGCTTTTTAGACTTTAGATATTCTTAAAGCAAGGCACACAAAAAGATCAAAGAAGTTGCTCTGAGATGCTGACAAAGAAGGTACACAGAGTTCAATGCTGGTTAACTCATCTTACCAGGGGAAATTTCAGAAAACAAAGAAAACTCATCAGCGGTTTAACTCACCAACAGTTGGATTCCAATGCTACAAACAGACTGGATGCAGGCAACTTGCCCAGGTTCTGCGGAGTTTAAAGCCGGGTGTTTGTGTAGGGGAGGAAAAACATTCAAAATTTTTTCAGGAAAAATGTATTCAGTTAAGACAAGAGAAGCCCATTTTGAGAACGTAGTGCATATGTTCATTTTATAGGTGTGTTGGGAAATTATCAGCAGGTGAGTGGATTTGGTCCCAAAGCCTTTGGGTTGATTCGGACGAAGAATGTTGCTTCTTGGGAAGCGTCCAGAGGAGTCAAGAGATATTTTGGGAACATTCTCTAGTCTCCTTTCTGTTGATGCCTTCCCAGTTGTCTAGCCCTGAATCTCTTCTGTGAGTTAGGAAATCACGCAGAAGTAGAAGGTGTGCTTCATTTCTTTACTTGACTCTGTGTCCAGAACCAGTGCTGAGTTCTGGAGATAAAAAGACACAGTTCTAGCCTTTAAAGAACTCAAAAGTGGGGGTGGAGACCCATCCATATCATGTAAATAATGTAATGTAGCACAATAAATGGTATGTAGTGTTGTGGGTTTGGAGGACAGTTAATTACCTTGAGGACATCATAGAGAAGATGGATTTAAGTTTGATGCTGAAGAGTCTTGAAGGTGATTTCCAGGAAGAAGATGAGGAAAGGACAGGCCACGTGGAGGGATCAGCCTGTGCAAAGGCACAGAGGCGTGAGACAGATGGCACCCCTGGGGGAGTAGCTGGTGGTTCGTTTAGCTGGAGGAAGGGTTTGGGGAGGCCCATGGAGGGTGCTTTGGGAGGTAATGCCAGACTACAAATGGCTTGATACCCTAGCCTAGGAAATCTAAACTTAAACTTTTAGGAGGTAAGTAACTTCTCTGTAGGAAAATAACTGTAAGTGATAGTTATACATTATGTTTGCTAAAAAAAAGCCAGGACTTCAGGACTCACAGGTACTGTCTGGTTTCTTCTTGGTTCCAATGTGTTGTCAGAAACCCGAATCGTGCCTGAAAACTGACCCTAAGAGAGACGGGAAGTGCTGAGAGGCTACAGAACCAACGGACTATACAAGGCTGTGGGATTGAGGTTAATATATAATTTGTTTTAACTTGGGTGAATGTAGGTTGGGGAGAGTGGCAGGAAGATAAATTCATGCTCATCTGATTGTAATCGTGTGACTTGAGCACCTCTTCCTTTAAAATGGGTTGGGCATAGAAAGGGATGAACATGCCTTCAACAGGGCAGTGCCTGAGAAATCTGGATGAGGACTGGCCGGGAGCTGAGCTGCCTGTTGCTGGAAACCCCCTGAAAGGACAGAAGTTAATGACCAGCGCTCCTAAAACTGTCAGATAGGTAATTGATTGTGAGAAATCGGTCCAGGTGTTGAGGTTACTTTTTAAATCAAGATTTTGTGTCTCCTCAGAGAGTCAGTTGTCATGAAACCCCCTTTGGCCAAGGAGAGCCTTGTGGCCTGTCCTTTTTGCTAAAATCCCGCAGGCTTCTGTGAGCAGCTGCTTTTGGTAGACTTTACAGGGGAACCCCTCCATCCTCCATCTTCATTTTTTCCATCTGGAAAAGAACACTGAGGTGGAATAGGAAGGACCCTGGTCTTTGGGACTGGAGGCTGGGTTCTAACTCTAGTTATGCTGGTTGCCTAGTGACTGGGGACACACAATGGCACTTCTTTTCTCTGGCCCTCAGTCTCTTCATCTGTGAGGTGAGGGCACTGGAAATGCAAGGTTTGTCATGACTCTGACAAGTTAAGGTTGTGCCTGCCTTCATGGCCTGTTTTGGGTTCCCTGCACTCACCGAGTGGCAATGATCTAGAAGGGTCTGGATGGCTCAGGCAGTTGGCATGGGAAGAACTGCCTTACCTTTGGCTCTGCCTCCTCAGGTCCAAGTTGGAATCAATTTCAATAAATAAAGAAGGCTTTCAGGAAGTAAAACCAGCCTCTTTTAGATTAGGAGCTGGCAAACTAAAGCCTCCTGGCCAAATGTGGCCTGTGGCTTGTTTTTATAAATAAAGTTTTATTGGAACACACCCACACACATTCATTTACACATTGTCTATGGGGGTTTCTGTGCTACAATGCCAGAGCTGAGTAGTTGCAACAAAGACTGTATGGCCTGAAAAGCCTAAAATATTTACTATGTGGCCGTTTATACAAGAATTTTGCTAATTCCTATTTAGATCATAAGCTCTAGGAGGGCTGGGGACATAGCAAGCACTCAATATGTTTTGGCTGAATGAATGAATGAATGAGTGGATGGATAAATGGAGAGAAAAATCTGAATTTATTAGGTACATAACTTTACAATCAACTTTTGTGACACACTTCAGGTCCCGGTTTCCCTTTAAATAAAATAAGAACAGGAATACTTATGAAATAGGCAGTACTTAGGAGGATTATTTCCCATAATACAACTTGGAGTGTTTAAATGCTATTAAAAATATAACTACCATCTATTAAGCTTTATATGTGTTGAGCACTCTTTGAAGGGCTTTATTTTTATTACCTCATTTAATTCTTATGACTGCTTACTAAGAGGGAGGAATTACTGACCCCGATTTATAAATGTAGGAATTCAGCCCAGAGAAGCTAAGTCATTTGCCAAGGTCACACAGCTGGGAAGGGATTGAGCTGAGTCCAACTCCAGTGTGACTGCCTCCAAAGCCTTTCCACCGTGCCCCACTGCCTCTGAGTGCTGTTAAGTGTTCCTGCCCCCTTCTTAAATAGGAGAAGCAGATATTGGTCTCGAGGGGGTTTCAAGATATGAAATAGTAAAATGAAAAAGAAAAAGATTGGTTTTCAATTTTTTTTCTTGTTTTTTTTTAATTGAAGTTTAGTTGATGTACAATATTGTATAAGTTACAGGTGTACCGTATAGTGATTCACAATTTTTAGAGGTTATACTCCATTTATAGTTATTATAAAATATTGGCTATATTCCCAGTGTTGTACAATATCTCCTTGTGGCTTATCTTATACGTAATAGTTTGTACCTCTTAATTTCTTTCCCCTATATTGCTCCTCCCTCCTTCCCTCTCCCTACTGGTGACCACTAGTTTTTTCTCTATATCTGCAAGTCTGTTTCTTTTTTGTTACATTCACTAGTTTGTTGTATTTTTTAGATTCCACATATAAATGATATCATACACTATTTGTTTTTCTCTGTCTGACATATTTCACTTAGCATAATACCCTCCAAGTCCATCCATGTTGTTACAAGTGGCAACATTTCATTCTTTTTTATGGCTGAGTAGTATTTCATTGTGTGTGTGTGTGTGTGTGTGTGTGTATACACACACCACATCTTCTTTATCCATTCACCTGTTGAGGAATCACATTCCCTGACATCAGATTATACTACAAAGCTACAGTCGTCAAAACAGTATGTACTGGCACAAAAACAGATTCATAGATCAATGGAACAGAATAGAGAGCCCAGAAATTAACCCATGCACTTATGGCTGGTTAATCTATGACAAAGGCAGCAAGAATATACAATGGAGAAAAGACAGTCTCTTTAGTAAGTGATGCTGGGAAAACTGGGCAGCTACATGTAAAAGAATGAACTTAGAACATTCTCTAACATCATATACAAAAATAAACTCAAAATGGACTAAAGATCTAACTGTAAGATCAGAAACCATAAAACTCCTAGAAGAAAACATAGGCAGAACACTCTTTGACATAAATCGCAGCAATATTTTTTTTTGATCTGTCTCCTAAAGCAAAGAAAATAAAAGCAAACATAAACAGATGGAACCTAATTAAACTTAAAAGCTTTTGCATAGCAAAGGAAACCACTGACAGAATGAAAAGACAACCTACCAAATGGGAGAAAATATTTGCAAATGATATGACCAATAAGGGGTTAATATCCAACATATATAAATAGCTCATACAACTCAACATCAAAAAAACAAACAACCTGATTTACAAATGGCAGAAGACCTGAATAGATATTTTTCCAAAGAGGACATGCAGGTGGCCAACAGGCACATGAAAAGATGCTTAACACCGCTAGTCATCAGGAAAATGAAAATCAAAACCACAATGAGATATCACCTCACACCTGTCAGAATGGCTATCATCAAAAAGACAAGAAATAACAAATGTTGGCGAGGGTGTGGAGAAAAGGGAACTCTAGTACAGTGTTGGTGGGAATATAAGTTGGTGCAGCCACTGTGGAAAGCAGTATGCGGTTTCTCAAAAAATGGTTTTCAAATTTTTTAACCTTTTAAATAATTTAGAAAACAATGAGGTTGCTCATCATTAAAAGCACACTTTAGAAAACTCTCCTTAAAATTCAGCTCAGTTATATGGAGAAAGCTAAGTAAAAGATCATGTTTCTCCCTTGGAAAGACAAATTTTGCTAAGTTTTAGGGATTTGGAAATTTTTCATTTGTTTAGCAATGTTGTATGTAGTGGTAATATGCATTTAAATGCTGCCTTGTTCTAGAAACCTTTTGCCGCATTTGAAAGGACCTCCCTCAGAACCCTGTGCCCAGCACACAGCAGACATTCAATAAATGTTGGTTGAATGAATGAATGAATTAATTAATGCATTCCAGCACTTCATACATACTGCCTTCCAGTATAATTGGATGCGTGTGTGTGTCCTTATTATTACAGAGTGAGCACCAGTGCCCTCACCACATCCTTGTACCCCTACAGAACCTACCTACCACAGTGCCTGGCACTAAACAGATGCTTAATAAACATTTGTGGCATTAAAGTGATGGGCAGTCTGTGCCCCCAAAGCTTTGGGGACTTAGTGAATGACATTTCAGAAGCTAGTGTGAAGATCAGATGGACTTCTCTCTGTATCAGAGGAATGATTTAAACCCACAATTATATTGAGGGTGAAAAGTCCAATAAACAAAGGCAAAAAGTATTTGTTGCTTTAGATAGAAATCGTATTTGTTTCTTTTATTCTGGAAAATATATTTATGAAAGGTCATTGAGCTTGCGCTTTTTTCCCCTACTTAGTTGTCACTTTGTGGGTTTAACATATATACTTAACTTTTAAATGAAACTTTCGTAATACATGTGGCCCTGAATCAGGATTTTTTCCCCATCTGCCCATTCTGTTGCTAGTTTATCTCTTTTCTGATTTACATACGACCCATTATTTTGTGTGCTGTTTTGGATTGCTGAAGCAGCAACACCTGAAACAGTTCCCATGACCATTTTAGCTTTGGGGAGTCAGGCAGCTGCCCTGGGACTGTCAGGTCAGGGTCAAAAATGCTCATCTGCTTTTGTTTCCATGGAAGAAGTTGTCCTGGAGCTCTGGACAGACACAGGTATCTTCTGTGCCCTTCAACAAACACGACAAGCAGGCAAAGTCATGCCTCACAACCTTAGCCTGGGGTGACCCCTTAAAAATATGTTCCCCAGGTTTTTCACATACTCTTTTTTTTGCTTGTTGAGCTTGCCTATGATTTTATGCAACTCCTTTAAAACACAAATGCAGCTATTCAGGTTGCTTAAAGGATCAGGGCAGTGGCCAGTGCCTTTTTGCAGCCTCCTACTACTTCTGTATTTTACTGGAATGTCTCTATTCCCCTCAGCTAGGAGTAAGGATCTACTTTGCCCAGATCCCCCCTCTCCACCAGCCTTTTTCCTCTCACTTAATTTGTTTCCGCCTACAGCTTTGATCTCTTTGGAAAAAAAGCACCAGGGCACTGGAATATTATTACTAGCCTCTGTTTATTTTTACATATGTACTATAATTGGTGGTTGGTCTTTTGGCCAGCCTGATACCACCTGACCCTCAGCAGCCCTAGTTCCTCCAGGGCATTCTGTGGGAGAAAAATTAGTTTTACCCATTTTTTTCACTGATTTGGTGAGAGTCTCCAAGTGATGATGACTTTTTGGGTATGGAAAAAAGCAGAGCCAAGGGAATACCAGTAATTATGCTAATCTGAGAGCATTAAATCTTCAAATATTATGCATTTTTGGATAAGTAATTCTGTTGTTTTGTGGTGGTTGTCTTTTTGTTTCTTGGGTGGTGGCCTGTAATTTTGTATTAAGGAAAAATGCCTAATCCTTCTATGTTGACTTGCTGTGGAAATAGGACTGGCTTTTTTGTTGTTTTCTTTTGTGTGTGTGTGTGTGTGTGTGTTTGTGTGTGTGTGTGTTTGGCGTGTTTGTGAAAGGAAGCTAGGAGGATGTGTGGGTCTAATAATATACTACTTTGTGTATGAAGATGAAACTAATAATAATAATAGTTTTGTCAGGGGTGAAAGGCTTCTAACTTTCAAAGCATAATTCCTTTTATGAACTTATTTTATCAGTCAAGGTGATTTCAGCTACTTTCCCTACGTGATGATAGGTCTGTGGGAGCTTATCTGACTGTGCAAGTGAGTTTGAGAGACTCCATCCCAGTGGTTCTTAATCAGGGGGGAGTACAGAGTCACCTGGGGGCCCATTATAAATTATCCATGCACAGATCCTACCCAGGACCTACAGACACAGACAGTCCAGAGGGAGGGGAGACCTGCTCATTTGGAAAAAGCTTCCTGGGTGATTAAGGGCCACCGCATCAGTCCACTCCCTCTATTGGACCCCTCCGGGAGTTGTGGTCATCTGTCGTGGGTAGGGGGTGGGGATGCCATGCCATCTGTGACTGGAAGCCAAGGAGAGTGATTACTAATCTGGGGATTATGTAGAATCCACAATGGCAGTCACTCTTGGAAGCTGGCCACAGGCAGAACTTTATTAACTGTTCTAACCATTGAATGTTTGTATTGTGCCCAGTGACTGTCCATAGAGGGTCCTTGCATATACTGTCTCATGTAACCATTTAAACCAGTTCCATCACCAGAGGAATGTGTTAGCAGCCCCTTGAAAGAAAATGAGCTTTCAGCTCGATTCAGGAGATGTGGTCTGAGGAGAGCGATTTAATGGATTTTCACCAATCAGGGTTTCTTGAACCTCAGTTTCTTTGTCCATGGTATGGGGCTAATGCTCTGCGCCTTACCGGACTGGGGAAGAAGTAAGAGTGATGGGCTCAGGTGCTGCCTCTGTTCCATGCAAACCTTACGTAGCCTCCCTGTGTATCCTTGTCTTCATTTGCAGGATGAGGCTAAGAATGCATACCTTATGGGCTTGTCGTGAGGGCTGCATGTGGTACAGTAAGAGAAACAACTTGCATTCTGCTTGGTACATGGCAGATGTTTAATCCATGGCAGGTATCTTCCTTGTTGCTTTGTATTAGAGGTCCATGAGGATGGCAGGGGTGTGTTTTGCACAGCTGTCATCCTGAACAGTTCTGCCTAATGCCCTGCACTCCTGACAGTTGTGAAGCAAATGATGGTCATAATAACAGTAGAAAGAGCTCCCTTTTACTGAGTGATTTTATTGAGTACCAGGCACTGTGCTGGGCATTGGGCATACCATGGGGAGAACAATATGGACATGGTTCCTACCTCATTGAGCTTAACAACAAGAAGGCCCTAAAGAGAAAGTTTTCAAAGCATTACTCTTCTCTGTGTGTATAAGAGGAAAGCTTTAATGTGATAGGATGGCTTCTAAATCTGTATTTCATAACATAGTGGGTAGAGTGTGGAACGTGTCTACTGGGAGGAAACTGGAGTTTTGCATTTCCTGCCTGCTTCTGCTTTTGAATTTGTGGCTGTAATGCTCCCCTGCCTGAGGTTTCGGCAGTTAATATTTCCCAGGGCAGCATGATGTAAATGCCCCGTGGTCTGTACATACTAGAAGGATATACCCAGGGCAGAGTAGGGGGAAAGGACCATTTTCAAGGTCTCACTTGAAGAACTTTGTTGAGTCTTAACTTGAATTTCTCCCCATCTCCTTCCTCAAAAGTTCCTAGTGCTTGATACACATAAACCATGCCAATGTTTTGGAAGATTCAGGTTTGGCCACCGTAAATTGGTTCATATTTCCAGCAGGGCAGTTATTTAATTTCCTGTTGGAAGTCTACAAATGTTGGCACTGTTCACTCTTTGGCAAAGGACCAAAACCCAGTACAGTATCATTAGCATGCTCTGGTGTATAGATTAAAGCACGATTGTCTTTAATAAGAGGCCATCCCTGTTTAGGATGGGGCTTGGGGGCTGCAAGGGCATGGGGAAGCATAACCAAGCTTTCTAATCAAAACCAAAGTGTAGTAAGTGGGACTCACTCAAGAGAAGGGTTAGGAGGAGGGCAGAACTCTGTTTTCTTGTCTCAATTTCATTTGTTTGGGTTATTTTTCTCTAGGCCCTGGGAGAGTTTGGGAGGCTGAGGCTGGCCAGGTTTGTGCCATGTCCTCATGAAGGCCTTGTGCTTCCTCCTGACCCCCTCCTCTCTTTTGGCTGTACTGCTCCTGGGAGCCACCCACCTCCAGAGGGCCCAGGGAAGACACATGGAGTGTCTCCACAGAGCCCACTGTAATAATTGAAATGTGGTAGAGCCGGTATTCATTGGTATTCACTGAGGCTTTGAAATGGGTGAGGCACTTTACATATGTTCTTTCCAATCTCCACAATAACCTTGTGAGATATGAATTATTATTGATGCATTGAGGACGAGATTGTTGAGGTGCAAAGAGATTAAGTTACCTGTAGCCAGTGAGTATCTAAGCTGGGGTTCGAACTCAGTTTTATCTCTTTGAAAGGTTCTTACTCTTTCCGTATGCTGTATCTATATCCTAGTAGGGTTCTGGGGAAAGAAAAGGTTCGGGTTTTTGGAGGGAAGGGTGAGAAGTTTGAAAATGTGCCTGGAGCAAATTTGAGATGGAGCTTGGAGGATTATTTCTAGATGCTTCTTACCATGTTAGCTCTGTCTTTCATTAGCAGGGATCCTTCAGTGTTGGCTCCTTGGTAGACTCAGCACAGAGACGTATTTTTTCCCCTCCAAACATTGTATCATGAAAAATGTCAAACATTGAAAAGTTGATAATGGTGAATATTTAAATTCTACTAATTCTTCTTCTCTTCTCTGTGGCAGACACCATGCTAACTGCTTTTTCACCTTATCTCATTTATTCTTTCAGCATTCCCAATTTATAGATGAGCAAGCTGAGCCTTATAGAGGTTAAGTTCCTGAGTTTCTATAGTTAGTAAATTGCATAGCTGGGATTTGAAACTGGTGCGTGGAGACAGTGGTGTGATTTCTTTGCATTTCACTGTATTCTTCTCGGTGTTTCTATTCTTCTTCAATATCATGTTATTTAGAAAATCAGAGTCTAGATGGGGTGTCCTAGAAGGTTACTAATAAGGCAAACTTGCTAAAGCCCCATAAACTGAAGGCTTCCAGAAGCTTCCAAGAGTCTTTGGGGGGCAAGACCTAGTTCCTCTGAGAATCTTCGCCAGACTTCCTCCAGGGAAGGGGCAGAAGTTCTGCTCCCCCCAGAGAGGCCTTTGGAGTTTTTTATGATTGACTCACATCGTCCTTTCACCCGTTAAAAAAATCCAAACTCTTACCTTGGGTCATAGGTCAGTTAATTTTTTAATGGTGGGATTATCTATGGCCTCCTCAGACCTACAGACAAGACATCTTTCTTTCCTGGGGTAGAAGATGGCATTTGTAGGCACTGAGTCATGGGAGCAAGTACAACTGTGTATGTGCCTTTTGTAGGGGACCACGTTTGAAAGGTAATTGGTGCTTTTGGCATATTTATGCTTGAACCTGCTTCATTGCTGATTGGATATGCCCTTGAGCAAGTCACATAACCTTCCTAAATTCTGGGCCTCCCTGCAACGGCAATTATTGTCAGGAGGATAGAGAAAATGTACAGGTAGAGTTCCTTCCATCAGAAAATTTAATCTTCTTAAGGAGTCAAGACACATATCCATGAAAAAGATGCTGCTGAAGAGGTAGGGCATAGCATAGACAGGAATTGCTCTAGAAAGGCAGCAACGAGACAAAATAACTACTGGTTGGCATAGTTGAGGGGAGGAAGAGAAAGTGCCTGGGGCGTAAAGTTGGGTTCAAATCACAGTGCTGTCACTCATTAGGTGCATAATTTTAGACTCTTTGGTCCTCAAGTTTTCATCATAAAATGGAGTTAATAATACCTTATCATAATATCATTGTGAGGATTAAGCTTATGTAACATAGGTAGAGCTCCTAACATAGTAGTTCACAGCAGTTGGCAATTAAGAGATATCTTTTAGGAGTAGGAAATGGGAAAACTGAGGTAGGTCTTGACACCTGAATAGGACTTGGATATGTGAAATGACTCAGTTCTGAAAGTATCTTACAAATTACTCTATTATCAAGAAGCATGGTTGAAACCCCAAACTCTTCCTTCTCTTAATAAGGCAAATTTGTTTGCTTAAATATGTTTACTTGTTTGGTAAAATGCCATTGGTAAGATGTCAAAATGTCCGACAGTTGGGAGTTCTTCCCCCTGCCACCCGTACCCTGCAATCTGCTGTATTTTTCTACACACCTGTTTGGTTATTTAATGAAATCTATGCCTCTGTACTGCCACAGGCACAAAGAACCAGTGTTGAGTAAGAATCATGTTGGAAATTGAGGCTGTAATTGCACTATTGAAAATCTTTTTCTTTTGCTTTGTTTTTAGTTGAGAGGTCAGGGGGAGGAAAATTGCCCCAGAAGAATCGAAATCCTGGTCTAGCACTTTGAGAGAGTGCATTTTTTTCCTCTCTTTCTTCTATCCTACATTGTGGTCATTTCCACTGTCTGTAGATTAAGGTTTGATGTGAATTTTGAGTTTAGCTGGAATTAGTTCTTTTATGGCCTTGAGGAGTGTATGGATAAAGAACTTAAAACATACCAGGGGTTGACAGTAAAGTTCAAAGGTCAAATGAGGTTCTAAATATGTCACTTTCTTGGAGTGGTTCTGTAGTGGTAGTATTAGAACTTTATAAACATTTTCTCGTGTAATCTTTCTAAGAACCCTTTGTTATAAGATAGGTATTATTGTTCAGTGTTATTAAGTCATTTGTTCATTTCTTGATAGGTATTGTTTTTATTACTATTGTACAGATGGGGACAGAGGGGACACAGATGAGGGAATAATTTGTGTGAGGTGATGCAGCTAGGAAGTAGCTGGGATTTGAACCCAGGTCTCTGACTCCAAGCCCTTCCTCTGAATCTCAGTGGAATACACTCTTCCCATTACAGGCTTCTCTTCTGTAGTAAGTAATGCTTGCTTGTGCTTTGTAAGGAGCCCCTGGGAGCAGAGGAAGGGGAAAGAGGACTTCTTTGTATTCACTTTTCATCCAACTAAGCCTTTTTATGCTCAAGTTTATAACGAGGAAAGAAGCACCAGAACTACCATGTGTTAAGTACTCCTTTTGTGCCTGGATCAGAGCAAGGTGATTTGCACAATTCTCACCTTGAACCAGGATATCATTATCCTTATTTTATTGATGAGCTTCAAAAAAAAACAAAAACAAGTACCTTCACCCCGGGAGAACATGCTGGTGTTAAGATTTGAATACGGGACTTCCCTGGTGGCGCAGTGGTTAAGAATCTGCCTGCCAACGCAGGGGACACGGGTGTGAGCCCTGGTCCGGGAAGATCCCACATGCCGCGGAGCAACTAAACCTGTGTGCCACAACTGCTGAGCCTGTGCTCTAGAGCCCACAAGCCATAACTACTGAAGCCCGTGAACCACAGCTACTGAAGCCTGTGCACCTAGAGCCCGTGCTCTGCAGCAAGAGAAGCCACCGCAATGAGAAACCCGTGCACCGCAACAAAGAGTAGCCCCAGCTCGCCACAACTAGAGAAAGCCCGAACACAGCAACAAAGACCCAACGCAGCCAAAAATAAATAAATAAAATAAATAAATTTATATTAAAAAAAAGATTTGAATACAGGTGTTGAGTACACCATCTTGTCTCCCTATCCAGTTTTTAATTACCTCTGCATGACAATCACATGATGGTGATTGTGGCTTTAATTTCAAAGACCTTTTAGATTGTTGCATGGTTGAAATATTTGGTATCTATTGGAAACTGCCGAAACTTTTTACTGCTACATTTGGAAGAAAGTGGCAGTGAGTTGACGTGTTCGTGATTCAGGACTTCTGGGAAACTGAAAGCACCCATGTATACTTATTTTGAGTCAATATGTTGCTAACGATTCTGGCCCAAAAGGAGAGATATCTGTCCTCTGAAATTGAATGCATGTCTCTCAGTGGCTTACCCCAGCAGGGAGCCAGTTATTACATAAGCTGAATACCAGGTCCGTGGATTTCCCTGGCCTGAAAAAGAAGCAGCGTCTGCAGTTATGAGGAAAACAGAAAGACCCATTTCTCTGTGGAGTGATATTGAACAGGCGGCTTCAGCCATGAGGATATTCTGGCCAGAGGAAAATGTAGCTTAAGAAAAGCCCCAGCTGGTTCAGGTAACTTAAGCCTAACTATTCATGAAATATTATCTGACAGCCTCCCCCTCCCCAAGTGGCAGGGGACTGAGTCAGAATTGCTCCAGGAACCTGTGTTCTCATTTTGGCATTATAGGTTTACCCACTTTATGCACTAGTTTTGAGAAAAGCTGTATTTAGATCAAACCTTTTTTTTTTTTTTCTGTGAACATAAAAGCATTTAATAAACGTACTGGGAGGCTTGCTGTGATGAATCCTGTTATTAAGAAATTAACCAACACTGGGCTTCCCTGGTGACACAGTGGTTAAGCATCTGCCTGCCAATGCAGGGGACACGGGTTCGAGCCCTGGTCCGGGAAGATCCCACATGCCGCGGAGCAACTAAGCGGGTGCGCCACAACTACTGAGCCCGTGCACCTAACGCCTGTGCTCTGGAACAAGAGAAGCCATCGCAGTGAGAAGCCCGCGCACCGCAATGAAGAGTAGCCCCCCGCTGGCCGCAACTAGAGAAAGCCTGCGCACAGCAACGAAGACCCAACGCAGCCAAAAAAATAAAAATAAAAATAAATAAATTAAATATATAAATTAAAAAGAATGTTAAAGTAAAAACGGCATGCCTTTGCCGCAGGCCCTAAACAGTTTAAAAAAAAAAAATTAAGTAACACTGATTTCTAAATGAGGGCTTTCACATGTGTCCAGCACTGTGCTTGCTGATGTGGCAGATACGGACAGATGAGACATGTAAAACACTAGAATGGAAGCTCCACGAAAGCAGGGATCTATTTTGTTTATTAATGAAATCTTGGTATTTGGAAGAGTGTCTGGCACATAGTGGATGCTAAATCGTTATTTGTTAAATGAATGAGTATAGGTTTCTGCCTCTAAGAGCTTACACCCTTAATTAATTAACGCTTATAACCTAGTTTGTTTGCATTATAATTAATTAATTAATATCAATGAGTAATTTAATTCCTTTATTCTACTCGTGTGAGTATCCTGGAGTCCTCAGTCTTATCTTTAATTACTGTTATTATTTTAATTTTGTTTAAAAATTAAACCAGTGATGTGTTTATTGTAGAAAATGAGAAAAGAGCAGATAAGTAAACAGAAAAATAATGAATTAATAATTATTTTCATTTAAGCTTATAGCCTTCAAAACTTTTTCTATGTAAATAAACATTTTTTTTTAAAAAAATGGGCTCATCCCCTTGCAAGTTGATTTTATGACTTGCTTTTTCCCTTACTTATCAGTGTTACTGTGAGCAACTTTCTATATCAGAATACTTAGCACTCAAATAATCAGTTTTTAATCATTGCAAAATTTAATATTATGTGTGATTATATCACAATTTTCTTAAGCCCTATTGTTAGACATTAGGTTTTTTTCCCCTTTCTCTCTCTTTCTAGTTTAAACAATGCTCTGATTGTCTGTAAATTTTTCCGCATATCCATGATGATTTTCTTGGCAATAATTCTTAGAAGTGGAATTACTGGGTCAAAGGTCAAAGGCTTTTGATACATGTAATCACATTGCTCACCATAAACACTGGGAAAATGCATACGCCTCTCTATTGAAAGAAAGTGTTTTTTCCTTTACCTATATTGACACTGTGTATTGTCATTTTAAAATACTTGACTGTCTTCTAGGTTAAAAAAGTGAACATTATTATTGTTGATGTCCAGGTACCTTTGATTTGCTAGTGATGTTAAACATCTTTTTCATATGTTTTTGGGTCATTTGTATTTATTCTTTTGCGAGTTACCAGTGTCTTACTCAGAAATTCATGAGGATAGATCTTCTTTTCTTGGACCCTCCTGACCCAAATGGGACTTGCTATGGCACTTATGCCACAGTTAGACCTCAAGAACTGTTGACTTCATTCACCCATCTACCCATCCATCCATGCATCGTTCATCTACCCATCTATTTATTTGTTGATTTATTCGACAAGTATTGAAGACTAAGTAGGTGCCAGGCAGAGAAATACAGGCTTATAATTGAAAAGAGTGCTTTGAAAGTTTTTGATATTGTTGCTCTCAGCTACAAATCCTATATTTTTAGGAAAGACCTTAATATGAATTAATGCAATGAATGACTAATCCAAAAGTTTTTTCCCTAATTAATTTTCTTTAGGATAATAGAACTGAGTTTGGCTTTTCTAAGCACCCATCAGGGGTAGGTAGACAGAGGCCAAAAAACTTTTTCTGTAACGGGCCAGATAGTAAATATTTTAGGCCATGTAGTCTCTGTGGCAACTACTCAGCTCTGCTCTGAAAGTGCAAAAGCAGCCATAGACAGATAAGCCTGGCTGTGTTCCAATAAAAGTTTATAGCCACTGAAATTTGAATCGCATATAACTTTCACATGTCACAAAATATTCTTCTTCTTTAATTTTTTTCAATTATTTAAGAATGTAAAAACCTTTTTTAGCCTGTATGTCCTATGAAAATAGGCAGTGAGCTGGATTTGGTCTGGATTTGTAGTTTGCCAACCCCTAGAGTAGAATGCTTTAAGGCAGAGAGGAGCCATCCTGGTTTTGCAAATTTGTTACAAACACCCCCATAATTCATGAAGGGAGAACAGAGTTGACTTTAGCTGGGGCTGGGGAATATCCTGACTCTTAGTGATGTGTAATGTGTAGTTTTTAGTGTTTTAGCAATATTTAAATTTTTAAAATGTGTTTTAATTATATATTTACTCATACAAAAAATTCACAGTTAAGTGTAAAGAAAAAATGCTCTCATATCCTTTGTCAAGGATAGGAGATGTGTTTTTCATGTCTTTCAGGTCTTCATAAATGTGTAGGGCTCACATATGTGTGACGTCATTCTATAAAAACACTTTTAAATCCTGCTTTTTTTCTTTTCACATTAGATGGTAATATTTTTCAGTGCTGTTAAATATTTTAATGTAAACTAAAACTGCAATAAGATACCACTACACTCTATGCACTGCTACACACAGAATGGCTATAATAATAATAAAAAAAAACCCCAAACTATTGATAACTTATCCAAGAGAAATGAAGCCATGTGTCTACATGAAGACATGTATGCAAACGTTCGAAGAAGCATTATTTATAATAGCCAAAAAGTGGAAACAACCCAAATGTTCATCAACTGGTGAACGGATAGACAAAATATGGTATATCCATATAATAGAATACTGTCTAACAATAAAAAAGAGCAAGATGCTGATAGAGATTACAACATGGATAAACCTCAGAAACATTATGCTAGGTGAAAGAAACCAGACACAAAAGAACATATATTATATGATTATATGATATTTCCAGAAAAGGCAAAAAATTAGACAGAAAGCAGGTTAGTTTTTGCCTGGGGGTCGGGTGGGAGGGGAAGCTCACAGAGACAGCAGAACTCTTTTGGGGTGATGCACATGTTCTAAAAGTGGAATGTGGTGAGGATTGCTCAACTAGGAGCATTTACTAGAAACCATTGGGCTGCACGCTTACAATGCACAAATTGTATGGCATGTAAATTATGCCTCAATAAAACTGTTAAAAGTATTCTTTGGAAACTCAGTTTTTAAGGGCATCATATTCCATTGTGTGAATGTTCCATTTCTTTATCCTGTGTGACTCGGGAGAAATGTTCAGGGTTTATTTCCTTTTTAGCCAAAATCCATAATCAGTAGGTTAGATTTGAGCCATTAGCTGTAAATAAGAATGATTTGGTGGAATGACTCCTAATCCAATGGGCAAGGAACCTAGTATGGTCTCAACACTGCCTCCTCCTGAATGGACCTCAGTCTCCTCATCTGTAAAATCTAGAAGAGAAGTGGGCACAAGGAAATACTGGGCCCTAAGAGGATAGAGGAATGAAATAGAAAACGTAGAAGTGGTGGTAATAAAAAAGACTGATTTCCCCAGAAGTCTGAGGCCAGAGACTGATTACTGACCCCAGTGTTTCCACCTCCCCTCCACCCCTGCTTTCTTGTGCTGGGAGGAAGTCAGTGGGAACTGTGTGTAGGGTTCTGAGGTAGGTGATCATTACCAAGGAGAACATAAGAAATTGGAGGAGAATCTGGAGAGACTGAAGTGATGACAAGGAGTTGGGTGGGATCTGCTCTGTAAACTGGAATGTTCTGCTTGGCCTCGGCCCCCGCCACGGGGATGGAGCACTGTTTGGGTGATTCAGTCACTGGGAACTATCTAGGTTTTGTGTTCCCAAGTAGCAGCGTAGAGCTCATTATAGGAAGACCGAGGTTAGAAATACTTTTGGAGTCAAGAGTTTGAAAATGTCGCCATGAAATAACAGGTCATCGTGTTTGCTTTCCGAGGGAGAGCTTAAACTGGTTGAGATTGAACTGGTCTCTGACTCCTTGTGTGCTCTGTCGCCAGCCGAATTCCAGGTTTTCCTAGAGTATAGCCAGCAGCATCTGTACCAGAGAACACAAAAGAAAAGCTGTGGAAACCTAACTTGTAAATGTTTTTTTCATTAGCTCCAGGCTCCCAGCCACCAAAAAACTCTATGCTTTTAAAAATCCTTTATTATTTCGTGAGTTAAAAGAAAAACAACTGTGTTTTTTTCCCCCTTGTTCACGGGCTTGGGGTTTTCTTAAAAATGTTACTTATCAACCATTTATCTGTTTAGTCCTTCCAAAAGGTAAAACAGCACTCTTAAGTTTTTGCTTAAAAGAGAAAAAAAAAACCAAACCATTTAATAAACTTGCTGTAACTTGAGCCTGTTGGTGGTCTTGGAACCAAACCCAAATCCAGGTTTGGTTGATACTGTGTAATGTGAATGCAATTAGTAGTGGTTTTCCTAAAGTAGAAGGAGATGTAGAAAAATAACGCACAGCAAATTTAGGTCAGAGCTGGGAAGCTTATAGATCCTTATTTTTGTTTTCATTACCTTAAGTAATAGGGAGGCTTTTGTCTTTATTACGTAATTTCCGTAGCAGTAATAAGTTTTAAAACATTTTTGAGTTAATTTCATCTGTTTGATCAGAAAGCCACAGTTCATAACCCTGTGATGTGACTGCTGGCACTGTTTATGTACAGATTTCTTGTTCATCCCTAGGCAGCCAACACTAGAATCACTGATGGAGGCAATGTTCACCACTTGTTTCTTCATTCAGTAGAAGGTCTGACAAAGCACTTTTCAAGTGATCAACATCCTCCTGTTCGGTGAAGGAGTGAACTGGCCTGTGTATTGATGTTGTCATATTTCAGAGGATGTGTTTGATTCTAGCATATTGAAACCTGTGTGACCAGATTGTGAAGTCTTCAAGGACAGGGGCTATGTTTTCCTGATGGTGCTCAGGCAATAATAGCTCTTAGTAGTCTTACCCTCCAGATTCGAGATGCAGTTTCACTCCTCCCAGCTGCACCATCCTCCGTGCTTCTCCTTGAACTTGCCAGGCCTATTCCTGCTTCAGTACCTTAGCATTTTCTATTTCCTCTGCCTGAAGGCCAGATACCAGCCTGGAACTACTCCCTCACCTCTTCCAGGTCTTTGTTCAAAGGACACCATCTCAGGGAGCCCCTACCTCTCTCCTTTCTTTGCTTTATTTTTTTCATAGTATCATCACCATCAGATAAACTGATATGCTAATGGATTGTCTATCCTATTTATTTATTTGGTTTATTGTTTGTCCTTCCACCACTAGAATGTGAGCTTCCGGGCAAGGGTTTCTGTCTGATTTGGTCATTGCTGTGCACCCAGTGCCTGGAACATAGGAGTTGCTACAACTTGAATGAAGGAATGAATGTTCCACTCTTTGCTAGTTATGTGGCAATGGCAGGTGCATTTGTTCTCTTGGATCCTTTGCTTGATTCCCCATTTGTTCCATAAAATGACACGTGTGGGTCACATGAACACTCGTTCATGCTATGTCATGCACATGCATTCATTTGTGTTTTTCATTTAACAAGCCAGACACCAATCCTGCCTTCACAGAGCTTAGTCTTATGAGGGGACTGGACAAATACACGAGTAATTCTAGTAAAGTGGGCTAGCAGCCATGATAGGGAAGGTGTGATGAGCTATGGGAGCACCTGTGAGGGACTCCTAACCCCGTCAGGACCAGGGAAGGCTTCCAGAAGGAAGGGGCATTGAAGCTGAGATCTGGCGATGGAATAGGCATTGAACAGGCAGAATCAGGGTGATGAGATGGGTGGTATGAAAAGTATTCCAGGCAGGAAGAATAATGTGTAGAGCCTGGAAGTGAGGAACCATGAAGTATGGGTTGAACTGGAAGTCATCCAGTCTGTCTGGAGCAGGCAATGTGGAGGTGGCAAGTGGACAGAGGTGTGGCTTGAGATACAGTCTGGGGACGGATCAGGGAGAGCCTAGCAGGCCATGCCAGGGAGCTTGGCTTTGATCGTAAGGGCAGTGTGGACCCATGGAAGGGTTCCAAGGACAGGAGTGTCTTGTCAGACGCAGCAGGCATTTTATGGAGTAAGACAGTTTTTTCTCCCTCGATGAGGAACTTGAGTACAAGCGCCCTAGAAGAGAGATTGTGAAAATAAAAAAAAGCCAGAAAGTGAATCTTTAGGCTTCATGAAATCTGCTGAAATTCTGTTGAATCTGACTGGTGAGTTTCACAGCAATAAGTTTAGAGATGCCTTCCCCCCCCCCCACCCCCCACCGACACACACACAAATGCTTAAGAAGCTTAATTATCTTTGGGTGAATAGCTCATAGCTTAAGTTAGGGGACACGGTGTTGCTGCAGACATAGATACTGCCATTGAACTTCACATCACTGTGGGGCTGACAAATACAGCAAGAGTGGAGGAAGCAGAGAAGGTTCTAATCTTAGAATTCTGACCCAGAGGAGTGAGGGTACCTCCTACTCAGCACTAGTTGCCAAACGAAAAAAAAGAAAAGGTGGCACCTTAAGGGGATAAAGTGGTGGAGGAGACAGCTGGCAGATCTCGGTCCTCTCCTTGCAGCTCACGTATCACAAATGATGTGGCTTTGGGAACCACGTAACCTCTCTGAACCTCGGTTTCTTTTTCCAGAAAATGGAGTTAATGCTACCTGTCTTTCAAGGTTGTTAGGATTCAGTGAGATAAAGTGCAGCCAGTTCTGCTATAACACTTGTTTTAAAAACACAAATTTGTTCCAACCCGATTGATATATTAGGGAAAAATTTGAGGATAATACAGATTTCACGTTTGTTTATGATGGATTTTATCCATGAGAAGTGCTAGGTGAACTCAGAAAACTGCACCCAGCAGAAGAGAGCTGTGTAGGAATATGCAGAACACACAGCTCAGACACCTACCGGCTCCACGGTTCACACGGTGAACGCAGTTCACCACGTGTGTTCCGAGCCACACCCTTCCACATCTGGTGCTACAACTTTCTGTCTGATTTCCAGTAACCCTCCTTCCACCACTTCTCAATCACTCACAAGCGGCAACCCTTCCAGCACCCACTTCCACAAGCAAACTTCAGGTCTTTCCCAAGATAAAGTGTCGTATTCATTCTTAATGTGTGTCTTAACCGTTTAACATGAAATACTATGCTACCGTGTTTATCTGATTCCTATCTTTTATTCTGTGTCACTAATAAAGATTTTGAATGGTGTGCCCCAATCCTATTTTCCCATAAGCTGTGTGGTTTTTATTTCATGATTTTGCATAGTGTGGTGATTTTTTAGAACTAGTATTTTCTGTTATAGCAGAACCGTCTATATCTATTTTCTGTTATAGCTAATGCAACTCCTGGCAGACAATGGGCACTTAGGAAAAGATAGTACTTTCATTATCAATATTAATCCACCTAAATACGATGTTGGATTGGGGCAGGGATAAGTAGTTAGAGCATTTACAATAATTGCTTGATTGTGAGCATAAGTGAAATGGAATGGCTGGGTGGAAAGGTTTTGGTGCTTCTGTTTTTTCTGAGTGTGTGGTGGACAGATTGGTGACAAACCAAGTATGTCCAGAAAAGAGCAAGCCGGGAAGAGAGAAGGCATGAAAATGGTCTTTAGACAATGTAGAGTGCTGCCCTGGGGAAGAAGGGTTGCTTTGTTTTGTAGGGTTCCAGGTCCTGTGAGCAGAAGCTCCCAGAGGTCAGGGTTCTGCTTTGCCCAGGGAAGTGGTAGCTACTATGAGACAGGTGACGAGTCAAGAGAAGTCAGGCGTGGGTTTGGAGGTTCTACCTTTAAAGTTCCTTTATAAAAAAAAAAATGTGGGCTTCCCTGGTGGCGCAGTGGTTGAGAATCTGCCTGCCAATGCAGGGGACACTGGTTCGAGCCCTGGTCTGGGAAGATCCCGCATGCCGCGGAGCAGCTGGGGCCGTGAGCCACAACTACTGAGCCTGCGCCTCTGGAGCCCGTGCTCCGCAACAAGAGAGGCTGCGATAGTGAGAGGCCCGCGCACCGCGATGAAGAGTGGCCCCCGCTTGCCACAACTAGAGAAAGCCCTCGCACAGAAACGAAGACCCAACACAGCCAAAAATAAAAATAAATAAACAAATAAAAATTTTTAAAAAAATGTGCAAAGACAGATAACTGCAAGGCTTACCAGAACAAAGTTTATACAAAAACAACCCAAAGTTTTCCAGCAATACTTGGACTTCTGCTTGCCTTTTTTTAGTGGTCTAAAAGAATAGTTCGCACATGGACATATTTACACACTGATTTCTTTAGCTGTGCTCTTGAACTGGCAACATAAAGACTCTGCTTTACCTATATTTATGCTCCTGGCATGCTTAGGAATAGTGAAATCACATCAGCGCTTTTTCCATTCAGAGCTCTGTTTTCCCTCTTCTTTTTTTTTTTTTTTTTTGTTTTTTTATTTTTTGGCTTTTGTTTGTTTTTGTTGTTTTTTTCAACTTAAGGAGAAAGTGCAACTAGTTGCTGATCTGGATTTAATTTCTCTCTAACATTCTGTTTAGTTTTGGCCCTGCCCACTCTGGCCAGGCTGTTAAACTCTTGTAATAGTAAGATGTTACCCTGGTCTTGGATGCTCTCAGCCAAGCTACAATGGAGAAGCCATCAGGGCATTTGAGTTGAGAGTTGGCAGAGTCCGCCTCAGGTACTTAAAATGGGATACTTTGAGCCTTCAAACTAGAGGCCTTAGGGTAATATCTCTAGGGGAATTATTTTTGGACTTCCAGATGAATTAAAATTTAATTATATTGAGCATTCTGTCTATATACTGATATATAAGATTCTAGGTTTCTATTTGATGTTACTTTATTAAGAATAGAAGATGTTTCAAACATACTTGATTTTGTTCAGTTAGTTTTCCCTCTAATCATAGAAGGGGTACTACTATTCACATGCCAAAGCTTAACAAAACCATAAAAAAACTTAAAATGCCATATTTTTTATGGCATTGTTCTTGCTCTGATGCTTTCAAAATAATGTTATCTTTTTTGTTTGTTTGTTTCTAGGAAGAGTACATGGGATTTAGGCTTGCTCTTAAATTGATTTTTCCAAAACTAACGGTTATTAAATTTTTTCCTCTGAAATCTGTTCTCCTCCCCTTCTAGCTCTCTGAAAAATGTGGATGGTCTTTCCACATGGGAGTTTTTGAGCTATGCTTATTGGCTCTAAGAACACATGGGAAATGGACTGCTGTGTCTGAGATCCAAGGCTGAGGTATTCTGATGGGCTGGCCTGGACTTGTAGATAATGGCCAGAAGGAATTGGGCTAGCATTGCCATTTTCCCCAGCCACTAGCCTAGATAAATGATCCTGCTTGGCAGATGACTCTAATCAACATTTCTCGCCTTGCTGGACGTGGTTTCAGTGGCAAACATATAAGTCAATCATTGGCTGGGGCAGGTGGCCCCATCTGGTCAACCTCCCTCCTTAAGACTGACTCACCAGTTGTTTTCACCTCCTTCCTCCCCTAAAGCCATATAACTTCAAATAAGTTGGTCCCATCTATTTTGGTGCTTTTCCCTCTTCCTTAGTCTTACGTAATAGAAAGAGCATGGGCTCCAGAAGTGTGGGTTTAAATCCAAGCTCTGTTATTTTTTGGCTTTGCAATTTTGGGCAAGTGACTTAATCTCTCTAAGCCTTTGCTTACTCATTTAAAGAATGGTATCAATCATCCCTCCCTCCCAGGGCTGTTGGGAAAATATGTAAAGTGTCCAACACAGTGCCAGGCACACACAAGGCCTTCCGGAACTGGAATCCACTCAGACTTTACCAATTACTTTTTTATGAGTAGGCTAATTGCTTTAATCCCAGTTGACATGCCTCCAGAGCAAAAAGATTCATTGATCCTGCTTTCTTCTTTGTGCCAGGCTCAGTCCTAGGCCCAGGGGCTTCAGAGATGAGTTAGAAAGCAGAGTGTCTAGGAAGAGGCACTCCCAGCTTTACTCACATCCATTCATTCAACAAACATATTTTGACACCTAATGTGTGCAAAACCCTGTACCCTTGGGGAAGATACTAAGATGACTCAGTCACGAATTTATTCCGCATTTATAGGTTGTCTGTTGTGTGCCAGATACTGTTACAAACACTAGGGGTAGAAAAAGCATGTATGACAGCCCCTTCCTTTGAGAAGCTCACAGTGCAGTAAAATATACCTAATGGTGGGAAAAGCAGATAGAAAGAGAATATGATCTGGTTGTTAAAAGGCACTTGCTTTGCTGAGTAATACAGGCTGCACACAGCCATATAAGTTGCATTTTTCCCAAATATTCAGATCTTGAAACTTAGGGCTTCACTGAGACAGTAAGCTCTCATTTCACAGCTGGGGAAAGAGCCCAGGAATGGTTACTACATCACAAATTTCAAGTAAAAGTAAAGCTGAGACCAGCCTCCAGCATCTTTTATCTATGTAGTGACTGAAGTTGAACCCACTCTTTTTTCTTAATCCTATTGTTATCAGTAGCAGATCTGCCTTTTGCCTTTTGTAAACGATCCCATTCCATCCTTCCAGCAGCTCCACTGGTATCAGGATCGTGATGGGCTTAAGGAACTTGCTCAAGGTCACACAACTTGACATACAAAGTCAGGATTTGAACTCAGGTTTATCTGATTCCAGAATCCTAGCCCTTAACCTCTATCCCATACCCTATTGATGATTCATCCTCATTGAAGTATCTGAAGGCTATTTTTTTGGGACAGTGTGTAGAAAAGACAACACCATGAATCATTTCTTAGGACTTGCTTATCTGAACCAGTGGGAAACCTAAATTTATGAACAATAAAAAGAGTGTATAGGTGTTCGCATGCCAAGTGGGGCCGGATGTAAGCAGGAAAAGAAGCTATCATCAAAAAAGTTCTCCTAGATCAGCTCGGTGCTTTGTGGCCACCTAGAGGGGTGGGATAGGGAGGGTGGGAGGGAGGGAGATGCAAGAGGGAAGAGATATGGGAACATATGTATATGTATAACTGATTCACTTTGTTATAAAGCAGAAACTAACACACCATTGTAAAGCAATTATACTTCAATAAAGATGTTTAAAAAAAAAAAACAGTTCTCCTATACCCAGCTTCTTAAGATTTCATAATCAGAGGGGTAATTTTGGGCAAATGAGTATAAAAAGACCTCTGCAGGTAGTCCAAGAGATGATGCCCAAGTCCAGAGATCATAATAGGAAAGAGGAACGGGCACTGGAGATTTTCCTCTCCTCCACAATGTCTTATTGCAGGATTTCTGCTTTTGGCACAGATCAAACCTGAAGTTAATTTCTTAAAATCACTGATGCCTTATTTAAAGAGCTTAAAATTCTGAAGATGGCTGCTCCACAGCCAAACAAAAACACGCCCTGGTTCCTTTGTGACTGCTAATGCACTTGACTTTCCACCTTTTAAGAATGTCCCCCCTCCTCCTCCTCCTCCTCCTCGTCTTCCAATTAGTTCATGTTTATTTTATAAAAAGTTTATGGGCCTGTTGAGTTGATAATGGTAAAGGCTGACGACCACACAGAGGTACATCTTACAGCGATGAAGTGTGTGAGTGTGTTTGAATTTTCTGTTAAGCAGCATCAAAGACACTGAAGCTCTGTCCTGGATGAGTGGCAGAGGAGACCTTCACTTGGCCAAAGCAGCAGGGATCTAATAGAATGTTTCTGCTCCCCTTAAAGAAAGGTAGTCAAGCATCTGTACTTCCCACTGAACTCCAATTTCCATTCTGCTTTGAAATCCTTTTAGCTCTGTCAGTGAGAGCCATATGACAAATGTTCAGTATGTCAGATTTGTTTTCCTTTTAAACTGCATGTGAATTTGACCTCCACAGTAGGGCTATGTTAATTTCCCAAAGCTCTTTCAGTAATTGTGTTCTTTTAAAAAATGTGCATACTATTATTCTTTTTTTGGGTTGCGTTGTGACTGGTGTTTTGAAAGTGGTTAGAGGATCACTGGTTTCATATGGGGTAGTGTGAGCATGCTGCATGTTCCCAGATGTAAACAGCCATTAAGATCATTATCTAGTTTGTATAACTACTCTACTCATTTCACCAGACTCAATTTTAGTAATATCCGGCTAGCAGAGTAGGTTTTTTTCCTTCAGCAAAGTTAAGTTTGCATAAGCTTTTCTAAAGAGCAGCATTAGTTTTGTCATATTGATATTTATATTGATAATTAATTGCTTGTGGCTGCCAGAAGAAAGGGTGTATCTAATTGTGGGTGGACCAAGTTACTCTTCTTGTCGTGTTTGTATGGTGATTAGTTCGTACATAATCAGTTACCTGTACCATCCATTCAGAATTTCAAAGGTTGAATCTATATATCTAGGATGTTTGTAATTTTCTCTTACCTTAAAAAGTCAGTTGGTTAGTTTAGAGAAGAGGGAGACAGCCTCGGTGGACAGGGAAGCCAGGTCTTCACTGTATTTCTAAGAGGAGCCATTCTGGAATGCTTTTGGTAAAATAATGTCTGTCTCTATATCATTTACCCATCTATCTTTATCTATCTATCTATCTATCTATCCATCTATCTACCTATCAATCATCTATCCATTAATCTCTCTGTAAAACAAACATTCAATACATTTAAGAAATATAAGAGGTAGTATAGATCTTGAAAGAGATTAATACTTTCAGCAAAGAAAGGGACAAGTAGAGACGGAGTATTAGCTGTCTGGTCTCTTCCATCTCTCCATTCTTCTTCTTCTCCTTCTTCTTCTTTTTTAAATTTGCTTACTGCAATTAAAAGTGTGCAAATAATGTTATGTCCATTAAAGAAAACAGAAGAATATTGAGAAAGTGAAAAACTATTCGATCTCCCTTAGGCTCATATTACAAACATAAATAATCACTTTTAACATTTTCATATATTTCCTTCCAGCCTCTTTTGCCGTATGCATACATATTGATATTTAAAAATTCCATAAATGTGATCATCTTGTATACACTATTCTGTATCAAGTTTTCTCACTTAACATGAAAATATTATTTTTTCCAAGTCTTTATAAATGTTGTCTTTTATGTCTGTGTGATGTTACACACAGTGGGCATAGTCTACATAGTTTATTGAGCCATCGCTTGATGGTTGACGATTGGGCATTCCACCTCCACTGTCTTCGAAAATGAAACAACAGTAACAACAAAACAATAACAACAAACATGGTTGAAGTTCAGGATGGCCCGACGCAGTGGCCATACATCTTAGCCGTCTGCTACATTATTCACATGGAAATGAGGGGAAAAACCCTCTGCATCTTTGAGAAGGGTATATTAAACTAATCAAGGAAGTGTTTATGAACAGCCAACAGATCAGTAAGAAATGAGGGTTGGTAAATGGAGTCATTTTATTTCATAAAGGTACCTCAGAGCTTTAAGCCCCACACCCCTCAATTTTGAGTCAGTTTAGATTTCATGGGTCAGTACACTAACGCACTGTGATTTTGCCTTACATGGTATACAGTGTGAGACATTAACTCTTCCTTACTCAGTTTTCAGAATCTATGAAATAGGACTGCAGCCAGCCTGGAAAAGTCTACGTGTCTGTTTAGATATTTATGAATAATCTTTCAGTACTGAGTAGAAGACTATTAGTAGTTGTAGACTGAAGGTACGTGCTTCCAAAGATCCCTGTTTTTTTTCTTTAAAAGTATAAGTCGTAAAAAGTGCATTCCTTTTCTCCCTGAGGAGGCAATTTGGCCTTGGACTCTGGAGCCAGACAGCCTGGATTGACTTCCTGCTCTACCACTGTCTGCCGGGTGACCTTGGGCAAGTTATCTGACTTGTGCAGGTGTCCTTTTTCTCATCTGGAAAATGGGAATAATACTACTCATTCATAGGTGTGTTGGAATGGTTTATATTAGTTAAAACACTGTAGGCACTCAGTAGTGTTAACTATTATTGTTTTCCCCAGGCTCCTGAAGTTGTGCATTTCTAGTGCTTTGTAATGTTCTTCAGGATCCCTCAGTGAGTGGCTTTTCTCTGAGTACTTCTTCCCCAACTGGCTTTTGATAATGGTAATAATTCTAGCTACACCTTGAAGGAGTACTATATGCCAGGTGCTCTACATGTATTATCAAGTGTAATTCTCATCACCGTTTATGAAGAACACATTTTTTATTATCCCCTTTTCACACGTGAGGAAATGAAAGTTTATAAAGGTTAAGTAACTTGCTCAGGGTCATAAAATTGCTAAATGTGGGTCTAGGAACTAAATTCTGGTCTGGCTTATTTGCTGCCACTCTGCTTTTGTAAATTCCTTTAAGGAGGGAAGTTTTATACTTTTAAAATCCCTTACAGCTTTTAGTGCAGTTCCTTGAACAAATGTAGTAGGTCTTCAGAAAGTATTTTTTTAAACGAACGAATGAAGAAGTGATATCGTGGCTAAGAGAACTTGGAACTCTTCTCTAGTAAGAAAACCAACAGTACTGCTTTTTAATGACCATGAAACTCTGAGTCTTAGAATTGTGTTCTGCTTCCGAACAGAACATTGCACATGAGAGAATGATAGATTTGTAATTATTTGCATATGAAACTGGCTGTATTTCATGTGAAACAAGTTTAGACACTCTGAGATCCTGATTTGAGAAAATCTAGATTAGCATTACAGAGATAGTTGTTGAAGCAACTTTAAACGATTTTAAAGCTAATTCTAGGTCTGGTTTGGCCGTTTTTTGAACAGGCATTTATTTAGCACGTGCGCTGTGTCAAGCCCTCTGCTGGGCACTAAGAAGTGTAAGGATGAATAGCATGAATAGGATGGCTCCTTTGAATGCTCTGCCTGGGCATACGGAGGGTCCAGCAGTCTTTTTATATGTTGGATAGAGGATTTTATGCATGCTCATGGTTTCAGCTACCCCCGATGCTAATGGCCCCTATACCTATATCTTTAACATAGCCCCTCCCCTTTTGACTCAGTCAATCAGCTGTTTGCTGGATATGTCCACATAGAGGTCTCAGAGGCCACCGAACTGAATTTATCCTCGAATCCCCAGGCCCCCTGTGCCCCAACCTTGTACTTGTCATGTATTTTATCTTAGTTGGTGACGCGACTGTCCTCCACTTCATCCAAATTAAAACACCTGAAGGAATCTTTGATTCCTTTTTCTCCCTCACCTTCTGCGTTTAGCCCATCACCAATTTTCCCGCCTAAATAAATCCTCAGCTGCGAGGGATTTGAGATTTTTACCCTATTTGTAAATAAATTAGTCCGCCAGTTTCATGGATACTGGCAGAAGGCATGAGACTCCTGGGTTAGAGACAAAGGAATTTATTGTTCATAACAATACCAGTAGCCAAAGTGTCAGCATTCTTGGGGTGACAATTCCCATAGGGTAACGTGAAGAGGGCCAGATGACACCTATATATGCAGGAACCCTGAGCTTAGGGAACCCAAATCTTTTATATTGGGCAATAAACATGCTTTCCCTTTGCTCCAGAGGAAGACTATATCTTCCAAGTCTGTCATCCATACAAACATCTTTGAAAGGATAATCTGGGACCAAAGGCAGCCAGTGCTTTGCTCATGATTTGTATAGAAACTCAAGAGACCCACGGAGAATTGTCTCCCAACAAACGCATTTTGCATCTCTTCCCTCTGCTCTTTCCTTACACCATTAGGTCAGGTCACCCCATCACTCATGGGAATATTGCAACAGCTTCTTATCTGGTCTCCCCAGCCCTTCAAATCAGTCCCCCACACCTTGCTGGAATAGCCTTCTGCACCCAATCTGACTGTGTCACCCTCTTGCTTAAAACTATTCACCGCCTCCTCACTGTCTATGGGAAAAGCCCAAGCTCCTTAGCATGACACTAATGGGGTTCTCAGAGCAGCCCCTGCTGACCCTTGTAGCCTCAGGAATAGGCAGCATATCAGAGGAGTTACCGCCCTTACTGCTCAAGTTACTTTACCTGTGTGGCCCCAGTTTCCTCATCGGTAACATTAGGGTGATGGGACCTCCCTCATGGGGTTATTGGGAGGATTAAGTCAGCCTCACATGCAGTAAGCCCTCAGTCAGTGTTGCCTGTTATGATTGTGTTTTTCCACCCTGCCTCACACTTTAAGGTCTGGCCATGGCTTTCTGTTTGCTCTGTGTTGCTTTTCACCACAGGGAGGGCCTTTGCCTTCACTGCCCCCCAGTCCTTAATGCCTGGGTTTGGCTGGTTAGACACAGCCTCTCTCCTTTCTCCTGGATACATTGTGCGTGTCCCAGCCATTGAGCTGGAGGTATCTGTTAATGAGTCAGTTATTGCCACTGGACTATGAACTTTGTGAGATTGGGGCTGTCTTATTTATCTTTGCGTTGCTCGTACATAGCCCGTGTTAGAAAATCGTTGAATAAATAAATGAAAGAATAAAAGGAGTTCACATTCTACTGGTGTGTTTGGAGGCTGGGAATGAGGGATGGAAGACAGTTAAGTAGCTTGATAACAGTGCCGGAGATCTGAGGAAGTATTGGGCTGAGGTGAAAATTAGGCCCTGTAGGAGTCCAGTGCAGGAAGTTTGCTTGTTCGTGGGATTTGGAAGCCTGTTTAAAGTTATCTGTTAAATGAAAGAAAGCGGCCCATTCTATGTGATTCTAATTATTCCCTTTCCTGAAAGAAGCTATTGCAAATGGAAGGTCATGCAATCTGCCTTCTTGTAAGATTTTCAGTTCCTCAGAATACAATGCATTCTCTGTTACCTGGTGGAGTGGGTAGAATGGAACTTCTTTTTAATTAAATCGTCTCTGCAACAGAAAGTGTGTGACCTTATCCTTCCTTCTGAAGTCTCCCAGGTCTTCAAGGCCTGGCTCAAATCACCCTCCTTGAATTTACTGTCCCATTGGTGCACCTTGCATTGTGAGTTATAATTTTATGTGGGCATGTCTAATTCCCTGATGAGACTGAGGCTCTTTGGGAATTTATTTTTCCTGAACTATTTAATGTCATGCTTTTGAATTAAGAAGGCCCTCCACATACATTTATTGACTGACTGGGATTCTCCGTATATGTGATAACAACTTTTGAATAGTTAGAACACAGCCCTAATCTCAGAATGTCAGCCATCTTCTCCAGGACCTCAGGTTCCCCGCCATAGCTACTTCTCAAAGCATGTTATAAATGTTTAATTTACAATTTTTATTAATATTGAAATAAGAAAAACCAGATGTTTATAAAAAGCTATTTAGAAAATATTGATAAACAAACAAAACTCCTTGAAATAGCCCAGTATCCAAACCTAGTGATAATGACTTTTAGTATTTAATATGTCTCTCTTCCTTTGCTTTACGTTATTGTGTCTTTCTCTCTCAACATACGTTGGGTCATATTTTACCACTCATCTGGCAATCTGCTTATTTCCTCCTAACTTCAATAGACATTTATTAGAAGTGATGGTGCTGAAGACTTTCTTGTAGCTACTGTTCCAGCCCTTGACCCACCATGTTGCCTAGTTTGTCACTGCCTGTCCTTTTTGGATCTCTTTTTATCTCTCTGGATTGACCAGCTATTGCGTTCTGCCCTTTGACACCTACATGCATCTTGGTAATAAGTTCCTGCTTTTTGGAGTGTCTGCTGTGTCATCCCAAATACTGTGTGTGTTGTACACACTTTAAAAATCTGTTTTCTGATAGACTGAATATTAGTAATGTCCATTTTATAGATGAGGCATTTGGTTTGGGGAGTTAATAACTATAAGAGGTCATGAAGGTGGACCTTAATCTTATAGTCTTTATGTCCAGCACCCTCTCCAGTATGAAAGTTGCCACACACACACACCCCCTTCACACTACTTACTTAGCTTCAAATTCCTTCTGGAAAACTGGATTTTAGGGGCTGTGACTGATCAGCTTTTGGCTTTACAGTGTCCCTCCTACAACCCACACCCCTGGGTCAATGCAGTGAATTTCATAGGCTTTACTTGAAAGAATGTGTGTGTGTGTGTTTGAGAAATGTTGTGGCTCTTGCTTTCATCCCTCATGGTGCTGAGGTGGACTGCCCGTCACATCTGTTTTCAACCCCCAGCCCCAGTACCACAGTTATATTTTATTAACTCGATGCACCTTTTCTTTGTACTTCATGTCAGTTTTCCTCCCAGCCACCTGCACAGTCTCTTGCTCTCAAGGCTGTGAGTAAGTTCTTTGTGTATTTGCTGTTTTTGATAACCTCAGCCCAAGATTTAATGTCAAGGGGGGGCCCCTATTAAAGATGTTATTAATCATCCCGTATCTGTTTGAAGATTTCCGTGTTGGCAAGCGGGCAGATAGAAGTCGTTGTATGTTTCCCAGCCAGCTGGGCTGGTAGCTGGGGTGGCGGCATTCAGCTGAAGCACATTCCTATCATTATTTGGCAGAGAGAGGGCCACTGAGATTAATAGAATAATCTTTGCTTGTGATCCAGATTCATCGGTTGAATCATAGAGCCTCAGTGCTGGAGAGGACGTTGAAACCGTCCACTCCGACGGCATGATTTTATACTTGAGGAAACTGAGGCAACGGATAAAGGAAGTGGTTGAACATTATGGAAGGCCAAGGCTGTGAAGGACGTCTGACACGACTGAGCCTTGCTCTCTTATTCTTTGGGGAAGGCTAGTGAGGCCTTGAGAAGTTCAGTTACACCCCTCAGGTCACAGCTTGTTACTGTGGAGCAAGGACTCTCTTGCATTCCTGACCTCAGGCCCAGGAGGGGTGACCTGGAGGCCAAGCCTCCGTCCATCAGTTTCTAGGGTGGATCTGTGGGTTTTTGGCTGGTTACAGGAGCGTTCTCTCTCTCACGTTCCTTGTGCAGTGATGCACGTTGAGTGCTGGTTGGTGAGACAGAAGTTCCTTTTGGTGAGGGTACAGATGGGTGGAGTTCCTTGATGTTCCCTTCAAGTTGACTCCCAAGGGTCTCTGGTTGAACTCTCGGTCCAGTGTTCTTGCCTCGCCCCCGCAGCCCCGCGGAGGTCTTTTTCTACCTGGACAGTTGGAACTGCCTTCTCCAGTATGTCAGGAGTGAGGGAATCAGTGAGGGGAGACCCAGGAGAGAAGAAGCCAGGGAGTGGGGCAGGAAGTGCCGGCAGTTCAGAGGTGCTGGTTGCTTGCTGTGGGGTTATGGGTTTTTAGAGGCTTTCACCTTTGCAGTGAAGACAGTACTTGCAGAATCCCCTCCACGGGGGGAGAGGAGTGTTTTTCACATCCTGTACAAAGCATCCCACCCAAGAACTCCTACTCATCCTTCATGACCCAGCTCAGTTACACCGGTTCACTCTTCTGGTGTTTTTCAGGGTTCAAGCCTATGGATTGAGTTAGGAGAAAGATGAGGTTTATAAAGAGGTCTTTCTGGCCCTTCCAGTACTAAAGGCCCTTGGATAAGGGCCAGGGAGATTCATCCCCCAGAGTCTAGGTGATGGTGATGGAGGCTTCCTGCCAGAAGGATCTGAGGCAGAGGGGATAGATGCTGCCATGCTGGTGTCTCCATGCCTCTGGCAATACAACAAAGAACTTCTGTCTGCCCTACAAGGTTAGGTCGCTAAAACCCACTTCAAATGAAAGCCGCCGTAATTTTGCAACTTGATAATTAAAATTCTAATATATGAATTAAACAAAACATAGGGCTACGTTACTGAAACACTAAAATACAGCCGCAGTGACTCCTGCAGATCTGTGGCTTTCCCACACACCTTCTTTGTTTCAAGCCTTGATTCAGGCTTAATCACCTCAGGAAATAAGTCCCATGTGTCTACCCAATGGTTCGGCAATGCGTGCAATGATGCTTTTGTGATGGGGAGAAATAAAAGAGAATGTCTTCAAACAGGCGGCATCTCAACAGCCGAGGTAAACAAAACTCACGGGAAAGGTACTTTCGGAGCTCCTCTTTTGCTTTCCTGGCGATTACAAATATGAAGGCCAAAGGGAAGAGAAATAAGAGGCAGTCTTGCTGAGGTGGACCGTCAACCTGAACTTATGGATTGATTTATTTCCTTGCATGCTCTGAGAAAATGGCCACTTGTGTCGCTTTCTGCTATTAATAAAGAGGTCACTTTATCATTAGGCCTTTGAATCTGCATTTAATGGCTAAAGCAGATGGTTATAATTTCTGGCTTAGTGTGGCCACCTTATTAATAAAAAAGAACTGATGGAAAGGAAAAGGCTTCTTCATTTTTAACTCCAGAAGCATAACACAAATGTTTTCCAGCCTTTCTTTGTGTGGAGAGCAGACCTAGTGACTGCAGTAAGATCCTGTTACACATTTGAAAAAAGACTTTTGTAGAGTGGAGGTAACTCCATTTGAATCCTTCTTTTGTTAAACTTTAAAGGGACACTATGAATACATGCCCCTGCTTCGTGGAAAAGGTATTTTGAAGGAAGCTCCAGGATTATATTTAAAAGTAAATTAATATTTTAATAACATAAAGAAGAAAGTAGAAAACATCTACCTCATTTCAGAAAGTGGAGGTCTGTGGCAGTTTCTGAAATTATTCTCTTTGCTTACATTATTTTAAACTGCTTTCTCAGATTTAATTACTAGGTTTGGGTAAATATATCATGTATCTTATTTTGGTTCTTTAAAAATTCAACTGAATTTTTGTGAAAAAGATAACGGTGAAAATGTATGGTAGCGAATTTCTGCTTGGTTTCACTGAGTCTGTATATTCCCCTATAATGGTCAGGAATTTGAAATCACAGTGATCACACTGGCAGTTTTTTGTTACATTCTAGCATTTTGAGCACAGGTTGGGAACAACTTCCAATCATGAAGACAGCATGACTTAGAATCTTAATACACCTGGTAAACAGGGCAGAGAAATGCGGAGAATTCTTTACAGAAGGCTCAGAAGAGTGCTTTAATCAATGCATTTACCCTACAGCTTATATATATTTCAGGCTGTTGGTCATATCCTGGGGTCTGTTATGACAATGAACTTCTGCTCCTTTAGATGAATAGAATGTGATGAGTGTTCAGTGGGTGCCTCTGAGATACGGAAAAAGCACTGAATTCTAGGGATAGAAAAATCTTCAAAGGTTACTTTGTCCACTTGTTTTCAGTTTTTTTTTTCTACTAATGATGCCTTTAAGAAGAGCCCTACATTGACTCATATGTAGAAATAGTTTGAATTTCAAATTATTAGCAATAATTATTTTTTCCCATTTTTATTAATCAAAGGCATGTGTAACAACCTATTCAGTTCATTTGGTCATTTATTTGTTCACTTGTTGGTTCATTCATTCATTAACATTTAGTCTGTATTTACTTTTGACTAAGCACTGTGCTTGGACATGGGGATACAAAGGAGTTTGTGATGGCCATTAGACTTGTTAAAGTGCCCCAAATTGTGGAAGGACCATTGTTATTTCTACCTTCTCAGACTCCTGGATACCCAGATACCAATACATGGCCAATCCATCATGCTTTGTTTTCTTTTTTTAATTTTGAAATATCTTAAGTATACAGAAAAAATAGAAAAAAAATGGACAAATTCCTTTTCAAACATTTTACCATTCTTGCTTCAGATTTTTTAAAGAAATAAAGCAGCTGAACCTCCCTTCCTAAATCCTGTTTCTTTTCTTCTCCAGAGATAATCTCTCAACTAAATATAATGTTTTTTCATTCCTATGCATGTTTCTATGCTTTTGCTATGGATGTATAAATCCACTAATTATGCGTGTTATTACTTTGCCGATTTTTAAACCTTATGTAAATAGTAACTTATTGTACCTGACCTTCCACAGCTTGCTCTTTTTAGCTCAATATTATGCTTTTGTTATTTAGCCTTGTTAATATAGGAATTGCATGTTTATCTAGGAAGTTATTTTAGCTGTTGTGCAGTAACTATTCTACTATGTGAGCATTTCACAACTAAAGTACTCTTTCTCCTGTTTTCCTTTTTTTCTGTATTATAAGCAATGCTGCTGTGAAGAATTTTGACCTGTCTTTTTGTGAACATGTGGGGAAATTTCTTTAGGCCCCATACCTAGGAATACGGTATGGTGTGCATGTCTTCATCTTACCTAGATATTGCTGAATTGCACCCCAAATGCCTTGTGCCAGTGTGAACTCCCGCCTACAGTATATGAGTTCCTGTTGCTCCTCACCTTTTCCAGCTCTTGGTATTGAAAGTATTTTTAGTTTTCGCTTATTTGATGGGTATGAAATGAACTATCTTAATTTGGATGTATAAAGATATGTCAAAATTTGAGTAAAGACGTCAAGCAAAGACTGGAGATTTTTCCCTTCCCTCCTGTTTGAGCTCTATTGTAGGGCAGGTTTGAGTTTCTGGCGGGGAGGGTCATCCTCATCAAAGCCTATTTGGGCCTTAATCATCTTGCTATGCACCCATTGTACACAGAACATATCCTTATGTATCTTTCTAAGGAGAGTGAAGATATACAATCCAAACTCATAGAAACTGTGTTGGGTGGGAAGCAGTGGTCGCTATGGCCTTATTTACAGTGGATTTAATGGAAAGGGCCCTGGTCTCTGCTCTAGCAGAGGCTGCACCAGCTCGTCACTAGCTTATGCACCCTCATCCATAAAATGAGGGGTTGCATTACTCATTCTTTCTTCAAGTGCTGATTTTTTTTGGTTCCAAAATTCCATATTTCTCAATAATAATGTCCCTTGGTACTTTAAAATGTTTTTGAATCACTGCTACTCAATTTTTCTTGAGAACAGAGGAACTTAATTCAGGAACCATCACTCAGTGAAGAGCAGTTAAAATTGCTAAGAAGTCCCCTTTGAAATTACAATCTAAATTAAAATTATGTAGAAAAAGATCCATGCATGAAGGCGATAGGGAAGAAATAATAATACATAGACTGTGAGTGATTATTCCCCTCACTGTCCCATTTTCCTGTTTTCCAAATTTTCTTTAATGGTCATAGAGTAATATTCTTGGAATAAAATAATAAACATATGCAAACAATTATAAGCTCATTTGGTAGGAAAAAAGAATGTGATTTACACAAAACATGTGTTGGGCAAAGGGGGGAACACCTGTATATGAAAAATGATTTGTAATAATTTCTTAGGTAATTCCTGTAATCCTTTCCCGGGTTAAAGTTGGTGGATGATAAGTGTCTTTCTTTATGTATTGCTGTTGGAAGGATCCAGGGAAGATGGAAAACAACTAGACTGGCATCTTACGTAAGAGCAGCGGCAAAGCTGAGTGTAGAACAATTTGAGCTTCTCTCAGTAGGTTTTAAGACCGAAAGAGAAAGTGGAAAGCAGAACTAGAGAGATTTTAACCATTAGGTCATGTAGATTATCCTGTTCCAAAGGTGTCTGACAAATCCACACTGTTTATCAGAGGTAAAAATAAGAGTGAAAATAATCATAATGCCAACTACATATTGAGTGTCAAATATGTGTGTTTTCTTCCAATTCTGGGACGACCCCGGAATGTAGGAATAGCTGTTCTGATTGATAGTTGAGGGCTCAGATAGCTTAAGGAAACTGCCCCATGTGAGGAGCTAATCAATGGTGCAGCCTGGATTTGCCCCAATCTGTTTGACTCTGTGGAGGCATGCGTGTGTGTGCACCCTTGCCCTGGGAGGTTCTCCTTATAGAGAGCTGAAAGCTGCCCCCCTGCAACTTTTCCACACATTGCTTCTCATTCTGTCTCCCTGAGCACTCAACATCAGAAGTCCACTCCCTCTTTCACCTGACAGCCCTTCAGATCATTGAAGAGCGTTATCGTGTCCATTTTCCTATCACCCCCACTGTCCCCCGACCCCTTACCTCAGTCTGTCATTTCTGAGAAGCTTGGAGAGGTGCTTTTATTCACAGATGCCTTGGGAAACTTCATGGTTTTTAGACTCATGCTGAGTTTGTCCAGATGTGCCAATATTTGTCTTATATGATATAAATTAATTGTTCAGAAGAGGAAGAAACCTTTGTAGGCACTTACTAATTCAAACCACTTCCTTTGGGAAGGGAAAAAAATTTATAAATGAACCAGATCATTTCCATTGGGAGAATGCAGTCGTTGAATTCGCATCCTACGTTTAGGACAAATCTGTAGCGTGGCAGTTCAGTATTACCACATATTTTAACCATGGGAAACTTGGGCTGACACTTGTAATAGAGCCCAGCTTTTACGTGAAGACATGGCAGTGATGGAGAAAGTGTGATATTCTCATATTTTATTACCAAGCTCTATGGCCCAGTGTTTACAGCCTGGTGGCAAAGAAATTAGCACCTCTCAGACTTACCAGAGTAACTATTATTATTATAAGATAATTGTGACAGTGTTGAGTAAAGTTTAAATTTATGGAAAAGCACAAACTTTGAAGGAGAGGAATTCTAAGAATAAAATGCTGTAATGTTGTCATATATGCACCTGAGTTCTCTTCATGATCCAGAATGAAAAAAATATGTCCCGTGTGGATGAGCCTCAAGATCTTAGTGATAATCACGAGTCCCCCACCATCATAGTCACCAACTATAGCAACAGCTGCTTCTAATGTTTTTTGAACTCCTGTGGTGTGCCTGGCAGTGTGCTTTGCATTAGTTATCTCATTGAATTCTCAGAACCTAGGAGGTTGGTACTATTGTTAGTCTCATTTTACAGATGAGAAAACAGAGAGGTTAAATATCCTGCCCAAGTTCATATATCTCGTGTGTAGCAGAGCCAGAGTCCTAGCCTATGCTTTACTTCTATACCTTGTTTCTTTTCTCTGCAACATAGACTGTAAATTGAACATTAAACAATGCCCTGGGGACACATTAAGGAATCTTTCACTGTAAATGGAACACGAATGAAAATTTTCCCATTATGAGGTTTTCTTAGTGAGACACTCATTCATAGTAAAACTAAAATTAAACCAAGGTTTATTGTAAAGCATCCATTTCCACATCCAAATATACCTTTCCTATATTAGTATAATTCTCTATTAAAACCACAGCACAAATTAGATCACTCGAAGAGATGGATAAATGCAACGTGATTTGATGTAAAGATCACCAGCTTCCCAGAGGTGAAATGACATGAATTTTAACTAGTGCTGCCACTAACCCTCTCTGGGGCCTTGGTCCAGCCTCATACTCGGTCTGGGTCTCAGTGTTCCCGTCTGCAAAATGTGTGTTGTGCTCTGATTGTGAAACTTCCTTTTAGCTTTGCGTAATGCATAGTGCATAATGACTGCTAACTTCAGGAAAAATAAAATGCCTTTCTTCTTTAATGAAAATATCAAATAGCCAACCTCAAGCCCATTGCTTTGAACTTATTACTCGCTAAGGCTTTATTCTGAAAATATGTGACATATTGCTATTCTGCTGCCCATCTATTTAAGTCATTCTCCAACAAACTTGTCAGGGCTTATCTGAATCTTAACACCGTTTAGGTGTGGTTGATTGCCTGGAAGGAGAAGTTTCCTGACTTCTTTCTTACATGGATTAGTGCAGTGAAAACCAGTGAAAAACTGGCTTCCTTCTTCTTTCTCTTGAGGACTTTGCCACTTATTTTCCAGCAGCAGTTTTTGGAAGCCAAATCTGGAAGCAGGACGGGATGGAGATATTAGACATAGGTGACAGTTGTCTGTCTCGTGAATTTCTTTTCTATTTCTTTTCTCTTGCTGAGTGAGTTGCTCCCTCCTCAAAACACTTGAACACACTTCCTGTAGAGCATATCTTGCAGGGTGGCCAGTAGTCTTTTCTCTCTTCTGCCTCCTCTGCATTATAAACCCATCGGAAGTAGAGACAGAACATGTCTGTGCTTAGCTAGTATCTGACACATACATGCTGCTCAATAAAAGGTGAATGAATGAATAAGGCAGAAAGAGTTGCATTTCTAAATATATGGTAATGAGCAATGCTTTAAGTTACATGAAAATATCCGTTTATGAAACAGACAGTTCAAATGTTTCCTCTTTGACCATTCTTTTTTTTTTTTTAAAAAAAAGTTTGATTAATTAATTAATTTATTTTTGGCTGTGTTGGGTCTTCGTTTCTGTGCAAGGGCTTTCTCTAGTTGTGGCAAGCGGGGGCCACTCTTCATCGCGGTGCGCGGGCCTCTCACTATCGCGGCCTCTCTTGTTGCGGAGCACAGGCTCCAGACGCGCAGGCTCAGTAGTTGTGGCTCATGGGCCCAGTTGCTCCGCGGCATGTGGGATCTTCCCAGACCAGGGCTCGAACCCGTGTCCCCTGCATTAGCAGGCAGATACTCAACCACTGTGCCACCAGGGAAGCCCCTCTTTGACCATTCTTAACCTGATCTCCCGAGCATGAAATAATTTGTTCCTCTCCTCTAAACAATTTTGTGTTCCATTTGTTTGGTAAGTAACTATGTAGTGCCTCAGGACATTTTTTCTGTTTGTATAATATTTGTGGTTTTCAAATATTTTATGACCTTATTTTCTTTTTTTATCAAAATTTGTTTCCACAGAAAGGTTGTAAATTATTTAAAGATAGATTAAATATTAATATTTATTAATATAATGTATTAATCATCTAAATAATTATATTTAATAATATAATTAAATATAATGTTTCTCTGTTGATTTTTAAAATTCTATTTTCTCTGTGTTTCATTTTGAATAGTCCTGATATTTGTGTTTTCAAGTTCACTAATCTTTATCTTCTATGATATCTAATCTGATGTTAATCTGATCCAGTGTATTTTTCATCTCATACATTGTAGATTTCAACTCTAGAAGTTTGATTTAGGTCTTTTTTTATGTCATCAATGTCTCCACTTAATTTTTGAACTTATGGAATATAGTTATAAGAGCTGTTTTAATGTTCTTGTCTGCTAATTCTAACATCTGTGTCAGTTCTGGGTCAGCTTTGATTGATTTTTCTCCTCATCAGGGGTCATATTTTCCTGCTTTTTGCATGCTGTGTAATTTTTGATTGAATGCCAGACATTGTGAATTTTACCTTGTTGGATGCTGCATATTTTTGTATTCCTGTAAATATTCTTTACTTGTTTTAGGATGTAGTTAAGTTTCTTAGAAACAGTTTGATTCTTCTGGATCTTGCTACTAAGATTTGTTAGGCAGGACTGGAATAGTACTTCAGTCTAGGGCCAGTTATTCCCCATGTCAGAGGAGAGACCTTTCTATGTGCTCTCCCAGCACCTAAGGAATCATGAAGTTTTCTAGTTAGAAACATCCTTTTGGATTTGTTCCCCCAGCCTTGAGTGATTGCCTCACACACATTCACTGATCAATATTCCACTCAAAATTCACTCCCTGTGAGTCTCTGTGAAGCTCTCTCCCCTATCTGGTATCTGTCTTTTTTTTTTTTTAAACAATTAACACTTTTATTTATTGGTAAAATATAAAATCCAGGTCTCTTAAATCAATACAGTCTCTCCAAATATTTGGCTCAGGTCCTCTGTCTTATGGATTCTAGTTGCCTTGGTCTCCCCGGACTGTTAGCTCCATTTACTGACCTCAGGAGGTCCACTCGAGTTTTCCCTGCCCCCGCACACCTCGGCATGGAGACTCCCTCAGGTAGTAAGCTGGGAGACTTATAGGACTCACTTATTTTGTTTCCCTTCTCTCAGAGATCATTGCCCTTGGTAGCCTGTTATCCAGGTCTTGACAACTGTCCCTGTTACTCCGTCTTGGCCAGAAGTGGAAGTGATCCATTTTATTCTTTCTATCTAGAATTACCCTCCATCCCCAGCTTCCAAAGCTCGCCATCCCTCACCCCATGAGATTGGATGAGGAGCCCTTCCACTGTGTTCCCATTATACCTGTGCTTACAGTAGCTTAGCACAGCACTCAGCTCTCTGTATTGTTATGGCAGTTTTTACTCTCTCTTTCTTTATTATATTTTATTTTCTTGAAGGCACGGAATATCTTTTACATCTGGATTTTCAACACCTAATGTAGTCCCAGGCATTTAACAGTTGCTCCTAAGCATTTGTGGAATGAATGAATGAATGAATGAACAAATAAGATTCCACTTACAAAGTATCAGTTTATGAACAACTTTCAGAAGCTTTTTCTTTAAAAAAAAAAACACAAAACAGGAATGAGATTAACGGTATGTTTTCATGTATGCAGTTTAAGACTTTAAAATTTCTAGATTATCAATTGTTTATGATGGCTTAGACCTGGTTTTTATCTGTTTATTTTCTGTAGCCTCTCATTAAAAGGTGGATAATAAAAGTCACCTAATTAATGCTTGAAATAAAATGTAGAAAGTAAAGGAACTAAGAATAGAATAACTATATTTTGTAGATAAATACAATGAAGACTAACTTTTCGGTAACCCACTTCATGGTTGTGGTGTATCCCAAGTCTGAAATTTACTGAGGTGGTGTTCTTATCTCAAGTGCCTTTTCCATGTTCGATGTACTTGGATATCTGTTATCCAAGTAGACTACAGCTGGTCTGCAAATAGCTGTGAGTCTGTGCATTCTTATCAACTGGAGACAATTGACAGTGGATATGTGCCATGGTCAAGTGCAAGTCCATACTATATTTGGGTCTTTTAGAGTCGGTAGAGTGAACTATATTTGGTAAGCCTCTTAAGACTATCTTGTTCTGTTTCCTCAGCACCTCTTGGTTACCAAAGGCACCTTCGGAGTCTCCCTATTCTTTTATCACCATTCCACAGTTGACATGATGGAAGTAGCTTGAAGGCTTGTGTTCTTCTAGACTCAGTGGGGTTTTTTTTTTTTTTTTTTTTTCTGTGCATTAGGGATAATGAAATTTAAGGCAGGTTGCTTTGAGGATTAAGTGAAGTAATAAATGTAAGTTGCCTATCACAGTTCTGGGCACATAGGACCCCCCTCCCACTTCTCCCCAACCTAATTTAAAAGGTAGCTATCTGCCCCTGAAGTTGAACTATACTGACTGGCTACTAACATACAGACACATGGAGTTATTCTATCTGTATCTCTCACTTACCAGCTTTTCCTTTTAGGTTTAATGTGTGTTCCTTTGCTTTTAGGCCAAATGCTGATTTTCCTGAAACAGTGTTTTCTTGACTTTAAGCACAGTCTTCTGCTTTTTTTTTGTTTTTACTGCTCTTGCCTGGTGATCAAATTGTTGAAAGCCATCTTTGTCCTTCCTCCTTCTAATCCATGGCCAAGGCAGGGGTTGGCTTTAATTAACAGGAACACTCTGTATTAGCTAAGCAATTTCTCATTCTACCTCTCAGTTATTGATTAAATCTCTTGATGATGCACAAATGAAGACTGGATGTATTTTGCATATTTTCCTAGAATGGCACAGTGATTCTGTGGCTAAACCAAGATTAGACCTTGCTAGTTCTAAAAAATCTTTTTGCTTTAAAGAAACTGTGTTGCCTCCAAAACCGCGAGTTGAGTTTACCTTTCAAGTGTACTTTGTATTTAAATCTGATGATAGTCTTGTTTTTCCATTTGTCTTATTTAGATGAGGGTCTTGGATTCTTTTCTTTACTGGGCTGGTACAGCTGCCCTGACTGTGACCTAGGCAGCATGTTTCTTGGTGCTGTCAAGAATGCTAATTAAGATAGTTATTCTCTTTTGTCCTACTGTTTATGAAACTTGTAATTATGTCTATTAGATGGTGAGCTCTGTTATCTCCCACTATAACGAGCGTGGCTCTCTGTACACAAAGAAATGTTTGAATGTGTGAGTGTGTGAGCGAATAAATCAGTATGTTTATATTGTTACTGGTTTAAATATATACAGTCTTAGGATGGGGGATGGGATGATTGAACAAGAAATGAGACTGTTTGTTAGGATGGCCACGGGCCTTAGGGTGCCTATGTACAGATTAGAAAAGGTGCCCCTTCCAGTGCATGTCTGCCATCCCATGTCAGGATGCTCAGTGTGGCTGGAGGAGGGCTGGATGGATTTTTGTCCCCACCTGCTCCCTGGGTTGGGTGCCCTACTGCAGGGCCCAGCCAGTTGTAGGAGGACCTTCTGATTTTTGTCTCAGTAGGGGCGTTGGTGTCAAGTGGTCTTCAGGAGGGCAGTTACCCTTATCCTAGTCAACGTTTCCTTGAAGAGCAGGTCCCAGGGAGATGACGATGGCTCCCCCCCACCCCACCGCTCCGTTCTGTCTTTGGGACTCTTTTGTGATGCTTCTGTCTGCCTCCTCATCTTCCAAATCAGTTTCTCTGTGACGTTTGTCTGTTCTATTGAAGACTTGGAGCAGAATGCTGTTGTCACTGTGCCTTCCTGCTACCTGCGGCTTCAGTTTCTCTCATTTTGGTGGAATCAAGGCCAATCGCCCATGCTGGTGTTTGAGGTCCCAATTGTCCTGGCCTTACTCTAGCCATCAAATCACATTTCTTTTTGTTCTTCTTCAGACACTTCTTCTCAGGCCATTGATGGCAACGGGCTTACCACTCACACCTTGTGGCCGTGGCCCACGTGGTTCCCTTTGTCTGGACGCCCTCTTCTGCCCCTACACATTCTGTAGAATCCTTTGCGTTCTTTTAAGCCCACTTTGGGTAGCTGTTCTTTGATGAGGATATACCATTCCTTCTCCTTGACCCCTTGGATCATTCTACAAAGCCTATTTGATTTTTTAAGCTAAATATTAAACATTAAATATGTAATCAATGTTAGTGGATATTAACTCCTTAGATTGAGGCCCTGCACATAGTTTATGCTCAGTATTTAGCTATTGTTATACTCTGAATCACTTTAGCCATTCATTCACTCATTCATTCAATAAACAGACATCCCCCCTGCAGGTGCTGCTCCAGGTCTGGGGATTCAGAAATGTGTAAGACCTGGAGCTTGTGTGCAAAAGCAGGGGTGATGGCCTCCAGTTCCCTGGAGAGAGATGCTGTCGTAGAAGATGGGACAGTCTCTTCAAGGCTCTCCCAATCGTCATACTCTAGACTTCTAACGTGACTTCCTCCAATGTTCTGGTCAGCATGAGGCAGTAGAAATAAAGGCTTCACACTGGATATATGTACTAGCTCTGACCTTCAGTCTCCATCTCTTAAAATAGGGAGAACAGGGTACGTGCCACATATCATTATGAACTAGGCCCTGGGTTAAGTGCTTTATGTTTGTGATTTAATGGAATTCTCAAAATATCCCTATGAGATATATCCTGTTAATATGCTTATTTTACAGATGAGGAACCCAGGACACAGAAGGGTTAAGAAAATGGCTTGCATGGTAGAACTTTGAGCTGAACCCAGGTCTGTCAGAGAGCAGAAACCATATTCTCATCATCATGTAGCATCATGCTATGTCATGTGTTAAGATCCCAGGCACACAAGGTCAGAGTAAATAGCTATTATTATTAATATTATTACTGTTATAATTCTAAAATTCAGGCCTTTCTTCACCACACCAAGTAATGTACATCATAGCAGTTCAATAAAACTTTATTCGATTTAATTAGTTGTGGATTTTGTGTGTGGGGAGGTGGGTAACTGCCATCTCTAAAGAAATTCTTAATAGGAAAATATCTTAAAATGGGGAAAGTTAACCGTAAAATATAGCAGCCAGAGAAGCAAACCAGTTAATGAGATTCTGTATTGGAAAGTTGGAAAGAAGCTAAAAAGAATTGAAGGGTACAATCTGGTGGTTGACAACACTTGAAAATACTCTGACCAGCAGACAGTGTTTTGAGCGAAAGAAATAGAGATGAGTCAGTTACATGGTTGTCCCTTACAATAATGACAGAGAGGAGGTGGGGCACAGTCTTTCAAGTTTAAAAAAGGATTTGTCCTTCTGCCATCTCTTCCCTTACCTTGGCACAAAGCTGGTCATGGCCAAAAGATTCTGTTCTGTCTGATGAAGTTTTGAGGGAATTAGGTTAGGTTTTCTTGAAGATGACTGGACCAGAAAATAAAAGATTTTCTCTCTTTGGAGAGGAGCTTTACTCTGGGGAAGAGCACAAACTGTCCAGGAGGAATCTGGGACGGTGGAGACCAGGAACTCCCATCCTTCCCTCACCTCCTCCCAGTGTTTCACCAGCAGAATGAGGACATTATTAAAGCTTTGTGATGAGACAAAGCCACACACTGAGACGTGGCTGCCAGCACGTTTATCTTTATGGTTCTCTTGATTTTGGGAGTGAAATGAATGCTGCTACGTATGCAAATTGAGAGCAACATTTTCCACTTTGGTAATAGTCAGTCCTTTGGTTTTCTTTTGGATTTCAGCCCTTTCTCTCTCCTGTTGGGTATTGCTCTGTCCCAGCCTGCATGAGTACTGAATCTTCAGGAGGGCCTGAAAGCCAAGTTTGGATCCTAGATAGCCAAGAACATTCTGCAACAATGCCTAGTGACATTCTGAGACAGCTCTATAGAGAATACCACTGCCCTGCTGTCCAGCATCTTGGGCTGACTGTGCTCAGGAAGAAGATACCAGAAGCCCCACCAGAGCCCACACTGCACCGACAGGCTTGCTGGAAGATTACCTTCCAGGAAGCAGTTTCCACTTCCCTTGACTCCTTTTCCAGCACCCGTGTTTTGCAGAGGGGCTTACGATTGCTTTGCCATAGGACCCCTGGGAAATACAGTTTTTTTGGATTCTACTTTGACTTAATGGCCTTCATCAATAAAGTGGGAAACTATCAGGATGTTGAGAAGGTGTTCAAAAGACTTAGGGGAATCTTGAAATACGTGTGTCCACTCCAGTCAGCCAGGACGTCAGTCCCGGGGTTTCTGTGATAACATGGGGCTTGGGGGTGGAGCGGCCCTTTCTGACAAGTCTAGGGTTGATTTTCTGTATTTGCTAAAGTTTGCTAAAATAAAAATTCTAAATGGCATATTCTGTAAAGAAAGTGAATGTTAATGACATTTTAGTTCAGTTGAAGTAATACATAATGGGTATCATATAATTTCTATTTATTATCATTTTTCACATTTCAGGATCTTTCTTCCTATGAAGTTTCAGTAAAGCGCTTAGAAATACATTTTGCTTTGTTGTAGGCAGGATGCGTTTCAAGAGGCTTTCTTCGCCTCTGTGTCTGATCCATTTGCCAAATGTCTTGACTTTTTATCTCCCATGACCCATTTGATCTTTCTGCGGTTGCGGGAGAGACGTTATCTTTGAAAGTAGAATTTCGAGTAAAGAAAGCTAGCAGTTAGGGGTTGATAGGTAGGCTCTTTGGCTCCTTGTTAATTCTAGCTGGAAGCTACGTGCTGTCTCTTCTTGGGTCCCTTGATCTGCCACCGAGCATATCTTTTTCTTTCTTACTGTGGATTCTGTCCCTTGGTGTAGATGGTATTTGTCATTTAACTCTGATATAAACATGTAGCCCCTTTGTGCCTCAGTGTCATTATCTGTAAAATGGGGCTATAGCATATCTCCTGAACTTCTTCATGGTTACCATAAAGCTTGAGTGGTAACAAACAAAGAAGCCTTTTAAGAATTATTATGTGTAATATAAACATAAAGTGACATACAGTTAATTACAGGCTTTATGATTTCATTCTATTTTGTGACCTCATCAAATTGGGCTCCTTTCAGCTCTATCAAGGCTGTCTCGTCATCTTCTTTTATTTTATTTTTTTAAATAGATTTATTTATTTATTTTTGGCTGCATTGTGTCTGCATTGCTGCCTGTGGGCTTTCTCTAGTTGCAGCGAGCGGAGGCTACTCCTTGTTGTGGTGTATGGGCTTCTTATCGCTGTGGCATCCCTTATTGCAGAGCATGGACTCTAGGCGCACAGGCTTCAGTAGTTGCAGCAAGTGGGCTCAGTAGTTGTGGCTTGCAGGCTCTAGAGCACAGGCTCGGTAGCTGCGGCACACGGGCTTAGTTGCTCCACGACATGTGGGATCTTCCTGGACCAGGGTTCGAACCCGTGTCCCCTGCATTGGCAGGCGGATTCTTTTTTTTTTTATAACTGACTTACAATATTATATTAGTTTCAGGTGTACAACATAGTGATTCAATATTTCTATACATTATAAAACAATCACCACAATAAGTGTAGTTACCATCTGTTAACATACAGAGATATTCCAATAATATTGAGTATATTCTCTATGCTGTGTATTACATCCTTATGACTTAAAACTGGAAGTTGTATTTCTTTTTTTTAATTTAATTTAATTTACTTTTTATACAGCAGGTTCTTATTAGTTATCCATTTTATACATATTAGTGTATATATGTCAATCCTAATCTCCCAAATCATCACACCACCACCACCACCCCTGCCGCTTTCCCCCCTTGGCGTCCATACGTTTGTTCTCTACATCTGTGTCTCAACTTCTGCCCTGCAAACCAGTTCATCTATACCATTTTTCTAGGTCCCACATATATGTGTTAATATGTGATATTTGTTTTTCTCTTTCTGACTTACTTCACTCTGTGTGACAGTCTCTAGATTCATCCACATCTCTACAAATGAACCAATTTCGTTGCTTTTAATGGCTGAGTAATATTCCGTTGTATATATGTACCACGTCTTCTTTATCCATTCATCTGTCGATGGGCATTTAGGTTGCTTCCATGACCTGGCTATTGTAAATAGTGCTGCAGTGAACATTGGGGTGCATATGTCTTTTTGAATTATGGTTTTCTCTGGGTATATGCCTAGTAGTGGGATTGCTGGGTCATATGGTAATTCTATTTTTAGATTTTTAAGGAACCTCCATACTGTTCTCCATAGTGGCTGTATCAATTTACATTCCCACCAACAGTGCAAGAGGGTTCCCTTTTCTCCACACCCTCTCCAGCATTTGTTGTTTGTAGATTTTCTGATGATGCCCATTCGAACTGGTGTGAGGTGATACCTCATTGTAGTTTTGATTTGCGTTTCTCTAATAATTAGTGATGTTGAGCAGCTTTTCATGTGCTTCTTGGCCATCTGTATGTCTTCTTTGGAGAAATGTCTATATAGGTCTTCTGCCCATTCTTGCATTGGGTTGTTTGTTTTTCTAATATTGACTTGCATGAGCTGTTTATATATTTTGGAGATTAATCCTTTGTCTGTTGATTCATTTGCAAATATTTTCTCCCATTCTGAGGGTTGTCTTTTCGTCTTGTTTGTAGTTTCCTTTGCTGTACAAAAGCTTTTAAGTTTCATTAGGTCCCATTTGTTTATTTTTGTTTTTATTTCCATTACTCTAGGAAGGGGATCAAAAAAGATCTTGCTGTGATTTATGTAAGAGTGTTCTTCCTATGTTTTCCTCTAAGAGTTTTATAGCGTCTGGTCTTACATTTAGGTCTCTAATCCATTTTGAGTTTATTTTTGTGTATGGTGTTAAGGAATGTTCTAATTTCATTCTTTTACATGTAGCTGTCCAGTTTTCCCAGCACCACTTATTGAAGAGACTGTCTTTTCTCCATTGTATATCCTTGCCTCCTTTGTCATAGATCAGTTGACCATAGGTGTGTGGGTATATCTCTGGGCTTTGTATCCTGTTCCAGTGATCTATATTTCTGTTTTTGTGCCAGCACCATATTGTCTTGATTACTGTTGCTTTGTAGTATAGTCTGAAGTCAGGGAGTCTGATTCCTCCAGCTCTGTTTTTTTCCCTCAAGACTGCTTTGGCTATTTGGGGTCTTTTGTGTCTCCATACAAATTTTAAGATTTTTTTGTTCTAGTTCTGTAAAAACTGCCATTAGTAATTTGATAGGGATTGCATTGAATCTGTAGATTGCTTTGGGTAGTATAGTCATTTTCACAGTATTGATTCTTCCAATCCAAGAACATGTTATATCTCTCCATCTGTTGGTATCATCTTTAATTTCTTTCATCAGTGTCTTATAGTTTTCTGCATACAGGTCTTTTGTCTCCCTAGGTAGGTTTATTCCTAGGTATTTTATTCTTTTTGTTGCAGTGGTAAATGGGAGTATTTCCTTAATTTCTCTTTCAGATTTTTCATCATTAGTGTATAGGAATGCAAGAGATTTCTGTGCATTAATTTTGTATCCTGCAACTTTACCAAATTCATTGATTAGCTCTAGTAGTTTTCTGGTGGCATCTTTAGGATAATCTATGTATAGTATCATGTCATCTGTAAACAGTGACAGTTTTACTTCTTCTTTTCCAATTTGTATTCCTTTTATTTCTTTTTCTTCTCTGATTGCCATGGCTAGGACTTCCAATACTATGTTGAATAATAGTGGCGAGAGTGGACATCCTTGTGTTGTTCCTGATCTTAGAGGAAATGGTTTCAGTTTTTCACCATTGAGAATGTTTGCTGTGGGTTTGTCATATATGGACTTTACTATGTTGAGGTAGGTTCCCTCTATGCCCACTTTCTGGAGAGTTTTTATCATAAATGGGTGTTGAATTTTGTCAAAAGCTTTTTCTGCATCTATTGAGATGATCATATGGTTTTTCTTCTTCAATTTGTTAATATGGTGTATCACATTGATTGATTTGCATATATTGAAGAATCCTTGCATCCCTGGGATAAATCCCACTTGATCATGGTTTATGATCCTTTTAATGTGTCGTTGGATTCTGTTTGCTAGTATTTTGTTGAGGATTTTTGCATCTCTATTCATCAGTGATATTGGTCTGTAATTTTCTTTTTTTGTAGTGTCTTTGTCTCGTTTTGGTATCAGGGTGATGGTGGCCTCAAAGAATGAGTTTGGGAATGTTCCTTCCTCTGCAATTTTTGGAAGAGTTTGAGAAGGATGGGTGTTAGCTCTTCTCTAAATGTTTGATAGAATTCACCTGTGAAGCCATCTGGTCCTGGACTTTTGTTTGTTGGAAGATTTTTAATCACAGTTTCAATTTCATTCCTTGTGATTGGTCTGTTCATATTTTCTATTTCTTCCTGGTTCAGTCTTGGAAGGTTATACCTTTCTAAAACTTTGTCCCTTTCTTCCAGGTTGTCCATTTTATTGGCATAGAATTGCTTGTAGTAGTCTCTTAGGGTGCTTTGTATTTCTGTGGTATCTGTTGTAACTTCTCCTTTTTCATTTCTAATTTTATTGATTTGAGTCCTCTCCCTCTTTTTCTTGATGAGTCTGGCTAATGGTTTATCAATTTTATTTAACTTCTCAAAGAACCAGCTTTTAGTTTTATTGATCTTTGATACTGTTTTCTTTGTTTCTATTTCATTTATTTCTGCCCTGATATTTATGATTTCTTTCCTTCTGCAAACTTTGGGTTTTGTTTGTTCTTCTTTCTCTAGTTCCTTTAGGTGTAAGGTTAGATTGTTTATTTGGGATTTTTCTTGTTTCTTGAGGTAGGCTTGTATTGATATAAATTTCCCTCTTAGAATTGCTTTTGCTGCATCCCATAGTTTTTGGATCATCGTGTTTTCATTGTCATTTGTCTCTAGGTATTTTTTGATTTCCTCTTTGATTTCTTCAGTGATCTCTTGGTTATTTAATAATGTATTGTTTAGCCTCCATGTGTTTGTGTTTTGTTTTGTTTTTTTTTTTTTTAAACAGGCACGACCCAGGGTTTTGTAAACACATGCTGGCAACAACATACGTTGAGGGGAAAGATGATTTTTGCAAACCAGGAAGAGAAGGTGATTCTTTTTTTTTTTTTTTTAAAGGGGAAGAGGAGGAAATGAGCTTTTTTTTTTTGATTGATTGATTGATTGATTGATTGCTATGTTGGGTCTTCGTTTCTGTGCGAGGGCTTTCTCTAGTTGCAGCAAGCGGGGGCCACTCTTCATCGCGGTGCGCGGGCCTCTCACTATCGTGGCTTCTCTTGTTGCGGAGCACAGGCTCCAGACGCGCAGGCTCAGCAGTTGTGGCTCACGGGCCTAGTTGCTCCGCGGCATGTGGGATCTTCCCAGACCAGGGCTCGAACCCGTGTCCCCTGCATTAGCAGGCAGATTCTCAACCACTGCGCCACCAGGGAAGCCCCTGTTTGTGTTTTTTACGTTTTTTTCTCTGTAATTCATTTCTAATCTCATAGCGTTGTGGTCAGAAAAGATGCTTGATATGATTTCAATTTTCTTAAATTTACTGAGGCTTGATTTGTGACCCAAGATGTGATCTATCCTGGAGAATGTTTCTTGCGCACTTGAGAAGAAAGTATAATCTGCTGTTTTTGGATGGAATGTCCTTTAAATATCAATTAAATCTATCTGGTCTATTGTGTCATTTAAAGCTTGTGTTTCCTTATTAATTTTCTGTTTGGATGATCTGTCCATCGATGTAAGTAAAATGTTAAAGTCCCCCAGTATTATTGTGTTACTGTCGATTTCCTCCCTTATAGCTGTTAGCAGTTGCCTTATGTATTGAGGTGCTCCTATGTTGGGTGCATATATATTTATAATTATTATATGTTCTTCTTGGATTGGTCCCTTGATCATTATGTAGTGTCCTTCCTTGTCTCTTGTAACATTCTTTATTTTAAAGTCTAGTTTATCTGATATGAGTATTGCTACTCAGATAAAATGTGAGCTTTCTTTTGATTTCCATTTGCATGGAATATCTTTTTCCACCCCTCACTTTCAGTGTGTATGTGTCCCTAGGTCTGAAGTGGGTCTCTTGTAGACAGCATATATATGGGTCTTGTTTTTGTATCCATTCAGCAAGCCTGTGTCTTGTGGTTGGAGCATTTACTCCATTCACGTTTAAGGTAATTATCGATATGTATGTTCCTATTACCATTTTCTTAATTGTTTTCGGTTTGTTTTTGTAGGTTCTTTTCTTCTCTTGTGTTTCCCACTTAGAGAAGTTCCTTTAGCATTTGTTGTAGAGCTGGTCTGATGGTGCTTAATTCTCTTAGCTTTTGCTTGTCTGTAAAGCTTTTGATTTCTCTGTAGAGAAATCAAAATGAATGAATCTGAATGCGATCCTTGCCGGGTAGAGTGATCTTGGTTTTAGGTTCTTCCCTTTCATCACTTTAAATATGTCATGCCTCTCCCTTCTGGCTTGTAGAGTTTCTGCTGAGAAATCATCTGTTAACCTTATGGGAGTTCCCTTGTATGTTATTTGTCATTTTTCCCTTGCTGCTTTCAATAATTTTTCTTTGTCTTTAATTTTTGCCAATTTGATTACTATGTGTCTTGGCGTGTTTGTCCTTGGGTTTATCCTGTATGGGACTCTCTGCGCTTCCTGGACTTGGGTGGCTATTTCCTTTCCCATGTTAGGGATGTTTTCAACTGTAATCTCTTCAAATATTTTCTCGGGTCCTTTCTCTCTCTCTTCTCCTTCTGGGACCCCTATAATGTGAATGTTGTTGTGTTTAATGTTGTCCCAGAGGTCTCTTAGGCTGTCTTCATTTCTTTTCATTCTTTTTTCTTTATTCTGTTCCACAGCAGTGAATCCCACCATTCAGTCTTTCAGATCACTTATCCGTTCTTCTTTCTCAGTTATTCTGCTATTGATTCCTTCTAGTGTATTTTTCATTTCGGTTATTGTATTGTTCATCTCTGTTTGTTCTTTAGTTTTTCTAGGTCTTTGTTAAACATTTGTTGCATCTTCTTGATCTTTGCCTTCATTCTTTTTCCGAGGTCCTGGATCATCTTCACTATCCTTATTCTGAATTCTGTTTCTGGTAAGTTGCCTATGTCCATTTCATTTAGTTGTTCTTCTGGGGTTTTATCTTGTTCCTTCATCTGGTACATAGCCCTCTGCCTTTTCATCTTGTCTATCTTTCTGTAACTGTGGTTTTTGTTCCACAGGCTGCAGGATTGTAGTTCTTCTTGCTTCTGCTGTCTGCCCTCTGGTGGATTAGGCTAGCTAAGAGGCTTGTGTAAGTTTCCTGATGGGAGGGACTGGTGGTGGGTAGATCTGGCTGTTGCTCTGTTGGGCAGAGCTCAATAAAACTTTAATCTGCTTGTCTGCTAATGGGTGGGGCTGGATTCACTCCCTGTTGGTTGTTTGGCCTGAGGTGACCCAACAGTGGAGCCTACCCCGCTCTTTGGTGGGGCTAATGGTGGACTCTAGGAGGGCTCACGCCAAGGAGTATGTCCCAGAACTTCTGCTGCCAGTGTCCTTGTCCTCTAGGTGAGCCACAGCCACCCCCCACCTCTGCAGGAGACCCTCCAATACTAGCAGGTAGGTGTGGTTCAGTCTCCTATGGGGTCACTGCTCCTTCCTCTGGGTCCTGATACGCACACTACTTCGTGTGTGCCCTCCAAAATTGGAGTCTCTGTTTCCCCCAGTCCTGTCGAAGTCCTGCAGTCAAATCCCGCTAGCCTTCTAAGTCTGATTCTCTAGGAATTCCTCCTCCCATTGCTGGATCCCCAGGTTAGGAAGCCTGACGTGGGGCTCAAAACCTTCACTCCAGTGGGTGGACTTCTGTGGTATAAGTGTTCTCCAGTTTGTAAGTCATCCATCCAGCAGTTATGGGATTTGATTTTATTGTGATTGTACCCCTTCTCCCATCTCATTGTGGCTTCTCCTTTGTCTTTGGATGTGGTGTATCTTTTTTGGTGAGTTCCAGTGTCTTCCTGTTGATGATTGTTCAGCAGTGAGTTGTGACTGGCAGGTGGATTCTTAACCACCGTGCCACCAGGGAAGTCCCTCATCATCTTCTTTTAGAAAAGTTAAATGCTTATTGAATTTCACAAAGCAAGTTAGCACAAGAGCTCAGGTCTCCTGACTCACAGACCAGCAGAATGCTTAGATTTGATTTCTGCTTCGCTTTATCCTTTGTGTCATCTTTTCAGTGAATGAGGATAACTATTTCTTTTGGAGCATTAAAATAGTACCTTAGAAGTAGCAAAGTATACTGCATCACTTTGGTTCTTTTTAACCCTCATTTTTTGTTGCCTTTTTTGTCTACATATCCTGGGCTGTCATGAAGGTAGAAAGACATTAATGACTAGATTCCGGGCTCCAGGGGTTGACAATCTAGTGGAAGGAGGCCGAGGAACAAATAAACCTCCAGGAATCTGAGTTCTTGGCTCTGCTACTTACTTGCAGGGTCTATCTGGGCAAGTCATGCACGTCTCTGGGTTCAGGTTTCCCAGCTGCCCAGCGAGAGTACTGGACTAGATGTACAGGATGGCCATGCTCATTAAGGCCTCTTCTAATTTGTCACCATCTACAGTCTATGTGACTGCAAAACTATGTGCCGGCCAAGTCTTCACAAGCTGAAATAAAGGAAAGCTATTAATCTGATCGCATATTTTTCTTAATTATTATTTGTGATAAAGTTCTCAGGCTGACTACATTTTCTAATACCCAGCACTACCATTGAGACACAGGTGGTGATACTTGTTCTGTTAACCAAATGTCAACTTTGCAAAGAAAGCAGACATGAACATCTGATGATGATTTAATAAAGGGCATTAATTAATTAATGCCAGCATTCACTACTATTTCTGCAGTTCTCTAGTGCTTTTCTAACATGAACTTTTATTATATTAGGTCATCTTCCTTTTTTCCTAGAAAGGACCATAGAATAATTATAGCTAACATTTATTTTGTGTTTGCCTATGTACTAGGTAGATGTTGCTCTAAGTGCTTTCCTTATAAAGACTCATTTAATCTTTACCACATTCTGAAGCAATCAATCCCTGTCTTATAGATAAGGGAACTGAGGTACAGAGCAATAAGTAAAACCTGTTCCAAGATTACACCACAGTGAAGAGACAGAGGCAGGATTGGAACTTGGGCAGTTGGCCTCTAGCAGCTACTGTTTTCATGGCTGGACCATTGCCTACATGAAAGCTGCTTGCCCTCTGCTCATGTCAGAGAAGCTGGAGAGACTCACCTGTTAAGAAGCTACAAAATAAGAAAGCAGTTGAATCATCTTATCTGCAGCTGTAAACTTGGCCAGATCCTCAAGTGTAACGTCTCTTACTATGTGCCAGGGTTCTCAGTCTGGATTCTGTGTCTCAGGTGACTCATGAACGTTTGGGAACTTGTGTTAATTGTATTTATGTGTCCATGTGTGTTGTTGTGGTGTGAGTTGGGGGGTAGGCTGCTTGTTGGTTTCCTGCACATTACCAGAGGGGGCTCCCTACCCTGTTTCTGGCAGAATTATAGCTGTGCAGGTCCTCCTCAGCCCTAAATCTGGATTAATGTTCTGGGCCTGGAAGTTTGAGCGTAACTACCCATTGAACGATTGAGTGGCTGTAGGAACCTAGGAGGACCAGACTTTCCAAAAGTCCCTCTGCCCCTCAGAGCTGTGTTGCCTAGGTGCAGTTGGACAATGCCCTTTTCTCTCCTTGAAGCCTTCCAAAATTTTCAATCATTTTTTTCCTCTCAGAATTTTGGAACCTCAAGGTTTTGAGATTTTTTGTTTTGTTTCATTTTATCTCTTCCTTACAGGCTTTGTTCAGAAATCAGATGTTCATAAGCTTTTTATTACTTATCCAATCCATGAGTTCAGTTTCCCATTTAACTTTTATGAATGTTTTCTTTGTCAAGATGGGTCCTTTCAAAACCTTGTAAAGAATGTTTTACCACATACTAACATAAGAATGGAGTGGTAAAACTAGAAAATCCGACAGGAAACACACACAGACGCGAGCATCCCCATAGGCAATTTAGCTTCAGTTCATAGAAATTGAGTTTACCTATTAAGGAAAAAATTTAAAGATGTTATCATTTTGATAGTTGTGTTAATTTGTATTCCCTATTCTGTCCTAGTCTCTGATTATAGTTGATTATGAAGTTCTTTTTAGGGGTGAAAATGGGTCACACATATTATGCTGGTCCGGATATTCAAGAGATGACAACATTCTACTACATAATAGTAGAATACTACATACTACATACTGCTATATACTAGTTTTGTTATGTTTTTGGTTCAGATGAGTAATATAACTAGCCTGTTTCTTTTGCTGTAATCTAGAAAACTTTACCATCTATCTCATTCTTTTGCACTACAACAAACTTTTAATGTTGTTTCAGTGTGATTTCCTTTAATGATGTTAAGGCTTTGCCTTTGCAGACAGGCTGGGGTTCAGATCCCAGCTCTGTCATTTACAAGCTGTGTTACTTTGGGCAAGTTTATTTAATCTCTTGGAATCCTCTTTTCCGCATCTATAAAAGGGGAAAGTAATAATTATATGTCGCTGAAAGGGTTGTGAGGAGTAATATCAGCCTATACGTTTACCATAGGCTTTTCACACAGTAAGCATTTGCTAGGTGATTTTGTCGATTGGTTTACTGTTATTATTGTTGGTGTTGTTGTGGTCATTATAACACTGTATTGTAATATAATATAATCATTATTGTTATCATCATCATCATACTATATGTATAATATGCCTGGTATACTGCCTGGCACATAGTAGGCACCAAACAAATATTTTATTGGCTTTGACTGGACATAGCGAGCTTTGGTGACTGAATCAGAGGTGACCAGTGGTCCTGTTTTATTTATTAGATTAGCTAGGATGAAATTGTTGAATGGAATGAATGATGGCTCTACCTTTAAGTCCCCAAACTTCATAGCGAGGTGATCTTGACAGCAAACAATGAAACGTTGCAAGTCTGGTGGAGAAAAGAAACAACCGGGACTTCCCTGGTGGTCCAGTGGTAAAGAATCTGCCTTACAATGCAGGGGACGTGGGTTCGATCCCTGGTCGGGGAACTAAGATCCCACAAGCCGCGGGGCAACTAAGCCCGCGCGCCACAACTACTGAGTTTGCGTGCCTCAATGAGCGAGCCCGCGTGCCACAAACTACAGTGCCCATGCGCCCTGGAGCCCGCACGCCACAACGAAGAGCTTGCGCACCACAACAAAAGATCCCGTGTGCCTCAATAAAGATCCCACGTGCCGCAACTAAGACCGGATGCAGCCAAGAATAAATAAAATAAATAAATAAATAAATAATAAATCTTAAAAAAAAAAACCCCAACAACCACCTTGAGGCTATTTCAAGGAGCAGCAGTTGTCTATCACCCTGATTGCTGACATTTTGCTTCTCTCCCTTGAACGAGGAAAGTGGAGTGGGGTAGAAAGGTTACTGGTCGTGTTCATTAATTTTCTTTCCAGAACTGCCGCGTGTCACCAGATTGCCCCCCGGCACCAGTGCTGTTTGGCGGTCTTCTCTTTGCCCACAAGAAGCCAAAATGTTAAATTGGTGGAGCTGACTAGATCTGACAGAGAAATGCTTCACGTCTGGCCTGGATGTCTAAGTGAATTTAGTGTACTCCTTGTGGTCTGGGGCAAATGCTGGAAGCTATTAGAATTCTGAACAAAACCCTCCATTCAAAAACTGCTCGTTTCCTGCTGGGGTAATCCAAGTATCAAACATGAAGAAATCTGGGCACGGAGAATGTGGCAGCTCTGTGCAGAACACACCGAGGTGTCTACGACAGCTCCCCCAGTGACTGAGACTGTTACTTCCACTTGATTATCTCAAACCAGAGGTTTCTTTTGAAAATCAGAGTGCCACGTTTCCTACATCAAGTACGGATGAGAACTGGTTGAATTTCTTCTTGTCAGTCAAATATAGGACAGGGAAGCTTTCTCCTTCCCTTGAAGTTCTAGAGACCTCAGTTTTTGTTTTTGGTTTAGTTTTTTTGTTTTCTAATTCTTTCCTTTCAAGTTTCCTTCCAAGATCAGAGAATATCATTAGCTACAGAGCCTACTTTTTTAGACTTGGCCTGGTCAGTGGCTGGAAACTATTTTATTTAGAAACCTTTATGGAGAAGCTATGGTTTATCTCATGAAATATCTGAGTTTGTCATATACTGTTTCCTTTCTGTACCGAAATTTATTTTCTGTGAAATTCCAGGTGTTCTTTTGCATAGACTTGAAAGGAATAGAGTTGATAGTTCAGGGTTTTTTCCTAAGAAGAATATTTTCTTGTGATGGATTAATTGAGGATGAAATCAGATAACATAGGTGAAATCACTGGGTATGCATAGTGAAAACCATTATTGTAATGAATTTTAGTTACACTCTGTTGTACAGCCGGTTTTGAATGGTGTGATGTTGAAGCTGGTAAACTGTTCTGCTTCTGCACTTATCAGACTGATGGGAATTCTTTTCTTAGACACTCTCACTCCTGCTAGACTGGAAACTTCTGGAGAACAGGGACAAAGCCTTATTGATCATTGTATTCCTAGTTCACAGCACCACATTAGACACACAATTAATGCTTTTTAAAAATGAAGGAATGAATAAGACATTTTTACAAAACTTGAATGTTCAGCCAGGTGGTTGGACAAAATTAAGCATTAGAGTCAGTTTATGGGACTACCTTTTATGTATTCAACCTCACTTTCAGCTTCTATCTATGCTTTGATTCCTTCTACTAGATGGTTTATGTAGCGAGTCTGGTTTTCTTTCATCATTAAGGAATTCAGCTCCATTACTTAATAGTCCCAGTCATGTCCCTTTCCCCAAAGAATCTGTTTGAGATGTGAAATACATGAAATGATAACGTCAAATGGGAAAAATTAACCTATTCTGATGACTTTTAAGGAGCTCTGACTAGCAAGCAGCGCCCTTGTCAGTAGACAGCAGTCCTGTGTTATGTCAGGGGTAACACGGTCATTTGCTTTCAGAGAGCTTTTTGTCTTTCCCTCCAAGTTATGCTGACCTCCCAGATGAAAATATTCCCCATCTAATAAAAGTCACAGCAAATTTATGAACCTGCTCTTGACCACTTGTCCTTTACGCTTTAAAGGAAAAAATAAATCTAGATTAAGATTCGTAGGTTACTGTTGGACCACGTAAATGGTGGTCAGGGGCCAAATATTCCACCTTTCTTGGTTTGCCTATCTTTTCGTGCTTCGGGCTGTTGCGGAGGGTGGGTACCAAAGCCTGTGGGCTGAAGGCTGCTGCAGGGAATGGTAATGTAGTTAGTTCTCTTTACAGGTACAAGCTGTTGCTCTCATGCTCTGGCATCACACAGGAGGCCCCAGGTTGGGTTGAGGTGAGGCTGCGGGTGGGAGAGTAGCTGTGGCCCGTCAGGACGAATCAAGGTGGGCCGTGTGAAAAGGAAGACATTCTGTAATTAAAGGTCCAGAAAAATATCAGTGGTATCTTACGTTACTATGACAATTGCCCTTTCTACCTGTCCCCATGGGTTTTCTGTCATTTTATCATTCATTCAACAAGGATTCGTTCAATACGTACTCTGTATTCTGTTTGCCATATATTTCAGGGATTACTTAAATGGCTCGTAAATGAGTGTGTGATGACTCAGGCATGGGTCTGGTCCTCCAGGATCTTGTCACCTAGGAAGAGAGATAAATATGAAGTAGAGAGTAACCAGGCCATGGGATATGACAGGATGCAGAACAAAGGGCTTTGGAATCTGAAAGACTTGCATTCAAGTTCAGGATCTACCACTGTTTAGCTCTTTTGGCTTTAGGCAAGTTACTCCGTCTGATTCAAATTTGGTTTCTCAACCTTTAAGTTGTGACTAATACATTCCATTCCCGGAATGGTTGCTTTAGGATTTGAAAAAGCTCTGCAGAGGGCTTGGTTCAGAGCAGGCCCTCGATGAATGGCAGCTCTCATTATCTTATTATAATAGGCCGGATACAAATATGTGAGCTTAGAGGAGATGGTCACCACCCACTGGCTGGCGGGGAGAGAAGTGAGAGTATCAGAGGGCGGACCAGGAGTTTCAGGGGGGACAGGTGTCTGAGCTGAGCTTGGGAAGATGAGTAGGATTTGGGCATGTGGTGAGGGGAACAGAGAAGAAACAGAATTTAAGACTTGTTATGTATTTTTACACATTTTTGTTTGTTTTAAGCAAATAGGCACTCATTTTGCATCACTTTTATTTGCAGTATGTGGATCAAATCATCATGTTACTGAAACCTTACCATGAATCCCAATGCCAAGAATTGTGTATTTCTTCTGTTGTCTTTTGTGGTCCCCTAGAGCCCTCTATAAACAGCATCTGCTGAATGACTGCAGAGGTTCATGACCTGGCTGTTTTGAAATCTCTGCATTAGTGGGAATGTCCCTCTGAATCCACTGTACCAACAGAGGTGTTTTGGAAAAGATGCTGAGCTCCTAAATTCTAGTTGTTTCTTAGAACAGTGAAAACCTAGAGGTATTAGAGCAGAATCATAACCTGTGGGCTCATGCAGGGCAAAACCTCGACTATGATAATGATGGTTGTGGTTATTATTAATTATTTGGAACTTCTAATAATCCAGAATTTTAATTTGTCAAGGACACCTCACTCCTCGGTGAGTCTGAATACGCTGCCCTCAGCCCAGTGTTCTTCCACACTGGCCTGCAACACATTTTGGCTAGGCCAGCTTTGGCCTCTCTGCCCAAAGCTGTGTGTCTGTGTGTCTGTGTGTCTGTGTGCCTGGCCTCTGTGCCATCCTGCCAAGTCCTTGAGATAAACTGCGCTTTACTATCTGTTGTCAGGCCTGCTAAGAGAGGGACTTGTGCCCTACAGAAAAGTATAGAAAGAAGGTCTTCACTGCAAATCTGATTCACAGTGTTTTCTCCTCTTCGCATGCTGTGAACTACATCTTGATCTTCCCCACATATTTTTAATAATAATAATAATAATTTTTTTTCCAGTACACAGCTTAGCTTTGTGGTGCTGGGTTGTTAGGAATCCAATGTTTGTTCACTATAATTGTAATTTTGCTGTTTTTCTCCGCAGAGTAGGAAAGCAATACTTGTGGAATACCTCATTCTATTATTTTAGAACACTTGTCAAGCTCCCAAAAGAGGTAGTGTGCTGTCCATAAGATTTGGGCCTAAAAATTCACCTTGATTGTCTGCCACTTATTGCTACATTCCTTGTTAGTGTTTAGAAATAATTTGTCTTAATGTTCCACATTATAATTGATGGAGTACAGAAATAAAAGTGATCTCGGGGTTATGTCAGAAGCAATCAGACAGATATTTTAACTTACCCTTTTAATGTATTTAATGCTGACACTGTGAGGAGTTGAGCAGTACAGTCACCGTGTTATTGCCATTGCTGAAAAAATGTATTTATGGTGAAATTTATGTTAACTTTGAAAGCTTTAGCTGATGGAGGAATTGTAAGCTAAATCTTAGAGCTCTGAGCATTTCTCAAAAAGTTGTGATACGAAACTCCTCTGCCTTTTCTTGTATTTCTGTTATGTTCAACTACTTCACAAAAAGCATTCTTCATATTCCTGAAATAAAAAAAAAAAAAAAAGATTTGGGCCTAGAGGCATGATCAAAAGGAACCTTGCAACTGGACATAGTTCCTTTTGAGGTGGAGAGAGGTAAGTGAGTAACCCCAGATAAGCATCCTAACTCAGAATTTTCTAAATGACTGATGCTTGGCTGATATGTTATAAAGCTAATTTGTTTATACTTGTATCACATAATTATATACTCTGTTTGTAGTATGCTCTTGAATGATTATTTATTTCACACAAATATTATAACAGAAACTGAACTCAAAACACAAGGAAAAATGTGTGGAGGTTCATCGTTTGTAGAAATCAAACTTTTTATATATGTCTGGGTTCCTTACTAGTCCCTGACCACATATCCATAACAGTATGGTTGGAACCATACTGTTGATATCCCGGGGTGTTCTACTCTCCCCAGTTCCCCCCTCCACACACATCATTATATTATTCACATATGCTTTCAAAAGTAAGTATATCTACATGCAGACATTTAGGTCTCTTATAGAACCTGTGGTTTAAATTCTGGGCATCTAGAGGAGGCTCCCACCACGACCGCACCCAGGTACTTTCTTTTCTCTTGGTAGTGAGAAGAGGAATTAGAGGCAGCGGCAAGAGGGAACTACCCAGAGTTCATTGTCCACGGCTGTCTTTGGTGCTTTCATCAGAAACCCAGAGGCATCCTCTGTCAGAGTGAAACCTCTTTGCCTTTCATATCCAAAGAAAAGCCTTTAGAAGGGAATATTTGAGGGGCTCTGGGACATTCAGGAGGTAGGTTCCTACATTATTACTTTGAGTGGAGGAAGTTAGGTGCAGGTAAATGGTGACTAAGAGAACCAGTACCTTCGCTTATTTGGCAATGTTTTTGCGCTTGGGTTTCAATACTTGTGATGCTGTCGGTGTTCTCTCTCTCTCTCTCCCCTAAGAATGTGCAACATCACTTTAGAGACTGATGATAGGGATGTCAGGGGAATAAGATGATAACTTGAAACTTTCCAGAAGTTCCCAGGGTGGCCACAGTGCATATGATATTTTCCAGAGGGAGTGGGAAGGAGCTAGAAATGCAGTTGGGGGTGACAGAGAGGGGAACAAGTGGAGTGGAGAAGAGAAGTGGCTTTGAAGTCAGACAGTGGGTAGAGTTCAAATCTTTGCTCTGGCACTAGTTTGGTGGCCTTGGGCAAATTTCTTAATGTTTCTAAATCCTTCTAAGAGGAAGCTAATTACTGTGCCCACCTCACAAGGTTGTGGTGAGGATTAAATTGGATAATGTAAATAATGCACAATGCCTGACATAAATAGTAAGCACTCAGTGAACAGGAAGCATTATTACTATTGTTATTTCCTGTTTCACATTATAATCTTATAGCTTTCCAAACTGGTATCTCTGGACTAAGGTAGTAATGGGGTTTGTAAATCATTTTTGGTATTTCAAAGTCTGAGAAAAGTACACAGTTCTGCTCATTGTAATAAGCACATGGGAGAGTTTTTTGAAACATGGCATCCATGGGGGAAGAATACTGGAAGGGGTCCTTGGTGTTGAAAACATTGAGGCTTCTGACTCAGGAAGTTTTAGCAAGTTCTTTAATAAAGCTTGTGGTTTTCTAGTGCTAATGGGAGTAAATAGAAGATGACTTGCACAAAGACCTTGATTGATTGGTACAAACTGATCATCCCCCGTGGAACATCAGAAGTCTCTGAAATCCCCAGTGCGCAGTTGTGTTAACTGGCTTGTTGAACATGCTCTCACTGCCAAGTGTGTTCTTGGAAACTGGAACCACTGAGAAAACTGCTCTGCAAATGGAAACCGGTTTCTCTATCCAACTTGGTAGAGCATTTGCTCTAGGCAACCAGACAGGCTCCGGGACACGTTTGTCTTTATAGTGCCTTTTTTTAAAGCCGTAATTTAAACTGACATCACTTGATTTTGACATTGCAATAAGGTCTCTGTAGACAGCGTTATGTTCATTTTCCCATGCACATCCTCACTGGAGATTGATGGATTTACACCAAAATGGAAACTGGTTGGAACGGAAACCATCCAGAAAATGGTTAGGGAGCTTGAAGCTTTTTGAAACTGGGCACAGCATGCATTAAGTCATTATTGTTTTAATGAAACTTGTCTTAGCTGAGGTCTCTTAACCACTTGTTTTCTAGTTTTAATATTGAGTCACTAATTTACACTAATGAGATGCTGTCAAGATTAAACGCCAATCTTATACGGTGTTTGCCAAAGTGTAAGATCTAACCTGAGATGTGGCTTTGCAAAATCCTTTGTATTAAACTTGTGGAGAAATAGAAACAAACAAACCGCCTTGTTTCAACAGAAACTGTCAACATACACATCTGGGAAGAAGTCCATGGTAAATATGTTTTATATTATAACAGGGTGGTCTACAGTAGGGTCCCATCAATAAACAGCTAAATATCACCCTTCCCTCAATTTGCATACTTACGAGTCTGGTGTGAAATGCTTTTCCCATCAGCTTTTGAAGATCTTGTCTGTGGATCATCCACTATGAGAAGTGTCTCTTAAAAAAGGGAAGCAGCAGACAGCAAGGCAGAATAGAAAGAACATAGGTGTTGGAGCCAAACACATGTAGGCCCAAGTCCCAGGTCCCTTCTTTTCCAGTTGTGAGGCCACATAAATTTCTTAACCTCCGTTTGCCTTGATTTTTGTTCATGGTGGTGATATTTATAGGGCACTGCTGTTGAAAGGTTTAGTAGAGGAGATTCAAGTAGACAATGTAGCACCTCACATATAGTTGGTGCTCACTTAAAGGTCAGTTTAAACACACACACATTACCCAATGGAGTTCTTCCCAGATCTGTCCAAGGCCACCCAGACTTTCTTGGCCTTCTCTCCCATTATCAGTTAATGTGTATTCTTGAAGGCAGGCTGATTTCATCATTGGTTTGGAGGGAGGAAAATAATTAGGAAGGCAAGCCTATTGCAAGGGAACCTATCTATCTTGCTGCAGGATCAAATACAAATGGTTTTCAGACTGCCCGTTATTTCTCTTTCACTTCTTCCCTTCATTAGTGGTGCTAATGGAGACAAAATTATCTTCTTACTTAGTTAGTCATAATCTCTTGGTCTCTTCAAATCCCACAATAGTGGAAATATGTTGTCTTTTTATGATCTCTTTTGGCTTCCCAAACCCAAAGAAAGCTGGAGAGAGATGATGACCTGAGAGGTTTCCATTCCCAAGGTTATCAGGGTATATTTATGATTTTTGTTTTTATGAAGACCATATTCCTATAGAGAACTATTGTCTCTGACTCTCTCTCTCCCAACTGGAATTGGAGATAATGGTAAGTGATGGGAGATATACACTCTGAACTGCTTTCATCAAATCCTGCTATGATTTCTCTTTGCACTTAGTTCTGAGGTCATTGGTGCTCCATGGAGACTTGCCCTCCGCTGATACGTTTGCTCCTAGATTCAGGGTGGAGTTGGATGCTTCTGTTTGAGTGTTTCTAGCTCCTGCTAAATGGTGTTTCTGTTTCAAATAATATGGTAAAATTTGGAGTAAGATACTTTTTTGCTGGGAGATCTTGTTTCTTTTCTTAGTGTATTCTCCACTTTCACTCTTCCAAACCATTCTTTAAAAAACAGAACAAAACAAACAAAAGCCTATATTGAGAAAACATCCTGAAAGAGTGAGCAGCCTAGGTCAAAGCCTTTTCCTGATACATGGTAGAATCCTGTTACCGTCCTTTTGATTGGCTAATTTCAATTGTTTTAGACTGATTCTTCATGCCAATCTCTCAGTCACATTGATGGACACAAAAAGAAAAAAGGTATCATTAAAAACTCTCAGAATTGGTTCAGGAAAAATATTCTTTACCTATGGAAAATTCATTATCCTGTCTAGAAGAATGCCTTAAAAGAGCATAAGATTTTTAGGCCTTTTATATCTTTTCCCAAATAATACATTGTTCAAAAAAAAAAAAAAAGCTTTAAAAAAATCATACTAATAGTAGTACTGAAAATACGTGTGCATCTTCGTTTTAACAAGGAATGCAGTAGTTCATGGGAAGTATTGTCTGATTTAAATTTAAAACCATTGCCGTGGTTCTGATTGTTTTTTTCACTGAGAAGGGCTCATATTCTGGAATGTGTTTATAGATCTTGACCTCAGATGTTTCTCCTGACTCAGAAACTGGAAAACATTTTGTTGGAGGGACCAACAGCGAGTGGCCTCCGCTGCTATAAACTGGGCCCAGGGCTGACGTGGTCCAGGGAGACCCAGGAGGCTGATGCCACAGTTTCTTACTCAGTGTAAAAACATGAAAAACAAACAAGACACACCCTAGGAAAAAGATAACTCTATGAGATAGGCTAATAAATTCATTAACCATAGAGGAATTTGAGGAGGAAGTGGAGGAGAGAAATCACATTTAAAAAAAAAATTACTCTCTTGCTTTAGAGCGCAATAGTCGTTTGGCTTATTTTCTAAGTGTGGTATGTTTCACCTTTGTTCAAACTTGTCAGATTCTCAATGTAAAGCCCACTGAAAACATTTTTTCTTCTTTTTTGCAGGGGAGGGGTGTGGCGCTGCTTCTTTTGGCCTCTTAAAGATGATTCAAGGTTGTAATTTGTGAGGATTTCTATGGCAGTTTTTGATAGTGGTAGTGCAAGACGGGATAAATGGATCAGAGCAGAGTCTCACAGGTCACCTGTCCAGTGTGCCACGCGGTGTAGGAATCACCTTTGCCCGCAGTTCTTCCCACCTCTGGGGGATCTCACTGGTCAGAGAACAGATCTCCCACTTCCGTAATGCAAGAGTAATAGATTAAGCTAGGGAACATTTCCTTTATCTGATACTTGTTGACTACTCAGTAAAAATTGGTAAACAAATGAATGATGAACAGTTAGTTCCTAAGGCTGCTTCCTACATCTTCTTAGGGTAGTCAGGGCCCTCTTGACATTTTGGGAAAATGGTATGTATGTGTACTCTTGGAATTTCCCATCCAGGCCAAACAGCCCCAATTACTCCATAGTTTTAAGACATTGTTTCCCTATTTTCTCCCCTTCTTGCTCTCTGCTGGAAAGTTCCAATTTGTCAATGTGTTTCTTAAAATATTGTGAAAACACCTGAATGAAATGCCCCACGTAAAGTCAGAGGAGCACAGAGTATAAGTGGAACATTTCTTTTTTGGTTCTGGACTCTGTTATTCTTATTAACGGAGCCAGAACCTCCTGGACCTCTTGGGGTCACCATGCTTTGACAGATGGATAGTACAGTGTCGAAGAGAACAGCCTGGAGCCAGCTGCCTGGGTTTGAATTTAGACTCTACTACTTATGAAAGGTGTGACCCCGGGCAAGTTGCTCAGCCTCTCTGTGCCTCAGTTTCCTCATCTATTGTATAAAGTTGGAGATAATCATAGTACTTCCTTCAGAGGGTTATTATAAAGAGCAAATGAATTAATTTATGCCAAGTGCTTATAACAGTTCCTGGAACAAAATAAGCTATTTTGGCTTTTATTGAACTAACAATGGGAAGCCTCCAGGTCTTTCTATCTGAAGTGCAGTTAAATTTCTCAGTGAGGCTTTAGAATTAGACAGGCTATGTTTAAATCCTAGCTCTGTTACTCTCTGTGTGTCCTTGGGTAAGTTACTTCACCTTTCTAAGCTTCTGTTTCCCCATCTGCAAACTGGGCATATACAAGGATAAAAATTGTATCTTCCGTGTAGGATTGTTGGGAAGGTTAAATGAGATAGCATGCATAGTGCTTGACACATTATAAGTGCCCTGGAAAGATTTGCTAATATTATCGTCTGAACTTTTGAGCCCTAATTAAGATTCTTGAGGGCAGTGGCCATGGTTTTCACTTCTTTGCTTGCTTTTTTTTTTTTTTTTTTTTTTAACTCTACCTAGTATGCCATTTGTAGAAGCACCACTGAAGTAAAAGAATAAATATTTAAATCAAGTTTTCCTTTTGGGTCTTACCTTGGGTAAGTGGAAAAATGAAATTCTTCCAAGCTACTTAAAACTGTGCTCTCAGTTCATGGTGGTGTTTGGCCTGGTGGTTCTGAAGAATGTACTTTCTTTGCCACCATGCACAGTCTCATTTTCTTGGGCTTCAGTATAAATAGACTTGCTTGATCACTTCTCTCCTCATTAACTGCTGTCTAGAATTTCTAGGGAATACTTAGGCTGGTAGGTGCACTGCCCACCAGCTGGAGGCCTCTCTTGCCTTTCAAATGGCCCATGAGGTGGGTAAGTAATCAGGTGAGTGACAAAGGTTATAGGCAATTTTCTGGGGACTCTGGGATCCATTTTTCTTGTGTCCTTGAAGTTTTAAGCAAGTGACTTTTACAGTTGTTGAGAAAGTGGGAGATAGTTTATAGTTATTAATGGTTTCTAGTTATTAATGTTTTCAAATCTTGCTTGGATTTTAAAGGCGGGTTAAACTGCTAAAGTGAATATAAATTAAAACCAGTTAAAGAGAAGAGTCCCTCGTCCATTCTGTCTTTAGTGTGCTTAAAATTCCATAAATTTTATGGGTTTCAAAATACTTGCCTTGTTTTGAATGTTTCTAATAAGATGGAGTGAAGTGGCTTACACCTCGGGAGATATGGAACCGTTACCCAGGAATGCTGTTTGGCGCACATATAAAGAAAGCTCTGGTCTCTTGATTCATAAAAAATGTGTGGCTCATTTCCCTGGGACATGTGTATTATTTTCACAGGAATTTCATTTTTCACTCCCTCCCACCCTGTGTATCACTTGTACATGTTTGCAATTCATCAACTGTGATTTCCCAGATTTCTGCCCCACCTCTCGCAAGCCACCTCCATCCAACTACCCAAAGAGAAAGAGATTATGTGGGGGAAATTTTTCTTAAATGCCTCATCTTCCTGCATGCAAGGAACATGATGAATTTGAGAAAGGGTCTGATTGTTAGCCCAGATGACTCAGTGCAATTATGAAACAAATTGGAAACTGTTTCCATGGAAGAGAAAAAGAGAGAGAGAAACAGAAATGTGTTTCTATGAGCTCTTTCTTTCATTCTCTCTCTCTTTCTCTCTCTTCCTCTTTTTTTTTTTTTTTTTGCAGTCTCAAGGCTATATTTTAGGTTGACTATAAGAAATGAGGTTGTGCTGCACAGACTCGCCCTCTAAACCAAAATACACCAAGTGGAAGACTGCGTAACTCATCCAATGAGAATCTTGTGTACTGCACTCTTACTTGTCAGTGAGGTTGCCAGAAAAAAGAAAATAGCTAGCTTTGGCTAAGAGAGCAGTGGCTCTTTTCTGCAATGAAAATAGCACTTTTTTTCCTTCTGAAGTTTTTCTTAGAAAATGAGAGTATGCAAGGATTAGTGCTGACTTGTCTAGTTTGGACGTCCAGCTTTTGATTTTCTAGTGAAGCCGGGTCATTTCCCTTTGGATGCTTGATGTAGTGGAAAGAGCAGTGACGTCCAGTTCTGTTCTTATTCAGCCATCAAGATCTAAAGAGCTAATAGGTTTGCCCAAAGTTGAAAGAAAAATTCCCCTGGGAGGACAGTTAAATTTCCCTGGGTGGAAAGCCAGAGTGGTTAAAAATTTGGCCTTTGGAGCTAGATCGACATGGAGTTCAATTCTAGCTCTGCCACTCAGCGTGCGAGTAGGGCAGATTGCTTAATCTAAGTCTCAGTTTTCTCATCTGTAGGATGGGTATAATAGTGCACACCACCTGATGTTATAGCCATGATTTAGTGACAGTGTATGTTAAGTCAGGAGTATAGAATCTGGCACGTGGAAAGAGGAAAGAAAAGACATGGTAACGTGTAATTTTTATTCTTCCTTCATTTGTGGTTATGCTGAAAAGACTGGCCTTGGAGGGAGTAGGGTGAGGAGCAGTTTGTGGAAAGGTGGGGTGGGAGTGTGAGGAAGAGAAGAGAAAATTCCTGATATACTGTGGCTGGAGACTTGGTACGTAGTAGCCTTTCCTCTTACTGCAGGTCAGGGGAGATTTCTATATTTTTCTCTCCTATTTCTAGAGAAAATTTAGGGGATATTGATTTTTAGGGAAGATTTAGACTTCCAATTTAAAGAGGAAAATTTATCAGCTCCTATATTTAGGAGAAACGATTTATTAGAATTTTTGTGGGGTGGCGGCAGGGAACCATTAAAAGAATGAGACGGGGACCCTTTGCTATGTGCTGTCAAAGTTGATAAACTATCTGGTGAATTTAGTACGAACATGTCACATAAGACAGACTCCTTGTCGAGATGCAGGAGGGCTGTGCGCAGGTGCGGATTTCCAGACTGCTTTGAGGTGTGTGGAAAGTCTTTCTCACCCTGGAGCCTGGATTCTCACTGTGGAAACTTCTCTCCTGAGATGCAGAGTGCTTCCCGAGTGCTTGCATCGAAGGACCTCTCTGACATCTTGCTGAATTTCATACCACCCTGTTTTCTTTGCATCTGCGTCCATGCCTCGCTTTGGCACACAGCCAGAGTGAGGGTGGACAGATGGTGTGGCCCCGGGCACTCCAGAATGCCCTTGCTGCCCTTCTCTGCCAACAAGGACTATGTAGCAGGGTCCACCTGTGGGGAATCAGGGAGAGGAAGGGGTCTTTACAGGACTTTATATTTATAGGACTCATGCGGAATGCTTGCGAAGGCTTGATTTCCAAACATACCTCAGCATTCTCAAGCATTAGGTTCTTGCATTTCCCTTTTGCTTTGAAAACACCATTACCATTCCTTGGCAATGAGGAAAGATTGGAAATAAACCTAATTGTTATTTACTTAACCGTTTCAGGCCATGCAGCTTGTAGCAGCCTCCTGTCTCCGTACATTTTCTCTGTGCCCTTCTAATCTATTCTCCACATGGTAGCTGGAAAGATTTTTTTTTCAAAAACAGAAATCTGATCGTGAGCCTTCCTTGTTTAAAATTCTTTAATGGTTGCCATTTCTTTATAGGCTAAGGATTGAAATCCTTACTGTGGCTTGGCTCACAGTACTCTGTGGGTCTGGCCTCTGCCTGCTTTGCTTGTCAGCATTAGCCTTTTTCATCCTTCATCCTTCCCTCTTCCGGAACATCTCCTCTAAAGGTGGAGCCCTCTCCATCGCCCCCCCCACCCCCACCCCATCCTCTCCTGGTTATTCTCACTCATAACATTCTCTCTTTTCCTAAGCACTATTAAGCATTTGTCACCATTCATTACTATTGTATAGTCTTGTGTTTATTTCTTATTAGTATCTCCTATAAGGTTATAAACTCAAACAGAAAGAAAGTTACAAGTGTTGGTGAGGATGCGAAGAAAAGAGAAAGCTTATGTACTGTTGGTGGGATTGTAAATTGGTGCAGCCACTATGGAACAGTATGGAGGTTCCTCAAAAACTTAAATATAGAACTACCATATGATCCAGCAATTTCTCTTGTGGGTATTTACCTGAAGAAAACAAGAACACTAACTCAAAAAGATACATGCACCCCAAAGTTCATTGCAGCTGTTTTACAGTAGCCAGACATGGAGGCAGTGTAAGTGTCCATTGACAGATGAACGGATAAAGAAGAGGTCACACACATACACACACACACTGGCCATATGTGGAATGGAATATTACTCAGCCATAAGAAATGGAAATCTTGCCATTTGCGACAACATGGATGGATCTAGAGGGTATTATGCCTAGTGAAATAAGTCAGACTGAGAAAGCCCAATACCATATAATCTCACTTATATGTGGAATCTAGAAAACAAAACAAACAAATAAACAAACCAAAATGAAAACAGACTCATAGATACAGAGAACAAATGGGTGGTTGCCAGAAGGGAAGGCGATGTGAAAGCAAAATAGGTGAAATGCCTCGCTGCCAAAAAACCAAAACATAAAACAGAAGCAATATTGTAACAAATTCCATAAAGACTTTAAAAATGGTCCACATCAAAAAAAAAAAATCTTAAAAAAAAAAAAGTGTTCTCTAGTCAGGTACCTTTATAAAATACTACACATGATATCCTGGCCTCCTTTTGAAGCTGTTTGGTGCACATCAACAAATAAAGACCTTGAGAAGTCTTACAGCAGGGAGGTATTGTTTAGCTGCTTAATCCACCATTTTTCAAACTTATTTGACCACAGAAAATATTATTATGGGACTACCCTCAGAACAGACCTGGGGAAATGTTCTTTTCTTTTCTTTTCTTTTTTTTTTTGGCTGTGCTGCATGGCATGTGGGATCTTAGTTCCCCAACCAGGTATTGAACCCATGCCCCCTGCATTGGAAGCGCAGAGTTTTAACCACTGGACCGCCAGGGAAGTCCCGGGAAATGTTAATTTAGGAGTTGGGGGGAGGAAGAAGAACAAGCATATGAGATGAGGTAAATTTTCTGCTTTGTTGAGAAAGATTTTTTTTTTTTTTTAAGTTGCAGTAGTGGGTGGTGTGGAGATGTCTAACTAATAAGGGTTAGGGAGTGAGGGTCTTTCCTTTATGAAGATGGTGGGGGGCACACTCATTTCATAGAGGGCTCTGATCATTAGAAAGACAGGTTGCTGGTGTGAATTCAGGCTGTACCGTGTCTCAGGTGGGTAACACAAGAAATTACCTAACATCTGGATGCCTACTTCCTCATCTGTTCTTCTGTGAGTTAAAAGTGATAATGCTTGTGTAATGCTGAGTACACTCCCTGGTTCAAAGTAAGAGCTTAATAAATATTGGCTATGTTATTAGTCTTGCTGATTAAATGATGCCAAGGAATTAATAAGCCCTTTACTCAGAACAAAATCTAGGAACTTCTGATAGCCAACTTTTTTCTTCTCACTGGGCCTTTTCTAGCTTGAGTGAGTGACAGTATTTTTAGAAGCTGATGGGGTACCGGTTTCCCAGCTGGGAAAACCCTGGGCTCCATGATGAGTAGAGAGGACTGCATTATGCGGTCCTACAGTACTGCTATAGAAGTCATGCTATATACAAGTACATCCAAGTCAGTAATCATAATTAGCCCCGGTGGCAGAATCTAAGTCTTCCTTGGTAATCTCTTGAATTATATATTCAAAGGATACTTTCCCTGGAAAATAATTTGAGCCTAGTAAGTTTACTTATCACTTAACTTGAGTTCTGTTTGAAGTGTTGGCTCTCTTGTTGATTATGCCAGGTTCTTTTTGGTTTCTAGGAAATTGAATCAAGAGATAGGATGTCTTGTTTCCTAGCTACTCCATAGGTAAAATTACATGCCATCTATCCATCCACCCATCCATCCAACCAATCGTCTAAACATCCATCCATCTAGTAAACATTTATTGATCACCTACCTCCAGCCAAGTACTACTAGCTACTTCCATTTTACAAAGCACCTTCACAAAGCCCCAGAATGTGGTTTGAATATAGGAATTCTGATGAGGCCTCTGAAAGTTACTTATGGAAACAAAGGGGACTTTGCTCTATCTTAACTTTCTTACCCTCTGCATGTTCTGTTCTGTGCACATTGTGACTCTGCAAGAGTAACATTAGAGATTTGATTAAGTTTAAGATCTGAAATATCCGTTTGATAGAGATACACAAAGAAGGACTAATTAATAAAAAATTAAGTGATGATGCCGGCCCTAATTTGACCTTTACATGACTGCAGCTGCCCCTAGACTTGTCCCAGGGGCTATCTTTAACAAACCTTGAGTGTGATAATAAATTAGTCTCTTTAGGAATTTTTTCTTTTTGGTTCAAGTGGCTGTCTCTGAAGAGTGTTCCATGGGGAAGCAATCTTCATGATACAGATTTCTTGTAGGTAAAACTTTGGCAGACCTGTTTTCAACCCTGGCATTTAGACCTCCTAAAATTACTATCAGCTAATGGGTATTTAGGAGATATAAAACTGGGAAGGCAGTCAAATTGATTCCAGGCCTCTAAGGCCATACATGTTATGTGTATCAAATGGGGGCTGTGACTACCAAGACCAATCAGGCCAGCCTCCTCAGGGAGCTCTGTTCAGAAACAGGAGGAGAAAGTTCTTAAGTAGTGGTCAATTATTATTCTCTAATGTTAATCACAATTCGTGCAGTTGACCAGCTCTTGCCACTACTGGAATTATATTGTTTATGAGGATCTTATATGAACACGAGAAAATTTATTTTTTAAGTGCTAACTCACTGGTAAACAAAGTCATTATTCAACAGGCATTTACTGAGTTAATTTAAGCCAGTTACTTTGCCTAGGCCTAGCAATACAAAGGTGAATGAGGCATGGTTTCTGCCCTTAAGGAAATTAGAAAATAGTATAGGGTTTCAACTTAAGTTTCAGATCTAATCAATTGGTAGTGGCTGCCTGGAGGGTTGTGTTGGGAAGAATTCTGAGGCTTCATCTGGACTCAGTGATTGATTAACACAATCTTCCATGAAGCTAGGAGAGGGATCATGGCACATGTGCCACCCTGGTCCCTGGTCTTCTGGGAGACACAGGCTGTTGTAGACTAGTATGTTGGGTACTTTAATTGAGGATTATATGGGATGCTCTGGGAACACCTAATTCTGCCTGTGAAACAGAGAATGGCTTCATAGGCAGGTGACACTTGGAGCTAAGACGTGAAAAATCAATAGGAGTTTACCAGGTGAACAAGCAGGGAATGGGCACCCTAGGCAAAGGAGGCGAAATTAGCACTTGGAGGCAAGGGACAGTAGATGTCCTTGGGGAAAGGCAAATTGTTCTCTGTAACAGGGAGAGTGAAGAGCTTTGCAAAGGCCAGATCACACTGAGTAGTTTGGATGTTCAAGGCCAGGAGGACAATGAGACAGCGCCAAAGAATACTGACTCCTTGATAAATATTAATCTGGAGAGAAGGCTCTAGTGGCACCCGTTTGAGCTCTGGCCTCTAGCCTGGTCTGTTCAACTTTTTTTTTTTTTTTTTTAATTTATTTATTTTTTATTTATTTATGGCTGTGTTGGGTCTTCGTTTCTGTGGGAGGGCCTTCCCTAGTTGTGGCAAGCGGGGGCCACTCTTCATCGCGGTGTGCGGGCCTCTCACTATCGCGGCCTCTCCTGTTGTGGAGCACAGGCTCCAGACGCGCAGGCTCAGTAATTGTGGCTCATGGGCCCAGTTGCTCCGCGGCATGTGGGATCTTCACAGACCAAGGGCTCGAACCCGTGTCCCCTGCATTGGCAGGCAGATTCTCAACCACTGCGCCACCAGGGAAGCCCTCTGTTCAACTTTTATATCAATGAGTTGAATAGACAAGGATGACATACATGCTGATCAAACCAATTGCACAAGAACAGGATGGAGGAATGCTTGGCCTGGAGATAATATATGGAAAAAGGGTCAAATCTGGGGTGCAAACATTAGTAGTTCACAGTGTGATATGGCCGCACATGGGCATAGAGTGTTCAAAAGAGGAATAACAGCCCTGTCCTATTCTATCATGTTCGGATCACAGAGGGAATGTTCATTTTTGTAAAGAATTTAAAGATAAAAGTCAACTGGCCTGTGTCTAGAGGAAAACAACCAAGCTGGGGACAGGTATTTTGGGTGATAACTTAGAGGTTGCTAAGCCTGGAAAGAGAAAACACAAGGACTGTCCTAAAATTTTTTGAATTTTATTAATAGCATAAGAATTGGGTTTATGTCGTATGGAATGATAAACAATTGGGTCAAATTTCAGCTCAGTTTCTCTATGAAGCCTCCAATGTTAAGATCTCCAAAGTAGGAAGGGAAAATATTTCCCTCTCCCAGAAGTGATGATGAAGAGAATGGGTTAGCCCTTGCTGGGGATCCTACAGAAGGGATTTCTATGTTAGATAGGGGTCTGGGCCCATAGACCCTTCCAACTCTGAAATATTTTTTATTCTAGAGAAAAAAAAAAAATCTCAACACTGTACTGTCTTTGCTAAAGCTAGAAAATGAGCATCCATAAATCTGAGCCCAACCTTTACGTTGAATCTCTTGGTGGAACTGACTTCTTGTTGGGGAAGTTTTTTTGATCTGCTGTGATGACAGCAGAGCCTTTCTGCCCTTCATCCAGTCCTTCCCGGTTCCATTCTTAGACTCTCTATCCTCTTTTTCTTTTTTTTTAACTTCTCTTTCCCTTGCTTTTGGGGCCACTCATGTCAAAGACACTCCATAAAATATTTGCCCAGAAAAGAAGGCACCTTCCTATAAAAGTACATACCTATAACTTGGAGGACAAGATGCAAAACGCCCAATTTACCAGCTCTGAGCATTTGTTAAAACTGGTGTTATGACTGGGTGAAATGAGCTGGCCTCAGAGAGGAGGCCAGACAACACGAGGGAGTCCTTTTGATGACTGGGGGGCATTCTCTGCCATCTGCAACTCTACAGAACCCATGTTGTCTCTGGCCGCCGACACCCCGTCAGATGTTTTGCCAGCTTCAGTTCTGACTCTGATTTCTCATGCCAGGTTCATTTTGCTGCTGAATAAACAAGGTTCCCCCCATCAAGATACTCCTTCCCCCTCCTCTAGGAGAAATCTTCATCCGAGGGATCTGCAGCCATTATGGACGAGGTGAAGGAGGGGGGAAAGCAAAAAATGTCTACGCTGTGCACCCATCCAGCTCCTGCTCCCAGTTTCCTCCAAAACCTGCCCGTTAATCACCTGTTTACATTGCCAAGAATGCTTGACTGGGTAATGATAACAGGGGGAAAAGCAGTGAAAGGAACATCACAGGTCTTGCTCAGATGGAGTAATCCCTTCCTGAGGTCCTGGCGTTTCGGTGACTTTAATGCAGACAGAGTGGCTGCTCTCATGCTTTTCGCACTAATGGCCAGCGGTCCCCAGAAGGCAGCTGGACTCTTTGACCTCTTGGCTGTCCCCTCTGTGGTGGTTTCCACATGGGGAGTGGTGCTACTGGGCTTGGTGCCGTCTTCTGCCTCACCGCTTCTCAGTTAGCATTCCTGCCTGCTGTCCTGGTGCCCGTCTGTAAAGTCAGACTGGTGGAGTTGCACCTCTGCCTGTGATGTGAGGGACTCACAAAGACTAGCTTGTCTCTAGTCTCTTCTCTCGATGGCCTGCCCCAATGCCGCAGTCCTAAAATATTGCAGCTGAAAGGGAACTCAGAGGTCGTTAAGCCCAACCCATTCACTTTGGTAGTGAGGAAACTGAGAACCAGAGAGGTAAAGGAAGTTGCTCAAGGTCACACAGCTAGTTGGTAATGGGACCTGAAACTTCCGTCTCTTGATTCACAATCCAGGGATTTTTTTTTTAACATTAAATTTTTTTCTTTACATATATAATATATATAACATATATGTAATATATATAAAATTGAAACAGTAAAGAAAACAATATATATATTTCCCAGTTTTATTGAGTTATAATTGACATACATCACTATATAATTTTAAGGTATACAGCATAATGCTTTGCATAAATCGTGAACTAATAAACTTATTGTTTATTAGTTTAGTTAACACCCATCAGTAAGTTTAGTTAACACCCATCATCTCATATAGGTACAATAAAAAAAGCAAAAGAAAAACTTTTTCTCCTTGTGATGAGAACTCTTAGGATTTAATTTCCTAACAACTTTCCTATATACCATACAGCAGTGTTAACTATAGTCATCATGTTGTACATTACATTCCTGTACTTATTTATCTTACAGCTGGAAGTTTGTACCTTTTGAGCACCTTCCTCCAATTCCCCTTCCCCGCAAGCTCCACTTCTGGCAACCACAAGTCTGATCTCTTTTCCTATGGATTTGGTTTGTTTTTTATTTTTGTGTTTATTTTAAGATTCCACATGTAAGTGAGATCATATAGTATTTGTCTTTCTCTGTCTGACTTATTTCACTTAGTAGAATGCCCTCAGTGGGGTCCATCCATGTTATCAAGAATGACAAGATCTCCTTCTTTTTAGTGGCTGAATAATAAACATAGATAGATCACATTTTCTTTATCTATTCATCCATCAATGCACACTTAGTTTGTTTCTGTGTCTTGGCTATTGTAAATAATGCTGCTATGAACGTGAGGGTTTTTATGTTTTTTAGTTAGTGTTTTCGTTACCTTCAGGTATACTCCCCAAAGTGGAATTGCTGGATCAGATGGTAGTTCTATTTGTAATTTTTTGAGGATTCTCCATACTGTTTTCCACAGTGGCTGCACCAATTTACAGTCTCACCAACAGTGGCACAAGGGTTCACTTTTCTCCACATCCATGCCAGCACTTGTTATCTCTTCTCTTTTTGATAATAACCATTCTAACAGGCATGGGGTGCTATCTCATTGTGGTTTTGATTTGCATTTCCCTAATGACTAGTGATGTTGAGCATCTTTTTTCGTGTGACCGTTTGTATATCTTCTTTGGAAAAATGTTTATTCAGGGCCTTTGCTCATTTTTAAGTTGGATTATTTTTTGTTTTATTTTGTTTTTTACTATTGGGCTGTATGAGTTCTCTATATTTTTTGATATTAACCCCTTATCAGATATATGGTTTGCAAATATTTGTCTTGTTCCATAGGTTGTCTTTTCACTTTATTAATGGTTTCTTTTGATGGAGTCCCACTTGTTTATTTTTTATTTTGTTGCTTGTGCTTTAGCTGTTATACCCAATCATTGCCAAGTCTGAAGCCAAGGAGATTTTCTCCTGTGTTTTCTTCTAAGAGTCTCATGGTTTCAGGCTAATTTTTGTAAGTGGTGTAAGATAGGGGTCTAGTTTCATTCTTTTACTAGAATAAATACCTAGTAAATATTTTTAGTTTATAAACTGGATATTCTAGTGAATATCCAGTTTTCCCAGCAGCATTTTTTGAATAGACTGTCTTTTCTCTATTGAATATTCTTGGCTCCTTTGTCAAATATTAGTTGACCATAAATGCTTGGGTTTATTTCTGATCCAAAGATCTTTATCCTCTCTCAGATTAAAGCATCGCCCCTTTTGAAATGGACATATTCATTCATTTATTTATTCAGAGATTCAGCAAATATTTACTGAATTGTGACAGAGGTGAATAAAGTCTGTCTCCATAAGCTACTTGGAGTGGAGTGGAGAAGACAAGCACTTACACAGACAATTTTAATTCAGTGTGGAAAGTGCTGGCAAATAAGGGTAAGAACAAAATGCTCTGAGAACACAGACAGGGAAATGCCTGACTGAATTTGGGGGCGGAGGAGGGAAGGAAAAAGCACCAAGGTAATCTGGAGAGCTATATAGTTTAGTGGTGACCAAGAGACTGGCTCTAGAACCAGACTACCTGCACTTGAATCCAGGCTCTGCCACTTACCCACTGAGTAACCTTGGCTAAGTTGCCTAATCGCTTTATGCCTCAACTTGCCACTCTGGAAAGTGGGAAAATTAATAGTACTTATCTCCTAGGGTTATTGCAGGAGTATTAATGCATTAATACTCGCAATGTGCTTTGAAAGTGTACTAGAAGAGAGTAAAACCCGTATGTTAGCTATTACTATTATTGACAAAAAGCTGTATTCAAGTGATAGTATGCTGAGAAATGGGACAGACCCCATGTTTCATCGGTGACCAGAGATCCAGAAATGTTAGCGTAGATGCCAAAGAGAGATGGCGGTTTCCATTGGGGCTGCTCAGAGGGGAACCAGGCACGTGGGTTGGAAATGCCAGGTATCATGTGGAGGCAGTGAACAAGAAGGGATTTAGAGGAGAAGGAATTCGGAAGGCTGGGATTTCCCTTCTTCATGGCTTTGTCTAAGTTGAGGCCACAGAGGGGTGAACATCATTCAGTTGAACAAACAGGGGCTATTGGCAGTGTCTGAGGCTTTGGGGGACCAGCAGTGGTTCTGGGCATGGCCCTTGATTTGAAGGCGCTTCCTTCCAGAGGTGGAGACGAATGAGCCCACAGGTGCTCTGCCCTGGAGAGGTGCTGCCCAGGGCAATGGGGGAAAGAGGAGGGAGAGCAGGCGCTTAGGATGTTGTCATCTGGTCCCAGTTTCTGCTCCTTGTCTAAACTATTTGTTTGCTGCCTGAAAGCATTTCCCTCCCAGGGATAGCTACACAGAGACACCCATGGACACAGAATCAATGCAACAGAGTGGACTTGATTCTTCTGGGTGTGAACCCTCCTATGTGTTATGGGCTGCATTCTCTTTTGGAAGACAGGATGGTCAAGGTAGATGGTTTCTAAAGTTTCTTCTGGCTCTAACAATCTCGTCCTTGGGCCTTCGCATTATGAATTTTACACACATTGTTTTCACCACCTACCAGGAATCTGGGAAAGCTTACAACACATGGTCATTGCAATTTTGCTGGGGCAAGTGTTTGACAAGAATGGGTCACATAGCTGGTGAGTAAACCTTGCTGACCACCCAATCTCCACACTTCAGTTCATGGCACTCATAAACTGTGGGTGAAAAGGGCTCTGGGTCTTCTCCTGCACAGTGTAGAAGGCCAGCTGCTTCACCATTTCCCCTTGGATTTAGAGAAGGAAAATGTTTTCCTCCTAGGGCTCATATGTCTCTCTTCTCCAAAAGAGACTTTTATTTTAAAAATTAGAGAAAAGCCTCACATACTCAACCACTCACTTCTACCCTAGCACAGATCCTGCTGAAATGTGGAGCCCTGAGCTACCCAAGCCCTGTTGCCTCACCACCAGGCAGGTGGGATGGAAGCCAGAGTTGACATTTGAGCAACTTTGAATTATTACAGTTACCTGGTTATGTGATGTTTTTCTACTGTGTATAAAGAAGGATGGAGGGATCCTGACCTTCCACACTCCCTCCTTCTCCCAACTGAATTTCTTGTTTGTTTGAGGGGCTAGATTGACAACCAGGGAAACTGAGGGCTTCTGTCTCCACCTGGGCAGGTCAGGCAGTGACCCAGGTGGGTGGCTCAGAGCATGTCTCTGGGGAATGGGCACAGACCACCTCTGAGGGAGAAAGGGGAGGTTGTCTGAGGGCCCATTGAGAGCCCTCACCTTCCTTTGCCCTATTGTTTCCTGTTTGGTTTGGGTTTTATTTTGTTGGGGAGAGTGCATGGCAGGCTATACCCGTCCACTCCGAGGTCCTGGCCTTTCTTCTGTAAGTAATATACAAAAGGAAGAAGAGGAGAGTGGGCTTGAGCCCATGACAGGGGACCAAAGCTTTGTTTGGATACATAAGGTAATTTTTTTTTGTTTATTTTTATCATTCTTGTTGAAGTATAATTAACATAGATGAATTTTATGTGTTCAGCTCCCATTTATTTTAACGAAGCAAGTGATAGAACATTTCATCATTCCAGAAAGTTCCCTTGTACCCCTTCCAGTCAATCCTGTTCCCTGTCTCTACTCCCACCCTCCCACCTAGAGGCAATCACTTTCTGACTTCTATCGTCAGAGATTACACACAGGACCATTTTTGAAAACGTGTATTCACTGCAACCTGTATAAATCCAAGAAGGGTTACATTTTATTCAGGACTGTGCCTTAAAAAATCAGAAGGTGGAGTTAGGAGCAGCTTTCCCCTTTCCGTGAGCAAATCCTTTGACATGCTGGGCCTTGATGACCTCATCTCTAAAGTGAGTATGATCATAATAATCCCTACCACATAGCAGAAAGTGGAAATAGCACACATTTATCAACCACTGACTATATGCCAGACTCTCTTCTAAACACTTCACTTCATTATCTTATTTAATCCTCAAAACAACACACTGAGGTAAGTACTGATTTTCCTATTTTACACATGACAAACTGAAGCTCAAAGATGTGAAGTAACTTGCTTAGTGATGATTCGAAGTCAAGAGCCTCTGTGTCCGGGGCTTTAACCCACAGCAGATCTATGAATAAAGGACTCTCCTTAACTAAGGTAACAGCTAAGCAGAGGACACTATTAATTTAAAGGCAGTATCTATTGGTCAGGTAGTACAGTCTTCCTTTTCATTTAAATATTTGCATTAAAAAAATTTCGTAGCTCCTCAAGGATGGTTAACATCAGTGGGCATCTGTAACTTAGAACTGTAGGTGCTAAGATTAAATCTTGTGTTAACAACAGGAAATATGAAAAAAAAACAAACCAGCATTAGGATTGATGACCCTTCTACTAGTTTCTTTCCCACAGAAAAACATTGCAATGAATCTATAATAAAATATTTCTTGTTTTATTTTACACTTATAATTATTAACAATAAAATAATAATTATTAATTGATAATAAAATTTATTAATATAATTTAAAATTTTATAGCTACCATGTGAGTGCCTAATATGTGCCAATCATATGCTCAGCATTTGATATGTATTATTTCTGATCCTCACTATAACTTTGCACGACAGGCATTGTATTAGTTATTTACTGCTGCATAACAAACAACCCCCAAATTTAGCAGTTTAAAACAACAAGTGTTTATTATCTCACACAGTTTCTAAGGATCAGGAATCTGTGAGAGGATTAGCTTAGTGGTGCAATCCATGAGATTGCAGTCAAGCTGTTGGCTGGCTCTGCAGCCCCTGAAGGCTTGACTGGGGCTGGGAGTTCTGCTTCCAGGCTCACTCAGTGGCACATGGTCATCTGTACACGGCTGCTCACAACGTGGCTTCCCCCAGAGTGAGTGAGAGAGAAAGCCCAAGATGGAAGCCGTAGCCTTTTATAACCTAATCTCAGAAGTGACATACCATCCCTTCTGCTGTATGCTATTGGTCATAGAGGTCCACCCTGGTAAAATGGTATAAAGGTGGGAGGGGGCTACACAGAGTGTGAAAACCAGGAGGTGGGAATCTTTGGGGCCATCTTGGAGGCTGGCTGCCGTAGGCATCATTAACCCTATTTTACTGATGAGAAATGGATGTTCACAGAGGTTCAATAAACTCCCAAGTTATGTATCTAGGAAGTGGGTAAGCTGGCATTTGAACACTGATCTGGTTGATGGCATTGTCTGTATGCTTTTCAGAATGCCCAATGCAAGGAACCCTGAAAAAAAAACACAGCCCATGCAGACCTGGCTATGGGTATCCTAGCTCATCCCTGAGGGTGCCTCAGATTGCTGTTCGCTCATAGATACCTACCTTTATAGAGTTAGTATGTCCCTGAAGAGCTGGACACAAACCAAAGATTGGCAAATTCAGTTTTATTTAAAATGTGTTATGTGACTTCAATATTTAAAAGACATTTGCTTACATCATCTGTATCACTCTGTTGGTAATTTGTAATTGTTTTTTTTTTCTTTCTTGATTTTTCCTTTTCTTTAGTTTTGTCTTCTAGTTTTATTGAGATATAATTAATATACAGTACTATATAAATTTAAGGTGTACAGCATAATGATTTGACTTATATACATCATGAAATGATTACCACCATAAGTTTAGTGAACATTCATTATCTCATATAGATACAATATTAAACAAATAGAAAATATTTTTTTCCTTGTGATTTGAACTCTTAGGATTTACTCTCAAAAGCTTTCATATATAACGTACAGTAGTGTTCATTACACTTTTGCTGTACATTACATCCCCAGTACTTATTTATCTTGTAACTAGAAGTTTGTACCTTTTGACTACCTTCATCCAATCCCCATCCCCTCACCCCCCAGCCTCTGGTAATCACAAATCTGATCTCTTTTTCTATGAGTTTGTTTGTTTGTTTTTGGAGTATAATTTACCTACAACACTATGTTAGTTCCTGGTACACAACATAGTGATTCGATATTTCTATACATTTCAAAATGATCACCATGATAAGCATGGTTGTCATCTGTCACCACACAAAATATTACATAATTATTGACTGTATTCCCCATACTGTACATTTCATACCTGTGACTCATTTATTTTGTAACTGGAAGTTTGTACCGCGTAATCTCCCTCACCTATTTCTCTCCTTCCCCAACCCACCTCCTTCCCCAACCCACCTCCTTCCCCAACCCACCTCCCACCTTCCCCCACCCACCTCCCTGTTCCGTGTATCTTTGTTTCTGTTTAGTTACATTTGTTCATTTGTTTTTTAGATTCCACATATAAGTGAAATCATATGGTATTTGTCTTTCTGTCTGATTTATTTCACTTAGCATAATACCCTCTAGGTTCATCCATGTTGTTGCAAATGGCAAGATTTCATTCTTTTTTTATGGCTGAGTAATATTCCATTGTGTGTATATATATATATATATATATATATATATACACACACACACACACGCACACACGCACACACTTAGGCACTTAGGGTTGTTTCCATATCTTGGCTATTGTAAATAATGCTATGGTGAACATAGGGGAGCATATATCTTTTCAAATTCGTGTTTTTGTTTTCTTTGGATAAATAACCAGGAGTGGAATTGCTGGATCATATGGTGGTTCTATTTTTAATTTTTTGAGGAATCTTTATACTGTTTTCCACAGTGGCTGCACCAATTTACATTCCCACCAACAGTGAATGAGGGTTACCTTTTCCCTACATCCTCACCAACGCTCATTTTTTGTTGTCTTTTTGATAATAGCCATTCTGACAGGTGTGAGGTGATATCTCATTGTGGTTTTGGTTTGCATTTCCCTGATGACTAGTGATGTTGAACATCTTTTCGTGTGCCTGTTGGCCATCTGTATGTCTTTTTGGAAAAATGTCTATTCAGGTCCTCTGCCCATTTTTCAATTAGGTTGTTTGTTTTTTGATGTTGAGTTGTTATAAGTTCTTTGTCTATTTTGAATATTAACCCCTTATTGGATATATCATTTGCAAATCTTTTCCCATTCAGTAGGCGACCTTTTCATTTTGTTGATAGTTTCCTTTGCTGTGTAAGAGCTTTTTTGTTTGATGTAGTCCCATCTGTTTATTTTTGCTTTTGTTTTCCTTGCCTGTGGACACATATCCAAAAAAATATTGCTAAGGCTGATGTTAAAGAGTGTACTGCCTATGTTTTCTTCTAGAAGTTTTATGGTTTCAAGTCTTACATTTAAGTCTTTAATCCATCTTGGTTTTTAAATAAATGTTCAGATATTGGAGTACACCAGTAAGTAGTATTCTAATTGCATATGAATGAAGCTACCATGAGGGGAAGATTTTGCTTTTCTCTTCTAGGGTAAATGTGGTACTAAGTCTCATTTTAAAATATTTTGAGATCTGTGGAGGACACTAATAAACCACGTGAAAGTCTAGTCCTGTTAAAATTCTAGAGGATTGGTGTGTAGATGGTGTTTTCCCAGACCATCCCAAGCCACCCTGGCTTACCACATCCAGAAAAGGACATTTTAATAGTTGCCCCCTCTGCAAGAGGACCTGACCACTGAGATAAATCTCCCTGTCATGACCTACTTAAGGAAATTTCATTTTAGGGAAAGAATTCAGGGAGATTATATGGTCTCTAGCTGGACCATTAAAAATGTAAACATTTATTCACTTTTTAATGTCCATACCAAGCAAATAATAAAAGTTACACGTACTTCACAAGCTCCTTTTCTTTGGAGAGCTCAGAATATTTTACAGAAATAGGAAGATGTCACCTTTCTTATCTTGTTCATCAATTCCTTCTTTTTATTTTATTTTTTAAATTTTATTTATTTATTTATTTTAATAAATTTATTTATTTATTTATTTATTTTTGGCTGTGTTGGGTCTTCGTTTCTGTGCTTGGACTTTGTCTAGTTGCGGCGAGCGGGGGCCACTCTTCATCGCGGTGCGCGGGCCTCTCACTATCGCGGCCTCTCTTGTTGCGGAGCACAGGCTCAGTCGTTGTGGCTCACGGGCCCAGTTGTTCCGCGGCATGTGGGATCTTCCCAGACCAGGGCTCGAACCCGTGTCTCCTGCATTGGCAGGCAGATTCTCAACCACTGTGCCACCAGGGAAGCCCCCTTCTTTTTATTTTTGATTTGCCAAATTGTCCTACTATTTTAAGGGAACTCTTTATTCATTCTACTCATTCATTCATTTAGTATTTATTTTATACCTACCCTGTGCTAGAAGTAATAGGTATAAAATTCCATAATAGATACTGGGAATAAAAAGGTGAAAAAGGTAAATTTCCTGCCTTCAGGGTGCTCACAGTCCAAAGGGAGTTTCAAACAAAGAGAAAGATGGTTACAACGCAAGGGGATTTTTCATTTATTGTAAATCATAGGTGAAAGAGTACTTTATTCTGGATAGGAGATGCTGGAAGATTTCCCAGAGGTGATGAGGAGTTTGCTAAAAAGAAACAATGGCGGGAAAATGGAAGATTAGGATGGTGGTGGAGGAATTCCAGGTAGAGGGAATCATTCATAAAGACACAAAAGTGAGGGACAGAATGGCCCACTTGGGAATAACAAGTTGTCTGGACCCTAACTGATGACTCTATCTTCCATAGAGATATCAGAATGTTGTATTTCTCTAGAACTGTTCGAAATACAATTGTGTCATTTACCCCAAGGGATACAGTATATAGTAAAGAACTCAAAAAGATGACATCTTTTCTTATTATTCCTATCACCATGACTGATGATATTTTAAAACTGCATTTTGTGCTTGGTGTTCATCCTGGCCCTTGGGAACAGACATCTGGGCTCACCATGAGTCAAATACGGGAGCATCTCCTAGCCCACTGCTTCCTGTTAATCAGACCCACCAAATGCTGATCCTCTCAATGTTCCTCAGAGTTGCAGCAGTCACAGGTTCCAGTTTGGGAAGAAATTCTGTGTTTGATTTATAACATTATTTCCATCTCTTTGCATCTTGAGGGCCCTGTTAAAAATAGCAACATAAAAAAGTTTCTCTTTTTTGTGGTAAGTTAGAAATACCCCAGAGACTGTCAAAGAGTGATACATGTAAAAAATGCTTTGGTATAATTATAACAAATCAAGTGACTGGAGGGTGGTGGTGTGGAGTCCTTTGTCTGAGGCATTCAGAGCTGACGGAGGTGTGTTACCTGTAAAAACACCTCAGAGGAAGACTTGCAAGTATGAGTGGTTGCCTAGGACTTTCATTTCAGAATTTGCAAGTCCAAGAAAGTATGGTCACCTTTAGTTTGTTTCAAGTCACTTTGCCCATTAGTGATGTTTCCTTTTTATTATTTTTAAAATAATAAACAGTTTCATTTTTTATGGGCCCAGAATTGTGCTAGGTGCTAAAGATGCAAAGATGATTAAGACATGGTCCATTTTCTTGAGACTCTCACAACCTAATGGGGAAAAAGCACAAAGAATCATTATAATACAGGGCAAAAATAGATGTGTGCAGGGCGAGCTTTGCCCCTCACTACATCTGGAAGGACAGAGGGGGCTCTGCAGAAGATGAGAGCAAGTTGAGTCTGAAAAGATGAGGAAAAATCCATCCGACCCAGAGGCCTGATGGATCCTTAAACACAAGAAAGAAACTTGCTGTGGTTTATGAAGAATGATTTGTCAAGAGCACTAACATTTTATATTCCTATAAGCACCTTTAAATATATTCTCAGAGATGAACATCTCCCTTGTGAGCTGTAGCTGTATATATTGTTTATTTTACAGACGAGAAAGCCTGAGAAGGCATGGGTGGGGAAATGTTATTTCCCCAATGTCACCAACCAGTGAGCAGCGACTCTAGGACCGAAACCCAGCATTCTTCTTCTTACTGTAAAACCCACGCTTCTGCAAGTCTATATTGGACTTGAACCAGCAGTCCTGGGTTTGGCCCAGCCCTGCCACCACTAATGAGCACCATGAACTTGGGCAAGTTGCCAAAGTTCTCTAAACTTTTATTTTCTCATCTGCAGAATGGAGAGAGTAGGACTCGTAGCGAACCTCCCCCCACCTCCCCCAGCTATGCAGCCTGAGATTCCTAGAAATAGAACCAGGAAGGGTACGAGGGGTGGGTGGGGGGATGACAGGAGAGACCAGCAGCTGCTGTCACAAAGACTAGCTTTGTGGCAAGCCTGGATTCCCAAAGGCACAGTCCCTCCCCCCTGCCCCTCTCTACCAGGTGCTATGAAACCATTGTGTTTGGTTCATCACTTGCCTTTGCCAAGGACCAACTGGCAGAAGAAAGCAAAAAGCAGCACGGCATATTTCAAGATGGATGGGTTTCTATGTGGTCAGCCGCAGCGTGTACGGTCTCCCTGCCTCAACAGTGGTGGACACAATGTACAGCTGGAAGAGTGTTTCTTTGAGGGGCGATTGGCTGTGCGCTTAGGCAGTAAACATCTTCTGGGCACAGTGTCACTGGGAGGATTTTGTATTGAGAGGGCAGTGAGGCGTGAAACCTCAGACTTCTGTGGTACTTCCTGCTACCAAAGTGATGTCAGAGTCTTGCTGTTCAGAGTTTCCAGATCTGGTCCTGATTTCTCAAGTTCTGCTTCCACGGTATGGCGAGAGGAAGAGGAGGCACCGTAAAATCTAATTCTTAGGAGGGTACACGTAAAGGTGGGGCTGAGAGAAGGAAAAAAAGGATGCATTACATTTGGCCTTAAAGATAATTATTCACTTGTTTGTCTGTGATGACTTGTATGTCAGGTGAAAAGAGGCTGATTTTTGGCAATTTTATTTCAAATATATCTCCATGATGTCTAAATAAAAGAGTTTGGGGTTTTTTCTTTCTTTCTTTGTGTGTGTGTGTGTAGGTTTCGTCTTTTGTCTTTTACTGACTGGGTAGGGACTTTCCTCTACCGCCCTCCACCCGCCCCCCCCCCCCCCCCCCGCCTCCATCTTCTTCACTAGATTTATAGGCTTCAATGTTTCTAGGAAATAAGGGAAACAGTGGTCTTTTCTTTCAGTTAATGACATCAAAAGTATTGGTAATCTCTGGTAGTGCTATCCCATGTGGGTCAACATTTGTGTTCTAAAAGTTTATAAGAGAAAGCACTTTGATGGTGATGGTAAATGCCAGTGTGTTGCTCTCTGCAGTAACCGTTCTCATTCATTCATTCATATACGTATAACCCCCCACCCCCTGAACACATTACACACATCTTACATTTGCATGATAAGTTTGTGAGCCTGGTGTTTATTTCTATCATGTTTAGGCTTGGGCTTCTTTAGCACAGGGGAGACTTCTGGGCTAGATGAGTTAAAAAAAAAAAAAAAAAAGAAAAAGGAAGGAGGAGCAAAGAGGATCTGATTCTTCATTGTTCACACATAGAAACCACTGCCACTGCCCTGTGTATAATCCCTCCTTCAGGGCAATGGATTAGTGAGTCGGCAAAGTGGGGAAGACGGAAATGGTAGTTACAAATATTCTGCAAATTGTAGAATAAAAGCTGGTTTTCATTTGAGTTGGCCATTAGCTTGGAATCCGTTTGGCTAGAAGGTCAAAACCCTTTCTCTGGCAAGAGCATTACATCTTAAACGTATTTTCTTTATTTTGCCAAGTAGACTAAAGTCCTTCAAATCCTTGAAGGGAGTGTGGGAAATCCTACAGTACTTGTTTTCCCTTGGTCCAAAAAACTCTTAGACATAAATTATGGGAGGTTTTAGGTCACATTATTTAAGCCAGCTTTGAATACCTTTAATAAAACATATTTGAAGGACACATAACATTGATAGTCTTATGGCATGATTGTATTTTATATGTAAGCATGTGATTTGACCAGAGTTTGGGAAAAGTTATAAAGCATTTTAGATAAAATCTCATAATCCCTCAAGGTAGAGATGACAACCAACAGCATGTTAGATGGCTGATAAAGATCCTTGGACAGAATTAACAGAGTGTTGCATTCTTATAATATATTTGTGTTCTTCGAACACAGGTCTATTACTCAGATTTAGAAATATAAATAATAGTTATCCACATTCTTCTTCATTGTCTCTGGTTAGGTAGTAGATATAATCTTGTTTTTAAGTTGGCTGCATTTCTGGACTTGACACTTTGAGTAAAGGCTAACACCCACCACCCACAAATAAGCCCTGTATCTTGGTCTCATTGAAAAGATGGTTAGACCTTAGAAAGAGGACTATCTAGGTTTACCAAGTTGGAGTTTAAAGTTGAGGCGGATGGAGTCAGACTGAGATTCTGGCATGTGGTTCCCATATAGAAAATGTGACAACCAAGAATAGATATCTACTCGTTTCAATTAGGCACCCAGTGTACCATTAGCCTCTTTCTGAAGTCACTGAGTCACTGCCTCAGCTAATAGAGAATTTTGAGGTGCTCTGTCAGTCTCTTTCCCCTCTCATTTTACCATAAGGGATCCAAGACTCAGGAAGATGGAATCATTGGCCCTGAACACTTAGCTATTAGACTTTTTCTTTTGAACATTGTTGGAAAATTTTAGACTTTTTCTTTTCATCTTGATCCTAGATATATTATGATTTTCCTTCTATTTTATCATACCTTTCCTTATTTCCTTTGAGACTGGGTGTGTTTTCTGCTCAGAAAGTGATACCCAGAGATGTCACGGAGATGGCATTTATGAGATTAGAGCTGTGACTCCTCTGGGTCTGGGATGACCTCTGTTCAACACAGGTGATCACAGGGTCTCTAAGTGGACTTTAGAGGTCATGACATCCAACCTCCTGCATGATGCATGCTTCCACCCACAGTGTCCTAGATAGGTGAATCCTTGATCCTCCATTCACGGTATGCTTCCTCTTTAACCAAAGCAGCCAATCCCATTATTAAACAGGTTTCATATTATGTCATAATCATTCAGTAACCTCTACCATACTGTTAAAGAAACATACAAGTAAATAAAGTGTGCACTTTCTAAAGTTGTTTTGATAGCAGGTAGAATTTTAAAAGGACTTCTTTGGCACCTGGATCACCAGAGCTTTCCTTAAATTATGGTAGCATTTCTGGGAATATGAGCAGAAACCCTCCAGTGTTGTTTTATGTTCAATAACTTGAACTCTATGCTATCTGAAACCGTCTCCAATATATACTGGTTCCTCTTTTACTCTGAATGATTTCCTTAACACTTGGTAGGCACTAAAGAATGCTTCCTCCTCCTTCCCCTTCATTTTATTTTATTTTTTTACAAATTTATTTATTTATTTATTTGGCTGCGTTGGGTCTTTGTTGTTGCGCACGGGCTTTCTCTAGTTGCGGCGAGCGGGGGCTACTCTTCGTTGCGGTGCGCAGGCTTCTCATTGCGGTGGCTTCTCTTGTTGCGGAGCACGGGCTCTAGGCACGTGGGCTTCAGTAGTTGTGGCTTACTGGCTCTAGAGCACAGACTCAGTAGTTGTGGCGCACGGGCTTAGTTGCTCCGCGGCATGTGGGATCTTTCTGGACCAGGGCTCGAACCCGTGTCCCCTGCACTGGCAGGTAGATTTTTAACCACTGCACCACCAGGGAAGTCCCTTCCCCTTCATTTTAAATTGACTTGTTGAACTTAAGTGTTCCTTCCTCATCTAATCAAGGAACTGGGTTTTGTTGCCTAATGATGAAATCAGGGTAAGGTGGTGATGTTAGCGAAGCACCAGAACTGGCTGGCAGGATGCTGGGGAAAAACTGACGAGTCCCTGGTTCCTTTATGAGACAGCTTGAAATTTCTTATAAGCAGAGGTGAGCCAGTCACTGGAAATGTTGAGTGGTATGTAAACGCATTTAACCCTGTGCTCCAAGGAAGCTGCTGTCTGCAAAGCCCCTAAAATTTGCTTCACACATTCCCACCTCACCTTGGAGCCTTATTCCAAGATGCAGAATAAAAGGACAAGAGTTCGAATTCTGGCTCTCTATTAATTATTAGCCGTTGAGCTTGGGTAAATCCCTTAATCTCTTTGAGGTTAATAATAGCTACCCTAGAGAGCTATTAATGTGTCAAATGAAGTAATAGGTGTGGGAATGCTTCGTAAGCTCTACAAGGCCATAAAAAAGCAAGCTGTTATTATTAACGGTATTTTCTGTAAAATTTTCCTGACTTAACTTCAGCTCTCAGGCTTTCACCTTTGTCTGCACTCACTATTGGTACTGCCCCTTGACCCTTTTATCTACCCGTCCATGATGCTGGCTAACCCATCCCCTCGGTAGAACTACTCTCTCTGGCAAGTCTATAGTTCTAATATTTTAAAATTAATTTTGTAATATCTTTAGGAATATAAAATATCCTTTGATAAAGTGAAAGGATATGCCATATGCCTAACATATATAAATTTTAGAGAATAAAACCGTGTTTTAGTCAACATTTATTGCATGCTTATGAAATGCTTGACATTGTGCCAGGTCCTGGAAATATCCAGACAAATAAGACCATCCCTGTCAGGAAGTAACTCCCTATCTGGGGTTGGGGGGCAGAAGGCAGGGTTAGTATTGAATGAACAGACAAAGAGGGAGAGAGGCTTTTCTACCTGGTGAAATTCAGGCTACATTCTGAAAGTATTCTTATTCTAGATTGTTCAGTCATTTGCTATTTTAAATTACTTTGGGGGTTTGTTTACCTGTTTCTCAGTTCCCCCACTCTTTTCTAAAATGCAAACTCAGTGAGTCTTGGAGCTATACCTTCAATAAATATTTTTTGAGCACCTACCATCATGCTGGGTACTCAATAGAATATCAGCTCCAGAAGGGCAGAGATCTTTGTCTCTCTTATTCACTGATATATCCCTAGAATAATATCTGGCATATAACATATAAAAATAATATATATGATTATATTAATATTATAGTATTAATAAATATTTGTCAAATGAACTGTCACACTTAGTTAAGATAGTACTAGTTGTCATAACTGAATCCTTGAAAACTCAGGGGCTTAATACAATAAAAGTATATTTCTTGCTATCTAAAGACCAGTTTGCAGTGGATTGGGAGACTCTGCTCCACATAGTCATTCAGGGACCCAGGCTGATGGAGGTTCTGCCACCCTCAACTTGCAGCTTCTACCGTTACCTTAACGTACCGTCAATCTCCAGCCAGCAGACAGGAGAGGGAGAATGTGAAGGGTTATAAGGAGGGTATTTTTGGCCACAGCTCACTTTGTTACCTGACCACATTTAGACAACTGGGGTGGGGCTGAGACAAGACGTGTAGATCCTTGCTGGCCACTTCCCAGCAAAACTCTGCATCTTGAAAGGCACACACAATTCTTTGGACAGCCGGCCATCTCTGCCTTATACACTAAATAACATATGTCTCCTGTTCACATGTGGGTCTCCCGTAACCTGTGAGCTCCTTGGTGGCAAAGGCTACATCTTATTCAATTCTCTATCCCTAGTTCCCAGCATACTATGATAGTTCAAAAATATTTTCTGAATTGAAATAAATAGTTTTTCTATTGGGTACCTGGCACCATAATAGACGCTTCAATTTTTTGGTTGAAAGAATTTATAAAAGGAAAGAATAAAGGACTAAGAAGCCATTTGCTACAATATAGGTGCGCCAAGTCTGGTACCTGGTGCTAATATAGTAGGTATTCAGTAAAGAATTATTGGAAAAAGAAAGGGAAAAGAGAAAAAGAGAAGGACAAGGAAGGAGAGAGAGTAGGAAGGAAAGAGAAGAAAGGAGGGGTGAGAGGGGAGGGAAGGAGAGAGGAAGGGGCCTGGAGTGAGTGGGAGAAGGAGGGAGACAGAAAAAGTGAGAGAGGGTGAAAAAGAGGGAGAGGGACAGAAGAAGGAGGAGAGAAAGAAAGAGAACGCAACGTATGTGACTTTATGATCTGCCCACCCTAACCCAGGACAGAAATATCTCCCTGTCCTCTGATGGGGAAATGAAGTTCATAAATCTCCCGGCACGTTTGTGCTTCTCTATGGAAACGGTACATAAAGTACCGCCGCCACCCACGGAGAAGCACCGGGAGGGGCGGCGCTCAGTCACACGCGACCTCACACGCGACCGGCTCCCCCCAGCACACTCCCCTTCCCCCTTGGTCACAGGTGGGAAGGTGCAGATCTAGGGTGTGGGGCTGCTAGTCTCCGAGAGCCCGGGAATACAGTGTTTATTTTGCCTCTTTAATCAGCCTCTCTCGCTTCTGGCTCATTGAGTTTTCCCTACAAGATCCACATTGAGAAGTTTTTCGGGATGTGATTGATGGCAGCTGCACACACAGGCGAGGGTGTAGCGCGCTCAGATGCCTAGCAGAGCCCCCGACCCAGCGTCGTTAGTTGCAGCCTTGGCGGGTACACGCACTGCAAGCGTTTGCCTTTTGTTTCCTTTTGTGCTTTGAACATTTTTCCCTCTTTGCGCCTCTTGAATTTGCACATTTATGGAGTGCGATGCATTTTATCAAGTGCTTTCACACCCGCTTTTGCGGCATTCTTCAAAGGTGATATTAATATGCCTGTTTTATAGATGAGGGAATTGAGGCCCAGAAAGGTTGAGCATCTTGTCCATGGTGCCTGGCATCAGGCCACATTGTTCAGGGTCTTCACCCAAGCCTCTTTTTAACAACAAACAACGCTACGGTCCCGTTGTCACCGATGTAGTCCCGAGTTCTGAAGGGCACTCATGGGTATGGGTTCCGTTGGCACCAGGAAACCTAGCTGTGTTTGGATGACTGGAGTCTAAGAGTGAATTTAACTCCAAGAGGAGGAAAGGCAGTGTTCTTTGTGCTCTGTACAGGTACCCTCTTCTGCTTACTTGAGTTTTACAAAATTCTAATTTCTATGTAGGACTGGACAGAGCTTTTGATACTGCTGAAAAATTGCTAAAACCATAAATGGTTACTCTTGGTTTTAAATATCAAACCAGGTGAAGGGGTGGAGGAACTTCTCAATGTTAGAGAAGGGAAAATCACTTAAATAGCAGAACGGACACCATGTGGTAGGTTTTTTGTTTTCTTGAGAGAGTGTTATTTCTTTCCTCTAGATTCCAGTAACTGTCTGTCACCACATAATCCAGGGCTAGGAGGGGTATCAAGGGATTTAGGGTTTAGTGAGACTAGCGTTGCTGAAATTAACTTTGTAAAACAAGTCTGTTTACTCTTTATACTAATTTCCATGCTTGCCACTGACTCGGATTTGGTTTGAAGAAAGATATTCTAAGAGGCATTCTTACCATTATGGAAAGGAAAAGTAACAGTGTGTGACTTCATTTTCTTTGGCTGAGCATCTGATAACCATCAGGGCGAAGCTGTGGATGCTGAGAGCCGCGCTGCCTCCATCCCAGAGATCAGGAAACTGAGGCCTGTGTTATTAAAATGAATGAAATTGTTGCTTTTCTTATGGTAAAATTTATATAGAAAGCTATAGAGAAAATAGATAAAAGCAAAACAACCTGTAATCCCACATCTAAGAGGAAATCACTCTTAATATTTTTATCTTCAAATATTCTATCAGTTAGTTGGGCTTTATATTAATTTCCAGGATTGCTTTATGAATTAGGAGCCAGGTATGATTTAAATATATTAAAATTCATCCATTTTGAAAAAAAATTTTTATCTTCTACCAGAGTATTTTCTATTCATACACGTTATATGTTAATTTGACATCTTACTGTATACAGCTGTTTTGAAATGTCATTTTAAAATTTTAATATATCATGAATATTCACTCAAGTTATCATTTCTTCGTTCTTCATTCATTCACTATTGATAATAACTAACACTTCGACGTGGCTCTCTGTGTGCCAGGCACTCTTCAATATACTTTACAAACAGAAACTCATTTCATCCTTACAACAACCCTATGAGGTAGTAGTAGTATTATTACCCCCATTTTACAGATGAGGATGCTGAGGCACAGCGGGGTTATACAACCTGCAGGGTCGTACAGGTAGGAAGGGGCAGAGTCAGAATAGGCACCCATGGGGTGTGACTTCTCTGTCCCCTGGGAGCCTGTCCCCTGGGCTCCTGGCCTGCAGTAAGCTAGCAACCGGGAGTGCTGAATACGTGTTGGTGATTAGAAGACTGACTTGATGAATGAGAATAGGGAGTCTTGGTTTTGGGAATGGTGATGATAGATAGTTGACATGTGAATTACTTATGTACGGTTCTATGACAGCCGAGCTCAGTGCCAGCAAGGATTCTGAACCAGCAGCTGATCACCTACAGGTTTGCAGAATTGTAACACAGCAGCTTTACATTTGGCCTTGGGTGTTGTTGGCTGGCTCGTCTTGACCCCCAATTTACACTTCTTTACTAAGTCAGTCAGTAGCTGTAATAGAGGATGTAATGCCAGTAGGCTTAAGGGCCTGCGGCACTCCTTGATGTGTTTTGGGGTTTCTAGCTAGCCAAATGGACTCAGCAAAAATTAATCCCACTTTTCAGATTCTAATAATGCCTTTAAATATTTCAGTGAGAAGATATTGTCTTAAGAAGTGAACAGAATCTGATTCCAAATGAATTTTCTAATTCCAAAAAAGCCTCCAAATACTCTTTCCTGATTTTAGAATAAACTCTTTTTATTAATTTTTTTTCTGAAGGGCACACAATTAAGCTTATTAATTACAAGCATACCTTGGAGGTATTGTGGGTTTGATTTCAGACCACCACAATAAAGCGAATATTGCAATAAAATGAGTCAAATGGATTTTTTGGTTTCCCAGTGCAGATTGCCAACAAACACATGAAAGGATGCTCAACATCATTAATCATTAGAGAAATGCAAATCAAAACTACAATGAGGTATCATATCACACCGGTCAGAATGGCCATCATCAAAAAATCTACAAACAATAAATGCTGGAGAGGGTGTGAAGAAAAGGGAACCCTCTTGCACTGTTGGTGGGAATGTAAATTGATACAGCCACTGTGGAGAACAATATGGAGGTGCCTTAAAAAACTAAAAATAGAACTACCATATGACCCAGCAATCCCACTACTGGGCATATACCCTGAGAAAGCCATAATTCAAAAAGACACATGCACTCCAGTGTTCATTGCAGCACTATTTACAATAGCCAGGACATGGCAGCATCCTAAGTGTCCATCGACAGATGAATGGATAAAGAAGATGTGGTACATATATACAATGGACTATTACTCAGCCATAAAAAGAAACAAAATTGAGCTATTTGTAGTGAGGTGGATGGGCCTAGAATCTGTCATACAGAGTGAAGTAAGTCAGAAAGAGAAAAACAAATACCATATGCTAACACATATATACGGAATCTAAAAAAGAAAAAAAAATGGTTCTGAAGAACCTAGGGGCAGGACAGGAATAAAGATGCAGGCGTAGAGAATGGACTTGAGGACACAGGGAGAGGGAAGGGTAAGCTGAGACGAAGTGAGAGAGTGGCATGGACATATATACACTACCAAATGTAAAATAGATAGCTAGTGGGAAGCAGCTGCATAGCACAGGGAGATCAGCTATGTGCTTTGTGACCACCTAAAGGGGTGGGATAGGGAGGGTGGGAGGGAGAAGCAAGAGGGAGGGGATATGGGGATATATGTATACGTATAGCTGATTCACTTTGTTATACAGCAGCAACTAACACAACAATGTAAAGCAATTATACCTCAATAAAGATGTTAAAAAAAAGTTATGTTTACATTACACTGTAGTCTATTTAGTGTGCAATAGCATTATGTCTAAAAAACAGTGTATATACCTAATTAAATACTTTATTCCTAAAAAATGGTATCATCTGAGCCTTCAGTGAGTTGTGGTAGTAACATCAAAGGTCACTGATCACAGATCACCATAATGAATATAATAATAATGAAAATGTTTGAAATATGTTGAGAATTACCAAAATGTGACACAGAGACATGAAGTAAGCAAATGCTGTTGGAATAAATGATGCCAATAGACTTTCTTGACACAGGGTTCCTGCAGACATTCAATGTGAAAAGAAAAATGCAATATCTATAAAGTACAATAAAGCAAAACACAATAAAATGAGGTATGCTTATGTGTATTTTGCTTCTCTGAGGTCCAGGATAATTCATTCGTCTTTCCATCCATTTGTTAATGAAGATAACTCCCACGAGGGGAGGTTGTGCTAGATAGTGGATGTACTAGACCTAATGCCCTGCCCTCAAGAAGCTAACAACCTAGTGAGGAAGGCAGATAAATACCGAAGAATCGCAACACAATGTTCTAAACACTGGGGCAAGTACAGAGGGGCAAGATTGAGTGTGAAGGTGGTAAAATAAAAGACCACTTTATAGTGTGATGTTACCAAAACTTCCAAACCATGATATATTCAAGTGATACTTTCAAGGGTTAGACTTCAAGGCTTTCCTAAATATATTCGGTCTGAGTCAGTAAGTGTAAGGAAAGAGCTTATCCTTAGCCTAAAAAAAAATCCTTTGTCTATTACCTCGTTAAATGGAAAAGAAGAAAGAGTTGTCATATGCACAGGTTTAAAAGTAATTCAAAGAGTTTCATATGAATTAATGGAATCAATAGCAACAAGGGAGACTTTCCAATCCCAGCTTAATCGGACTTGAGAATGCAATAATAGACTTTTGTTTTCTTGGATAAATAGGAGGGCTGAATCTGTGCAGTGCTGGAGATGTAACAGGAGCTTAGGGATTACTTGTAAGTGGCACATGTGGTTGAAAATACCCTGAACTGGGAGTTAAGAGGTGTGAATTCTAAATCTGGCTCTGTCACTAGTCTCAGCTGTGTCAGAATCTGTATTCAGCTGTGTGTTACAGGGACCTGAAAAATATTGGTTTAAAATGTTATGGAGAAACACATTGTTTAATTTTCTCATGTAGTGAGAAGGCAAGATTTCATGAGAGATTTTAGAGGACTGACATTTCCATTCCACAGTGTCTTCTGGGACCCAGACACCTTTTCTCTCTCATCATCCATTCTCTCAGTCATCCTTAGTGTATACTCATCATATTGTGGTCAAAAGGTAGCTGATCTACCCTCTGCCTCACGTTCACGTTCTTGATGGCAAGAAGGGGATGGGCAAAAGTGTCGGCACCAGCTGAGTCAGCCCCCTTTAAGAAGCTTCCTCAGGACCCCACCACCCTCACCCTAGTTACGTCCAAGTTCATCTCACTGGCCAAACCAATGTCACATGACCACCCCAAGCTATCTGCAAGGGAGGTTAGGAAAAGATCTCAGATGATCCCATTGCTGCCCCCAATAAAAACAGGGTTCTATTATAAGAGGGGAAAAGGGATACTGGATAGTGGGAAGAAACCTAACAATCTCTGTTATATCAACTATGAAATAAATGAACTAAATTAGTGGTTAGCTAACTTTTTTTTTTTTTTTTTTTAATGCACGCTCCTCTCCTTTTCTTCATTAAATCTTCGCAGGTCCAGTTCCAGGTAAAAGTTGGTTGAAGTTGGAGTTGGGATGCCAAGGTTATTTTCCCCTCCTATTTCCCTCTTGGTGATATCATTCATTTGAATTTTAAGTGGGTTCATTTGTGTAGTTGCATTCCATTTTAGGTTTATTTTTACCCATCCTTATTGATTTTGCTTATTTATTTATTTATATGTTTGCTTATGTGTGAAACATTAATATGGTTTTAGAAGTCAGAACTATACAGAAAATAATACTCAAGGGCATGTCCCTTCTCACCATCCTTCTACCCCATTCCCACCCTCCCATGATGTCCACTCATATCTATCACCCCATCCCCTAGGCAATCAATCTCATTAGCTTCTGATTTAACCTTCCTGTATTTCCTTTTGCACCAGTGTGCAGGCACATGTATATTTTCTCATTTCCCCATTATGAAAAGTAAGATATTATAGTTGTCTTTTGCACTTGAGAGTGTGTAGATAGTTATAAGAAATGAAATACTGTTGAGGGCAGGGAGAATGACAAATGTACAGTAAGGGAGGTGAAACCAAACCATACAGGGAGAGGAAAGGTTTTATGAAAGAGGCTGCATTCAAGCAGGGTCTTAAGAATGGGTGATGTAGCAGGGAAGGGAGGGATTTCTCTAGACATCAATAAAGGAGAGGAGAAAAATAGCCAGTAGACTAGTTGGATGGCAGAGAAGGGTACCAGGGCAAGGGGCATCAGTGCAGCGGAGCCCTGCAGTGGAGTGCATGAATGTCCAGCTGAAGAGTGTTAATCTTTGGGGGGGTAATGTGATAGGTTTGCGATTATGCAGGAAGCAAAACCCGAGTGTTGTGTGCTTTTTTCGTTTATAGGGTTCATAGAGGTTTTAGAGATCATCTAGCAATTTGTTTTAAACTGACATGGTGCCCACCTGTTATAAAGGAGGAAACTGAGGCCTGGGGAAATAAGGGGACTTACCTAAAGTCTCACTGCCAGGTGGTGGCAGAGTTGGAAATAGCCATGCTCTTGACTCACAGTCCCATAATCTCTTCCTCAGGGTCTAAGATTTCATAAAGAACTCAAGGCAGCCCTATGCCTCTCAGAGCTGCTTATTGTTTCCTTTGCCAGACTGGCTTGTACCTTTCAGTTCATTTAATCCCAAATCTCAGAATTCAACCAGACTAACAGCAAACTTAAACCAACCTGTTATGGGCTGAGTTGGGTCCCCTTTAAAAATTCATATATTGAAGTCCTAATCCCGAGTACCTCAGAATATGGCTGTATTTGGGAATAGGGCTTTTAAAGAGGAAATTAAGTTAAAATGAGGTTACTAGGGAAAGTCCTAATCCAGTATGACTGGTGTCCTGATAAGAAGAGGAGAGTCAGACACAGACATGCACAGAGAAAGGACCAAGTGAAGATAACAGGGAGAAGACAGCCATCTGCCAGCCAAGGAGAGAGGCCTCAGAAGAAACCAACCCTGCAGACACCTAATCAGGCCTGATCTAGGCCTTCCTTGTAAGCCTCCAGAAGTGTGAGAAAATACATTTCTGTTGTTTAACCGCCCCCCCCCCCCCCCCACCCAGTCTGTGGTACTTTGCTAGGGCAGCCTGAGCAAACTAAGACACACAGCCTTAACCTGGTCTTTGGGGCGGCTGGTGGGGTCTCATGCCCAGCCTGTGGCGTCTTCGCTCCTGGTGGTTGTAGCTCCTTCTTGTTGCTGAGAGCCCTCATTGGGCCCTATCTTACATTACCCACTCAGTTACCTTGCTTCAAAGGCAAAGGAATAGTGGAGGGGAGCCTGTTGTAATGCAGAGAAGAGCAAAGGGCAGGTCAGGAGCCTGACGGAACCGTTCATGGCCAGCAAATCCTTAACCTTCTGGGCTCCAGGGATGTGGGAATCTAGCCATTTCCAACTGCTAGATTCTATAAGCAATATGGAAAGAAAAACTATTTGTTGGTTTTAAAGACATACTTAGGGATTTAAAGGTATTTTTAAAATTATATGTTTTTAATTAAAACCTTTTTTTTGTTTCAAATGCTCTGCCTTACTACAGACTTTAATGCACAAGGATATTAAGATTTTAAAATAAGGTGGTAGGATTATGAGTTGTTTTAATATTCTTTTTCAAGCCTTTCTAGATTTTCAGTTTTCTTTAATAAATGTATGTGACTTTATGGGGAAGTATGGGTCATAAAGGTGAAAAAAATTCTAATCCTGTGTTAGAGCCAAACAACAGTAAATGATGGGTGAATAAAAAAAAAAAAATCTTCTTAATTTCAAGGAGTTCCAAAAGAAGATAGCATATTTCTAAATGAATGGATAATGAAAATATTTGTAGGGCAGGGGTGTAGACAACTCTTGACATTGTGAATATTTAATATTTTAAAAATTCCTCTGTGTGTGGAAAAACTAATCTTTCTAACACAAATGGTAAAGAAAAAGGCATATACAATTTTATATTAATTGACCTATAGAGTATAGACGGGAATGTAGATCTAAAAATAATAAAATATGAAAATATTAGTCAAGTTGAAGATGGAAAAAGCTGTCACGAGATGTCTATTCATGATTTGTTAATTGGGTCATGGCAAAGCATATGTGATAATAGACTCCCACCATCATGGAAAAACTCATTCTGTTGACATTTTGGCTTGGCCTCGATTGTACTTGGGAAGAAGATGGTGAAGATGAGAGTGTAGTTTAAAATTAGAAAATAGAACGGGATTCAGAAACTATAGACATAGCCAACTAGTCTCATAATAAAAATGAGAAAATTTCACCATAATTTATAGCCTAATTCTCCAAGTAATTAAGCTGCTTTTTATTTAAGTCACTAATGATCAAAATAAAATAATTCCCTTGAGAATACTGGGACTATGTAGATAAGAGAGTATTATAATAATTAATGATTACTAGCCTCTATTTCCCATTTAAAATGCCCTTCAATAATCTGGATTCTTGTCATTTCCTATAGACCTTTGCCAAACACAGGTAATATACAACACCTTTATAATATGGGGAAGAACAGATCTCAGCAAATGGGATTTCTTTGAGACCTTTTTCTAGGTCACTAAGCAAAACAAACTTGTGATGGAAATCCATCCACCTCTATGCACATTTCCGAGTAAACTGCCTGTTGAAACATGCGCCCGTCCTCATAGGTACAGGTCCTGACAACCTGAGACCTCCTCTTTGGCAGTGATTACAGGAGTGATCGCGCCTCCGACGTCCTCTTTTGTAGAAAGCCAGGACCATTTTGGGAACATATGGTTTCACCTCAGGAGCACATGTGCTATGAAGATTTGTGTGTATATGTGTGTGTGTTTGTAAAAGACATTTTATGTATGCCTTGAGTGACCTTTCCAAGAATTGCACAGCTTGTGGATATTCAGGCCTGTTCCACGGATTTCTCTTAAATGCAAATCCAGCTGTGTCAGTTCCCTTAACCCGTCCCGTACCTGCTCAAGATTAAGCGTTGCAGGCAGCTCTTTAGTGAGTGTCCAAAGCATAGTTACCCAGATGCACCTGGGTGGGGTTTAACCCCTTGTATCCCCACCCTCCTGCCAGAGTCACCGGGGAGATTCAGATGTTCAAGAGAGGCAGGGTTAGTGAAATCGCTTCCCTCTCGTGAGGTAACTTGATCTTGTCAAACAATGCTTTTTATAGAGCATATGTGCTTTAGTTTGATTTTAAGGTTCTGAAATGACATTCTCCATTTTGCTCACCACCGAGGCATATGCACAAAGAAGAAAACCCTCTTTTGGTTACACGTGAAACTTTATTTTTATTTTTGTCAAAAGAAAAGCCATACATTTTTCCAAGTTAAAATAAAAGTGAATACTGCAATGTCACTTTATCCAGAGCCAAAGGCAGGAGAGAAAAGTTGTGAAAATTGAATTTAGGGAAGACCAGGAGGAAACCAAAATGACTTCCCCAGAAATGGATATCTAGCTGTTTTTCCTCGGCTGGATTTTGGGAGAAGAGAAGGTAAGAGTTATTTTAAAAAAATAAAGGTTAAACTGCTCAGATATGAACAGCTCTCTCCAGATGCCCTGGGTCTCATTTATGCTGCAAATTAGGTCTTGTCTCAGGCATAGGATGTTCTAGGTGGAGGGTGGTTGTGGGCTCGCCCAGGACCATGATGCAATAGCAGCACGTCGGACAGGGACTTGAGGGGGCCTCTGGATGTGGAGTCTCACACGTGAAGAACTTAGACTTCGGTGGCCTACTGTTGGGTCTGTTGTACAACCTCTGGCAAATTGCTTAAGCTTCCTGAGTCTCAGTTTCTCTCTCTCTGAAAAGGGTCCATTGATGCTCCCCTCATCAAGTTCTTTCAATAATGAAATGAAACCGACTATGTCAAGTGTTTAGTGCATGCCAGGCACGTTACAAACATTCACATGACCACTGTTTTATGATTACAAAAGGCAGTTCTGCCACAAAGATATGTGACCCTGGGTGAGTCAAGCTGGGCAGATGACTGAGCTTTGCTTTTCTTATCTATACAATGTGAAATTTTAAGCTGCAGTGCTTCTGGTTCTAAAATTTGATGAGTCTTTGAATCCCCTCTTGAACCTTGGTAAATTCTAAGGGTATTTTCTGTGCCTAGCCCGGAACAGAGTTGCCAAAGTTCACAGTTAAGTTCTTGCCAGGTAACTAGAACTTGTCTTAAGTATCAGGCAGTTTTCTTCATCCTGGCACCAAGGCAAGAGAAAGAAATCTGTTCTAGTTGCTCCTTAGTCTTATTATGAATCTAAAAATCCTCTCATATCCAAAATCTATATTCTCCTACGTCTCAGACTCTCCTGATCTTCCTTATTACTTTAAGATAACGCACAAGTAGTGCATTGGTGCTTCCAGACTGTTTTGATTTATGTTGTGACACTGGCTCCTCAGAACAATTCCATGGGGTAGATCTATTATAACCTCCAATTTACAGATGAGGAAACTGAGGTCTGGATTTGCCGAGATCACATAGCCAAGAATTTGCAGATATGTAGTACATACTCAGGTCTTTTTACTGCAGAAACACATGTTTCTCACACTGAGCCAGGCTCCCTTCTAAAGTGCTGGAGCCTTTTGTTTACAGATGAAGAAAAGAGGCAAAGAAAAGGATGAGGTTACAACTGGAAATAGTACATAGAAATGCTGATTCCTTCATGACTCATGAGTTTAGGCCTGTGACTCCCAACATCTTTTTACATGAGGACCTACTTTTCTTTTGTAAATAGAAGTTTATGTTTTATTATATAGGTAAAATACAGATGAGCAAAAGAGAGAATAAGAGAAAGCATTCATACTCCAGTGATAACCACTGTTAACATTTTGATGTAATAACTTTCCAGAGTTTTTTTTCCTATTTATATATTGATGTGTTTATGAATGTGTATTCAAAAAAATGTCCTTAATTTACACATACTGTTTAAGAACTGATCTTTAGTAACAAAAAATGATACAGGTTGCCCAGCAATAGTTGCATGGAACCCAGATTATGCATCTCCCCAGGATGGCTCATCCACCTGCCTCTTGGGTCCTAGGTTGCTTGCTCTGTGGAGAGCTGGTTGTCATTACTACCACCTCATTCCCTGGGGCAAGCCTGCAACTCAGCCTCTGTAACTCCTGCTGCAATGGAGCCCAGCAGCATTGGCACCCAGATCTGGCTCAACCTGTACCGCAGAAGCCCTGGCATCCCCCACCATGCCAGGACTCACCTGAAGCTCTGTGGGCACTGGCTTCTCTGGGAAGGACTACTGGATACGACCAAGAAGTGCAGGGGATTTAAGACCCACGGGTGAACCTTGGCCAAGGGGAGGCAGGAGATGGGGGGACTGTTCTGGGCCATGGTGGGTTCTACACAGCCTTGTCCTGATGAGCCAGCAGCCAGCAGTTTCTTGTGAGGCTGTGATAGCTTGGTAACTACCTAATGTGTCGCCTTGTATCTGCTTTATCTCCTTGCCTGCCTCACCTCTCTTATTCTCTCTTGCCTTCCACTCTGGGATTATGCTGTCCTCTCCCCATAAAGCTTTAGCATGTATACTTTTCCTCAGGTCCTTTTTTTTTTTTAACCTAGAAAACTGAACTGAGATGATGGTCATTACATTTATAGTATCTCTCTGTTCAGTAAGTGCATATGAAAAAATACCCCCAAATCAAGCACTTTTAGTGGATGTGGATTTTATTAATGACAATAGCATCTTATGGACTTGAAGAAAAGTAGTATATTGAAGTTGTCTTCAGGTGCCATGTGGTGATAGGTGGATTAAAGGACCCCTTGAAGCCACTCCACGCCTCTCCCGACCCTCTTGTCCCCAAGAAGGTCTGAAAGCCATGGTTGGAATTTTAGGTGAGACAGAGGTCATCACAGCTATTTTACCTTTCGCTTGACCTTCTTGCTGCAGTGGAAGACTCTCCGTCATAAACCTCAACCTTCCCCTGCTGCCTTTCAAGTGTGTGAAGTCTCGAGGCCTGCACACGTTTTCCCAGAGCGAGGCGCTGTACACATCTGGGTCAACTTTATTCCAGTTTTCTTTTCTCTCTTTTTTTAAAGTCAATCAGTGTGAGTAACTGCTATATGAAACCATGAAGAAAATGGAATAAATATGTTGGAAACACTAGAAAGTGATCTGCAGTTGTTTATTCTCCTCAGTTTTACTTCCTGGGCTTATTTTTAAGCATTCAAAGAGTTTCAGCAATCTTGAAGAGTGTTTGGCATGCTGCAAAAAAAATATGGTCTGTTCTCTAATAGGAAAGAACTTTTACACTGTGCTTCCTGGTTTGGAAATGTGTGGGAGAGTGAGGGGGAAACTAGTCTCAAGGGACAGGGCCTCTCGTGTGCTGACTCAAGTTCTCTTAATAAGACACTTACTCTATTACATAATTCAGTGCATTTAATCTATTAAGAAGTATTCACTGGGTTCCCCTTTGTTTCTTGAAGGCAGGGATTCTGTCTTATAAGTTTCCATGTTCCCCAACAATGCTGACACCTAATAGACGCTGCCTAAACTCCTTGAATCATGAGATGGACAGCAAATTTTTCCATCAGATGAGTAAATAATAGTGATTTGCACAAGATGCCCATGTTTCAAAGAGCAAATGTTAAAAATTTAATGTGAATAATTAGTGAACAAGACAGTGTATTTGTTTGCACAATGCACTATTTTCAAACAGAGCTCATTGGCTATATTCACAGAAAGGGCTCATTTGGCTGGTTTAGGCAGAAATGGAGAGAAAGATCTGTGAAGTCAGGAATGGTGAAGGAAGACTTGCGTGCCAGGATCTCGTGGGGGTGGAAGGGGACGAGGCAATGGACTCCCAGACTCAGAATTCTGAGTTCCAGTCTTGCCTCTTGAAATCTGGTCTAGCCTTTGGGGCCTGCCCCCTCCATGAAGCTTTTCCTGATCCTTGAATCGGATACCTAACCTCCTGTGACCTCATAGTCCTCTGTTGGGACCTTTCTCTTGGCTCTGCTTCTGGATGGCCATTTGTGGTCTTATGTGATACCTTCCACTAGATTACTAAATAAGGACTGGACTCTTTCTGACTCATCCATTTGACCCCCAGCATGTTTAGCATAGTGCCTTCCACTCAGGCCACTGCACAAATGCTTGTAGAAGCAGACTTGCTGACCCCAAGTTTCAGAATGAAAAGGACCTGCAGCCCATGCAGGGCTTTAGTCGTGTAGTGGGTTGAATAGTGGCTCCTAAAAAGATATGTCCACATCCTGGAATCTATGAATGTGACCTTATTTAGAAAAAGGATCTTGCAAACGTGAGTTGAGGGTTTGTGCCTTTGGATTTTTTCTCTATGGCACTTATCCTTATAATGCATAATCGTAGATTTAATGCTGCTTATTTTGAATGGCTCACAGTGAAATAATTAATTACACTTAGTATCAATGGAAATTGTGAGTGATGATGCTGAATACCTTGGTACCACAACGGGCGATGATTTTGGTCTGTTAGTTTATTGTTATAGTGAGTTGAATGGTGGCTCCCATCCTAACCCCTGGAATCTGTGACTGTGATCTCATTTAGAAAAAGGGCCTTTGCAGATATAATTAAGTTAAGGCTCTCAAGATGAGATAGATCATCCTGAATTACCTGGGTAGGCCCTAAAACCAATGATGTGTCTTTCTGAGAGACAGAAGAGGAGAAGACAGAAGAGAAGGCCATGGGAAGACAGGCAGATATTGGAGTGTTGCAGCCACAAGCCAAGGAGAGACTGGAGCCAACCAATGCTGGGAGAGGCAGGGAAGGAATCTCCTCTGGAACCTCGGGAGGAAGTGTGGCCCAGCGGACACCTTGCTTTCAGGCTTCTGGCACCCAGAACTGAGACAGAATAAACTTCTGTTGTTTTAAGCTACCCCATTTATGATTATTTGTTACGGCAGCCCTAGGAAGCTAATATTATGTGGATTTGTCTAGAATTTCGATTCTACCCCTAACTAGCTGTAAACTCCTGAAGGGCAGGGACTCTGTCTGTCTTGTTCCCAGTGGGGCGCCCAGTGCCCAGTGGAGCAACAGACACGTCATAGGCCTTCATTAAATGTTAATTCCCTTTCCCTTCCTTCCTCCCCTGTTGTCCAGGGTTACCTCTTTGCTAGTAAGAGCAGAGGTGGTTCCAGAACACACTTCCACTCTTCCTTAATTTCCTATTTATGACAGAGGTTGTTAGTTATCTCCCAATATTTGTTCTCCTTTTCTTTGACTGGCCTCCTTTTGCAGCTGGGTATGGCTGTGCACCTGTGCTCTGGCAAGCTGTAAGTGGCAATGTTATGAGGTAGCTTCTGGGAGCCTTATAAGACAGCTGGTAGTTGCCGTTTGCTCCTTCTCCTCCATGTTTCTCCCTCTGTCTGCCTGGAATGAGGAGCTACCATTTTGGACCATGAGAGCAGGAGCCCCCACTGGGGATGGAGAGCAGTGATTTGGGCAAGGCCAGCATCCCTGTGTGGAGCAGAGCCAGTATACCAGCCCTGGGCTGCAAGCTTCTGGATTTTTATGTAAGAGGGAAATAAAGCTGTTGTGTAAGCCATTGTTCATGATTGTGTGTGTGTGTGTGTGTGTGTGTGTGAAATTTATCAGCACCTACAACTTTGGGGCTCCAAGGGGATTATTTGCTCATTACATGGACTCTTACCTTCAGATGTCTGAGGGGACAGAAATCGAACGAGAGATACTTCGCGCCTTTTCCTCACTGTGATGTTTCAAACCTGTGGCCTCAATTTTTTAACCGAGGAAGCCCATGGCATAACTTCTGGAGTTAAACAGACTTGGGTTTAAACCTTGACTTGGTTGCACGCTCCTGTGGAGTGGCCTAACCTCAGTTTTCTCATCTATGCAATGGAGGTAACAGGTACTATCTAGAGTCATTGTTCCATTGCAGTAGGAGCTACAGAGGCTGAGTTGCAGGCTTGCCCCAGGGAATGAGGTGGTAGTAATGACAACCAGCTCTCCACAGAGCAAGCAAGCTAGGGCCCAAGAGGCAGGTGGATGAGCCATCCTGGGGAGATGCATAATCTGAGTCCCATGCAACTATCACTGGGCAACCTGTATCATTTTTTGTTACTAAAGATCAGTTCTTAAACAGTATGTGTAGAGAAATGGGAACATATTGTATATGTATAACAGATTCACTTTGTTATAAAGCAGATGCTAACACACAATTGTAAGGCAATTATACTTCAATAAAGATGTTTGAAAAAAAAACAAAAAACAAAACAAAACAAAACAAAAAAAAACAGTATGTGTAAATTAAGGACATTTTTTTGAATACACATTCATAAACACATCAATATATAAATATGAAAAAAAACTCTGGAAAGTTATTACATCAAAATGTTAGCAGTGGTTAGGCATTAGAATGATATTGTGTCTATTAGTAGATACTGTTAGTTGTAGTGTTGTATCTTTATTTTGTTTGAACTTGTGAAATCACTAAGGTTGAAAGGACGAAACCCAAAACTGAATGCATAAAAAGTTTAAGCCCTAAAGCATTAAAAGGAACACTTTGAAACAAGAAAAATCTTAAACAACCTAGCATTTCACCTCAAGGGACTAGAAAAAGAACAAATGAAGCCCAAACTTGGTAGAAAGAAGGAACTAACAAAGATTGGAGTTGAAATAAATGAAATAGAGATGAAAAAGACAATAAGAAAGATCAATGTAACTAAAAGCTGGTTCTTTGAAAGGATAAACAAAATTGACAAACCTTTAGCTAGACTTGCTAAGAAAAGAGAGGATGCTCAAATAAAATCAGAAATGAAAGAAGAGACATTACAACTGGTACTGCAGAAATACAGAGGATCACAAGAGAGTACTATGAACAATTATATGCCAACAAGTTTGACAACCTAGAAGAAATGGAAAGTTCCTGGAAGCATACAACCTTCGAAGACTGAATCATGAAGAAATAGAAAATCTACTGATCAGGAGGTTGAATCAGTAATCCAAAACCTCCCCATAATAGTCCAGGACCAGTTGGCTTCATTGGTGAATTCTGCCAAACATTCAAAGAATTAATACTAATCCTTCTCAAACTCCTCCGAAAACAGAAGAGGAAGGAACACTTCTAAATTCATTTTAGGAGGCTAGCATTACCCTGATACCAAAACCAGACAAGGATACCACAAGAAAAGAAAATTCCAGGCCAATATCCCTGATGAACACAGATGCAAAAATCTTCAACAAAATATTAGCAAACTGAATTCAACAATATATTAAAAGGGTCATACACCTCGATCAAGTGGGATTTATTCTAGGGATGCAGAGATGGTTCAACATCTGCAAATCAATCAACATGATACATCATGTTAACAAAACAAAGGATAAAAATCATATCATCATCTCAATAGATGCAGAAAAAACACTTGACAAGATTCAACATCGATTTATGATAAAAACTCTCAACAAACTGGGTATAGAGGGAATGTACCTCAACATAATAGAAGGAACATTTTGACCTATACAAGAGATATGCTGAGGGAACTGGGTAAGGAATTCCTGCTCAAGCTGTCAATATCAGGTTTTGGCCATGAGGATGAGACTGGATTTTTAAATTCATTCAGCAAACATTTCTTGAACTCCTACCATATATCATGTATGTGGGTGTTCCTTGGGGGTATCCAGAGGTAAGTTAAGACATGGTCTTGATCTGTACCCTCAGGAGTTCACCGTCTAGCGGGAAAGATAAAGATTTCTGCACGGAGAAAACTGTTCAAATGCAGTATCCACAAAGTGCTGAGGGACCACAGGGGTCTATCTGAGGGAAATGGAGAAAGCCATACCTGGTCCCATTTAGGCTGGGTCTTGAAGAATGAACTGGAGTTCAGCAGAAGAGGAGAACATTCTAGAAAGGATAGCTCACATGTACAAAGGCACAGAGACACAAAAGAACAAGGACATGACGTTGGTTGTGCTGGCATATTACACGTTAGGGATGGGAGAGGAGGGTTAGTGGGACATGAGGCCGAAGATGTATCCCTGACATTGCTGTCTAAGAAGACGGATTGCTTCTTTTTAGTTTGGGGGAGACCAGGGACCTTTTTAAGGAAGGAAATGATGTGGGCAGTTCTCATCTGATACTTCTCTTCTCCCTGTCTTTTGAGTTGGAATGCTGCCACTCAAGGGCAGAGGAGGAGAAATCTTCTGGTAGTCTTGGGGAGACACAGATATCCTCTACCTTGGTTGAGATTAACAAAATAAATTAACCTCGGTGTGAGGAGAAGCCCTTCAGATAAGAAATGGGCAAACTCTGCTGGGGTCACTGATAGCGACACCAAATCTTCCTTGTTTTAACTTGGCTGGGCCATTTACTTTTAGTTTTCTCCCCTCTCTTTAAAAACTGTTGTATTTCTAGTAAAAAAAAAAAAAAAAAAAAAGGCTCCATCTTAAGGGATGCAGTGTGGTTTTACTTCTGGTAAGAAGTGAAGGAAATTTAGGTTCTGGATTTTTCTATGCTTGATAAAGGGCATAGTGTGTAAATGTAGGTTACAAGACTATATCTCCAACTTGAGCTCAGATTTATAAAAGAAACTATATATGCATATACAATATAAATTGCCCTTTGGGTTACAGAATTTTCTTCTGTATTTTCCACATCTTTTTTTTCAGAGAGCAAATAATCAAATATTTTTAACAAAAGTTCTCAGTGTAATCCCTGTACTCAACCTCAGAAACAAAAACAAATTTCTTGGGAGGAGGAAGGATAGAATTAGGGGTAGGCTGTGTGTTTTGGAAAGAGTTTGGCTCCTCTCTTGTTGATACCTTTTACTGGGCTATTGGTGAAGATTTCGAAGGTTCTTTCCTTATTCAGTCGATGTGTGTTTACTGAGCAGCTACTCAGCAACCAGCTACACCTTACTGGGCAGGTATTTTTGAGACCAAAGGCCAGTCCCTGGCCTATCTCCCTGCCTCTCCCTGAGATTTTCTTAGCTGGGCTCCATGTGACCACAGTGCCCTGTGATTCTGTCATTGCCTCTTGTGCTGTAAGGGGCCACTCCAGAGCCCTTCATAAGCAAGCTGTCCAGGCTGTTTCGAAAAGAGCAGAGGAAAGGCGATAATAAACTCAGGAGGATGGCACAGCCAAGGTGGTTCATACTGACCAGTTTTAAGGTTTTTTCACACACGATGAGCTCTTTCTTGTCAGCACTTCACAGCGCTGTCCTCACACGGCCACCCTGTAAATGTCAGCCTCTGCTGGGGAGCCTTCCATAACCTAGCAGCCTCAAGTTCAAGGGAAGGCTCTGGTTCTTTCTTCTGAGATCAAACATCAATATCAGAAGTCTCCCTGCCTGTGTCTGGGGCTGTAGGTTAGGTGTGCAGAAATGATGACTAAGTTTTAGAAGCTGTGTTAGGTGTTCTAAAAACAGGATTTCGAAAAAAGCTCTAAGATTAAAAAAAAAAAAAAAGATTAGACGTCACTAGCTGCCCATTTTTCTTTTCCAGCACCAGCTGAATAACCAGAACCCTGAAATGAACCAGAGTATTCAGGAAGGTCAAGCACAGAGGGAAATGTTTTATTAGAAACAGGCTTTTTGGTCGTGACAAATTATATGTGAAATTTCAGGTAGAGACCCACAAGGCTGTGATGGCTTCAAGCAGGTTCAAGTGTGGTCAGAAGGAGAAACCTGCCCTGCTTGGTTTCTTGTGTGATTTTGCTTCCTTCGGGAGAGGGTAGGCAGGGGGAGAGAGGAAGGGGCACACAGCATTCAGGCTGTGGCCATCCCCAGCATCCCAGTTCCTACCAGGGTCAGAAGACTTTTCAGGAGAAGAGAGAGAGAGAGAAAGAGATTGAGAGAGAGGTCTAACTGTTAGGCAGAGCCGAGAATCTGTAAGTTGAGCTAGAAGACAGTCCAGATCGCTTTGATGGCTCTCAAGGCTTTTTAATAGTCTGATCCTTTCCAGATTGTTCTACTAACCTGTCCTAGTAGCAAATGTTTGTGCATAACCTGACCCTCAGACCCCTCTTCTCTGCTTGGCAAACTCCAAGTCCTCCTTCAAGCGTGAGTTCAAGTGATCAGTGAAGTCTGAGCCATTTTAAAAAATGGGTTTACATCTGCCCCCTTCTTTCTCTTCACTGCTCCATCATTCCCCAGGGCAGAATCAGTTGCTCTTCTGTGTGGCTTCCATGTGACCTGGCTCATGAACACGGTGCGAATTGACAGTCACAGCACGGGGGAGCAGATGGGTTCTGGGAGAGCCTCTCGGGGAACTGGCACCGGATCTCATGAGATAATATGTCGCAGGTTATCTGTTAATCGTAAAGCACTAATGTGCCAGTGTGGTCATGACTGCCCTTTACTGAGTAGGTCGTACTTGGGATTTTCTCATTAAATCCTCACAATAATCACGGGAAGGTAGGTATTAGGATCACCTTCCTTTTAAAGATGAGGAAACTCAGTCTCAGAGAGGTTAAGTGGCCTGCCCAAGGCCACGTACATGAAAGCGGCAAAGTTGGAATGTAAACCCCGTTCTGACTCCATAGTCTTGACCCACGACACCACCTTGCTGGGCCTGTGGGGAACTCAGATGGGAAGGAGACGTGTGTATGCCATCAAAGCTTCCAAGTCTGGGTGGAGAAGTAAGACAGTCACTGCCAGCTGGGAGACAGTGTAGGGTGGGACAAGGGTTCTAGGAAGGTGAATTGTGATCTGAGTTATTCTTCAGGGAGTAAAAGAGGCTGTGTGGAGAGGGCTCACTTCCCCTGCACCTTGACAAGTGGGTAGGGTTTTTACAGTAGAGTTAGAGAACAGGGAATGGAAGAAATTGCATGAATAAAGGCTTGGGGGAGTGTGTGTGGGGGATGGGGAGCATGAGAATGAGTCTCTCTTGGTCACGTGTTATTATGAGGACTTAGGGCTCATAACATTTCCCACCCACCCCTCACCTCCTTTTGTCAAGATAGATGATGGTTGCTAGGCAGCACGTAGGAAGAGCTGCTCTTCCAGTAGTCCTCACCCGAGGGGGTACCACTGCCCTGCGCTTGGAAACGTTATTTTGATTGTCACAATGATTGGCAGAGTGGGGTGTGTTGGTTATGTGTGAAGCAATGTGCTTCTATCGCTACTCAGTGCCCTCTGAACCAGATATGCTAAATATCTTGCAGTGGATGGATCAGTCCTGCCCAAGGAAGAATCCTCCCACCCCAAAGGCCAGTATGTCCCACAGAGAAGCAGTGGGCGATCTCTCTCTAAGAGTACGTGTGTAGACTCTATCCCCACCCCTGGCCACTGCCGTGTCCCTATGGGAAGCCCGATTCTGTTCCTGGCATCCCTCCCCTATCACATACACTAGCATTCTCTAATGTTATCCCCAATCTATACGTAACCTCCAGGACCTGCTATTTACGCTGCTTCCACAGCTTGTAACTGAAAATAAAAATTCCTACCCTGTTTTTCTTCCCATGCGGTATCCTCTGCAGCTGAGACCATTTAAGGAAAAGGCTGCCTTAGTAGGTTTTCATAGCCTTCCTCTTAGCGTGAACAATTATTGCAAAATGATCCATCCGATCTGGCTACCATTGTGGTGGGGAAGAGGATGAAAGGAGCATTCGTGGGGTCAGGCACTTCTCAACAAGGGCTCATCAAAGTGGAAAGCCAAGTGGCACATACTTGTGGAGAAAGTATGAAAGGAGTAGGGGTGGGGGAGTGGTAGGGATTGAGGAAAACCCTAATAACATGGTAATAAGAGATAACAGACTACAAAACCCCAGTGAAGCTGGGAATAAAAGAGCCCAGTGCCTCACAAATACAGGATTGAATGAGTTTCATGTTTAATGTAAATACACCTGCCATTTGTTCTCTGAAGCGCTGGTTACAGCTTTTAAGGTAAAATAGAGTTCTGAACACCGTGCCAGTGTAATTTGATTTTGCCCCTGCACTGACTGTACACTTTTTTCCCAGACAGTCTCTAGAGACAAAATACTGCTCTGGCCAGCTCGAAGGCCTCACCTCCTGCTGTTGTCCCTTAGTCACCTCTGCTTCTGCCCGTCTTAGACTCCTGAGCTGCTGACAGAGCAGAGAGAAGGGAGAGAGTCGGCCAGGAGTCATACGTGCTCATTGCCAGAGCAGATCATTTTACTCCAAAGTTCCCCACTGTGTTAAGGATAAAGACCGAAACACTCTATCTTTCCTACAAAGCCCCTGCCTGCTTTTTGCCTCCAATCTCACCATACTCTCCTTAGTCTCTCGGCCCCAGTGATCAGACCTGCTTTTAGTTCCTGGACTTTTATGTGCAGCGTCCAGCCTCAGGGCCTTTGCTGGCCCTCCCCCTGCAGTGCCCTCCCCCTGCCCTCCCTTTCCCCCTTCCTTTCTTCTTTCCATAAGTCAGCATTAGATAGCCCTTCTTTAGGGCTGCTTTCCCTGAGCCCACCCTCACAACAGAAGAGATCAGATCCCCTCTTACATTTGGTCGTGGTGCCCTATGCTTTTCCTTTGTGGCTCTTGTCCCGGTTTATAATTATATATTTGTGCGATTACTTGATTAATATCTCCCTCTTGCACCGGACTGTGGGTTCCGTGAGGGTAATTACTATGTTCTCCATAGTAATTCTGGCACCCAGCACCAGCCTGATGTGTGGAATGTACTCAATCAGTATTTGTTTAATGAAGGAATTATTGACAGTATTAGAAATAAATTAAAAAATGCAAAAAAGCAAAATGGAAGAAAAAATATAAAAAGCAGTGGTAATCAAAGAAAGAAAAAGCACTTTCAATTTTTTGACATATTCCTTTTCTGATTTTTTTCTCATCTATAAAATAATATGATGATTTTTCAACTTAATAATATTGTAGACAGGATGAAATGTCCATGAAATTAATTTACCATCATTTTATTTAATTAATCCCTTATTGTTAGACCCCAGTTTGACGGTATGATCTATGCTTCCTGGAAACTGATGGAAAAATAATTTAAAAATTATATCATGTTTACCCAACCAATCAACATTTTACTTTATCCAAAGGCAGTGTATAATGTGAAATTGGGACTGGCTGTCTGGGAAAATGGAGACATATGGCAGATGGAACTCTAGACGGCATGGGGAGAGCCCTGGCCGCTGGAAATGGCTGTGGTTGGTGGAGGGGAAAGTGGTGGGGCTGTTAGGAGTCTCCACCTGCTCCTGGTGGAAGGCACATCGCTGTGGGGAAGCCACGGTGTGTCATGGCGGGACCTCTGCCAGCTCAGTGATGCGGGCAAGCGAAATGGCTGCCTTGGGGTTATCTGGGAGCTTCTAGGGCTGAAGGGGTGGTGACTGAGGGTGAGTGGAGAATACCTTAGTGCTGCTTTCCTAGCCTACTGCTGGGTAAAAAGAGGATGAGAAACCTGGTCCTAGGGAAGGGACTGTTGTTCCAAAGCCAGGAATCAGCACCATCACCCCTCTCCCTGACTCTTGTTTAGCGCCCCTAGTGGCTGTCCCTGTTGTTAACCCTGACTAGGGTGTCTTGGTGCCTGTGGTAAACCAAGCCAGACGCAGCTTGGATTTGGGTGACTGGAACGGGACGAGGTTTCAGCAATTTGTATTCAAGATTCACCATTTTGCACTTGCTGTGGAAGGGTCCCTCCGAGAGTCAGGGTAGTAGAAGGCTGACTGTATTTCAACCACCACACAATGAATGCTTATCATGAGTAGACATACTACATAAATCTCACCACAGTCTCGTGAGGGACTTACCGCGGTTATCCCCCATTTGTAGACTAAGTACCTGAGACTTGGAGGGAGTCAAAACAGAATTTGAACGCAGGTCGGTTTGACTCCAGACCCTGTGCTTTTCCAGCCCCTACTTCTGAAGAATCTCAGTAGGTTCTCAAGCCCTAGGCACGTTACTCTCTAGAGCATTTGTGACCCAACCGTATGAATTGAAACAAGGCAAGCTCTGTGCTTCCATTTGGGGAAAGTTAATATTTCACATGCTCTCGAGAATTTAGGAGCTTGGTAGAAACTTACTATTAAACAGGGATTTTCTTTAATTCCTTTTGTTTAAAGATTTTCATGTGAAACACTCTATGTACGGTGCCTCCCTCTGAGACGTCAGCGGTGCCAGAGACCGTTAGGGAGTTTGTGTAAATAGAGAGCAGTCCAAGCGCTGCCCACACAAGTAGTGAGGCTCAAGGCTGCGTGTGCAGAACAGTTTCACAGTTATCCCGGGGCTCTGTGGAGTGTCCTGAGGCCTCATCCCGGTCTGCAGATCTGTGGATACACAGTGCCATCAGGGGCCCCGTGGGCTTTGTTCTGTAGGTGCCTCAGACTCTAGCCGGCCAGGAGACCAAGACCAGCATGAGGAAATGTCTTTCCCCTTTGATGTTAAAACAGTTAAGTTTGCCAAGGAGATAAAACCAGTTAGTCTCAAAAGATCAATATTAACTAATGCCAACACGTATCTTGATTTAGAAAAAAAAAAAAACCTGACACTTCCTACAAAAGACAGAAATAGCTAGAGAGTAAATAACAGGACAAAAATGCTTTGAAACATCTTTGAAATGATGGTTAATGCACAGGGTCAATGGATAGAACTGGTTCTCGTCAGGCATTTTTAAAAATGCCTCATTTTTATTTAACATTGTTCTGGGAAGGATTGCACTCTATCGACACATTGAGAAAAAAATTACTTTTTGTTTTTCTAAAACTAATAGGAGCTTAGGCATTATGATTAAGGACCAAAAGAGAGCCAACTCTGATGAATGCCCCCTTTCTTCAGCTACAAAATTTAATAGCTGCCACAGAGAGTTTTTTCTTTTAATCAGCAAAAAATTTATTTTGTCCGTGACACTTTATGCCAAAAATCAGCCTAGAGACTGTGTTTTATAGCCTGAGCTGAATTGCCCTCCAGGTAGAGTTTTCCTGTGAGCAGCCTTCGTTGAATTGGCTTTTTTGCTTTAGATAACAAACCAATATCAATTTGTTAGATAATCCTCTCAGTGTTTCTGAAAGACAAAGGAAACTTAAGCAGAGCATTATGGGTAAGCATTATAGGTTCTTACGGGAGAGGAGTTGTAGGTTCCACTGGCCCCACTAGTTCCTAGCTCTGTGACCTTGAGTAAATTACTATCCCAGAGCCTGTTTCTTCTTTCATTTGGGGATCATAATAGTGCTAGCATCATAACATTGTTGCGATGATTAATGCACCTAAACATTCAGCACAGCCTTGACCCTTAATGATGTCCGCAAAATATTAGTGATGCACCGCTGTATATAACTTAAAACTTTGCCTCGGAGAAGGCCTTCTTATGATTTGAGAACAATAGGAATGAACAGAAAATATGATGGTTCGACTATCTAGAAAAACTACCCAGTGTAAGTTTAGCACAGGCAAAATCAATGTAGCTTAAAATGCTGAAAGCTGATTTTGCTTCTTAAATGTTATAGAATTGCAGTTATGTTATTCAAAGTGATAGGAAATCCATCCAAAATCTCCTGTCCTTGTTGTATCTATAAAAACAGCTGGGGTGATCCAGAAACACTGAGTAGCTGTTCAGGGCAAGGGACAGTGTTAGGCATATAAGATAGGGCAGAGAAATGTATGGTGCAATCCCTGCCTTGGTGGAATTTTTAGTGTAACCTGGGAAGTTAAAAATAAATAAATAAAAGATCACCTAGCTCCCAAATAAGTAAGGAAGGAAAGACCCCCAGGCCGAAGCACTGGTAATGAAGTGGGGGTGGATTTGAGCTGATTTTTACAGGATGGGAAGTAGAAGCAAGAAAGCCTCTTAGAGGTATTGGTTTATGGCAAGAGCAAAGGCAGTAAAGTGGGAAAGAACAAGGAATGAGGGAAGGGACTGGTTAGCAAGTGAAGGCTCACAACATTTAAGTCTACCTTTGAACCTGAAGTGTCTGTCTGACTGGATTGAGTAGACCTGTCCATCAAGCCGTTCTCCACCACCAGGATTCACTACCTCGGGGTATCTTATTTTCATATCAAAAGTAAGACAGGTACAGATATGAGGAAGTACTTGCTTTTCACTCCTGTGCCAAACATAGTTTACATAGCAACACTGATAATCTGTCAGCCCATGTCTCCTGGACAGTTAATCATTTCCCTGGAATCCACTGGAATAATTTTTCTACGCATTACAAAGTATGTTTCTGAGAGTCTGTTTCCTAAGATAAGTTTGTATTCCTTCAAGTGGTATTCCTACGCATTTCTTCTCAAAGCCCAAGTGGACAAGTTATGAATGCAGCTACCTCCATGGCCTGTTAATAATAATGTCTGACACTTACTGAGCACTTACTATGTACCAGGCACTGTTCTAAGTCCTTCATGTGTACTCATTCATTTAATTGTCTAGAATGGAGAACAGTAGGAGAAAAGGAAGATGGGCAGATGTTACCCATGCTCTGATTAAATAATTAATCATCAATTAGTTCTACAAATATTGATATAGTGTCTGTTATGTTCCAGGCGCCATGATTCAATGCTGGTGAAATGAATGAATAGACAATTGAAGGTTGAAGTAAGTTAGTAATTGCATCCTAACTGCCCGTGTGGGTATTTTATCAGCATTCTACATTCTGGATTGACTGTTTATTGAACACATATTGAGTTTTTGAGAGCAGTGCTTATTCACACTTTAATGTGCATAGGAATCACCTGGGAATCATGTTCAAATACAGATTCTGATTTGGAATCTCTGTGGTGGAACCTGAGGGTTTGCATTTCAAACAAGCTCCTAGGGGATAGTGATGCTGCCCATCTTGCTTGCTCTTTAAGTAGCAAGATTTTCAAGACCTGAGTAAATGGCAGAAGGAAACACAAGAGAAGTAAAGGCAGGAACAAATTGTCACTTTCACACAAGAAGAGGCAGCAAACCTGGGTTTGGCCACAGATCCCAGCAGAGGACTTAGCTTGATTGTTATTGTCATTGTCATTCCCATTAGATTCTTGTGCACCTGCAAAGAATCTAAGAGATTGGACCCTCAAGGCCCAATGGCTCGGTTTATAACTCCTAACACACATCAAAGTTAAAGGAGCAGTGTGAGCTCTTCTTCTTAGGGACATGATTTGTAAGGTGTGGCAGAGAAGGTGGTGGATTGGAAGCCAGGAAACCTGTGTTCTCTTCAGAGTTCATTTACAGACTCGCTGTGTGACCCTAGTTAAGCCACAGAGCCTTTCTGTGTCTTGGTTTCCTCACCTGTAAAACAGACTAATAACATCTGTCTCGCCCACCTCAGGGCTATGGACATTAGTAGATGAGGTAGGATGTGCAGAAGCTCGTGGAAAAGCCAAAGGAGTGATCCAAATATGCATTTTCACAACTAAAAATTACAGGGTCCTCAGCAGTAGGCAGGAAAGAGGGGGTGTCTCATGGGCTCCTACTTTGGTTTATCTCTCTATCTCTTTTTTTTTTTTTTTTAATTTAATGACTCTCAGCTTATTCTGTATTCACAAGACATGTAGTCCTTCTGGGAAGCTAGCTTTGATTTGAGAACAGGCATCTCAGCCTCTACTTGACCGATAGAAACCTCTGGACTATCACTGCTTGTCCTTCCCTACCCTGAGTGGTGGAGGGAAGGTAACATTTACTGGGCAATTTATGCGAGTTATTTTATTTAATCCTCACAGCACTCCTCGGAGGAAGGTATTGTTGCGGTTTCTCAGATGAGACACCTAAAGCTCAGCCGGGCTCATTTGCCTGTTTCATTTTGTCCCTCACAGTAAAAGAGTATCCTTCTCAACTTCGTAGATCTCAAGATGTGATTGCTTCACTTTCACAAGACTCTAAAGTTAGCAACCTCTGGGATCTGGTTAACAGTTCATCTTGGATGTGTTATTCCAAGGGTCCATATGATGAGTTTAGGGTGAAGCCAAGAATTTTGTGCTAAACACCCAACAGCCCTATGAAGTTGGCTGTTTCGTTACCCACGTTTTAGTGAAGAAGAAGCTGGAGACTTAGCGAGTTAAGAAACTTTTGCAAGGCCTAGTACCCTCAAGGTAGGTCTGCCTGGACGTCAGTCCTGGTCTTTCGGACTGCAGCACTCATACAACCATGTCCAATGGATTAACCACTGTCGTTGACCATCCAGGTCTAGAAATTGGCAGTGGCTCTCAGTGGAAAAGAGCTACTTGAAACTAATAATAATAATAACAATATTAATGACAAACTGCCAGCTTGCTCTGCTGCTGGTAGGGTCTCCTCTGTTGGCCCTGTCACATCTCATTATGTCACAGGGCATATGAGATCACAGGGCTGAAATAACCCTGGGTGACTGATGTACAGCAGATGGCATGTGACACCTGCCCTTGGATTTCCCAGCATGGTGCTTCAGCCCCGCTTAGCTCGCAGAGTGTTAGTTTACCAGCAGAGTGCTTGGATCCCTGAAAGAGCTGCAGTGTAACTCTGCAGTTTCCACTGGGACGGGATCCCAGACCCTGGGGAATCTTGAAAGGCACAAATCATTGGAGGAACAAAGTCCTGTTAGTTTGAACTAGTTACTTAATCTCTCCAAACCCTAGTTTTTTCATCTGGTAAATGGGAATAATGGTAGCACCTCCCTCAAAGTTGTGAGGTTTGTGATTGAACCAGTGGTGCTAGATTGTTGGTAGCACCAACAAAGAGGATCATTGTAGCTTACCTTCTCCTGGATCACATCATCCTTGATTTTTCTCTTTCCCTCTCCTCTCATTTAATCCATCAGCACATTCTGTCACTTTATCTCTAAGTTATACCTGAATCTGTTTTCCATGCCTAGCTACCACCATCGTCCAGATCAGCCTCAGCTCTGGCCTGGATTACTATAATAGCCTCCTATCTGGTCCCCTGCTTATATTCCTGCTGGACAGAACATCCAGAGTGATTTTATTAAAATATAAATAGTATCATTCATTCCTTTTCTTAAAGCCTTCTGGTGGTTTCCCATTGCATGTTGGACCAATCTGTACCCTTTACCCTACAAGTTGTTACCTGATCTGGTCTCTGCCCACTGCCCCACCTTCACCTCATGCCCCTCGTCCCCAGGCTCACTGTGCTTCAGTCATGGTGACCTTCTTTCTGTTCCATGGATGGGCCAAGGCCAGTGGCCTTCAGACCTTTACACTTGCTGTTTGTTCCTCTGCCAGGAATGCTGTTCCTCAAGATCTTTGCATGGCTGGAAATGTCTTATCATTTAGAGAAGTGTCCCAGTTTCTCAATAGAAAGTCACCAGGTCCCCTCCTCCAATTACTTTCTAACATGCTACTCATGCTCTTCTGTTTTAATTTTCTTCATGTACTCATCACAGCCTGAAATTTTCTTGCTCATTTGTTTAATAATTTGTAGTTTATCTCCTGCTAGAAGGTAAATTCCCTGATTCTATTCATGATTACATGTCCAGCTCCTAGAAAAGGGCCTGGCATAGGTGAGGCACTCAGCAAACATTTATTGACTGAATGAATAAATGTGATCTTTATTGTAAATTAAAAATAAATACAAACAAGTTAAAAAAAAATAAGAGGAAGGCTTTCAATATTTATCTTCAACCTGAGGCCTGGGATCCAGTGGTCATGGGTGGACCTAATGGGAAGTAGTGAGTGGACGGATCAGTCCATCCTCAGAGCATTGCTATGGTAAGAGACCACCTCCCTCAGCCCACTGCCTCCAAATGGTTTCATTTGTATATTCAGTTATTCGGCAAGAGCTTGCTTCCTGCTGGACTCTGTGCTGAACTCTGGGCTTTAAGCAACTAACCATGAGAGACCTAGGCTCCACCTTCACCAAGCTTAGAGTTTGCAGGGGAGACTGGCGCTGAGCGCAAGCATTTTCAGATGAAACAAGTATTTAGCAAGGAGAACAGTGCAGGGGGACCAGGGAGCATTTTGTAGGAGAGACTGTCCTGCAGAATTAGGGAGGCCTCCCTAAGGGAGTGATGTTTAAACCAAATCTGGAGGATGCTTCACTTTGCCCACATTTTCTCTTGAATGTCTTATCATCAGTCCTTGAGGAAGGTACAGAGTTGTGCTGGTTGGCCAACAAAGCGGATGCTTCTTTTGGAATTCCTTTACCCAGAGGACACCTGTTTCTCGCTTCTATTTATAAAGTAGCCCGTATGTAAATACTAGCAGCCGCCTTGGAGGGATGTTCGTATCTTCATTATAGATGAGGAAGCTGAGGCTTCCTCAGCGGAGTGGAGGGGAATTTGTGGAGTAGGGGAATTTGTCCAGTCCGTGCCCCTTGTAAGTAGTAGATTAAGCCCATGTTTTCATGATTTCCAAGCCCTGCACTCCTTTAGACACCTTCAGGCTCATCTGCCCCTTTGTGATCATGAGCAATTTAAAGCTCAGGACATTCCATCTTATTGGTTTTGTTTCCCCAGCCACTTGGCCTGTTCTGGATTTTTAAGAGTTAAAAAGTTGGCTGATGCTCGTTTCAGTCCTAACAAAATGTCTCAATAGTCACAGCCCTTTGAGATCTCTTGACAAGTGAGAAACCAAAATGCAAGTAGGTCATTTTTTTGCCAGCCAGCCTAATGACTTGGCACACCGGAGCTGGGTGGTGTTGAACCTTCGGGCTACCTCCGAGTACCTGCGTCCCCACCCTTCTGCAAGTCACAAAAACTCTCTGCAAAGTGGCCAGTACAGTCTCATAGAGCTGGTCGTGGAAATGCTCATGAAATTGATCTTGAAGTACTTGGCAACTGCAAGCTTCATAAGAATTCCTGGTAAGAATAATTAACTTATTTTGGAGGATGGATTTACTTAAGAAAGCTCCATCTGCAGTAAGGGTGGGCCCCTCTTTCCTGTTGCTCCTGGCACGTGCTCTTCTCCAAGTAACATTTGTTGCAGTCTGGGTGGTTAGTCTGCATAGAGCCATCCAGAAAAGTCGGTGGGAAAAGCCAACAGGCTGTTGGCACTGAGAGACTGGGGTTGGCACCAGTCACAGTGAGAGCATTGCTTTTATTAGCAACTTAGTCATTTTACAGCAGGCGAGGCAGAAGTGCCTCATATGCAGACTCAAGATGCAAATGTAGCTCTGAGGGTAAGAGGAGCAGATACAGCCAGCATCCCACAGAATTCCCGAATTATAATAGGCAGAGCACACCTTTCACTAATGTGGTGGGAAGACTCGATGTAGAGGCTTGCTTCTAGAAAGACTTGCTGTCAGCCTCTCCTAGGTTCCGTGGTGTGGTGTTTGCATGCCAGTTCTGCCACTTAGCAGCTCTGTGATTTTATGATCGCATGACTAACCTCTCTGTTCTCACCTGTAAAATTGGGATGTTAATGGCATCTACCTAGTTGTTTTAAGGAACAAGCAGGTTAATACACGTAAAGTGCTTAGAACAGTGTCTGGCACTTAGTAGGTGCTCAGTGATGATTGGTTCTCATTGTTAGTAAGCTGCAGCTAAATCTCCATATTGCACCTCTCAGCTTCTCAGGCCTCTAAGTGATTCCTTGGGACTCCTTGGGAATCTGAGCCCTGTGGCCCTCTACTCTTTACCTCGCCCTAACAATGAAAGGACACAGTGTACCCTCGGATCAGCCCCGGTTATAGACTAAACCTCATAAAAGTCAGAGGGAAGGGTTTGGAAATTTAACACAGCTGGGCATCCCAGATGAAAAGGATACATTTTAAAAGACCCATTACAATTTATACAGGCAAACGTACAAATAGGCGTATTGACACTTCCTGCATCTGGGATGCAGGGTTGCGACCTGACCCTTTCCAGTCTCCTGACCCCTTGTATGTTTTCTCTTTCTTCCTCTTTCTTGTTTAATATAATTTTTGCTTCCTGTGCTGTCAGTAAGCACTAAATATTGGGCATCTGTCCTGTGGATTGCAGGTGTGATAAGAGAGTCGTGGTTGCTAACCTGGGGAAATTTTGCAATGTCAAAATATATGCTTTTATGTGTGAGCACATTTACCCTGTCCAGATCCCATTCTTTCTTTAAAGCCCATCTCAAATATCACCTCCTCTAGGAAGCCTTCCCAGAATTCTCCTTGCACAGTTAACAATTTTCTTTCTTTTCTTTTTTTCTTTTTTGGTTGCTTCCATAAAACTTTGACTTTAACCTTATTAAGATTGTGATTGTCTGCTTGTCTGACTCATATATTAGACTGGGCGTCCCTTGAGAGAAGAGACCACAGAAGCAATCTAGAGGGATATTATGTAGTTCTTATATATCTTTGTATCCTCTAGTACTTAGGCACTCAGTATATGTTTGTCGAATGAAATGGTAAACAAACGTAAATGGTAAATAATAAACTAATAACTAACACTTACTGAGTGTGTTTTGAAAAGCAGTTCTTAGTCCCTCTGTACTGTAATGGTAGCTGACATTTACTGAGGGCTTCCTTTAGCTCTTTGCAATTTTCTTACAGGAGCTTATTTGATCATCTTAACTGCCTTACGAGGAAGTATAATTAGTTGCCATTTTATAGGTGAAGAGACAGAGGCACGTAGAAGTTTGGGAACTCATGCTGGAATTCATACCCAGCAATCTGACCCAGAACCTGGCCTCTTAACAGCTACACTAAACTGCCTTCAGAGACTTCAGAAAGAGTTTTAGAATTTTTTATGGGTCCTCCCCTCTCTCACTTTGAAAGCAGGGATTCTGGCTTATTGGACTCTGTTGCCAAATGAGCTAAGGCAATTTATCCGTTCAGTAGAGGTCAGGTTCTTTTTTGGTTAGTTTGGGAACTGTATCCCCTCCCCAATAACCTATGTTACAATGAAAGCAAGTCATAGGCTAAATCTTCCACAAGTATTAGCATTTTTTAGCCAGCAGGCATAAAAATAGTCATAAATCTCTTTCCTTTAGGCTCCATGAAATCCCTTCTCTCTGTCCTGGAGGTCAACCAACCATCCCCTTGCCTAAAAAGTTCAGGCTGAGACCAGCATTATAATATTCTAATGTCAGAGTTGGCCAGTCTTCTGGCTGCATCGGGTGATAGACTCCCTGTGTCGGGCACATAGGGCTTACAGAATTCTGGACCCAAGTGCTACTCCCAAGTCCTCTTCTTGCTAGAGTAGAGATGCCCTTACAATGCTGCAAGCCAATCACATTTCTTGAATGTTGCTCACTTTATCAATGAAAATTTTTTTCTAGTGCCCCTTATTAATTAATGTTCGTGAATGACTCCTCTAAGCAGCTTTAGACAATATTTGATGTGCTTACAGTTGCATCTTTTACATTCTAACTAATCACCTCTCAGTGTGAACTCCTAGTTAGGGTACTTGAAATGTTAATAACTGCTCCCCCGAGAATATAGACTTCTGTTTAGGCTATGTAAATAACCCTCCATCCCTCAGAGGTAGATTAAATTTAATTTAGAAACATATGTGTCCATCTCATCATCAGTAGTGCTGGGCTTTGAAGTAAATCACTGATAAAGTGACAGCCTTGCTCAAAGATTGTGTAGAATAGTGGAAATAGGTGGGCTTAGAGGTCAGGCAGGATTTGAACCCTTGTCCAGCCGACTCTAGGGCTCTTGCTGTGGAGGGGGGCTGTGCATGGGTATCTCCCAGCCGCCTTGGGGAAACCTGGCCATCTGCTGGGTATTCAATCCACTGATTTTTACCTGAAGCTTGAAGACTGGACCTGGGTGGTGGAAGAACAGGTTCTGGGGCCAGAAAGAACTGGCAGAGTGGGCAGGGCTGTTCAGAGCCTTCTTTGCCCACCTGCCCTGAAGCCCTTTATCTCTGCATCTCAGCAGTAATCACCAGCAGTCCCCAAAGATGCCTTTCCCCTGCCCAGTGGCAAGACCAGGGATCGTGCCAGACTTAATTGACTTGTGTTGAAAGTTACAAGAACTGCTCTTCCCTTTAATTTTCCCTAAATTAAACAGTGTGGAAGGATGAGATGACGGGAAATGATCAAGAATCCTGAGAGAGAGCCATTGCAGTGGTGACTTGCGCTGCCTCTCATAGCTGTTGGACCTCGGCCAAGTGAGTCTCATTTTTTTTTTTTTTTTTATGTGTAAGACAGGGTTGATAACATTGGCCTCAGTGGTCGTGAGGGTCAATGAGATTCTCCATGTAAGTGCCTGCTGTTAGGCTGGAACCTAATCAATTACATTCCCGGAAGTGAGCCTCCATAGCCTAGTGTGGGTTTCAAACCTTCACTCAAACGTCTGGCACGTCATAGGTGCTCAGTATTGGTTGACTGATGAGTGTGGTTGCTCTGCTCTCTTTCCAGGCTTTTCGCTAGATCACAGAAGGGTTAGGAGGCCATTAAAAGGTGCTACCTCTTAAGGGGCGAAGATAGTAACGACTGTTGGACACCAGCTACCACCAGGTGCTTTCCATGGTATTTAATTACAACAATCTTGAATAACTGTGTTATGCTTATTTTTAAATGAAGAAATTATGGCTCTGAGAGGTTCCGTGAGAAAGCCAAAGTCACCAACCTAAGTGGTGGGGCTGGAATCTGTATGCAGAGTTGATTCCAAATCCTGTGTTCCCACCCACCAAGCCCTTGGGAGTGTTTAGCCTGTGTATCTCAGGTGAGACATGCCATCTGCTTGAATTGAACATACAAGACCCACAACAAGTCCCACATTTCAATATCTGGACACGGGGTAGGTGTGGCTTCTGTACAATGAGCTGCCATGAGTGACGAAGTGGAGAGAAGCAGGGTGAGGGCTGTTTGGAACCTCAGTGCTCGGGAGCCGGGCTTTATCTCAGCTCCGGCCTCCGTTCAGCTGTGGCTTTGCAGGTACAGGACTCAGTGTGGGCTCAGGCTGTTGGTGAGGAGCAATGTCACAGAGAGTAAGAGGCAGTGATGGCAAACATAAAGGATTCACTGATAAGGGCAAATTCAGGAGCCTGTGGGTGACCTACCGTGGTATGAACTGGGTGTCTGCCATGGAGCAAGGGGCCCTGGAGCTTTGCATTGAGGGTCCTAACTCTGAGCTATACCCTCCTGGTTTGAACCCAGCCCTGCCACTCACTGGTGACCTTGGTCAAGGCTCAGTCTGCTCATCTGTATAATGGGCATTATGCTAATGATCTCAACCTCATCGCCTTGTCACGTAGAGTTGACAGTTTTCAACACAGTATCTGGCTCTTGTAAGCATATAAAGAAATGTTAGGTATTATCATTGACCAAAAGGCCACATTCTACCCTGAACTTTACTTATTTCCTGAATGGATCTTGTGGGATGATTTTGACAGATACATCTGTTTACTGAATTCTTACCCTCTGACTTAGATTTACAAGAACTGCTGGGCAGAATCCAATTTAACACATATTTAAATTTCACAGAAAGAAAACATTTGGGTTGGCCTTGGTAGGGTTTCCTTTTTTAAAAAGTTTATTTAAAATTTTTTGTTTTTGCGGTGTCAGTGTCTTGAGTGACAGACAGACTGTGTCTAATGTCTGGGGCTGAGAAAATCTAGTAAGAGTCAGGCCCACGGGGTCAAATTGGCCTTTCAGACAGAGCCTGTCATAGACCTTCTGGTGATTTAGATGATGTAAAGGGGAGTTAACCCATCCCACATTGTAAATTATTTTTTCAAAGGAAAAACAAGGGAGCCAAGAAGCAATTTGTCATGATTCTTTTACATTTTGACTGGGCAAGAATTTAGCAATCTACCATCCTTTTCCAGCTCTGTGTGATTTGGGAGAATTTCTATAAAGCAAATGTTTAAGAGTAACCTGTTTGTTTTTTCATTGAAAAGTAAAATATAATCCAATTATCCATCCAACCCCCTCCCCCCACCGCTACCAAAACTATTGTCCATGTGTTAGCTAGACTGTAGTAGGGAAGGGATGGAGTTACAACAAAGTGTGCTTTGTTTGGCAGAAACTAACCATTAAATGGCCAAAAGTTTCAAACACTTGATGTTTTGAAAAGGTTACCGTGCATTCCAGTCAACAAGATACCACAGTGCAAACAAACAACCAAGCACCCACTTGCTTGCAGTTTTTTGACTGTCTAGAGTAACCTTCACCTCGTTATAATGATCATGCCAACCCTCTCATGAATATGCATGCGTAAAACTTTCCTGGTCCAGCAGTTTGGGGAGACGGCTTTGAAAGCTATCTCCCTGTCTCCTTACTCGTCACAAGTAGTCAACGTTGCCTGTCTCCGTACTTGTCACAGGTAATAAATGCTTCTGCTTTGATTGAAAATACTTTGGTGTGTTCATTGGCTATGCACCCCAAGTGACGGACCCACTGAGTCCAATAACACATGTTCCTTGACAGCAAAAGGTAATTGTCAGCCTTTGGTTAGAGAAACAGAGTGGAGGAACTTCATGCTTATAACTTAGCTTTACCAGTCCAGGAGATCATTTACTAGCATCGGGTGGGCAAAGACGTAATTCTGCAACTTCTGAAGTCCAGGCTCTGCTGGCTACTAGTAAAATCATCTTCGTCTTCAAAATTCAGTGCAAATAATTGAGTACCTATATTCTCACAGTTCTAGGGGGTGAAAGTACAATGATGTGGTGACGTGGTTCCTGATGGGACGTTAGAACTTAATAATATTGATGATGATGTTAATGATGATGAAGATGATGATGATGATGAAGATGATGATGATGATGATGATGGAGGGGGAGAAGCAGCAGTTGCAGCAGCCGCCGTTCACGCAGCATCTGTGCCGCTCACTTTCTGCACCTTTTCTCATTTCATCATCTCATAACAGCAAATGCCTGCTTGAAGGAGGTTATTTTTAACCTCATGTAATAGATATGGTAAAGAAATTTCCCTGATATTAAGCAACTTGGTTGTCTCCAAAGAGAACAAGTAGATCAGCTTGGATTCGGACCTGGATCTGCCTTTTCAAAGACTGTGCTTGAAACCAGGATGCTACACTTGTGCAGGGATTAAAGCAGATGTGTAAGAAGATCACTAGAATATACTGTGGTGTGTGTTAAAGCAGAGGTATCCGAGGTGCTTTGGGAAAATGGATGAGAGAGACTCCCCTTTGCCTGGGATGCTGGGCATGGTCTCCTAGAGGAGGTTCCACTGGAGCTGGGTCTGGGGGTGATTGAGTAGGTGTTTCCACTGCTGAGGAAAGGGAAAGAAGGCTTTGCCAGTAGGAGACACAGCTAATGGGAAGTTGTGGCACACTGGGCGGGGTGGGGAACGCAGGGAAGTGGTCAGCTTCGTTGTACAGGAAGACGCAATCAGACCCACGTGTACTGGACTAGAGAAAATCAAATTTCTCTAACTAAAACCTCCAATGTGGTTAAAACATTCTAATCATTTACCACGTGTTTTTTTCATTCTGTGGTTTGGTTACTGAGAAGGCCTCTTCTCAGGATTATATATAATGTTCACATACTTGATCACTGAGAAAGGAAGCCAAGACCATATTTAATCACAAACTGTACAGTGTCAGAAAAGGTCCTGGTACCCTGTCTTGTCACTGCCATGAGTGGCAGTAATTTACAGCTTGAAACGGCAGCTGGAGCAGGAGGGAGCCTTGAAAGCAGTCAGATTTGTTGGTTAACTTCGGTTAACCCAGAGGTCAGAAGCAGTTTCTGTCTAGCACATGAGATAACTTTTGAAATGTTTGACAAGTTGCAGGTAGCATTACAGGAACATCCACACTTGTGATAAAAAGGAGTTATTTATGAGGTAGCTAAGGTTTCAAATGTAAAAGAAAAAAAAAAGCCCTGTAAATTATGAAGACTTTGGTAACAAACCCCAGTTGAATGTTGCTGGCATTTCTGACAGTGGGAAAGCAAGATTTGCCAGGAATAAAATGGGAAAGTCCATTTAAGTACTTGCTGGAATTCCATTGGCATTACCTGCTGATTGAAAGTGACAGTCCAAAGAAATGTAAGCGACCATCATGGAGAAAAGATTAATGCCTTGAGCCTTCCGATTGGATGTCTTTTGTGTCATGAGTTACTATGGAAAAGTCTACTGGTGTTTTCCAGCTGATCTAGTATTGTCTAGAAATAAGTGAGAAAAATCAATTGGTTCCAAAGACATCATCACAAAGCATTTATAATCTGTTAGTTTCCTGCCTTGACTTATCAAAGCTAAGAAAGAAAGAGGGTGATCTAAAGTAAAAAAAAGTAGACACCTCAGATTCAGCTGCTTTCTGAAGTCTTTTTTTTTTTTTTCCCTACAGAGAGTTCATTGTTGTATTTAGCAATAGAGTACATGCTTAGGGGGGAAATAAGGATTGCATTTTAAATACCCTTACCTCAAATGCTGGAATTTTAGCCTTCTGGAGGATACATGACTGAGTCAAGAATTGTTTTTCTACACATGTATGGCTGCTGGAAAAGTAGAAATTAATTAGGAAGAAAAAAAATTGTAATTAGCTCTATTTAGTACAAAATATTTCTTCTTTCCTTCCTTGTCTGTTGGTGTACATGCATGCCACATACAAGGGGAGACAGCGACCTGAGAACTGGCCTTGGAATAACACATCCTGCCAATACCACTTCCAGCTAGAGACTGGGGAAAGTGCTATCACCTTTGTCAGCCTCAGAGACTGATAAGCACCTACTTTAGGTCCTTACTAAGGTTCTTATAGGATCAAATGTAGTTCTCTGCCCATTTGTAAAGTACCAAGCATGTATGGTGATGAAAGTAAACTCTCTGAGGGCAAGGACTGTAGCTGATTTAGACCCCTTTATATCCCTGTTACCAAGCACAGGGCCCTTTGTTGAATAGGTGAGGCAATCAGCCATTGGACAGCTTTATCTCATTGATGGCACAGTTTTTATTACATGCCCAATGTGTTTCGTGTCTGAACCTTTAGTTGATAGTTTTATCTAGGGCAAATGATGTGGTCTCTGAATTAGGAGATGCTCTTAATTGGCCAAGGAAATGAGCGAAGATGTTATTCATTCTCTGCTTCCTTCACTTGACTATATGCTCCTGGAGAGCGAGGGTCAGGTGTCATTCATCTTTCTAGCTCTCAGCCACTGAGGCTTAGCACAATGTTTTGCATTTGTCAGTGAGCAAGAAGTATTTCCTGGATGGAATTTTTGATGGCCCTGGGCAATCCATTCCTGCCATCTCGGCCCTGTTCCCACTTCCTGCTCTGGATTGGGATTTGAAGCTCGTGCAGAACCTTGGCAGGCTTGTGCGCATGCCCTTCTCCCCCTCCAGGAATATCCTATCAGGTGCCAACACTGTTCTAGGTGGGCCCTTCCACATGCTGCACCCTGTTTGTTATACAATCACTAATTGCTCACTCAAGAGCCCATTCTTCTAACTTCCGCAGATGTTACCAAAGATTTTTTTTAAAAAATCACTTCCGCATGTGCAGCGATCACTTCTCACTTTCTAGCGCAAGCTGCCTCAGATGGCCATCTTGGGCATCTTACTCAGGGAAGGGAGTAATCCTAATCCCGACTAGGAAGAGGGAGAGGCCACATTGGCAGTACAGTTGTAAGTCAGAGTCCTAAGGTGTCCTTGGAAAGTGGGAGATACCTGAACTTAGAGGCAAGAAATATGACAGAGGAGGAAGCTAGTATTCTTTTAGCGTGTTTTTAATGTTCATGTGACACAGATTACAAAGGAACCTGTTAAGTCTGAATTTTGACTAGTTGCTTCTTCTAGTAATTAAGTCGTTTCTGTTACCTTAGAGCCCATTTAGACAGGTAGAGTGTGGCCCAAACACCCAGAAGGCTCACAGTTGGTCTCCTGCAATGCTCTTCTGCTCAAATACTAACCGCCAGCAGCTTCTATTCATCTCTCCTCCCAGGTCTTAACTGCTTCTTTTCTTCCCAGCCTCAGCTGGGATTTTACCTGCTCAAGGAAGCCTTCCATGATATCCCACAGGGCATATGCCTTGCTTGGTCCTCCTAGAGCCCCCTGCACTCCCCTTAGTGACTTTCCCCAGTGACCCCCATTAATGGTACTTGAGGCCCCGAGTGTGTCCACCTGCTCTCCGCCGTATTCCCAGAGCCCTGGCTGATGCCTTGCTCTGAGCAGCTCCACAACTACTGTTTGGATTGTTTTTCCATGAAATCTCGATTTTGCCCATAATTTTAATCACTTCTTTCATTAAACTAGGTTTTAAGTTTTTGTATGTTGTTAATTTTCATTTTATTTTTAAAGTTTATGATTTTATTAAGAAATAAATTTTGGCCTTAATTTCATTTTCTAGAATATCCTGGATCATCATAGCCTGAGGGAAAAGGGTCAGGTTGATTTCCAGAATGCCTTAGAGAAGTTATTGCCTTTCCCATTTTATTTTCATTGTGTCTGGCAGTGGTTCTCTAACTTTGCTGCATATTAGAATAATCTGGGGGTCTTTTAAAAATCACGCTGCCCAGCTCAGCTTCAAGCCAATTAAATCAGACACCTGGGGACATGAGTGTCAGCATTTTTAAAGATCCTAGGAGACCCCAGTGTGTCTCAAAGTTAGGGTATACTAGTGTATAGGTTTTTTTGTTGTTATTTTTATGAAGGTGGTCTATCAGGTAAATAACTAAGGAGTGAAAACTTTTCTTTTTTTCCTGAAATCCAGAGAAACAAAGATCAAATAAACAATTTGGGGGAATACATTCTGCATTTTACTTTAATGAAAGAGAGAATGTCCAGATGTAAAGTTATTATTCAGAATATCAGAAAATTATTATTTGTAAAAAAAAACAATGTAGGTTAAAAGTAAAGATACAAATGGGAGGAAAATCTACCAAATGAGCTTCTGTGTTGTATCTCGAAGCATATGCTTTGGAGTCAGGTGGTCCTGGATTTGAGTTCTGATTTTACAGCTCACCAGCTTTGTGACCTTGAACAGGGAACATTATACCTCCCTGAGCTGTATATACGAAAACAGAGATGAAAATACCTTGCATTGGGGAGAGTGGTAAAAATTACAAATAATGTCCTTAGAAGGTCTGGTGCCAAATGTTGACTCCATTTCCCATTCACTTTCCTGTATGTTTTGAGTTGGTGGACTCAGCTCTCTTTCCTAAACCTTTTCACCTGTAACAGGTCTCTAAGAATCCCTGAGGTTTAGAGAGAGTCACTTACGTAAGTGCTTTCTGAATTACCAGGGATGATTCAGTGAGTTTCTGCACCCTTTTTATTGTAAAGGGTGAAAGCATGAGTGGGAAGGGAAGAGGTTAAGAGTTAGACTTGTGTGTCCTGCAGGCAGGAGTGGATTATAGGCTCCGTTCTGATATAACCATCTTTCAGGAAAAGTCAGATGACAATTTCCTGGCTCTGCAGTGATTCATGAACCCTGCAGGGAAGGCAGATTTTCATTCATTCAGTCATTCATTCAATGACTATGTACCAGACTAAAAATAGAAGTGTCAGCTTATATACTATTCCCCCCTACAAAGAATCCTTTTCTCAAGGGATCCTTGAGAAAAAAGGCTGATTCCCTTGCTGGGGCAAGGAAGGTACAAATTAAGCCTGGAACATTTTGTTGTGCTAGAAAGTAAGCAAACTAATCGGTGATGTCAGGAAGATACAAGAACCAGTTTGAAGGGGCTTTAGCTGGCCAAATCTAGGGAAATTTGAGTGATAAAATAAATAAAGACAGTAATGGATTATAAACCATTGATTGACATAGGAATCCATGAGTCAGTTCTGTGATAGATAGGTAGGTAGATAGATAGTTAGATAGATAGGTAGATAGATAGGTATGTGGGGAAAAGGGAAGGGCTCTTCCTTGCAGTGTAATGCCAACTGATGTGGAAGAAGTGGTAGAATTGGAAAAGTCACCATTTCGCAACCCTAGAATCACTTGGGCAAGAAACATCAATGGATGTTAAATCTGGGGCAGGGGGAGGTTTGATAAGGAACAGATATTTGTATGGTCCTGAAGTGTCTCCCCACATATAGCTTATTGGTTATTAGTGGGCAAATGGTAACTGTACTATGGAAAAAAAGGGACAACATCTTGGCCAGATGATTAGTCTAATATCACCAGTGAGGAGCAGACAGACATCATGAGGCATCCAGATATCCAGATCCAGGTATGTGACACACCAAGAAGGGCACAGCATCACTTAGGTGGTATTCTGGCCAACAGTGCATTACCTGAACCAAGAGGAAATGGACAAATGCAAGCAAGAGACATTCTATAAAAGAACTTGCCTGTTTTTTTTCACAGGCCAGTGTTATGACAGACAAAGGACAAGGAACTGTCCACGTTAAGGGTGACTGAAGAGACACAGCTATTAATGGCAATAAGTGATCCTAGACTGGGTTTTGTACTGGAGGGAAAAAATGCTACGAAGGACATTACTGAGACAGTTGACAAATTGGAATATAGCCTCTGGATTAGATGAAAGTATATATCAGTATGAAATTTTCTGAATTTGGTCACTTATTTTAGAATTTGTAAATATTGAGATATAATTGACATATAACATTGTGTAAGTTTAAGGCATACAGGGTGCTGATTGGACACATTTATATATTGTGATGTGATTTCCACCATAGCAGTAGCACCTCTATCACATCACACATATTATTTCTCTTATGTGGTGAGGACATTTAAAATCTTGTCTCTTAGCAACTTTGAAGTATATAACACAGTATTGTTGACTGTAACAGTATGCTGTGCATTAGATCTCCAGAACTTATTCATCTTCTAGTCACAGGAATATTCTTATTCTTAAAAATACATACTGAGGCATGATGTATGCCCATACTCTTCAATAGTTCAGAAATAGATAAGTATACACACGATAGAGCAGCTGTGGTGAAATGCTGAAAATTGACCCATTGGGTAAAAAAAGGGCACCAGGGAATTCTCTAGAAAAAGTATTTGCAATACAGTCAAGAAGTGGAGCCCAGCCATCTGCCTCTGCTTAGCTGTGTTAGTTTAGGCAAGTCATTTATCATCTCTGAGCCTCAGTTTCCTTGCCTTTCAAATGGGAATAACATAATACCAGTCTTTTTTGCTTTAGGGTTGTATGTGTGAAAGGCCTTCTAACTGCAAAGAGCTGTAGACAGATTTTGGGATGTTTTAATTTACACACTTCCTTGCCTCCAGGGCTCTGGATCGATCTCAAGTGTTTGGCTCCTTCTACTTTATATACCGGCTACTCGTGTTCATAACATAGCCCCTCTGTCGCTAAACTATGAGATAATGGTACCGCTATCACCACTACCACTAATAATACTACTAATATCTAATGCTTGCAGAGCTCTCTATAGCTTGTATAGTGCTTTCTGTGTGCCTGGCACCTTTCCAATTACTTTGCATGTATTATCTCATGTAAGCCTTACCAATACCCTAGTAGGTAGGTACCGTTATCTCCATTTTACAGAGGAGGAAACTGAGACAAGAAGGAGATCAGAGTTAGGATTCAAACCCAGAGCTGCACCTGAACAAAGGGAGTGCCTTTTTCTAAAAAGTGTGATAGGGGCTGGCAGTGGCCCTGAGATTCAAACCCAGGCAGTCTACCCTCAGTTTATGTTCTCAGCTGGGATCCTCTACTGAATCTGCCTCTCCTGTGCCCAGCATCCTTCCTGGCATAGACCCAATACATGTCTGTGGAATGACTAGTGGGGAGTAGAGTGTTTTGGAAAGTACAAGGGTTTGGAAATGGAAGGACCTGACTTAGAGTCTTCCCTCTGCCTTTACTAGCTACACTCAGCTTCTCTGAGCCTCAGGTCCCGTGTTTGATAAGAACAGTCTTAGCACGCGGGGAGCACGCACTAAATGGTCACGATTCTCTTCCTCCTCCTTCTCCTTTGCCTTTTTCTTCTTATCTTTCTTTCTGAACCTTTCACTGTGGACAGCATTAATATTGCTTTTAAACAAGCAGTCTTTCTCCCTTGCTTCTATTATGATTTTTCCATACCATTTTTATAGTAATTATGATACCTTATTGTAGTTATTCGCTTTCTGTCTTCACTTAGATTGATTTTCTTGAGGACAAAGACTCATGCTATTTTCTTCTTTATATCATCATTGCCCAGCACCGTGCATGGCCCTGGGAGCAGAGCCATTGCTAACTCCTATCACGCTTTTGTGAAATTTAGAAAAGGCATGCCCTCTGGCCAGGTGCAGCTCTGCAGGCATAAGGCTTGGTCAGCCTCCACATGAAGAAAAGACCCCCAGCCACAGTCCTCTGCTGAAGGCACAGCTTGGCAAGTGGAGCTGTATTTCACACCCCACTCTTTCCTGCCCCTGAGCACTTTGTGCCGTCCACAAAGTAATGACTGTCTGCAGCAGCCATGCCTATGGGCTACTCAGAAAATGTTTGTTGAATGAATGAGCGAATGAACAGACAAACAGGTGACACGTCCCTTCCTGGGTTCCTTTCCCCTCTCAGCCATGACTCAGCCAGAGAAGTGATTCCACAGCTGCTTTATACGCAGCCCCAGAGCCCAACCGTTATCTTCTTAGTCAGACTTTTCACGTGTAATGATGCTGCCACAGGATTTCTCCCTTCCTTAAATTCTTAGTCTGACTGTGAAGATGGTTGCTCCTCTGCCACAGCCTTTGAGCAGAAGCCCAGTGGAGGCCCAAACCCAGGTTGGGGCACCAGTACCCAATCCCAAATGGCCCTTCCCAGGTCAGAACAGATGGTCTCTGCATGGATGCAGCTCAGGGCTGGCCCCTAGGCTTCACAGCTTTGGTCTTTAAGATGTGCATAGAGGAACAGGTTTCCCCTTCGCTTCCCCAGTGTGATCTCCAAGTGCAGGAAGGGAAAGAACTTCACTTGGGCAATTGCCAGCACTGCCAGTGCGGACGCCAGGAGAGAGCTCTGCTCCGCAGGCTGGAGCCCTGTGGTTAATTGACCCGAGCTGGTAGGTCACATTTGCAGAGAGAACCTTGACCTCGTCATGTGACTACAGGTAGTCATTACTCCTTTTTACTTGTGATTTATGATTATTCTTTCTCAGTTAAAATACTTTTCTTTTAAGATAGCAAAGTGCTAAAGCATTTGTTACAGAAAAGCTATGATAATACAGACCAACAAAAAGAAAAGAAATACTCATAACCCCACTCAGCCATAACCACTGTAAATACCCGAGTTTACGCTATCTCCCTCTCTCTCTTTCTCTCCCCTCCAATGCGCACACACACACACACACACACACACACACACACACACCACAGCCTCACCTCCATTTATTCATCATGTTTTGGAACAGGTTGGAAATTTAGAGATTATACTGATTTGTAAAAGCAACCAAGTGATCTACAAATGTAAAGCATTATTAATATGTTAGGAATGGAGGTGAGCTTATACCTTAAGTTCCATCATGCCTGAAATAAACTTGCTGGAATGTGAGCCTTTCTTTTATGCCAAGCATACGCTAACCAAAGAACCTACTTCCCAGGAGATGGGCTAAACCAAGCACGTTGTGCTCCATTTTTATGATGAAATACAGATTTCCCATTAAAAGGAAATCTCTTCCTTTCAGAAGGTTGAAAAAGATGATACTTACAAAAAAAGGAGGGAGAAGAAAAGAATCCCAGCTGGTTAAATTTAGGGCGCTGAAAGAAATCCAATTGGCAGATAATCCCTGGCCATGGGCCCACAACATTTTCATTTGATTGTGCATTGGATACATTTTCATTCATTTTAAGCCCTTGCCTTTCAGTGTTTTGTTCCTTGGAGACAGGCAAACTAGTATCAATAGCTCTCTAGGCCTCCATCAAATGGCTTGATTTACTTAAGTGGTCTATTTCGTTATTCCAGTAAGGAGGGACTTGTATTTGTTGACGCATTTCGGAGAATGATTGTGCAAAGAAATTCTGAGATTTGAATTGTTTTTGCCTGTCCTCTCATTGGTAGACTTGTTTTAAACTGAAAGAAGATGTTGGGTTAAGTGTTGAGTGTGGGACACAGGGAAGAGGGCACTCTGGACCCCGGGTCAGGAGCCTTGGCTTCTCAGCTCTGACACTGACATATGGATACGGCCTTGGCTAAATCTCCTAATGGCCTTGAATCTTAATTTCTTCATCTGTAAAGTAAGGATAATTGTCTCTTCTCTGCTTTTCCCTCAGGGATGTTGTAAGGGTGAAATGACCTAATCCAGTGGCTCTCGACCTCAGTTGCACGTTAGAATTACCTGGGGAGGTTGTGAGAAATAAACTTGGCTAGACCTCACCCAGACCAATTAGATCAGACTCCATGGGTGTGGACCCTGGGCACTGGTAATTTTTTATATCCCAAGAGATTCTATTGTGGAATCAGGGTTGAAAGCCATTGAAATCAAGGAGGTAATATATTGGAAGGCCTGAGAATGCAAGGCACGAGAAAATATTGAAACCATTCACATTAGTATGGTGCTAGGCAGTTTTCAAGTGGTGTCACCTGGAGACTTATTAAGGGATTGTAAGACAGTGGATTTCAAACTTTTTGGAGTGTAACCTAAAAAAAAAAAAAAATCACATCCTGGTAAACACAGTCAAGTAACACATAAATATACTCAGCCTCATGTAAACACAACTTTCAGGGAACAGTGCTTTCCCTTCCTATGTGCGCGTCAATCTAATATTTTTTTCTTCTTTTCTATTCCATTGCAGTGTACACTACTCTATTTCATTTTTTTCTTTTTATGCTGGTGGAAAGCCACAGAATTGATTGAATGATCTTCTAATGAGTGCTGACTTGTAGTTTGAAAAACAGCGATAAAGAGCAGAGTATTTCTGGGAAGCAGGCTCACCCACTCTTTGATGCTTGTTCCGTCTAGTTCAGGTTGAGTCTCAGGGGTGCTCAGATCCACTTCCTTGCCCTCCCTCCCGCCTCCACCTTTACTTGCTGCTTCAAACATACCCACCAGGGCTGTCCTGGTTCTAAACAAATTTGGCCCTGAATTGGGTGACTTGGAGACCTGTTTTCTCTTCCACATTTTCATCCCTGAAATGGTAGACCTTCTACGTTAAAAATTACACTTTATACCTCACCCAGAATTTGTGAAACGAACTCAACCCACACGGTCAATTGAATTGTATGTAGTTTGCTAAAAAGCTTCCTTAGCATAAATACAAGAAATTACAGTTAATGGGTAGCTCTAGCTACAGCGTGGTGCTGATGATAATTCCAGTCTCTCCAGGGAAACGGGGAGCCCCCTAGGTCCCATGGGGTGAACAAAACCATCTCCCTCTTGTTCTGCCCAGAACCTCTTTGTCCATGATGCCTGTTCCTCCTCTGTGTATCCTGCTGTTCTAAGTAGCTTTGCTTCAGCTACAGAGAATTCTCAGCTTCTCTCTCTGCGCTCATTAGCAGTTTGGCTGTCACAGCCCAGACTCAGCCTCTATCCCATGTCTTTAGCCCTGGTTTGTGATGGCATCTCTTTGCTAGTGTGTGGTGTTGGGCAGGCACTTCAAGCTCAAGAGTTCTCTCCCAGGACATACTCGCTAGTAGACAATCTAATCAGATGCCTACTGGTTCCTTCTCTCTGCTTTATCCCTGGAAGGGAGATTTGGGCAGGAAGAGAACATTTCCAGGTATAACTGTTTCTAAAAATTTTTCCCGGTGCCTGTTTAACTTTTTTGGGGGGAGGGGGTGGGGGAGCTCTGCTCAATTTGTGTTGTATTGCCTCTAACTTTGACAATGGCATAAAATCAAATGTATTCAAATTTCAACAGATAATAATTGAACATATTGACTTCTGTTATTCTTACTTAATGCCTAAAGCGGTCTCTGATGAGAGATGTTACAGTTTCCGCTGTGTAGAGGGGATAACAGACTCAGAGCTGTGAGGTGACTTATTTGGCTCTTAAGTGTCAGAGTGGGATTCGAACCCAGGTCTAGAGCCTAAGTCATGGCCCCTGTCTTCCACATCAGGGCTCCGTATATCTGTGACAGGCAGTCCTGGCTTCCTCAAGGCATGTCTGACCCAAGACAGAAAGACTTGTAGAAAGGGTGCCCTAATGCCAGGCGTGAGCTTGGCAACGGTTGAGGTGGTGAGTCCTGCGGTATACCTGCTTCCCAAAGTCGATAGTTAGCCTTCACCAGAGCTGTCACCCTTCTGAAGACTTACTTTTGGGGGTCAGCCTTGCCTGGGGCCACCATGACTGACCAAACGTACCAAATCTTTCCTGGCAGAGGGGGCTGAGTTAGGCTGGGAAAGGAATCTAGTGAAAAAATAGATCCACCTCGCCCCACCCGTGCCCTGCAGGGGATGCAGGCAGCCTTCTCTCAGACGGCTGTCTCGGTTCCACGGTGATAGGCGTCCTGAGTAAATACTCTGATAGACTAAACACACGTTACCCGCATTGGCCCAGGGAGTAGCAATCCCGGGAGCGCTCCCAGTACAGTCCCCTGCGTGGCAGGCCAACCTGTTAATCATTGCACTGGCAGGCTGGCCAGGATGGAGATATTTAGCTTGGGCCCTGTGCGTTACCCTGTATGCTAATGTGAGCGTTCTTAGAACTGTAATTTCCGTTCTGACCTCCATGGACGGTCTTTATAGGGAACACAGACATAAAACAATTTGTGAAATGTCAGGAATAAATTGCATCCAATGTGGGGTAGCTCTGCCAAGGAAAACAGAGGCTAGTTTTAAAGCGTTCCCATCCATGCAGGGATGTTTGAAAATGACTCGTGCATCTGCACGGGGGCCTGAGCGCTTTTCCATGTCCTTTAATAAGTTGTAATGTGTATACCAGCCAGCCATGGCAGGCTCCCCACGGACCGAGGCGGCCTGTGAAGGAGATGGGGTAGTAGGCTGGAGGTGACAGCCGAGACCTGTGTGAACTGGCATCAGCCAGAGATCCCTCCTGGAGGTCAAGACAAGAAGATTTACAATGGGAAAAAATACTATGTACCATAATGATTTACCTGCATCTGTTACAATGGAGAATATGATTCCCAGTTGGGTCTTGAACCCTTGGCCTTCCTGATACCTGATGCCAATGGCTGAGAAGCATGACCTCCACCGTTTAGAGTCTTGTATTAGGAGACACACTGTCTGTCTTCTAAAATTGGGCTTGTGTTTCCTTAGTAATCTCTAAAATATACAAACAGCTCATGCAGCTCAATATCAAAAAAACAAACAACCCAATCAAAAAATGGGCAGAAGACCTAAATAGACATCTCTCCAAAGAAGACAAACAGATGGCTAACAAACACATGAAAAGATGCTCAACATCACTAATCATTAGAGAAATGCAAATCAAAACTACAATGAGGTATCACCTCACACCGGTCAGAGTGGCCATCACCACAAAATCTACAAACAATAAATGCTGGAGAGGGTGTGGAGAAAAGGGAACCCTCTTGCACTGTTGGTGGGAATGTAAATTGATACAGCCACTATGGAGAACAGTTTGGAGGTTCCTTAAAAAACTAAAAATAGAACTACCATATGACCCAGCAATCCCACTCCTGGGCATATACCCTGAGAAAACCATAATTCAAAGACACATGCACCCCAGTGTTCATTGCAGCACTATTTACAATAGCCAGGACATGGAAACAACCTAAATGTCCATCAACAGAGGAATGGATAAAGAAGATGTGGCACATATATACAATGGAATATTACTGAGCCATAAAAAGGAACAAAATAGGGTCATTTGTAGAGACATGGATGGACTTAGAGACTGTCATACAGAGTGAAATAAGTCAGAAAGAGAAAAACAAATATCATATATTAACACATATGAAAAAATTGGTATAGACGATCTTATTTACAAAGCAGAAATAGAGACACAGATGCAGAGAACAAATGTATGGATACCAAGGGGGAAGGAGGGGGGTCGGATGAATTGGGAGATTGGGATTGACATATATACACTATTGATACTGTGTATAAAATAGATAACTAATGAGAACCTACTGTATAGCACAGGAAACTCTACTCAGTGCTCTGTGTTGACCTAAATGGGAAGGAAATGCAAAAGAGAGTGGATATATATATACGTATAGCTGATTCACTTTGCTGTACAGTAGAAACTAATACAACATTGTAAAGCAACTATACTCCAATAAAAATTTTTAAAAAATATATACAAAGAGCTCCTAAAAATCAGATAGATGAATATCCAATAGAAGAACTGGCAAACAAAATAAATAGCAAAAGAGGAAAAAAAATTAAAATAACAATAAAAATATTCATCCATCAATATATAAAAATTGTATAAAGCTCCACTAATCTCATTGAGTTGCATTTCCAATAAAATACTTTCTTATATTTAATAACTATCAAAAATAAAATAAAATTGTGCTTGTGAACAGAGACCACGTAGAAATAATAATAATAATATATTGATAATACTTGCTATTATTATGAGTGTTTATAATGTGCCAGGAATAAGTCCTCTTAACTAAATGATCTCATTTTAACCCTTTCAATAACACTGCAAGATAGGTGTTGCTGTTACTCTCAATTTTACAGAGAAAACTGAAGCACAGAAATTGTCCAAGATCACACAGGTAGTTTAATGGCTGACCTGGAATTTGAAAATCATGCCCTAGACCTGTGCAAGATGGTCCACTGGGATAACAAAAGGAAAAAACAAAAAAGAAATATTAGAACTTATATTTATACTTAGTTTTTATCTCATCCTTTACTCATTTCTGTTTTATGTATATGTTTTATAAAATATAGCATTATAGTACAGAACTACATGTATGTAAGTTCTGAATAAATTAATATGCATGTTAATGGAGAATCATGGTCAAATAATTTTTACTCGTAGGTCAGACAAATTTGGAGATCACTGCGTTTAACCACTAAGTCCAACTGAGAGAAGAATTTCTTTTCCTGATAAGTAGGTGATATTGTTAATATCATGGGAAATCTGATATTTCCAGAGGATGTAAGCTCCTTGAAGGCAGACATTTTTGTCTGATTTGTTCACCGCCATATTCTCAGTACCAGACCTAATGCCTCATTGGCATTCAATATGGAAGGCGGCCATGAAGTCTGGAAACATAGGTGAACACACACAATGAATAGGTTATTGCTATCACATTATAACACATGGTATGTTCAGTGGTATCGCACGGTGTGTGAATGAATCATCCTTCACTAATGATGCAGAACCCAGGGTTCTGTGCAGAACTGCAGGGAATGTGGTATGATTTCATCAATCCCTGCACAAGCATGAACCTTTCCACATAATGAAGGCAGGAGTGAGGGCTTTAGTAGAGAAAGGGCTTATGATGAGTCAGGAGCATGGAGCATAGGAGAAGGGAAAGCCAAAATAAATGAAATCAGATCCAAATTCAGTTTCATGAAGTGATTTTCACGGATCACCTGTTGCTCTTTTCCTGCCCGCTGAGGAACTGCTTTCTTTTTGCCCACAACATCCCCACAGAGAAAAGAAGGCTTTTGGCTGAGCTGAGGTAATGGGGGAAGGTTCCAGTGAGGAGGTAAGATTTGAGCCTGGCTTTGGATCGGTGGGGAGGGGAATAGACATGTTTGAATAGCGTCCAGTGCAGCGGTCCCCAACCTTTTTGGCACCGGGGACCAGTTGCGTGGAAGACCATTTTTGCACAGACTGGAGGGCGGGGGTGATGGTTTCGGGATGATTCAAGCACATTACATTTATTGTGCACTTCATTTCTACTATTACATTGTAATATATAATGATTATATAATATATAATGAAATAATTATACAACTCACCATAATGCTGACAGGAGGTGGAGCTCAGGCGGTAATGTGAGGGATGGGGAGCCGCTGTAAATACAGATGAAGCTTCGCTCGCTCACCCGCCACTCACCTCCTGCTGTGCAGCCCGGTTCCTAACAGGCCACGGACCGATAGCGGTCTGTGGCCCGGGGTTGGGGACCCCTGGTCTAGTGTACAAATCCGAACTTGTTTCTTTCTGTGAGGTAGCCTGGTTTTACACCCATTTTATAAATGAAGAAACTGAGGCTCAGAGTGGTGAAGCAGCTTGCCATGTTCACGCAGCAGGTGTTCTGATTATGGCACTATTCTCTTCTTGCCACACTCCACCATGGGCTAGACAACATTTCCAGAATCTGCTAGAATTCTTCTAGGTGCTAAGGGCTTAGTGGTTCACTCCTTCAGTGATCCGTTTATTTCTCTTAAAAATGGAAAGATTTCACATCACTTCTAGAAGCGCTTAAGTTTCTTAAAGGGGATAACCTGGGAATTTAAGGATCTTAGTAATTTTCTCCTTCTTCAGTACCCCCGTCCAGCCAGTGTCCTAACTTGTACAGATCAAGGAAAATTGGTTGTGTGTGTGTGTGTGTGTGTGTGTGTGTGTGTGTGTGTGTGTGTGTGGCAGTGGTGGTGGATGTTTTTGTTTATCATTAGACAACATTTGTAAAAGTACTTATTGTTCCTGAGTTGGTCCAGTCGTTTTGACCTTTGACCTGTAGATATCTTGAAGATGCCTTCATTAGCTGAATCTCTGGGAATCTGCATAATGGTTTCCAAACTTGGCTGCCCATCAGAGTCATCTGAGGTACTTGTTAAACACACAGAATGCCTTGCCATCTTCTGGAGATTCTGATTAAACAGATCTCAGTCAAGGACCCCAAATGTATAGTAGTCACAAGCATTACAGGTGAATTTGAAGACAGCCAGGTATGGGAACCAGTAGGCTATCCTACACTTTCAAAGGAAATAATAAGGGATGCCCTACAGGGGTTAAACTATTTTAAAACCAGACCGAAGGAAGCAGAAAATGGCACTGAAATTTCATCAAAGACTTAAACTGAGTTCGGGGAGATGACCACTCATCATGGGGAAGGATGATGAAAATATAGCCAAGAGCCTTCATCAAACAAACAAACAAGCAAGAAACATCATTAAATTTGCTAGGAAGTCCTAGCATCTCCAAAGACAGTATGTAAAATAAAGCCCCAAACTTTGCATCCTTTCTGAGCAAGAAGTTCTCTCTGCGTTATTCTGCTGAGCTTTTTTAGGTTAGAAATAGAAGGGACCCAGTGAGAGGCACGAAGTGATTTGATGTCTGTCATTAGCCGTAAAATGGTCATGGCCCATCTTCTCAGAGGTCACAAGTCATGGAAAAGAGGACAGTTAACCACCCAGTTTCCTTGCCCTGATCGCATTTATCATTTGGGTTTTCAGAGAATGTAAGAGGTGGCTGTTGGGCTCATTTTATCACGCAGCAGATCTTTTCAGAGCACAGCTATGTGGCAGACATCGTTCCAGGCCCCATGCGCTGTTGAACGAGACCAAGTCTCTCATGTGCTGACATTCTTGTGGGAAAGACAGACAAGAAATAGGTAGAAGAAATATTAAAAGATCATTTAAAAATTAAAAAGATCATATCAGTGAATGTGAAGGGACATGAAAATATAACAGGGTGATGGAGGGAACTGAAGAGAACACTTCTCTGAGGAGAGGACAACTTTGAAGGGAGGCCTGGCTGGCAAGGCAAGTGCCATCTGAAGATCGGAGTGATCCAGGCGAAGGGAATGTGATTCAGGATCTCTCCGGAAGTGACTGAAGGTGATCCTCTGGGCTCTGTCCTAGGGCTTTATTTCACATACTACCTTTGGAGATGCTAGGACTTTCTGGTAAATTTAATGATGTTTATTGTTCGCTTGTTTGATAAGGGCTCTTGGCTGTATTCTCATCATCCTTTCCATGATGAGTGGTGATCTCCCCCAACTAAATTCATAGCTTTGATGAAATTTCTGCCTGGGAGGGGGCCTTAGCTATTTTGCATGTGAAATTTTTTTTAAAGACACAACCCACATATCTACCCACCCCTGTTATATGAGCTTCAAGCTCCACAAAATCTAGATCTGTCCCTGGCAACATGGAGTACAAAGGTGCTGAAGTAGGGAGGAACTCGGAAGGACCTAAAGGAAAAAAGAAAATTGGTGTGGAGAGCTAGAACCAAGGTGGAGTGTGGTACTAAATTCATTCATTCAACATTAATTCATTGGGTAACAGACACTGACAACCAAAAAAGAAAAAGAAAAAAATGGAGTCCCTGTCTTAATGGAGTTTCCATTCTAGTGGAAAGGAACAGAAAATAAAGAAATACATATAAAATGTGCCAGTGGTGAAAAATAGCCAGCCAAGGGGGAAACAGAGTGTGTGTGCGGGGGTGAGGGGAGGTTGGAGGGTTTGCTGTTTTATCAGGGGTAAGGAAGGAAGGCCTCTCTCACAGTTCCCATTTGAACTGAGATCTAGAGGAAGTAAGAGAGTGGGCAAATGGGGGAAGAATATTCTAGGTAGTGGAACAGCAAATACAAAGACCCCAAAGTAGGAACGTGCTTGGTCTTTTTGGGGAAGGTCCTAGAGATAGAGGAGAGCAGGGCTAGGTAATGGAGGCCCTTGGTAAGGAATCTGGATTTCATTCTAAGAGCAGTGGGCAGCCTTTGGACGGCCAGTGCTTTAGGAGTCTAGAGAAGGAGAGAACATTGGGTATCAGAGGTCTCAGAGCTGACTTCAAAGTGGGCCTGTAAGGATCCAATAGGATAGGCAGAGCTTAGCATAAAGAGAAGACCTAGCAGGAGCCCCAGCTGGAGCCCAGGCGAGGAGCTGTAAAAGGAGCCCCTTTTGTGGGCCAGGTGACAGGTGAGCACTGATTGGAGCTGGAGTTCTACTCTGGGAGAGTGCTAGGGACGAGGTAGGACAGGCAAGATTTGCCTGAATCATGGAGAGCCTTGCAACCAGGCCAAGGAATTTGATATTCATAATGTGGATTCCTGGATGCCACAAGTAGTACAGTGATGACTCCAAAGTTTCTGTCTAGGAATGTTTTGGGGATGGCTCCCTGGTCAGAGATAGGAGTGATGGAGAGGGGCTGAGGGTGTGTCTTAGAGCTAGCAAGCAAAAGTTTTTCCCTAGATTGCATGTTTACTTGAGGGTGACTTTGGGGTAGGGCTGGTGGTAAAGATTTGCGGTCTTGCCCTAAAGCGACCACACTGTTCTTACTTGGATGACATTCTATTTGGGGCTATTAAGGGGTGGGGGACAATGAAAAGTAGGGGGCTTAACCCTTGGCTCTGTCTTAGGAGAATGAAAATTACATGATGAAAGCTGTGACTTAGGAAGCTTGACAAGAGTGAGTGTGGAGAGGCATTCATTCATCCATCCATTCGACAGTTATTTATTGAATGCTCTAATGGGCCAAGTGGCAGAATGGAACTTGGATATCCCTGAGTTCAAATCCTATTTCTACCACTTACTAGCTGTGTGACCTTGGACAGCTTTTATTTAATCTCCTAGAACCTCAGTTTCCTTATCATTAAAATAACAATATCTACCTTAGCAGTTGTTGTGATTAGAGATAATGTGTATACACTGCCCACCCCAGAGCCTGGCACCTAGTATTATGTGTTCAACAAATGGTAACTCCTACTGGTTTGCAGTAGATGGGGGACACTGGAGGCAGGAAGCAGTTACTATGGCAGCAGAGATTTGCCACAAGGGCCTTCATTAGGGTGAGGGTGGGGACTGTAGAGCAGAGGATAGTTTTGAGAGGCTTCGAAACCACCTTAAATAGAACTTGTGACCAGAAGGACAGGGTGCATTCAAAGATAACGTGAAGGTTTTCAGCACCCCCAACACACACACACACACACACACACACACACACACACACACACACACAGACACAGACACACAGGGCGGTAACTGGGAAGAAAGTGGACTGGGTAAGAAGTCACAGTTTAGGTTGAATCTGTGGTAGTAGCCAAGTAGAGATAGTCTCTAAATTTGGGGAGTTACAGTGGATTTCAGGAGTGAGACCTGAGCTAAGCAAATGCATTTAGTATAATCATCGCTGTGACAAAGTACTAGTCAGGATATAAATTGGGTTGCTATAACAGAGACCCCAAGGAACAGTGGCTTGTGTAAGAGAGAAGTCAGAGCAGAAGTCATTCGGGGCTTTCCAGTCTCTTATCTTGTTACTCCATCTTTACTAATTTGTAGTCTTCGTTCTTATGGTCCAAGATGGCTTATCTGCATGCCTGCATTCCATCCAGAAGGACGGAGAAATGGGGGTAAAAGTGGGCATACCCACTTCTCACATTTCATTGGCCACACTTTGTCATAGAGTCACACCTAGCTGCAAAGGAGGCTGGGAGGTGCAGCCTTCTTCTGGGAAACCAGATTCCTAGCTACAATTCTATTATTTTGGAAGAGGTGTTCAGGGTGGCTAGCGATCTCTGCCAAAGCAGTATTAAATAAAGACCTGAGGGTGGGTGAGATCATGGAGAAAAGGGGTGAGATGGGAGTTAGGAGTTGGACTTTAGGAAGACTCTCTGTTATGGCAATGGGAGGGCTTAAGAAGTTAACAAAAAACCATAGAGGTTAGACCAGCAGGCAAAGGAGGCTGGTGTCAGTTGAGGGATGGGACAATGGACAGCTGTGTCAGATCCTGCAGGGTCCAAGGGAATCGGATTGGTGATTAGTAACTCACTAGGGAAGGTTCTCAGTGGTGAGGGGTGAGGGCAAGCAGAGGCCAGCCTGCAGAGGGGTAAGGCTTGGACGAGTGGGGGCAGTGGTTGTGGGTCCCCCTGGAGAGGTTTGGCAGGCAACTAGAAGGACCTCGGAAGAAGGTGGAACCCCAGGGGCCAGCCAGGTTAAGTGAAATGAAGTTCACATGTCTGAAAGAGTTTACAGATATACTTTTACTTTGTTTTTTTTGAATTGAGAAGTGGCCTTTTAAAGAAAGAAAAAATTCTCTTAACTGAAAAGGACTAATCCTTTTAGGGAGTTTGCTAATGTAGGCATACATTTTTTTCTTTGGCAGTTCTTTTTTTTTTTTTTTTCCTCGCATCTCCCTCAGATAATCTTATCTCAATTTTGAGTCAGAAATCTTATTTATAGCTTTTCTAAAGAGAGTTATTTCAATGAGGGCAGATTCTTTACCCTTTGGACTTATTTTCTTTTTAAAAACAGATAAGTTATCCCTCTTTTTTCTCGAGAGAGACAGTTAAATTATTAATTGAGAAACGATTGTAAGCTAAAAGGGGGCGTAAATCAAAGGAGGAGGAATAAATTCAGCTGACTTCCTGTTTTTGTGTTTCTTTTTCTTTTTTTGGAGGGAAACTAAAAATGCCAAAATTCCATCTTTCCCTCAGGACTAGAAGAGAGCTTCACACAGCTTACATCCTTAACAGACCTGGGATCAAGTGGGGAATGGTGTGGTCTTCTCATGCTCTTTCCTCCACCTCTACCTCCCTTCCCTCTACCATATCTGATTTAGAGGAACAGCTTGGCGTTCAAGAAGACTCTGAGATAAGCTGGTCATACATACTTCTAATAGCTATAGTAATTGTAGTTCCTCTTGCCTGCATGCTACTATGTGCATTACAGTGTGTTGTGGGCTTACATACTTTCTCATGGCAGCCTCACTTCTTGCTGTTATCTCAAGTTCAACAATAAGGAAACTGTGGCTCAGAGGCTCTCTCAGCTAGAAAGGCAGCTGAGCCTGGCCTTGAAGCCCATCTGAGTCCTAGGCCTGTGTGCTTTGGTCATTGAGTACTTGTGCTGTAAAAGAAGGCATAGGGGCAGCTCCAGCGGTCCCAGTATTCTTGTGAAATGCTCTGCTGTCCTGGCCCCATGGGCACCGTGGCTCCTGATGATGGTTTTAGGACTGGTGATGCCAGCCATCCTGGGGCATGTGTGGTGTAGAGCTTGGATGAGATGATATCTGAAGCCTCTTTGAGCTTTAGCATACTCTGGACCTTAGGAAGAGGAACTGTCACCGATATTCTGAAGGCATGAAGAGGGCATCTAGACCACGGTGCAGAATGAGTCCCTGTCTCTGGATAAGTTCTTTCTGCATCACTCTGGCGGGATGGCTGGTCCTCCAGTTTGATCACTGCCAGCATCAGAAAGGCAAAGCTCATTCCTAAAGCGGCCAGGGGATCACTGATCAACAGAGCGTAGCTCTCAGGAAGCTGAAGAGGAAAGTGGATGTAAACAGGGGCCCCAAGAACAAAGAGTCCCAGATTTTTACCCAGAGTCCCTGAATCTAATTCATAGGGTTGCTGAAGAGTAGATGAATCAATACAGGTGAAATGCTTAACGTGGTGCTTAACACATTAGTAAGGATTCAGTAACATTGGCTGCTATTTATGATTAGATGGGCCCAAGGCAATGGCCCAAATTCCACCCCAGTTCCCTTAACTCTCACCGATTCAGTGTATCTGAGGGGTCCTGTATCATTATCAAGTATTTACTGTATGAATCGCTCATCAACATCCTGATACTTTGTGGAAAAAGCTTGTGGAACCCACTCCACTGAGAAATAGTTTTAAAACTAATTTCAAACATTTAAAAATTAATAGAAGGCTGTAGTGAAAGAATTCAAACCTGACTGAAAAGTATAAAGCTAAGAAGTAAGGCTTCCTCCCACTCTCCCCCGAATTCCCAGTCCCATTTCTTAAAGGTCAAAATGGTTACCATTTTCTTGGCTCTCCTTCCAGAACTTTAAAAAATGCATATGCAAATGTAATGCAGTTGAAAACACCGCCTCTGAGATGTGCTAGAAAATGTAATGTCTTTTTTATTAATTAGCTAGTCTTGCTCCGCCTTGCCTCCTTCCTGGAGGGGGAAATAGACTTGGATTCAAGCCCTGGCTTCTTCACGTTCTCTGCTTTGGGTTTGGCCGGGCCAGTTGTGGGCTGGTGTTTATTGACGAAGTCTGTGGCTGGTGAACTTGTAGGCAGTTCTCTTGGTGGAACCATGGTCCAGATTATAAATCACGACACACGTCTACTGTCCCCTGTCTACTGTCACGACTGCTTCTTGCAACGTCTTCCTGAGAGTCAAGGACAGCTTGGGGTGCCCTCCTGCAGCTCAGGTGTGCCAGTGTTACTGTGCTGTCGCAATTTCAGGTCACGACAGAGCCTCTGGGTGTGACCGTCCCCCTGCCCTCCAAGAGTTCCTGGCGGGAAGTATAGTGCCTGCTCTGAGCGGCTTTTGCTTTCCCCCTAAAGTGCAGAGCTCTGTCGTCCTTCACCTTGGTGGAATTTCAGTCCAGTGTGGAGGATGAGAACCCATGATGCCAACAAGCATCTTCTTTCTCCTTCTCATACTTCCCCAAAGGCAGCAGGGTGGGTGCGGCTCCTCTTACATCCTCTAATCGTGCCCTACTCTTCCCATCACCCGAGGTCAGAGTAGTGGAATGGCTGCTGGGAAGGAAATGGAAAGCATATTCTCAGAACATTGTATCCACGGCATAAGTCAGTTTGTCTGTCAGTCATTCTGGCCACTCATTCATTCGTTTAACTTTACGAAGTGTTTTGCAACTTGCTTTTTCACTGATCAATAGCCCTTGATAATCTTTCCATTGCAGCACTTACAAGAGTATCTACCTCATCCCTTCTAATTCTGTTGTATGGCTCTATCAAGATTTCTTTACTCATTTTCTTATTGATTGAATAGATTATTTACGATTGTGTAACTATGTCTGAAAAACACTTCACACTCTCTGCTCACATTTTCTTTCCTCTTCCTTTGCAAATTCCTTTACTTGTCACCTAGTACATAAGCAACAGTCTGCCGGTCAAGAGCTTCTCTTTCCTTGCGAGTCCTTCCTCCAGCTGCTAGCTGCTGCCCATTCTTCCTTTACAGTACTTGTTATCCTTTGCTTGACTATTTTGACAACAGAAACATGGGATTGTGGTTTCAGGGGAAGGAGCGGCAGCAATGTCATATGGGTGTTCAAATCCCCAGGTGCATATTTTTTCAGTTAATGCATATTCTGTGTCCCAAGTAAGAGAAGCACATTTTCAGAAAGGATAAGCATTTCTTCTTCTTTGCCCAGAGAAAAGGGAGGAGAGTAGAATTACGTGGCTGATCAGTTAGGATAAACCTGAGTATAGTAGCTTTTACAACTTGAAGTTTTATTCTCTTATATAGAAAAGGTCTGAAAGTAGGTGGTGATCCAAGGCTCATATGGTGGCTCCATGAAGTTATCAGGACTTTCTGCTCCATCTATGTATGTTACACCCACAGCATGTAGTTTCTATCCTCAGGTTCACAAAATGGCTGCTGGAGCTTCCTGCATCACATCATGTTCCAGGCAGGGCAAAGTAGAAGGTAAAGGGCAAATGAGGCATGTGTCAGTTGTCTACCTTTGTAGGAGCTTCCTTTACATCCCACATAACACTTATATTTATATCTCATTGGCCAAAATTTGTCATATGGCTATACCTAGCCGCACTGGGGTTCTGTTAGTAAGGAACAAGGAAAGAGTTGATACTGGATAGGCAGCTCGCTGTCTCTGTCTCATGTGGTTTGATCCATGGCTTGGATTTCTCACTTCACCAAGTGCTGACACATGGAATAGTAGTTGCTGCTCACAGCAGAGATGTGAAGTAGCTTAAGTTTATTTCTTTGCTCTTTCCTGTCATCTGAGTTTCTGCCTTGTTCCTCCTAAGGATCTCATCATAAACTGTTCCTTCCTGAATGAGCAGGGAACTCTGGTGAAGCATATCACACGTTCAAAATTTCTTTTCCCCAACCTTCCCTTCAAAACTTACATGTTCTGTGTCTCCTCTTTGCTGGGCACAATTAGGCAGCGGGTTTACTAACTGAAACAATATGAGCTAAGGAGCTACGAATCAGTAGTTTAACATTCCAATTCCAGTTCCCAATGCCCTCCTTACATTTCCAAATTCTTAACCTCCGACGGTGCTGAATCCCCTTCCTTGTATCCTTTAATGAGTCCGGACATTTGCACAACAGCCTCTTCTGCCTGAAGTGTCCTCCTCATCCCTGTATCCCTTCTCCAGCCCCGTCCGGAGCATATACTGCTCATTTTAAACGACCCAATTCAAACATCACTCCTGCAAGAAGCCTTTTCTAATTCCTTGGCGTTAATATCCTCCTGTCTGAGCTCACAGAGTCCCTCAAGTGCCCTGCTGTCAGAGTTTATCACACTGAGTCATCAGTATTAATGTATGGGGTGCCTTCCCCCACCAAATGCTGAGCTCCTTGAGGGCAGGGCAATGAATTTACCACTCACCTCTTATGTCTAGAAGGATCCTTTTTACTGTTTGTCAAATGAATGAATGACAACATCCAGTGCTTTGATCCAGAGAGAGAGAGTAAGTATGAATTTCCTTGATGGAGAGATCTTTTGTTGATGGGAGATCATCACACAACCATATCATGATGATAGCATCTTCCTGCTTCATCAAAGCGCAAAGCATGCCTGGAATTGCTGTGATATTAAACTTCTTAATGGTGTCTCTGTGGTCAAGATTGTCAAGGGAGAAGGTCTTAGTTTGTGCAGCTGAAAGGATTCGTGAAACTCCATCAGTCACTTGAATAAAATGCTGGGCTTTCTATAATGGTTTATTTTTGAATAGGAATAGGTCTGTAGCACTAATCCTGTTTGAATCCTGGGGCTCTGTTTAGCAGAAAGATGAGCTGGAGACCTCAAGTTACATTTGTTGTTAAAGTTTGACCAGACACTTGGTGTAAGTGTTTGTCATGCTTGACTTTGCTTAAGTAATTAACATTCCTGTCAAGGCTCCTTAAAGGGGCTTGTGTTAGAGAGCCCCTCAAAAGACTGGTTTAAACCTTTGAACTTCTAGCCTTTCCGTTTATTGCCAATTACTGATATGCTTACGTTTCATTTTTCTAAAAAATACAAAAAAGGATTAGATCTTCTAGGAGAAATGTTTATTATTAGGAGAATCAAGCTTGGAAAGTGGGGCAATTTCAAAATGAAGGGGTTAGCCTAAAAGTGGTATTAGAGAATGTGTTTGGGGAAAAAAGTCTAAAAATACTTCTTTAAGTTAGGAAAAGAGAAGAATTAATGTGAATGTGACAACAGCTTTCAAATATTTTAGAGACCGTCTGGAGGCAAAGCCATTTGATGCACCAGAGGGCCGAGTTAGCATTTAATTACCTCCCTCTTTTCTTTCTTCCCTTTCATCTTTCTTCCTCTCTGCTTTTCCTTTCTTCCTTTACTTTCCTTCCTCCCTCCCTCCTTCCTTCAATCCTTCCCTCCTTTTCTTCATTGCTTTCTTTCCTTTAAAAAAACTGATGTTACAGTCTGAATTCAATTCCTATTAGGTGTCTTTAAGATTCTAAGGTCTGTGAGAGTAGGAGATGGATCTCACTTGTTAATAGAGGTCCTCTTGAATGAATGACAGAAGGAATGGCTGCTCAAGTGTGCCAAGCACTGGGAATACTCAAATGAAAGACATAAAGGAGAAGGGAAAGGTAACACAGTTCACTTCAACGTAGAGACATAAGCACGGGGAGATGTACACACAGGGGCTGCTAAGGGAGCAGGAGAGCGCGGCATCCACTCCTAGCTGTGGAAGGAGGAAGGAGATGGGGGCAGAAAAGTCTCCTAGAGTTGGTGATGACCTAACTGTGTCTTGAATCATGGTCAAGTGACATTCAGATAGGTGCATGGAGAGAGTGCCTTAGGTAGGACCAAGCAGGAGGAAAGACGTGGAGGTGAGAGTATCGTGACATAGGCTGTGATCCCAAACTATCTCTGTGCTGTCTGTGGGCAGGTCCAGGGCAGGGGTGGTGGGCCATGGTGCTTGGAGAGGTCAGTGGGGCCACACGATATATGGCAAGTGAAAGAATGCAGGTTCTGTCTGGATGTGATGGGACACGTGACGGATTTAAAGCAGGAAGCTCAAGGGTGTCTTTAAGGGGAAAAAGAAAATTCAGAGGTTGTTCATTAGACCAGAATAAGATGGTTCAATAAAACCAGGTGAAGGCCCAAACTTGGATATGGTAGAGGATGGAGGGAGGGGATGGATTTGAGAAATATTGGGACTTGTTGCCTAATGACATTGGTTGACTGGTTAGATAATAGTGCCTTGCATACTAGACAGTGAGTTTCTTAAAAATAGGTGCCACGTATTATCTTTATACCCTTCATACCTAGATCAGTATCTGGTTACCTAGTAAAGTTTAAATTTCAATAATGTTTGTGTAATGAATGCTTTAATTAATTAATTATCTAATTATAGTAACCTACATACCGTATGTGTCAAAGAGTGCTAGTTGCCTCCCAGTATCTTTTCCTCTTTTAGAAAAAGAACTCTGATTTGTAACTGCATACGTTGCCTCCCAGATAAAAAAAATCTACATTTCCCAGTTGCCTTTACAGCTAGGTGTGGTCATGTGGCTAATTCCTAGCCAATGAGATCCAAGTGTAAGTGCTACTTGGAACTTAAAGGAAGACTTCTAAGAGGAGGAAGCACCCTTGATTCCTTCCCTTCCACTATCTGCTTTTTCCGTCCAGTTATCTAGAATGCAGATTCAGTGCCTGGAATACCAGTATCCATCCTTCTAAGGATGGTAGAGCAGTAAGATGGATGGAATCTGGGTCCCTTCTGTAAAAACTGACATTACAGTCTGAATTCAGTTTTTCATTTCACCCATTCTTTATCAAATATTTGAGTTTTATTAGACGTTCAGTGCTATGCCAAGAGCAGGGGAATAAAATAATTAAATCACACTTCTTGTCCCATAAGGAACTTACAGTTGCTCTTTGAGGGTTCTGAAGGAAACATTTCCTTCCCTTCCTAATTTCTGAGGTGATGTAAATCAACTTGTGGATTTCATCAGTTTGTGTGAAATTAGTTGTGCTAATTCACAGAAAGCTTGGACCCTCAGCAGTGGGGCACCTTTGATTGTTCACCCATGCAGTGTCAGTAACACATGGTGGTCTGATTTCGGTTGTGATTCCTGGTTTCTGGATGTGTGGTCGTGCACTTCACCTCCTGAGTCTGAGCACCTGGATGTATGGGCTAGAGGCATGACCTGAAGCTCTTTTTAAATCAGGATGAGTTTCTCAGCTGGGCATGAAGAGGCTTACAGTTGAAAACCTAGGGAACGGGTGTATTAAGGGTTCCCTTAGGGGTTAACTTTGTGTTCAAATTTCCCCATGGTCTTTCTGCCCCCATAGGTACCAGGAAATCGAAAGTTATCTGGTATTAATTGCTACCATTTATTGAGCACTTTTTAGTATGCATGCACTTTATATACCATCAGTTATCTCATTCTAACAACTCCATGAAGAAGAATCATTCTCTATATTTTACAGGTAAAGAAGCTGAGGTTTGGAGAAGTTAAGAAAGCCTGGGTTTATATGTGTCCAGAGCTCCCCACTGCACTCTCCCGCCTCCCTTGGTGACTTTAGATGTGTACACTTATACTCTTTCCCTGGTGAAGCTGGACAGAAAGCCTTAGACCACCTGGTTTCTCAGCACTTGCTCATGGAAAGGGTGGCTCTACTGGCTGCTGATTAGCATAAATAGTGTTGTCATTGGAAACTTCAATAACAGTGTTTCTCCACATAACATTTTCCCAGACATTTCATTTGTTCAGGAAAACACCCAATGTGTTAAACCTATCTGAGCAAACTGACCACAGCTTGTAATATTTTCTTTAAAAGAAGAAAAACTGAACCCTGAGTTTCCAAAAGCCCATCAGGGCAATGCGAGGACTCTTTCCCCAGGGGCTTGCACAGTTGCAAGTCACAGCTGCTGAGAATCACAAGTGTTTCGAGAGATTATTCTATACTAATGTGCTTTTGTTGCCTCATTCAGTATAATCCCAGTGTTAGTCTGTTCGGGTGGCTATAACAAAATACCGTAACCTGGGTGTCTGGGCACTGAAAGTCCAAGATCAAGGCACTGACAGGTTCGGGAGGGCCTCCTTCCTGATTCACAGGTGACCGTCTTTTCGCTGTAACTTCTCATTGCAGAAGGGGCTAGCTAGCTCTCTGGGGTCTCCTTTATAAGGGCACTGATTCCAATCATGAGGACTCCACCTTCATGACCTAATCACCCCCAAAGACCCCACCCCCTCCTAATACCATCACATTGGACATTAGGTTTTACCATAAGAATTTGGTGGGGGACACAAATATCCAGTCCACAGCACAGAGAGTTCTAAGCTCTTATTATATCATTTGCACGTTAAGAGGATAGGTCCTTTTTGGCGACTTGGGTTTCAAATTAGTTGACAAAATACTAAATTAAGCTTGAGGTGCTCCTAAACGAAGCATGGGAGGCAGTGGTCGCCCCAGTGAATACCACAGACAGACCTGGACTCTAATTCCATCTTCCTTATTAACCAGCTCTGTGACCTTGGGCAAGTCGCTAAACTTCTCAGCCTCAGTTTATTCCTCTTTAAAGTGGGGACATGACCATTACTGACAGTAACCCCCCGCAGGATTGCTAGGGGGGACTAAATCCTGTATTGTCAGTAAAGCTTGAGTGCAGTGCCTGACACAGGATAAACGCTGGATACCTGCCACCCACAACCAGGTACCATTCTGATCCTCAGGCTCTGTCATGTAATGTCTCAGATGTGGTAAAAGCCAGTTAGCTTCTTTGGAAGTTGCCAAACAAGTAAATAACCATAAAGCACACTGGAGACGCTGCTCTGTTGGTTCAGTTACTCAGAACTGTCAACGTGCCAGCTGGAATCCCCTTCATTGAACGTCAGCTGTGCATGTCAAGATATGCTTCCTGGGTCTCATGCGTGTAGCTTCCTCATGGATTGCAGGACACACGCGAGCTCAGTGTGTTGACAGAGTCACTTGGCTGTTCATGAGAACAGTCCGTTCTAGCCTGAAGTCTTTGAGTTTTGCACAGGGACGAACAGATGCCTAGGCTTGTAAAATTTCTTGCTGGGTAACCTCGTATGGAGGTGTGATCTATCTGAAGACTTCAAAAACTTACCTAGTCTGAGGTGAGCTAAGGAAAGGCTGAACGAGTCTCTGTTGGTGTCCTGCCCAAGCCCCATACCCTCTCACCTTGCACTCTTCCCTGTAAGTGACACTTCCTGCCCATCTCAACCAAGCAGTCCTGATTAAGAACCTCTTTTTTTCTTTTTTGTCATTAGTTACTTTTTCTAATTATTTTCCTGCCTCTGAAAACCTCTCAGTAATTGAGAACTAAGTATTGTTTCAGGTTAGTCAAATTTTAGTTTCCACTTTGACTGAGGGAACTGGCATTACATGTTGTGAGGCTAATCTCCTTAACTGGAGCATGAACAAGCATTGAACCAGTTGGTCTAAGAGCTTCTTACTTCAGATCAATTCCTGGGCCAGTTGATAGCAGCCTTCCAGGAGGCCTTCACACCTTGTTTTTCAGCGACCTTGTTTTCCCACTTACCTGCTTACATTCCACTTTGATTCGGTGCTGCCTTATCGGAAGGGATTCTCTAAGCTCTGTGGGATTTAATGTATTTGGCCTCATCAGGTTTGGGATTTTCTCAAATGAGTTCTTAAGGGGACTTGCTATGATTTAGTAGAGGCTCAGCCTAAACGAATTACAGCTGACCCTTGAACAAGGGTTTGAGCTGTGTGGGTCCACTTTGACGTTGACCTTTGTCAGTATTAAATAGTACAGTACTACATGATCCATGGTTGGTTGAATCCGAGGATGTGGAACCTTAGATACAGAGGAACTGTGAACATAGAGGGCTTGGCTGACTATGAATTATAAGTGGATTTTCGACTGTTTGGAATGTCGGTGCCCCTAACACCCACGTAGTTCAACAGTCAACTGTATTATAAGTGAAGGGCTTAGAATAGTGCTTGGCACATAGTAACTATTCAATAAACAAAGCAATTGTGGAGGTGGTTGTTATTAGTCTAATATTTTATAAAACCTGATGGATATAATTATTTATGTCCTGTCTCCAATTTTTGGAATAAGTGTAAGTTTCGATTCCTTCTTAAGAAATAACATCATTAGAACCCAAGTTGAGAAAAAACAATTCCTGCATAAAATGGAAGATAACGTAGTAAAGATACTGCCCTACAGGGGAAAATAAACACAGTTCCCTTTAATAGCTCCTCCCGTTAGTTCTCCTCTTTCTATCTTCTACCATCTTTATTGACCCTGCTGCAGTCACCTCTGTATTTCCACACTTAGTACAGTACCTGGCATGTGCAAGAAGTTCAGTAAGCATTGAAGTGACCTAAAGCCACCTGCCCTCATGCTAATTCTGTCATTTACTATTTTATTTGTGTGACTTTATCACTGAAGTGGATGATGAAATCAGCCTTTCTCTCTGGTCCTCAGCTTCCTCACTCACACAATGCGAGAGGGAGTTTAGTTCTGGTCCCTCCTGACCCTGACATGTCGTGATACTCTGTGGCATTTGGGTTCCTGTGGCTGGTGGTGTGCTATGACACGATATGAGTGAACATTCATGTGAAGGTGAGGTCGTTTTACAAAAGTTTTTTAACACAAGTTTTTTTTTGTTTTTTTTTCTTAATCCTGGAAAATGACTTAGGCCAAAGTCTGTTTACAACTGACGCATAATTCCTTATTACATTTTGTACTCTTTAGGCCTTTAGAAATTGGTAAGGGTGTATGTGTGTATGACTGCATGAGTATATGTCTATGTATAATATACTTCTGCATCTGTTAATAATTTACAGGTAGATGGTAAGAAATTTTTCTGTCAAAGAAGGTTATATGATAATTACATTGTATTTGACCTAGTAATTCATTTTTAGGAATCTGTTCTAGAGAAATGGCCTAGAATGTAGATAATTTATGGACAAAGTTATTAATAACAAACTTACAGTACTGAAAAGGCAAATACAAAATAAATGCTTAGCAATAAGAGAATAATTTTATAAATTTGGTATATACATAAAATAGAATATTATATTAAGAAGAAATGTACATAGATATTTTATTCAATCTCGGCTATTTAAAACAGTGTATAGAAAAGGAGTGGAAATAACCCCAAATGACAAAAATGATTATTTCTGGATAGTAGGACTATGAAATATTTTTATTCTCTCATTAACATTTCTCTTTCTGGTTTTTTTTTTTTTTTTTTTAGCAATGCCTATTATTTTTCTTATGAGAAATCTAAAATATAGAAACCTATCCAAATGTCTAAATATCTAGATACTTATATATTTATTTAGGTATTGAAATATTTACATATTTAGATAAGCCTTATTTAAATGTTTATATATTTAGATAAACTTCTAAATATAGAACCTTATCTAAAATATGCATATTTCTGTAATGAACACTAAAAATATCAGTGCCAGTTTCTTTGCTGTGTGGGAAATACCATAACAGAAAAGAGTGAGATGAACCAAACTATCCCACCCTCAAGTTTATTGTACACATCCACTAGTTCTCTAAAAGGTCCTGACTGTAGCATCCGGTGAACTGCCTGGCTGGGATCCATGTCCGTTGCACAGGCAGAAAGAGAAGGTCCCCTGTAAACCGTTCTGCCAGTGACCATGACAGCATAGCCATCAAGCCTGCAGGAATTCACTCACAAAGTTCAGTGTTTACAGAAGGTGGTGCAGACCCAGGAAATAATAAAATGAATGAATAATTTCCCATTAAGTGTTTTGTGACAAGGAGTATTAAACAAGAGCGTCCTTGGAATCCTAGAATTATAGAGCTATTGGGGAACTTTCCATATCACTTTTCTCTTTACTCCAGATTCTGGACTCTCTCAGCACACAGTGGGAGAAACCCTGTTTGGAGTCATCCCAACTACTGTGGCTCTCTGGTTGTGTGCACTTAGACAATCTACTCATTCATTCAAGAAATATTTACTGAGTTGTTGCTTTGCGCCAGGCTCCGTGCCTGGTGCCGGGAATAAAATACTGAACAAGATGGAGAACCTGCCCTTATGAAGTTTAATGCCCTCAGGGGTGGAGGAAGATACAGACTAGCTATTTCACTTCTTCGGCAACTCCTGCTTTCTTTACGTTTCCATTAAATTCTGCTGCTTCTCATGGTTTGGTACCAGGTTTGGTCTTCTCTCACATTCCATGGTCTCACTTGAGAGTTTCATCCTCTCCCATCATTCTAGACAATACCTGTTGAGTGATGGCTTCCCATCTGTATTTCCAGTCTGGGTTGCTCTTCTGAGCTACAGACGCAGAGCCGATTGTTAGCTCCCATGGGGAGTCTAAGAGCCATCTAAAGCTCAGCTTAACCAAGACTGAGTTTGGTGTCATCTTCTCCCCCCATCCCCACCCAGCCAGCTTCTCTCCTGTGTTTCCTCTCTCTCCATGAAGAGTCCTCTTGCCCACCCAGTATCCGAGCCAGAAGTCTCTCTTCCTCCATTTCCTTTCCTGCTCTTCAGTCCACAGCTATTGAACCACCCAATTCTGTTGATTACCCCTCCTATAGAGATGTTGTTCATTTCGGTCCCCTTCTCTTTACCCTAATCCCTGCTACTTTTCCTCAGGTTTTCCAGCCCTCAGTCACTTCTTCACATTCCAGACAATTAATCTTTCTTTGTGTAACTGATTACATCGTTCAGATGTAATCATCATTCAGGTGTGTGGCACCTCCTTCGTGGCTCCCCCCGCCCTTAGCATACAGAATGAAATCTAGTCTCTTTGCCATGGCCCTGCTGACTTCTCCAGTCTCATTGCCTGCGCCCTTTTTCCTTAAATCTTAAAGCGTCAGCCACCCCTTCCCTCACTTGTCCGGGCCACTCCATTTTATTCCTTAGATCTTGAGTGAGATATTACTTCCTCCAGGAAATCTTCCCCAAATTCCCAAGTGTGGGTTGGGCACTCCTGCTGCCTGTTCCCATAGCCCCCCATCCATTGCTCCCCTTCATGGCTGTTAGGACGTTGCCTGGTTCCTCTCTTACCAGAAGACCATGGGCTCTGTGAGGGCAGGGGCCCTTACCTTTTGTGTTTCCAGAATCTAGTGCAACAATAGGTAATGGTAGGTACTTAATAAATTGATTAAAAATAAGTAATTTTTTTTTAAAAAAGTGATTTTTTATTTCTTCAGATCACATTAATATGGGCATAAAGAGAAGATCAGAATAATAATGATAACAGAACGATTGTTTTGTTCTCTTGGTCCTTCCTTGGCTCAAACCCTGGTTGTTAACTCTTTCTTCCCTTAAGAGGTACTCCAATCTCTCTGGCAAACTGACCCCGGGTGGTCCACTCCATGAGCTCATAGGCCCTGCCTGGGGATGACTAAACTCTAAGATCAGCCACACTTAAAACTGGAATAAAATTAGCCATACATGGAGCTGCTTTGTTAGATTCTGATCAGAAAGAGGGGAATGCCGAAATAAGAACAATAGCTAACCTTGGTTGAGAGCGTCTTATATGCTGGACACCATTCTAACTGCTTTTATGAATTATTTTGATCTTCTCAACAACCCTATGAGGTAAATACGATTATTTCCATTGAACAGATGAGAAAACTGAGGTCTAGAGAAGTTAAGTAACCTGCCTCAGGGCACAGAGCAGAGAGTGATGGAACCAGCTCGAGCAATATGATTCCAGGGCCCTCACTCTTAGCCACTGCACTTACTGCTTCCCTAGCTGAGGTCTAAAGGACTTTAACTCTGACCTTCTGTGTCTGTGGGCAATAAGGCATTCACTATTAGGGGTCTTCTCTCTCAAGCACTATCCGTTGTTGCCCTTGGATGCAGACAATCCAGATGGAGTCAGTCCTTCTCTCAAAGCCCTCTGTGACTCCTTCCTTACTTCCTGCATAGATGTTCATATCCTTCATGAGAGGCAGAGTAGCATACTGGTAAAGGAGTAGACTCTGGGCCCAAACCACAGCTCTGTCATCTATTAGGTACATGACCTTGGACAAATTATTTAACCCTTCTATGCCTTACTTTCCTCATCTATAAAATGAGGATAATTATAATCTTGCATAACCTATAGGCTGTTGTAAAGATTAAGGGAGTTAATATATGTAATGCACTTAGAACAGGGCTTGGTACATAATAAGCAATACGTTTGCATTAGCATTTTCATAATTGAAATAATCTTGCTAATATTTACTCCAACTGGTAGTAGGATGCTTTGATTATTAAGTACCAGGGTAGTTCTACGACCATTCAAGATGTAGAAACCTACCAGTTCTTTCATCTCATTTTGGGCTTTAAAAATATATATCACCCAGCAAGATAAAAATAAATCATCTGCAAAGCCTCACATGAAAGGTTTTCATAAATCTTGTAAAAGTTGGGCCAAGTTTAAAGTTCACTGCTTAGATTGATTTAAAGCCCTTCATTGTGAACATTTTAATGGCAGTGCTTATAAAAGGAGGATCTGGAACGGCCTGACTAGCGCTGCATGTGTGCGTGTGTGTGTGCATGTGTGTGTGTGGGGGGGGGTCACTGGAATCATGACCTTTTATCTACCTGATGGGTGTGAGTAAGAGGAGTTAGCTCAGGCGCAAGGAGAGTCTGCAGATGATAAAACCTTATTCTCAGTCATGCTCATGCCCACAATTGGTGGCTAGTAGACTGTGTGACATCGGGTTCACGGTCCTTTGCATGGCATTCATGGGCTACCGTCGATGTCCTGATCAAACCCATCTTCCTACTCTGTACCCTTCCACTCTTACCCTTTCTTCTGCCTAGAATTTTCTCACTCATCTCTCAGTAAGACCTGATCCTGTGTGTATCTCAAGGCCGAGATTAAAACCCATTTCCTTCCTGGAGCTTTTTCTGAGCCCCTCAACCTACTGTATACGTTTCCTTCTTTGCCCTATGCTTCCCTCTCTGTTGCATATTTTCACCTTCTAACTTTGGTGTACTTACAGGGAATTTCCCTTTAGCCTGGGCTCTCAAATACATTCTTTCATTTAACCCTTCAAACAACCTTGTGAGGTCTAATATCCTTACTTTCCTGATGAGGAACCCAAGGCTCAGAGAGGTTAAGTGATTTGCCCAAAGACACAAGCCAAGTCAGACCAACTCTGGTGCTCTTTTTTCTGCCCCAGACTCCCTCTTTGAAGTCCTGTGAATGTCTTGCTCACTTTGTATCATCCCCTGAGATGCCTAGCACAGCTTTAGGCTCAATAAATTTCTTTATTCATCAACTCATGTTTATTGAACCTATGAGGTATTAGTTAGGTCTTGGGCCCTGGCATTTTACAAATATAGAGGTTTGGGAAAGGAAAGAAGATAATGTGGTAGTGGCATCTGTATTTCACTCAGTAAAGTGGGTTTCATGTGGTTTACCAACTCCAGTGCCAACAGGGCAGGTAGGTGTTTGGGTGAAGAAGGTTGGATATAATCCGTTGAAGAATGACGTGGACATCACAACTGGATATCAGTATTTTGTCTAATGGAAATGGTCACTATGTAACTCTAGCCAATTGTTGACACGTTGGATTATGGACCTAGTGTTATGAGATTTTCCATTTTTTCAGAAAAACCAGAAATCCAGACTTGTACAATTTCCTTTTATTCAATGTTGGCAGCTGATTAATTTTTCTTAAAAGACTGAAGATCTAAACAACACATAGCTGGTTGTTACCACTTTCTGCCTTGAAATGCTGAGTATTGAGCTAACCGTGCAGCCGACAGTGCCCGCATTCGTGGTCAGGGAGCCCGTGCTGAGGATGGGCGGGGTCTCTCCTCTTCTCCTGGTCTCACTCACCTGCTGGCCCACCTGGCTTTGCTGCATCACTCCACCTCCTTGCCCCCTGCCCTCTTGGCCTGTCCCAGGGTGACGGCGGTCCTGTCTCCTCCGCAGAGATCCCCAGCACTGGATCTTGCTCTCTAATTTAGCTCCTTGTCTTTATTGTGATGAATGAGGCTGAGCAGATGACAAGCAGAGATCACTGGGCAGAAGATCAAACGCTCCCCCTGGGCTGCTCGGGGCATATTTATGACTTCACTGCTTTGGGATATTCCACCCATGAAAATGCGAGGCCTGAAGAGAGTGAACTTCTACCCCCCAGATACCTCTACTCTGTCCCAGTGGGAAAAGAGAGATTCGCACAGGGGCTGCCAAAGGAGGACCTCTGAAAACAAAGCTGATGACAACCTGTTTGGGATTTTTTGTGGCTGGAGCACTTCATAGAAATAGGGTCCAAATTAAGGCACCTGTGGAGTCACTTCAGCTTTGTGATCTGGTGACTCCAAAATAATATCAAGGCTTGTTTAAAGTGTTGATGGAGGTCGTTATGCTAAGGGACTCCTGCTTCGGTGAATGGTATAGTCCCCAATATCGTGGCATGGGGTTTCTAGAAATATGACTTAAGCATCAGCAGCAGACATTCTGGACGTTTGTTTATAAAGTCAGTTTCTGGCCTTCATCCCAGATCCAGAAACAGGGTCTGAGAATATGCATTTTAAAAGGTATCTCTGGGGACTTCTCTGGTGGTGCAGTGATTAAGAATCTGCCTGCCAGTGCAGGGGACACGGGTTCGATCCCTGGTCGGGGAAGATCCCACGTGCCGCAGAGCAACTAAGCCCATGTGCCACAACTACTGAGCCCGTGCTCTAGAGCCCGCGAGCCGCAACTACTGAAGCCCACGCGCCTAGAGCCCGTGCTCCACAACAAGAGAAGCCACCGCAATGAGAAGCCCGCACACTGCAATGAAGAGTAGCCCCCGCTCGCCGCAACTAGAGAAAGCCTGCAAAGACCCAAAACGCAGCCAAAAGTAAATTAAAATTTAAAAAATTAGAAACTTAAAAAAAAAAAAGTATCTCCAGAGATTCTCATGGGAGCGAGGATTAGGAAGCTTTGACTAATGATGATGACATAACGATGGCCACAGAGCCCTAAGTGTTCTAAGTGCTATATATTTATTCCTTGCAACATGCCTATGAGGTCCCTGTTTCTCAAAGTGCGAAGTAGTTGGCAGTTTGCAGTTGAAATTTCAGATGCCATAAAGATGAATTTTTAAAAATAATTTTTTAAGTTTTATGTTTAACTTATGTATATAACTCATGTATTTAACCCACTAAACTCATGATATCATGGGTACTACATCTTAAGTGAAGGCTAAATTTATTTGAGTAAAAACAGTGTATCAACTAAGGAAATACTAAGTCAGCAATAGTTCTGGTAACAAAATACTGGGAAAGTGGAATATGAATATTTGAAGTTTGTGAAGCACTGAAATGAGTGAAAAAGCTCTGTACTGAGCCAGGAAACTTGGATTTAAATCTAGAATTAAATCCTTACTAGCCGTGTGCCCTTGAGCAAATCTCTTTGCCTCTCTCTCTGAGAATGAGCCTTAGCTTCTTTCTCAGCAAAATGGAAGTATTAAAATCAACTTTACTGGGCTGTGCTGAAGAGTCAATGAGAAAACGTAAAATAAAAGAGCACATAATAGGCGGTCAAGAAATACTGAATATCAGTATTACTTGAATTTTCCTAAAATACTAATTGAATATGTCTTTCATGTGGACATTACTTGAATCTTCCTAAGAATGTGTTAGATACATAAACTCTTATTTTCTCATGTCTTTTTCTGAGCCTTTACCACACTTACTAAAACGTTTAAGGGGAAAGCACTGAACTGAGAGTCTAAAGATTTGGGTTCTTGTTTCAGCTCTGCCTCTGGCTACCAGTGTGACCTCCAACAAAGCATTTTGCCTCATTGTACCTCAGTTTTATAATCTATAAAGTGTGTTTGCAGTAGAAGGCTTCCAAAGTTTCTCCCAGCACCAACATTCTATTTGCATCAGAGCTGTTTCTTTATTATCTGCAACAAAAGGAGAACAGTCAAAGCACAGATTAAATGTCATTTTAGCCCAGTAGGTGATTGGCCAGAACTGCTCTCCAGCGGCCTGACTTCCTGGTTGTTTTCTCACATTCCTTTGGAGGGGCTAATGAACATTAAAACCAAATGGCTGGCAGAGGAAGAGGGAAAAAGATGATACTGGAGCAAGGACTCTGGATTCCCCACAAGCTAGAAATATCTCCCAAATGAATAAAAATTGATTATAAGTTTACAGTACTGTACTTTGACAATATTGTATAGCTTGTTAATGAATCATGCTAGCATTCGACTAGTGAGTGACCCATCATTAAATTGTGTCTCTCTGTTTCTTCCTGCCTTAGAAATAGCAATAATGTGGATTTTTAAAGTGAAAGATTAGTCTTTAAAAAGTGAATCAATAATTAGCTGTGATGGCATAATTAGCTGCCTGGGTGAGTTCTCTGAAATGAACTTTTTTGGGGTCAGCTATCTACCAGTTAAGCAGTTACACAGAATCCTTTCTATTTCATGCCTGGAAGTATGAAACAGAAAAGTCATGGGATGCTGAAATTGCTGAACACACACGAAGCGGTGCCACAGTGCCCCCACTCTGTGCCAAAGCACATTTCTGAGCGTTATGTAATTTCTCCCTGGCTTTGAGATCCCACAGTCCTGTCTGAGGTTGGTGCTGTGTAATCTGCTGAGACAGTATTCCATCAGGCATTTCCTTGGTGGGTGATATCTCGTCCGTCTTAGGGACCTGTGAATGGGATCGGGAAAGAGGCTTCCATCATTTCAGCCACATGCAGCATCTTGCCATCTTCCAAAATTCATGCTGAGGATTGCTAAAAAGGATAGCATTTAATTGGCTGAAGCATAAATCACGACTTGCAAGAGTGCATTCATTCATTTGGAAACTATTTGTGATCATCCACTGGGCTAATAGTGCTGTGGAATTTGAAAAAAATATATTTTATATGGTTTCAAGAACAAAGTGTATGGTAGAGGTTTTGCCCTCAAGGAATTAACAGTCCTTGGGAGAGCCAAGACATGCATTCGTAAGTTAAACAGCAACACTGTAGGAAAACTAGATACCCCTGCAATGCACTCCTGGTAGAGTTGACAAAAGGTAATGTCATGGAGTGTGGATACTGGTTGGGTGACCTTGTCTAATCCTTTTATGTTCCTGATAAGGAAACTGAAGTGCAGAGAAGTAAAAAATATAGCCCTTAGGAAACAGCCAGGAAAGGATTGAATTGGGGCTTGAATGCAGATCTTCTAATGCCCTCTGACTCTGTTTTCTGCTCTTCTAAGACTGTTTAAGCATGAAATTAGGGATTTCAGAAAGCTGTAGATGCTCAGAGGGGGAAAAGTGGCCCACTTTAAAAATCAAACTTCCAGTATTACTTCAGGAAGTAACAGAGACATGCAATTTGATTTAATACGATACACATATCTCTCTAGTCCAATGGCAACGTCATGCCATTAACTAGATACACACTATTGTCAAACTGTGGTACTGTAACACCATCATTGACTTTTCACCATTTAGGAGAGAGTTCCAGCCTGAGGAGAATCTAGATCCCTGGTTTCTCAATGTCTTGTTTTTTTTCCCCCTCTTCCTTCCATCTGCTATTTGGCTTTATTCATTAGCACCTTCAAAGGTATGTAAGAAAATGAACCTAGTAAGTTGGCTGTCATTCTGAAGCTCTGGAAGATTGCCCGTCTTCACTGAATTTCCTCATCAGTAAAGGAGACGGTAACAGCATTGACCTCGTAGAATTGTTCTAAGAATCAAATGAGTTCATACGGCTTAGAACAGTGTCCAGAACATTGCAGAGGCACTCTCCACTATATTATCATCTCCACCATCATCCCTATGTGACTCTACCTTGCTTGTCCTTGCCTCTGACACATGCTCCCCACAAGCTATACCGTTGTGGTATGCACACTGTACCAAAATGTTCACCTTTTGTAGAAGGAAAATATTCATATCTTCTCTTCCCCATCTAAGATCTTAGCAAGAGTGCTTAAGTTCAACCTCCTAAGAAACTGACATTTTTGTTGCTGATAATTTCCCTGAACAGATTTTCATACCAGTTTGTGTTGGAGTGAGTTAGGAATCATCAACCATTGCCCTCTCATTTACAGATGTTGTAGAAGTTATGTCCCTCTGTGGTGGATGTACACCGGGGGTTGTGATCAGCCCAGTAAGATTAGAATTGGGGGATCTTGACTTTAATCCCAAACCACCTCTTTTATTTCTGCATTCAGGGAGGGGAAGAGGAAATACAGGACATGCTTTATAGAGATAGTTGATGTTGGCTTCCTGAAAGAACCACCCTAATGACCTGTTGAAAGCCCAAAGCTGCAGTTATTATTGTGATAAGGGAGAACACTACCTTGAAAGAGGAGAAAGGGAAAAGCTGTGATATTTATGGTGTTTGGGGGTTTGGGTTAAGATAGTTCTTTGAATGCAAGGACTTAGTCGGATTGTGTAAGGATCAAGATATAATTGTTTAGAATTAGTGAACACAACTATCAATGAGAATGTTGGAGGATAAACAGTCATTTTATGCTATCTATGGAAAAGTTGATCAATTTGATGTTTATTAAATGGGGTTTTCAGGAAGTTATTTGCAACCTTTATCTTCCTGGCCAAGAATTTCCTGGAATAGTAAAATCAAGTTGATGAAGATTAATGGAACAATAAAGTCATATGGACAAAAAGCTGTGGTGTAGATAATTTTGGTCTCAGTGATAATTACACATTTCTTAGGCACCAACAGTGTGCCAGATCATTTATATACTTTTTTGCTGAAAGTTCAGTATGGGCAAGGATGATTTTGTAGATTATTCTGTTGCTAGTTCCCACACATTGTGTCTGGCACATGGTAAACACTCTCTAAATAATTGTAAAATGTTTCAATTTTGTTATAGCATTATGGTTTATAACACCACACAGTTGATATCATTCCATGACCCCGAAATTTTACCTCTGGGTATATAAACCAAAGAAATTCTCATACACTTCTGTAAGGGAACATGTAAAGAGTCTTCATCACAGCACTGTTGGTGGTAGCTGGGAATTGGAGACAATTTGGGTGCACATCTTTATTAGTCAGTGTTCTCCAGAGAAACAGAACCAATTAGACATATATCAATATATATATAAGGAATTAAGAAATTGACTCATGGGATTCTGGAGGCTGACCAGTCTCAGATCTGCAGAGTGGGCTGGCAGGCTGGAGATCAGGGAAGAGCTGACGCTGCAATTCAAGGTAGAAGAGGTCAGCCTCAGGGGCACAGGGCTAGGGGAAAATGACCAAACAGCCCAGAAAGGACCAAGGACAAAAGACCAGCATAAATAGGATGCAGCGGTTAGAAGTAATGAAGTAGATATGCTGATAATGACATGGATGAATCTGAAAGTACAATGCTGGGTAAAAATGATAAGAAACAGAAAGAGATCTAAAACTCAATTCCAGCTACAAAAATTAAAAATACATACACACAAAATGACAATGCACATTTGCAAGAATGTTTGGGAACAAAAGCATACACATGAAGTCTGTGGGGTGTCTACGTATGGTAGGGGAGAGGAATGTGGATTAAAGGGAATAAACAGAAAAATAAATAAAAGAGGGATTTTTCCTGGACCAGTGTTGATAATGAACCATGAATGAGGAAAGGGATTAATTAACTCAACCCTTTGCGTCAAAGATCCAACTTTTTTACAAAAAGAAAAAATCTCGTTGGTATTAGTTTCTCTGATATAAGAATGAGGCAGCTAAGGCCTGAGGATTTTGATGAAACAGCCCGAGGTTGTGAAGGTGGTGGGAGATCCCTCCAGGAAACGAGAGGCCAGGAACATCCTTGATGCAGACCCTTCTCTTAAGTTACACTGCCATGACCCTACCTTCGTGAGACATTTAATCCATGTAATACAGTGATTGACCTGTGTGAACTCCTATCGCTGCTGTTCCTTTTTTGGGCTCCTGCCTGGCAACCAGCGAAGAATACCAATACTTCTCCAAATACTAAGGTCCCACTTTCAGAGTTTGAGAACTTACTTTAGAAAAGTACCACCACTGGCGTCATACCTATCATTAACCAAATCTTCTGTAAATGGCATCATTTTCGTGGCAAGGTAATTGTCAGGTTGGGCCTGGGCAGACACAGACCACAGCTGTTATCTACAAGGTCGCTTTCAATCTCTTGCCCTTTTCCATCTGTCAACAGGTGTCTCACTTGGTTTATGTTAAGCTTAGAAAATGGGGTTTGGGTTTAGCCAGAAGGCATAGATGGCCTCAGCCACCTGGCTCTGGGAGGGAAGGACGTGGGGATGGTCTTAGCCACCCTGGGGCTCTGTGTAAGGGGGCCAACCAGCACTTGCCCCTCAAAGGATGCTTGTTGCAGGGGCCAGAGTGCTATCTGCCCACAAACAAAATCCTCTCCACTGGAGAGCTCCCCAGGCTGGGTTTTCAGGAAAGGGCAATCATGGGCATGGCCCCAGGAAGCTGCAGTGGTCACATTAGCAGATTGTGAGAGGAGGACAGACAGGCTTTGGATTCTGGGAGTTATTAGAAGAAAAAATACACACTTGTCTGGATCACTCATGTTGCCAGATCAGAGAAACCTGCATCACTTCGGTGTAATTAATAACAATAACAGTGGAGACAGTAATTATAAAATCAACCACCATCATTTATTTTTTCATCTACTCTATAGGAGGCATGGTGCTCAGGGCTGACATCTATGGTCACATTTCATTCTCGTGACAATCGTTTTTTACTGACAGGGAGACTGAAGTCAAACAGGTTAAGTAGCCTCCTGAGCCCAGAATGGAGCCAGAAGAGGATTCAGTTCCCACAGGCTCCTCTGTCTCTGCTCCTTCCTCACAGAGGTTCAGCTCCAACCTCAGTAGTCTAGTCTGTCCTGGGATAGGATGGGGTGGGCTAGGGCTGGAAGCCCAGAGAAGGTTAAAGCTTCCCACGTGGGGCTAAGTGAGACCTCCCAGAGGCTAGGATTGATGCTTGCCTTCAAGGCAGGGTTTGATTCTTGGGGTTGTTTTTCCTCTCCCCACCCAGAGAGTGTTCCTTTTTACCTTCTGAAAGGACCACTCTGATAAGAAGGGAGTTCATCCAATGGCACAATCAGGATATAGAACCTGCCAGACTGGGCTGATGCATGGCTGCCTCATGGTGTCTTGAGAGTCTGGGGTCCTGGGATCCTCTGGCTGGGCTGGAAGGCTCAGCCTGGTCCCAGCCACTGGGAAGATGGGTGGAAGGCAGGGGAGGGTGGGCCTGGCCCAGGGCTTCCGGTTTGCTCTGAGCAAGCAAAGGTCCCTGGCACCAAAGTGAGGGCTCCTGGGCTGTTCCTGGGCTGTCAAAGTGAGCTCATGTTCATTTCCCTTCCTCTGGTCCTCTTCATGGATCACGCGACTGAAGTCACATGCTCCCTTCCTTGGCAACCAGTGCCTGAAAGGGGATAAAAGCCCACTTTGCCAAATTCGTTTTCAGGACTTTGTTCTCGCTGCCTCCTTTTTGTTTTTCTCATTTTAATGATGTTTTGTCTAGTAACAAATAATACTAAAAATAAAGAATTAAATAATTAATAATAATGGTAATAAAATAATTGGTGACAGGCACTGTTCTAATTGTTTTACACTGACGACCTCATTTGATCCTCTTCATAACTTTGTAAATTATTCTGCCCAATTGGCAGATGAAGAAACTGAATGAAGCTTGGAAAGGTTAGGAAACTAGTTCAAGGTCACACAGCTAGAATACTGTGGAGCAAGGAACAGAACCCTATTCTGTTTTCCTTCAATGCCCAGGATACTTTCTGCTTGACCACATTGACTATAAAACGGGGCTGGTTATAATAGTAGCCCTGCTTGCTTTGCAAGCCTGCGGTGAGGATCAAATGAGACAGTAATTGGGAAAGCACTTTGAAAATTGCAAAGCACTGTATAAATATATGGTATTATTCTAATATATCACTGGCCTACAAAAACACTGCTCCAACATTTCATTTAGGAGACGACACATCAGACCATTATTCAATAAGATAACACCACATGTGATCCTTTTATCATTCTAAGAATGTTTACGAAGTCTACAAAACCAAAGCCATTAAGAAGGTTTTGTTGTCTGGGTAGACTCAGTAAACTTGGAGCTAGCTCAAGACATCTTTAAATAGCCAGGAAGTTAGACTGAAGAGACTGCATTAAGTGTCAGAGAATTGAATGTCCTTTCAGACTCTGGGAGTTTTAAGATATATGCTATTGATAAATTAGAGTATTCCTAGGAGCTGCTTTCAAGGAGTTAGATGAGAATTCCTTTGGGACTAAAGGGAGCTATGATAATTATACAAAATAATAGCAAAAGTAGTTACAACAAGTGGAGTAGTGGGACATCCAACCAGACTCCCTAGTTAACTTGATATATAACCTGGGCAAATTAATCTGTGCCTTAGTGTTCTTACTGGTAAAATGGGAATAAAAGTAGTACCTACCTTTTAACATTATTGTGATGATTAAATAAGTAATTGAAACAGTGCCTGGCACATAGTAGGCACTCAGTAAATGTTGCCTCATGCTATTATTGTGATTTATTAAGCTCACAAAATATTTATGAACAACACAAGAAGAGAATGTTAAAGATACTGAATTCAGCTGACTAATGATTAAGAGCCTCCAGTGTGCCAGGCATTATGCTCTATACTTTATATACATTACCTCTTTGATTGTTATAACAACCACAGAAAGAAATTTTACCACCCTCCCCCATCTTACAGATATGGAAACTGAGGTCCAGGGGATACTGTGTGATAGTCTGAATTGCTCTCTAAAATTTCTTTATTCTTTACTACTTCCCAGACTACCAAAGCCTGGTAGCTGGTAGCAAGTCCTCTGCTTGATATTGATGATGTTGGTTGATACTGAGATTGGGGAGAAAGACTGGCCAGTGTCCTAACCTCTCTGCCCACACTGCTGAGAAATGGGCAACAAGGAGAAGGAAGACCCTTCTACAAGTGATGGCTAAGAAAATTGAAGTTGGCCTTTCCACACCTTTTCAGGGTTCTGGAGCTATGATTACATTCCCCAGTTAGAACTGTTCTTGAAGCTTCTTTGAACCAGATTTTAAGGTTTTAGAAATATTCAGTAAGGCAGGCATATGGGGCTGGTACCTTGTAGTCCCTCAGGATTTCCAACTGGGTTGATTTAGGATATTATCACATCAGACCACAGCTTTAAAACTTCCTTTAGCTCCCCATTGTTGAAAGAGCAAATGTCCTGATTCTTTAATAAAAATGGTAGAGTGGAGTAAGTTAGGCCTTCAAGGTCCAACAGACCCAAGTCTGAATCCTGCCTCTAGCTAGAGACATCAACTAGCTGCATGATTTTGAACTGAGATTAATTTCTCAGAGCCACAGTTTCCTCATTTACTACGTAATGCTTCCTTGCCAGGTTATTGTAAAGATCAAATAAGAAACAAAGGGATACAAAGTACCCCACCCCGTGTGGCTCACTGTAGGTGATTACTAAATAATAGTTCCCGCTCGCTCTTTTAGCAAGGGACACATAAGCCTTTCTAAACAGACCTCAGTCTATGTATTAATATACTCTCTCTCTGTGTGCCCTATAGTTCATGAAGACGAAGTTGAAACATGTCATTTTCAAATTTGTCACATAAATGAGATCATTTATGTGGAATTGCCTAGCTTAATGCCTGGGCAAGGTGGGTTCTAAATAAGGTGGAATGAATGAGGGTGGCCGAATAGGAGGAAATAGGGGTATTGGGAATGTTTTCTTTCAAGGGGTCCCCAGACTGAACCTCAAACTCAGGGAAGTCTCTAAGGGGGATAGGGGAATGGGGGGAAGGGAAATGGTCAATGAAAGACAGAGCTGTGGGACCTGTATACTGCTGCCCACTCCCCCGCCCACCATAGTATTTGCCCCCCTCTCTCTCCGGGAAGCCAGACCACAGCCCATCACATTTAAAGTCTGCTATTTGTCCATCCTTGCAAGGGTGCTGCATGGCATAGGATTAAATTCAGTGCATAGTGATTGCTTTGTGCAGAGAATTGTCCCCGGCTAATTCTGCATTCGTTACTAGTCCTGTAAATGTCATTAGGGTGTTCAAGTTAGCTGCTCCTGTTGACTTCATGTTGACTTTCTTTGCATCAAACGTAAGCTCCGGAAAGAGTTTCTGTGCAGAGGGCCATTTAAGGCCATGCAGTTGGTTTGGGATTGCCTGGGAATACAGCCTCTCCTGGAATTGCATTTAGGATCCTAACTTAAAGTGTGTTTTCATGCTGTTGTTTCTCTTGGTCCATTTCCATGTGTCGGGTAGCTGGAAATGGACAGATACACGATATGAAGTCTCTTTGGTTTCTATAGGAGCACATTTTATATCTGGCATTGTCAGCTCATTAGCTGTTCTACCTAAGTGAATTTTCCAGCTAATCAAAGCATTCCCCATTGAATGCCAAATGCTTTGCTGTTTAATGGAAATCTTCCTTAATGGATTGCCCATACACCTCTGTCTTCGTAAAAAGGGATACCTTTTCACAATAATGCACGGTCACCATTGTGAGCTATTGGACGGTGCTGCCGTATAGTACAGACCCAGGGTCTGTTGGAGTTTAGACTGATTGCCCAAAGCTGTCCTTGGGTCCCCTCTCTTTCTCCTCAGAGTGCTTTCTAGCTTATCTGCCTCCATCTCCTTTCCTGCTGTCCATTCGTTGTGTCCAGTCAACTCTGGACTGGGAAATCTGATAACTAAGCTTGTGAAAAGTGTGTATAAACAGCTTCTGAGGGAAGACCTTTAGAGCTTTCTAAGGAGGAAGAGCTTCAGTGCGTAAATCTAGGTTGGCTCTCGAAAACAGAAAGAGTCCTTACTTGGACCATATTTTGTCAGATGTTTGTTTACCCGATCTGCCAAACTTGAATCACAGGGACCCAATCCAAATGTTGCCTGAGACTTCCACGTTACTACCAGCTAAAGTAGTTCCTTTAAGTGGGATTTATAAGAACTTCAAAAAGATTCACTCAGTCATTTCTTGTTTACTGCTAGGCACTGAGTTAAGCATTGGCTATCTAGAAAAACATAGTCCTTGCCTTTGGGATGCTGAGAGTCTAGATGGGGAAAAAGCATAGCAATAGATAAGCTTGGAGAACAGTGTAAAGGAGTGTATGACTAGGTCCTGTATAGCTTAGAGGAGGGAATGGCTTGGAAGGATGAAAGGCAAGAGACACTTTGCTCCCTCTCTACCTCCCTCCTTTATTTATGTCTTTCTTTATCTCCCTCACTCTTACATTCAATAAACATTTACTTAGCACCAACTCTATTCCTTGCACTGAGATTACAGTAGTAAATAAGAAAGATATGATCCCTGTCCTAATTTGAATATCAAAGAATGAGTTGGGGGAGGGCAGAGAGATGGAAATGAGCATCTCAGTAAAGAGAATCAGGGCATGAAAGGGTGAAGTGTCTTTGGAATGGTGAGCTGTAGTTTAGCATGGCTGGAATAATGGGAGACCAGATTATAAAGGACTTTGCATGCTCTGCTGAGGGCTTTAGACTTCATCTCATGTGAAATAGATGCCCAGTGATGGTTCTAACCAGGGGGTTCTTAGAAAAGTATGGCCATATGGTGTGTGGATTATGGCATGGAAGATGGACAGTAGCAGAGGAGAACCAAACCCATACCATCTAATAAATTATATATAATTTTGAACTTCACCTTTAGGCCTTAAATTCTGGGTTTTCTGCCTCAGTTACCTAGAATCCATCAATGACTTTCCTGTTGTTCCTGTCTTGGCTCTTTTTACCCCTTGAATGCTGTTACACAGACCCAAGTAATCAGAACCTGTCAGAGGTCCGAGAGCCTGCCTGCCTCTGGAAATGGGCTAATAGATGAGTCCACCATGGGTTTGCTGTGGAATGATTTCAGCGGAATTTATTATATAAATAAATGTTATTCTGGTTTTTAACCTACATCATGAGGACTAAATGAGACAATGAGTGTGAAATTCTCATGTCTGACCCATAAACAGTAACTAAACAGCAGTTGTTTTTAACCATGCTTATTTCACTTTGTCACGCTGGCTGCCAATTTAACACACTTTCAGCTTTTCCCCACTATTCTATTAGCTCTTCAACCGTGGGGACTGGGACTGTTAATCTTTGTGTCATACTGACTTTTCATTTATACTTAACCTGTCATACCCTGATTCAGTAATGCAGAGACATACGCCTGCTTTCAGAGAGCAGCCGAAATTCAGTTTTAACTTATCACGGCATTTAAACTGGAAGAAAACCTGAGGGTAGTATTCCTGGAGGTTTTAATGAGAACAGCATTCTCTTTGCATTATCAATGTTCCTCAGTCCCCACTTGGCTGGAGCCACTACCTCTGGCTTCAGTTAGCTCTTTACATTCCTCTATTTTTATATAAATTGTGCTATATTAGCATATATTTCACACTGTGACCTAGTGTTTCCCAGATCCTTTAAGCCAGGCTATTTGTACAGTACTCAACGGCAACGGAAGTAAAATCGAAAACTGAGTGCACACTATAGCCCTGCTACATCGCCCACTCTGTCATGCTGAAATGGATCCCTTGTTCTAGGAAGATTTGCAGTGAAATACAGTCTATTTACATTAAGGAGACCCTTGTATATTTAAGGCGTAATTGTTTCAGGGCCTTCATTAATTCTTGAACTGCAAGACCTAGGTTTTCTTTTCTTGTATCTTTTCTATAACAATGGGAGTCAGGGGTTTCCAAAAAAAATAACAAACTGGTCCTCATTAAAATGGAGCTGGAAATGGTTTGCTGGTAATACGCTTTACGAAAATGAGAGAATCTGATTGTAAACCAACTCTAGGACCCAGCTGTCTCAGGGTCCAGGCTGGGAAGCTCCAGGATAAAAAGTAGTCTGTCTTTTGGGGAAAAAATAAAACAGTTTTTTACTTCTGTCATTGATGAAGTGCTTATCTTGTCAGAGAATTTTAGAGTTGGAAGGAATCTCAGAGTTCTCTTAACCCAGCCCCTTCCTGTAATAATAATCCCTTCCTCAGCATCTCTGACATATGGACATCTTGTCTCCACTAGAACACTTCTAGCCATGAACATCTCACTCTTTTTAAAAAATATTGTGGTTAAATATACATAACACAAAATTAGCCATTTTAACCCTCCTTAGGTGTACAGTTCAGTGGCGTTAAATGCACTTGTTTGGTGACCATCACCACCCTCCATCTGCAGAACTTTTTCATCTTTCCAAACTCTGTACCCATTAAACAAGAATGCTCCATTCCTTCCACCCCTCAGCCTCTGGCAACCACCATTCTACTTTCTGTCTCCATGAATTTGACTGCTCTAGGTACTTCATGTAATTGGAATCATATAGTATTTGTCCTTTGTGTCTGGTTTGTTTTACTTAGCATAATGACTTCAGAGTTCACCCATGTTGTAGTATGTGTCAGAATTTCCTTCCTTTTTAAGGTTTAATAATATTCCATTGTATATATGTACCACATTTTATTTATCCATTCATCTGAAGATGGGCACTTGGGTTGCATCCACCTTTTAGCTATTGTGAATAATGCTGCTATGAACATGTGTGTACAAATACATGTTTCAGTTCTTTTCTTTTTTCTTTTTTTTATTGTGGTAAAATACACATAACATAAAATTAATCATTAAGTGTACAATTCAGTGACATTAAGTACATTCATAATGTTGTGCAACCATTACCACAATCTATTTCCAGAATATATGTTTAAGTTCTTGCTTTCAATTCTTTTGGGTGTATACCCAGAAATAGAATTTCTGGGTCATATGGTAATTTTATGTTCAATTTTTTGAGGAACTGCCATACCATTTTCCACAACAACTGGACCATTTTACATTCCCACTAACAATGCACAAGCGTTCCAATTTCTCTACATTCTCACCAACACTTGTTATTTTCTGATTTTTTAACTCCTTTTTAAACAATATAATATAATTGTAATAGCTTGGACTCTGGCTTTGAAACCTGCCTCAGCCACATACTTGTGTGAGTTTGGACAAATTATTTAATCTCTCTTATTTATTTTTTTATTCAGTCTATTTTTTTGTGAAATATGAATAGTAATGGAGATGTTGATGATAATAATAACCTTATAAAATTATGAGGAGAAAATGAGACAATTCATTTAAAACTTTTTTCAGTGTCTGAAAATAGTAGACTATCAGTGAGTGTTTGCTTTTGGGTTTTTGGTGGCAGTTGATTAGTTCATTCTATTTTGCGGCCACTCTGATTGTTAGATTATCTTCTTGATTTTCAGTTAAAACCTGCTTTGGTGTAACTTCTGTAACTTTTATAATGGTTGCCTTCAATCCATTGGTCCTGATTCTGCTCTTTATAGCCTCACAGAATAAATCATATCTTCCTTTATGTATCACTTCTCTGATATTTGAAAACAGCCATCAGTCGTTCACTAGTCTGCTTTGGCCAAGCATTCTGGGTTTCTCCTACTGTTTCTTAAGTGATGTGGTTTCTACATCTCTCATCGTGTGTCTCAACCAATTCTGGACCACAGTTTATCTGGTAGACTAGAGTGACTAGAAATTTCATCACCCCCCATTCTTTTGAGTATATTCCATAACAGTGATGTCCATATGGAAGAATGGATCTGTGGATATTGGCGAATCAGTTCAATAGATTAAGCTACCCCTCATTCCTTCCCAGCGTTTCTTCTTCATTGCTCAGAATGCCTGAGGTCTGTAGCACTTGCTTTTATTCAGTTTAGGATCAGTCTTGCATCGTTTCACATATTCCCCATTTGTTTTTCCTCTCCTGGCTGTCAGCTCCTTAAGAGGGAGCAGGTAGTCCCTGCTTCCATATACCTTCTTCATGGTCACACCGGCACCCAGAAAGTACTCGGGCTGTACTTTTGAAATAAAATTTAGTTATACTCTTAGATATGGAGCTGTGTCTTCTGACACAGTCACAGGATCCATTGAGGGCATTGACTGAAGTATAGGCCTTTTCCGTTATTAAGCTGAAAACCCAAAGGCTTGCTCAGGAAGAGAAGTCTGGGGTGGGAGGATATTTTGGCTGAAACTCCAAGAAGCACTTTGAACTTGGGTCTTCAAACATGAAAGTCTAGGGAGGGCTTGCTTACCCCACCCCACCGTGTTCTGTAATGCACTAGACTCTCCAATGCCAAGCTAAATTGCCAGTTTCCAAATTTGCCCTTGGGAGGATGAATGGAGTGCCTTGGAAATACTGGTGCTGTTTTTGAAAGTTCCCAAGTAGTCGGATATATCCTGCATATTTCTGATTTACAGGCCTAACTCATCTAAATATCTTTTCATATGAGCTCTTTGCCATACAAGAAGACTTTTCAGTTTTATTTCGAAACTTTGTACACTTACAGACAAAATTCTAAACCCCTTTTCAAGAGAAGGGAAATTGTATTTTTACAGAGGATAAAACAGTTGAATGGCATTCTCTCTCAGAAACTCAGCTGTGTGTTTGAAAACCTAATTCCTCATGTATCATCCTCCCAAGCACATGTCATATGTTTATATTTTAAAAAGGTAAAAGCCAGAGTCTCTTCCTTTCTATAAAAACAAAAACAGTGAAGGGGAAGGGAGAACGACTCACTTTCTTGGCATTTTAATAGAGTACCCAGAATATTCCCAACATAAGGCACTATTCTAGTTGAAAGGCATGTAAAAACTATGTGTAAACTAAAAACCCTGGCTTTAGTATAGGACTAGTAGATTCACTTACAATGGACATACATGAGCTTTATGGCATAGGTTTTATAAATTCTACTTTAACCACTCAGAACATTAAAAAAATATTTATCTATAGTTATGGCCATTTTTCAAATATTTGGGGTTGCCAGATTGCTGACATGCAGCTAAATAAGGTCTTACTTTGCAAAGTCAAATCCATGTGGTCACTTCTTAGTTAGCCTGTTTGCCATATATGCACTTGGAATGATGTCATCCATGCCTGGTGATGAGCACCCCAGCACAGGCATTCCACACCTGGCAGTGTATACGCCAGTCACCAGTGAACAGCAGGGAGAAACGGCTCTTCTTCACCCTTTTGGTCACCATTTTTTCCCACGTCTAATTTGGGCTGTGTATCCAGTGCAGCAGATTTCACTTACGTTGCTTTGTTTGTGATTTAGTTGCTATATCCATTGAAATCTGCTACCTGAAGAAGTTGGCAGACATCACGAATTAATGCTTTTGAGTTTCTTTAAGGTAAAGAAAGGAAGGCTTAGAAGTGTCTTTACGCATAAAAGGAACACCCTATTGGTAGCTGTTAACATCTAAGCATATTAGGGAAGTCAGTCCACCATCATCAACACGGTTGTCATGAAATGTGATGACCCTTCTCTCCTCTGGATCCCTTTTCTCTCTTGACTAACTCTACCTCTCACAGTTCCCATTCCAGTGTGGAGAACATGGTATGACAATAGGAAAGGAGAATGTAAAAGATGATGGCCGCTCAGTGTGATCCAATTTCCCTGACCTTGTATTCTAACATTGTAACTTTTATATATATTACATATATCCACAAATATAAAAACACAAGCATTTTTTTCTTTGTATACAAATGATATTTTTCTATATACACAATCAGTACCTTGCTTTTTTAATATAACTTAAGGATATATTTTGGTGATTTCTTTCCAAATCAGTACATACAGAGCTTCTTTATTCTTTTCAACAGGTGCATTATGTTCCATTGCAAATTTTGGATAGGCCATAATTTATTTTACCAGTAACCCTGTAGCTGGACAAGTAGGTTGTTTCCAATCTTTTTCTGTTGTAAACAATACTACATTGAGAATCTTGTGTAAGTAACATTTCATACATGTTTGAGGACATCTGTAAGATAAATTCCTAAAAGTGGAATTGCTATTGACAGGGTATTTGTATTTAAACTTTTCATAGATGTTGCCAAGTTGTACCAATTTACGCTCCTACCTCTCAATATAAGGGTCCCTGTTTCTTCATATTCCTCTCAATATAGAGAGATATCAAGCTCTTTTTAAATTCCTAATCTGATTGGAGGGAAATGACATCACACTGACATTTTAATTTGCATTTTTTTATATTATCAGTGAGCTTAGTATGGTTTCATGTGTTTAAGAACCACGTTTCCTTATTTATAAATTGTCTATTTATTCCCTTTGCCCACTTATCTATTGCATTCTTGTTTTTCTTCCTTGCTTATTTGTAGGAGGTTTTGCTTACTATATTATGGCAGTTAGCCTTTGCCTTTTGAGTTGCAATAATTTTTTCTTCCCAGTTTCTGCTTTTTTTCCTTGTAGAATTTTTAATGCAATCAAATGTATCATCTTTCTTTTTATGGCTTTTAGATTTTGTGTCAAACTTTGAAAAGCCTTTTTTTACTCCAAGATTGCTAAATAAAATAATCCTGTGTGCTGAAGCTACACTTGCTTGATGGGGACCTTGAGGCAGCAGGTGAGGAAAAACAAGGGCAGCAGGAAGGGCTTATGGGGAAGGCCTACAGAAGAGGGAGGCCTTCTGGTGGCTGATGTCACAGCCATGGAACCTCAACTGTGACCTCAAGGGGGAGGCAGTGAAACAGGACCCGTCAGCTTACTTCCTTCTCCCAAGCTGTTCCACCAGCTGCAACAAATTCTCCCAAATACCTTGGTCATCCCTGACTGAAAATGGATGCCCACATTCCATACAGGGGAAGTATACACCTTTTCTGAGCAAAGCAGCTGTTAAGAACATTCTCTTATCAGCCGGAGATCAAGGAGCCCATCGTAGTAGGTGACACACATGAGCGAACAGGCCACCCCATCCATCATGTGCACAGTAGCACTGGTCGTTCCTGTTCATTGCCGGTGATTAGAAAAGCCTCCTGAAATGCTGCTGCTTGTCGGCTCTGGGAGAAGGAAGAACCCTCCCTTTTCACCTAAGAGAGGCTCTTTGGCAAATCCAAAGCATGCTCTTGCATTGTTGTGAAAAGTTCCCATGCCTGCAGCCACAAATACCCAGGCTGTTTAAAGGCTGCAGGTAGAACTACATTTCAGATGCAGATGTCGACACCTGGGAACCAACTCAAACAGTTTCCATCAGATTTGAAAACCGAAACAGACATGGCAGATCGATGGTGGAAGAGAATAGTCACAAAATTAACTACGTGCAAAATTACTTTTCTTTCTGATAAGAGGATGAAGAAAAAGTATATTGCAAGAGGGAATGACCAAATCACCAACTTTGAATAGCAATCGCTATAAGTTGAGTCTGTGTTTATGGATGCGTGAATATCATTCCTTCCAGATCATTGTGTAAAAGGATCCTGTACTTTTGCATCTCTTTAATCTGATCAAATGAGCTGCGCACACGGGACCCTGTCTGACAGAGGTAGCTCACTCCGGTGGGCGGTTCTCCGTCCTGCTTCACAGCAAGGAAAGGAAGCTCCTCCCCCATTTGTCTCTTGCCTTTAGTTTCTCAAACTTATTTCTGAATGCCCAAGAATATTTCAGATTTGGTCAGTTTATTTAGTGGAAAGACCGTGGGCTTTGGAAACGGAAAGACTGGATTCAAATCCTGGCTTTTTCACTCTATGGCATTAGGCTACTTCCTAACCTCATTGAGCCTTAGTGTTCTCATCTGTAAATGGGTATCTGTTACCCACAAATAATGCACATAACACACCACCCCAAAATTTAGTGACCAGAAACAATAAACATTTATTTACCTCATGAATCAGTGTGTTGTCTGGGTGGTTCTTTGGTCTGGACCAGGCCAAGCTGGTCTCAGCACATTCTGTTAGCCAAAGCAAGTCACAAAGGCCAGACCAGATTCAAGTTGGGAAGTAGACTGCATCTCTTCATGGGAAAAGCTGCAAAAAGTTGTGGGTACAGGGAGGAATGAATTGTGGCATTTTGCAATCTACCCCACTACCTTATACAAATAAATGTGGTAAAATATGGAGAGTGCAGCTATTATATCACCTATACATTCAAAAACATTTGTTGAGTGCCTACTATGTGTACAATTCAACAGCTGCTGCTGTGTGTAATGTAGAGATAAGTCAGACCTCATCTCCAGCCTTGAGAAGTGTGCAATTTTAGTCAAGGACACTGAAGCAATTGTAGGTCACCTTACAGTTGTAAAGTGTTGTAAGAGAGGAATTGATAAAACACTATGGGATCTCAGAAGAGGGAGAGATTAAACTAAGAGGCTCTGGGAAGGGATTCTGGCCCCAGCTTATGCTCTGCTTAATGTTTCCCTCTATTTAATTTTAATTATTGATCTCCCAGGCTATCAATAATGACATGGTGCAGGAAACCCAGTCCAGACGGGCAAAGCATTTTAAACTGGAGCAATTTGAGGCAAATTAAGTATTTGAAAATTTCCAGCCATCTGGATCCTACACGCCTAGGCTAATATGGCTGGAGCAAAACCATCTTACTATCTTGCAGGATAATAGTAATCCTCCTAAATTTACCTCTCTGATTAAGATAATTTCCACTAACCCAGGCATCCCTCAATCTCATTAACTTAAACACTTGGTTTCCAGGGACAGGCAGAAAATACAAATTATACTTTCAATAGATTTTTTTCTGAAAATAGTTTAAAAAAATGTTTACTCCGCACTCTTTGGAACTTTGAAATGATTGAATTAACAGTGTGCTAGAGGGGATTAGAAAAAAAACAAACCTTAATACTGGAAAAGAGATTTCACCAGCAGTGTAACAGAGAGCCTGTGTGGAGCCAGGTTCGGGTGAGGGAAGACGGTGCTTACGTTCTCCTGGCACTTCATGACACGCCAGGGGACTTTAGGCAAGTCCTCTGGCCAGATCTGGGTTTCTTCAATTCCAACCAGGGTATGATTATCTCAGGCCTTGATCCTTCACATGTGGAGTCATGAGCTAGTGTCTGTTCTGTGTACAGGCTTTCTTGAAAGGAAAAGTGCTACCTAAATACAAGGTACTTGTATTGCTGTGAGGTGCTTGGAATCTTAATAGCTTTTTCAACTGCATCCAAAGTGGCCTTCTCTTTGTAAATGCTTTAAGTGGCTGAGACTCAACGCTGAAAAGGGTTTTGTTTCTCCCTCCTTGTAGGGAGTCCTGTCCAGAGTAGGAGGACTACATATTTTTAGAGGGTGCCCAATTTGCCCATTGGGTGGAGAGTTCCACAAACATAAAATTCCCAGCCATTGAGATCCTATGTAATGGAGATACTGGTGGAGACAAAACTGCCCTGCCCTTTACAGGATGATAGTTTTCCTCCTAAGAGTCTAATTGACTAAATTGTTGGTCAACCAATTAAGAGGACCTTCTAGTTAAACATAAATACTTCGCTTTGAAAGATATTCCAGTGGTATCAATTTTGCCCTTGGTTAATGTTCACTGGGCTGTCTCAATATTGAGATTGCTGACCACTTTGGGATTTTATGACAAAAACAAGAGTTAAGTTTTAGTCTGCCAACTCCCTCTCCCCTAGATTCTTAAATTACATTAAACTTCTCAGTTCATTTAAACCTTTTCATGTTGTTTGGGTTTTTTGGCAGGCATATCATTCTATGAGTTTCCCTAAACTAGTGGGTTTTAGAGAACCAGTACTAGGCTAGTTATATAAGACCCACCTCGAGAGATTTGGTAGTTTAGGGATAGGGGCTCCAAGAATCTGTATTTGTCCAACATACTCCCCAGCTGGGTTTGGGAATCACTGCATTAAATACCCCTGAAGTTGTATCTATAGTAAGTAAAAAAGTCTTTACCAATGAGTTATAGCTGCTACTTTGCTGGGCACGGTACTCATCTTCAAATATTTTTGTAGTAATCCTCATTGCAGTCCTGCAAGCTCATTACTATTGTTCCCATTTTATGAATGAGGAACTGAGGTTTAGAGGTATGAAGTAATTTGTCCGAGGTCATAAGCTAGTATGTGACAGACCCAGGATGTGAACATGTCTGATTCTAAAGTCAGTTTGACCCTTTCATCCCTCTGCTATGCTGCTTCTCATCTAGCTTGTTCCAGGATCGTGTAGGAACCAGGTAGGACACAAAGGAAGCACAAGACATGATCCTTTCCCTCAAGAAGTTTACTATGCAAGCAGAGTGAAAGGAAGAACCCTTACTCACTGATGGCCGAAGAATATGTGGACCATAGCATTGAGTGCAAACTGTAAAGTAGAAAATTAGAGTAATTCTAGTCTTTCTGTCTTTTCAGTAGAAAACGGAATATCACTGAGTTAGCAGATTTATTATATTTTCCTATTGAACTGCAGTTGTTTTGCTGTGATTTAAACATAGCTTGAAGTAGGAAACAGAGGTATCCTATTTGAGGTTCGAACACAAGAAAAATTTTATTGATGTCAGTATTACACTATTTCAAGGAGATGAAATTGTGCATCAAATATTCTGTTTGATATATTCCATTTTTTCACTGATCTGGCTAGAGCAGAAGTCATTTAGCTCATGCGTAGTATCGTGTTGAATGGACAGTTATTTTCTCTCATTCCAGAGCCAAGTGTAAATTAGAAAGGTAAAAGGAATTTAGAAACTCTTAGACAGGTTACACTAACCCTCCATTCCTAGCAGATATATATGTTGCTAAGGAGATAAAGGCACAAAAGACCCAGTCCTGGTCGAAGAATCGATTTAGGAAGTATACAGGGCTGGAGCTAAATCACTCAAGCTGGGAGAGACATTCCCTGTTTCTAGTAGAAGACTCATTTTAGTAGCCAAGCTCTGCAGGTAAGGGCAGTTATGTGATTACGGCGAGCGAAGACATACCCACTGTAGAGGTCTCAGTCTTTGTTCACTTTTTGCAGAAATAAATTCTGTTCTATTCAAAGAAAAAAATTAGATTATTTGGGCTCCTCATGTCTGTCTAAGCATGTGGCTTCCATAAACCAAATGAATTTCATCACCAAAATCTTTGGCTAGGACAGGATCTTCCGAGACTGTGCTAAGTCCCTTTACCTCCCCACCTCCCCAGCCTCCACCCCATACACAGCATTTATCATACTGTACTTTAATTCTTTATTTACTTCTCTGTGTCCCTACCACACAGTGAGTTCCATGAAGTAAGGAATGGTCTTTTGTTCACCAGTATATCCCAGCACCTAGCTAGCACTTAGCTAGTCTGGAACAGAGTAAGTACTTAATAAATATTTGTTGAATGAATGAATGGATGGATGGATGGATGGATGGATGGATTAATGAACAAACAAGTGAATATGATCACATTAAAATCCAGGTGAAAGTAAGGAGTTTTTAAAGAAATCCTTTTTGGCCATCTAGTTTTCCAAACTGTATACTAATACACTATGGCTTTAGGAAGCACCCAGCACACCTTAACTTCCTTCCCACTGTATATAGGACTTAACCAAGACTTCATTTGTTTTGCAAGACTCAAGAATAAACTCTCAGCTGTCATGGAACTGCAGCGAGGAAAGCATCTTTTTTGGATCTCGTGTTTCTTTTGAGACTTTGAATTGGTGACTTTGAATTGACCAGGGGCAATTACAGAGTAATAGACCTTTATTGCAAAATGGATTTTAGAATATGAAATGAAAGTGTGCGTGGGCCATACAAAGGGGGAAACTAAATGGCAAACCCCAGAACACAAAGACAAATGACGCAGCAGGATGAGTAAGAAGGAAAAATTGCCAGGAAGCACTTTTGAGGGGAAAATCATATAAGAAAGATCAGTCAAGTGGAAACCAGAAGAAAAGAGGGAAGTTTGTTGATGTCATTGGAAATCTTAAGTGTCTGCAACACCCGAAAGGAAATGAAATAAAACCTCTGTAGGGAGCTAAGACCAATTTCTGGTCTTAGCTAAGCATTTAAGCATTTTTCAGCATTTTTCAGCAGGCTTTCTCCTTTTTTTACTCTGTCTTTGCCAACTTATTCTGAAGCCAGAAATAAACTAGTTGTTTTGTTGCACTAAACATCCTTGGAGTCTAGTGGCACCATGGGTGAATGAGGGAGCGAACTTTGGGTCCATTCATTTGAACTTCTCCTTGGGGAAGATCAAGGTTAGAGTCATCTGGAAATTTCTCTTAGGACTTTGCACTGACCCTAAGAAGATCCTGCCTCCCCAGTAATTAGCTGAGGTGTTTCCTTTTCTCTTTAAGGGGGAAAAAAACCCAAAAAAACCAGAAGTCCCTGGATTTTGAAATTACTATTAGTTTCCCTCTTGGAAAAAGCTGCTCCTGTATAGTTGAGTATGACCATTATTGATTTATGTGCACTTTCCTTAGTGTACTGTAGTATTTCTAATACACAGGCCTCCTCTCAGATTAGAGCAGTCTTTCACACCCTCTGATCCTTTGGGGTTCCCCTCTCCAAACTGGATGTTGTACTCTTCCTCAGTGCTGCCTTGGAACCTTCTGTTTACTTCTGTTGTACCTCTTATCACAGATTTATGTTTAGAGTCAAGGCTTATTTAACATATTTTCTAACTTGTTTGGTTATTGTTGCTTCTTTGCATTATTGCCCCTTCCTTCTAGATCCAGCTTCCTCTTACTGAAATAAAGAATTTATTTAGCACAAAAGGCTATGAGTACGTTTAAAACAGTTTTATTTTTAATACACAGAAAATGGAAACAACCAAATGTCTGAGGTGAATGGTTTCAGTGATAATACATCTATACTATGGAATACTACTCAGCAGTAAAAAAGAACACGCCATTGATACACACAACAAATTGGGTGGATCTCAAGGGCATTGTATGAGTCCAATTATATCACATTCTTGAAACAACAAAATTATAGAGATGGAGAACAGATTAGTGGTTGCCAGGGGTTAGGAACGGTTTGGAGGAGAGGGATGGGTGTGACTCTAAAGGGGTAGTATGAGGGATATCTTTGTGGTGATGACATAGTTCTTCGTCTTGATTGCAGTGATGGTTATGCGAATCTACACCTGTAATGAAATGACAGAGAACTGTACACATACAGTATAACAATGTTGAATTCCAGGTTTTGATACCATAATTACATAAGCTTAATTGGAGAGAAACTGGGTGAAGGGTATGTGCTACCTCTCTGGTCTCTTTACATACCCTTTTGATTTCTTGTGGGGACATTTCCCCCCACCCTCCCCATGTCCTGGGTGGACTCAAGGGTTCTAGCAGCTTCTCTGGCCTTTGGGGGAAGTATTTCCAGCCCCTTCCCACAGATGGGGGAGCTCTCCCAGGCTCTCGTAAAGGCTTTAGGCAAGAACCCAGATCTCCCTCTGGCCACATGTTGGTTTTCCAGTGAGCATTGCTACTGCAGCCCCCAGCCTGGAGGACCTGTATTTACAGGTATCTTCCACATCAGCTTCTACTTACTGTTCTCTTCCTTTCTGACACCTGAGAATGTCCTTTTCTTTCAGTCTCAGCTATGCATTATATTCTTTTCTTGTGGTATTTTATTCAGTACTCTTGGTGTTTGTAGCCTGATTGGGGTGAGATGGGAGGAATGACTTGTGGGAAAGGGAGACCATTTCTGTCCATTTCTATAGTTGCTCTGGGACACTGTTTATAATTGTGTTCCTGTACTCCTCTCCCACTAGACTGTAAGTTCTCAAAAAATGTTAGCGACCAGGTCAAGCTTTTTCATCTCAGTTTTTATGCATAGAAAGTGCTAATATACACATGTATTGAATGAGTGAATGGGTAAATGAGTGAGTGAATCTCCAGAGTTCCATGGAAAAGAGCCCAACTATGGTGGCTTTTAAGTAAGATAGTTTTCAAGAATATTTCTATTCATTTTAAAGAAGATATGTGTCATTATGGTGTTTTGTGTAGCATAATTCCTTTAAATACAAGAACTGTGTATGATCCATAATATTAATTCAAAAGATTTAAAGAAGGAAATAATATTTCCAAAGGAAAAAAGACATTTAAGTGTGTTTCAAGAAGTATTTCCTCTCCTCCCTTTGTGTCTCTCACCATCTTTTGGGGGTTTTAGAATTAGGGAACCAAGCATTGATGGGAGAGGAGTGTGGCCTCTGGTACTTGTTCTCGAACGATGTTTTGCTGAACTTAGGGTTCACTGGGGTCCTCTGGGGCTGAAGGGGGCTTAAGCTGGAGAGCAAGTGGGTACGTCTTTTGGCATTGCCTCCCTCCCACCCCCATTTTGGCACAATAGGAGACACTGGCTCTGCTGTCAGACCTCCTGAGTTTGACCATAATTCCCATCCCCACCCTAACAAGCTGAGTAAGCAAGTGCCTTAATATCTCTGCCTCAGGCTGTCCAATCTTAGAATGGAGTTAATAATGGTACCTACCTTATGGAATTGTTGAGAAGATCTCTGAGTGTTATCCTCTCAGACATTGAGAAAACTTGGACAACTTTTGTGGGTTTTTTTTTTGCAATTCTCTCTCTATAAAAATATGAATAATACCACAAATTTTGGTATATTTTAAATTTCTCTTCAACAAATTAGTGGCTTTGTCACATGAACAGTAATTGTGCTACTTACAAAGTCATTATAGGTTTTATAAAAAGATATCATTTCATAGTGCGGTGTAGGTGGTGTGATTGGGTATTTGAACAGTTTAGGGTTGCAGGACTGTGCCGTCTTCTTTCTTGGTGATTGTACTGAAAACTTATTTTGAAGATTATATCAGACATCCAAATCTGAGGTCACTGAGGATTAGGTCGTCGTAGACACTGAGCTTAGTAATTCTCCACTCCTGATTATCCCACAGGGGGTAAGGGAGGCTCTAACTTCCCTCTCCTCAGTAAATAAACTGAGTCCCCAGAGTGGAGGGGCCCCCTCATTCAGGACCCTAGATGTGGGGTGATTGTGAACCCAGGGCCAGAGCAAAGCCCAGGCTGACTAAGCCCCTGGCGCTGTTGGGGAATGTGGCCTGCCTGCCCTTCTAAGGAGAGCAGGCTCTGACTTTCCCAAACAGGTGCCTTTGGTGAAGGTGACGTACCTGGCTATGGGCTTCTCCTCCACTGAGGTGCTGGGGAGAGGAAGGAACCAAGGCTGAGATCCTTGTGTCTAAAGTAACGCTGCCTACCAGAGAACTTGAAGCCATTGCACCCTCGCCTCCTTCCCACCCTCTTTCCCCAGATGATCACGAGCAGAGACCTTCTTTTACCACAGAAGAAAGTGTGCCCCTTTTGTGTGACTGACGCCAGCTGTTTGGATATTCCCTGTGCGTCTCTCTGAACTCAGCTTCTAAGGAGACATATCATCTTTTATGGGCACAGACAGAGGAAGATTAAGGGCAATGAGAAGGCAGCATGCATTTATTTTTCTTTTAAATTTATTTTATTGAAGCATGCATTTATTTCTAAGCCATCTCTAAGGCCTGGCTCTGTCTTAGGACTGTGATTTTGGCCAAGTCACTTGACTGCTGTGGGCCTCACTTTCTTCATCTGTCAGATGAGGAGACTGTACCAGATGAGAGGCTTAAAATTTTTTTGTTTAAAGCGTCGGTGCATTTTTCCACAACACCTGAATATGTAACACAGAGAAGTGTAGAGTTGTTCTTGTTGAAGGAGGAGCTATAGCCTGGGCCCCTTGTCCTCTGTACCCCCAGATCCTCCAAGGTCCCCTATAAGGACACCTCCAGAAATCCTTAGGCTTGAGTCATGAGCTACCTGAACTTGTAAGAAATTAAAATACTGCATATAACATCACATGACACTTCTTTATATCTAAGGAGAGAAGGATCCACATACGATTGCCACATTAAAACATGCACCCCTTTTTAAAAAGTTATAAATTTGTTAACTCTGGGGGGAAAACACCCCACAGTGGTTATTAAAGTTTGACTCACAAGCAGCAAAAAAACCCACTAACAAACAACATAGTTTGCTAAATAAGTCCTGGGCCTCTAAGGCCCACTCAGATATAACACTGCAGGACTCAGTGCCACTGGTCATGAAGGGCATTGGGACAGCCACTTGTCCCTCACACTTGGCCTTTGCGACCACTGGGCTGGCCACCAGTCTCGTGAGAATGCTGGTTTGTGCCTGTGTAACCTCAGCTTGTTACTGGATCAGAATACAGGATGTGGCATGGCCGGGGGCTTCTTGGAAGAGCTTCTGCATCCTGTGAACATGGGGTTGTTCCCTGCCAACTGCTGAGATAAACCAGTGATCCTCGTGGAGAGCACAGGCTTTTATCAATGAGGAGGATTCAAGACTTATTTTTTACCCCCCCCTCCCTCCAAGTAACACTCCTACTGTTCAGGCTTAAATACCAAAACCTTATGTTTGCAGAATCAGTGCCAAAAAGTCACTCATCAGTGAAACTGCAAAGATAATAGCTCCTATTGATCAACTTGGGAGAAGAATGTCTTGCCCTCCTGCAGAGGTCAGGAAAGATAAGGGCTGGAGTTTTCTCAAACACACTGGATTTGCTTAAATTGGATAAAACCACATAAAAACACTGATGTTCTAAGAGAACTGGTGACCGATTCAGGAAAACCTCACAAAATGAAAAGATTGGCTTGGATTAGTAAGGCATGCAAAATAGTGTCTTTCTAAAAGCACAGCAAATGCGTCATTTCAAACCTAGACAGTGACATAGCCGCTAACTGGAGTACGTCCACATGGCGTATGCCCATCTGCCTTGCTAGACAGAAGGGGAGGCATGAAAGATCTTGAGTATCCACTCTATGCTGGGCACCCTTTTGGTGCAGGACCCTTTTGGTCCATAATGTGATTTAGTCCTTACCACATTCCTGTGAGATGGCTTTTATTGTCCCCATTTTACAGATGAGAAAATAGTGGTCAAAAGATGTTAAGTAACTTGGTCCTGATCACAAAATTAGTAAGTGACAGAAATTAGTATCTTAATGGAGGTGTGTATTTCCATTAAATATTCTACTGTCTCCCAATTGGCACATACAAATTTGCCATTACCACAATAAATTTTACACACAGAGAGGCTGCTAGTCTGGTATTAAATATCTCATCCTTTTGCCACGGTGAAGAAAATAAGAGAGGAGCTGAATCCATTAGTGGAGATCCTGTAGGGTCAAGACTGGCGGTCGCGTCTCTCTAAAGCTGTTGCTGACCCTGGAGTCAAGGGCGCTCAAATTGAGATGTGCTCAATTTTTCTTGCTTAAAATTCAGCCTGCTTTTCGGGAGGTGAGGGGGGAACCTTATTAAACATCATTTTTGTGAGGGACTACATTAAACTACTAACATTAAACTTTTCACATTAAATAATCAGCCTTTCTTTAAAAAAATGTGGCCTCAGAAGACAATATTTTTCAGGGAGATTATTCATATTTTAAAATATTTTATCAATTTTATCTGTTTTTATTATCATTTTATCTGAAAAGCTGAACATGTGGTTATCTCGAGGAATAGATCTGGAGTCTGAGAACAAAATTCCTCAGAATCATCACAATCACTTAATGAGCTTGTGAATTGAAATTATCTTCGCTGTAGCCTAAGAACCCAGTGGTAATTAGTGTCCAGGGACACATGGGGAGCAATTTCAACTGTTAGCAGTGCCAAGAATCTATTCATTTGTCATCAGTCTCAAATTATATTCAATCAGCAATTCAAATTCAGGCTAGAAAAACCAAGTGACATTTAGCTAACTTTCTATAAAATTAACACTGTAAAGTGAAACCTGTGTTTCTGGCAATTTAACCGTGAGCAGCAGTAAGATGAAGCTATGAAAATATTGAATGTAAATGCTGTCAAAATCTGTCTTAATCCCACCACTTCCCCACTCTTTGCTTCCTTGCCTGAACTGCTGCCGTGTCTGCCATGCTTCTATTCCCAAGCTCCCCGAAGTCTGAGTGTTGGAGTGCTTGATGAGCCTTTTTTTTTTTTTTAATTAATTTATTTATTTATTTATTTTTGGCTGTGTTGGGTCTTCGTTTCTGTGCGAGGGCTTCCTCTAGTTGCGGCAAGCGGGGGCCACTCTTCATCGCGGTGCGCGGGCCTCTCACCATCGCGGCCCCTCCCGTTGCGGGGCACAGGCTCCAGACGCGCAGGCTCAGTAGCTGTGGCTCACGGGCCCAGCTGCTCCGCGGCACGTGGGATCCTCCCAGACCAGGGCTCGAACCCGCGTCCCCCGCACTGGCAGGCAGACTCCCAACCACCGCGCCACCAGGGAAGCCCGAGCCTTTTTATAAGGGGAACCACAGCAGTCCAAAATACTGCCAACAAGGGGCCTTTATTCAAAGAGCCAAAGTGGGTGGCAGCAGGATGGGGGTGAGCGTGGAGTTGCAGTTGGAATCACACATGGAGGGCTCCAAAACGTAGACAATTAGCACTTCCTGGTGAAATCACCTGCATGAAATACCCATTCCTAGGACAAGTGGTTGATAACAGAAACGCTGTCTTCCACTGTGGTTTTGTGCTAAGCATTTTTCTTACCTGGGCAGGTTTTCCTTTTTGGCTTCATATTTTGGAATTCTCTTGCTGTAAGATCCCTGCCATACTGCCCATCTGACTTCAGTTCCCCTTAAAAGAATCTATGCTGTTGTTGGCTCAGGATGTAGCAGGTGACTGGGGCTGTTTGGGGTGGGAAGGGTACGTGTAGTTTGTGTACTTTCTTTCCTACCTGCTTTCTTTTCCCCCCTGAACAGGGGAAGAGACAAGCCAAGGAGGCCTGCACAAACCGAACAACCTTTTGTCTCTGCTGTACGTGGCAGGTTGATTGGAGACCCAGTAGACAAGCTAGAAGTGGCCTCTGCAAGTTCTCAGTGGGTAAACATCCCGTCCTTGGCAAAGCTCACTGATGACGGGTTGTGGCTTCTATGGCCATGCGGCAGATGGTCCCCATCAGTAAATAAGGAAATGTAGAGAGTGTGCTTATCTAGGTGAAAAGGTGAAGCCAGAGAGAGGTAAGGTGAGAAACAAGTCAGGTTTCACAGACTTGAGGACTGGGCAGCATGGGCTGCCAGGAGGTATGTGCGTGGTGGGGTCAAGCAGACCTGGATGTGAATCCAGTTCTTCCACTTACTAAAGTTTATCTTGCATTCTGACACAGATACATTTTCAGTGACTACCTAGAGTACTGTGTTGAAAAGGCTGTAAGGCAGACCCCAGGTTTAATAAGCAAAAAGGGCCATAATTGACTAATGATGTCTGAAGGAAGGGGAAGTGACAGCATGGGTGCCACGGATCTAACGACCCAGGCTCTGGGCTCGCTGAGATCCTGCCTAGCACTAAAGTTCTGTAATGCAGTGAGTGTGTATGTGTGCGTGCGTGTGTGTATGTGTGTAACCTAACAATTGGTTAGTGCAATCCTATTAGAATGTGCTAGTAGGATGGTGTCATGGGTTAAATTTTCAAAAACAAAAACATCATTTGTATATTACAGTATATCACTGAAGAGTTTTAAAATTTTAATAGTGTATCGTGTCCCTTAGACTACTGATTGGCACGTTTGCTTTAATTTATAGTGGTTTTGAAAATTATCTTTGAATTTGGGTTACCACGAATGACTCTCCATATTCAAATACTTGGCTTTCATTTGTCTTGACTTAAGGTTTCAATACAGAGAAATCGATGTCTCTATTAATAGAAATGCTATCAATTCACAAACACAAATGAAGCCAGCAGCAGGAACAATGCTGTTCTCATGTTTCATGGGAAGACTATTGACTATATTAATCTAAGACTCGTCTTCTAACAAGAAAAGGAAGAGTTTGTGTTTGATGGTATTTGGTCATTTATGTAGGTTTGGTTTTTCGTCAATGAAATATTTGTATTTTAATTTTCAAGCCTGTGCTTTAAAGAAAAAAAACTTTGAATCTGGTGTCCAGTGTGTTGGTCTGGATAGCCTCTATAATGCAGGCACCTCTGCCTGGCAAGGAGAGCAGCCATTCAAGTTTAATAAGCTATGAGACTGCGTAGTTTGTCTTGGAAGGCAGGGCCTTTGGAAATCTCCTGTAATGCTTCTAACAGCCCGTAAGTTACTATATTTAATATTGCCCTTGTCTTTTTCCCCTCCCTTCTTTGTCTTTTCAGAAACAGAGTTGTCAGTCACTGCTGACTTAGTGCCTACCTCATCATGGAACATTTCAAGTGAGCTCGACAGAGGTACACAGTGGGGACATGGAGGGGTGGAGGTGGAGGAGGGGAGGCATGGAATGCCAGGTTTACTCCTGGCATGGCTCTCTTTGAAATCAACTGCTTTTTAGATCACTAGAAGGAGGCGGGGGCCAAAATAAATTCCCTGCTTACTGTGATCATTTAACATTTAATTACTTGGAATTCTATTATTTCTGGAAAGGTTTGTTGTTGTTTTTTTTTTTTTCCTCTTTCTCTCTCTCTTTCCTTTCCCTTCTTCCCCTAAAATGTTCCACATGGTAAAAATGCTTCAAGATGTGAAAAAGGGTAGTTTCTGACCTTCCTGACACTGCATCTAGTGGATCTTATTTAGAGGATTTGATTCTGCCTGAGCCAGGACTGATCAGAGCTGTTTGCTGGGTGACCTTTTACAGTGAGTATTTGATGTGCTTGCAGGGTTCAGGGCAGAGTATTTGGAATGTTTGTAATTGCCTGTGTGTACAGATGGCAGCTTCCTGTGTGCACGTGGAGAACAGGTTCCTGCTCTGAGGCTGTTGTAGTATTAATTAAGTCCTGCTGTATGCTAAGCACTGGCTACTCTATAGAGATCCTGTGTCCTGGAAGATAAATCAGGACACATTCAGAATCCCTGAAATTGGCTCATCCTACCCTTCAGGCTTATTTCTCTTTAGTCCCCTTTATGCCCTTTTATGCATCTCCAGCCCGATTTCTATTTCATCTTATATGTCCTGTGCTTTTTTGCTTCTCTACTTTTGTCTAAGCTGTTCTTTCCATCTGAATTGCCCTTCCTTCCTTGCCAGTCCCCATTCTCTCCCCTCTACAGGGCAACAAATTACTTTTCCTTTAAGTCTGAGCATATAGTCTATATTAGCCACAGTCTTATCTAATCCCTCCGCAGGAATTGGCCTTTCTGTATTTGGAACCCCCCTAGTCTTTTTCTCTGTTCTTCTCTTAGCATTTTCTATGTTATATCATGGTGATTTACATACTTGTCTATCTCGCCCTTAAACCTGGAAGTTCCTTGTAGGTAGAATATCTATTTTGTTCTTTTTTTTTTTTTTTTCCTGTCTCTATTAAAAAATCTAGTAGAGACTCTCATTCATAGGAAATCCTCAATAAATATGTGTGGAATGACAGATGAGTCACACTGTAGTCATATAGATGGATGGGCCACATCCACATATATGTATACAGATACATTCAACAATCTTACTGAGTTTCTACTTTAGTTCAGGCATGATTTTAGGTTCTGGGATTATAGTGATAAAAGGAGCTCAAACATCATTGTCAAAAATTGCCTTTTATGATCAGCTGTCTTTTGTCTGCTCATGTATTCACTGGGAGTTAGAGTTCCTCTCTGAGGAATGAGAATGTTACTTTACAAAACAATAATGGGCAAAATTTACTTTGCTGGTTAGGCTCTTTAGGCATTTTAGGGTGGCAGGATGAGGTGAGATGTCTTTTCACCTTAAATCAAAGGACACTTAGGATCATTTTTTATTGTCAAATTTGAGCTGGACATTCTTTTTCTAATTAAGGATTAAAACAGGGACTGCATGTTATGCCTCTCCATCTCCAGCACCAAGCACAATGCTTAGGAGGCAGTAGTTTTTCAACAAATATTCGTGGATTTTTTTTTTAATGGAAAAGCAGAAATAAAGCATACTAAATGTTAACTCAGTGCCTCCTCTGTGCCGTGCAGTGTGCCAGGGGCTTTCAAGTAGGTGAACTTACTGGGCAAGCTCCTTACGGCACCAACAGAAAAAATTATATCATTGCACACTACCTGTTACTGATCGAGTTCCAGTTACGGCTCTAGCAGGACATCAGTATGTGCTAAAAAGGCAGCAGAGCCACCAGTCAACTACCTAGCATGCCGGACTTTGAATTTCTAGCAGACCAGCACTATAATTAGCAGCTGTTGCCCTTCAAGAAAGTAGTGTCAAGTAGTAGAACCTACTGGCCAAAGGGTGGAAACTACTGGCCAAAGGGTGGAACTAAGGCAGTCCCCAAACTCCTTTGATTGTTTAGCATGGCCTTCCAGAGAGCATGGATGGCTTTCCAGGGGTTCCTGGTGTCTTCTTTCTCTAGAAGATAATTAGTATGTGGTCTTTACTTCCCATCTAGAATGAAAGCGAAAGCTGATTGATTCATTTATTCACTCATTTTGATCAATTCTTTATTGCTTCCGACTCTGATCTGGGCACAGTCTGAAGACTCAGGATCAAAAGATGAATTAGGGACTTCCCTGGTGGCGCAGTGGTTAAGAATCCACCTGCCAATGCAGGGGACACAGGTTCGAGCCCTGGTCCGGGAAGATCCCACATGCCGCTGAGCAACTAAGCCCATGAGGCACAACTACTGAGCCCACGTGCCACAACTACTGAAGCCCACGCGCCTAGAGCCCATGTTCCGCAACAAGAGAAGCCACCGCAATGAGAAGCCCACGCACTGCAACCAAGAGTAGCCCCTGCTCCCCGCAACTAGAGAGAAAGCCCGCGTGCAGCAACGAAGACCCAACGCAGCCAAAAAAACAAAACAAAACAAAACCAAGAAAGATGAGTCAGACCAAGGTTTCTGTCCTCCGTGAACTCAGAGCCAAGAGAGAAGGACTGATATCTAAAGGCATAAGAAAAACTTTCTGGTCAGATTGAGTTGTCAAGGGACATTCCTCCCAATCACAGAGAGATGCTAGTGTAAATACACAAGGGAAAAAAAAAATCCATCACCAGCCTGGTATGCAGAAAGGAGAAATCTCCAGGTGCCCGAATTGAAGAGCATGCAGTGTTCAGTGGGAAGGAATGAAACAAAAAGTCCTCTGAAAACATGGGAAGTATGTTTGGTTCTTAGGGGCTGGAGTTTCAGAATCCTATAGGGATGAGAGCTGAGGCCATAGGAAACAAACTCCTTTCCAAGGCTGTCAAGGAATGACAGACCTGAGCATGAAATAAGGAAAGTTCTGCCAAGGATCTGGTATGGAAGTCTATCAACCACCCTGGGCCACTGGGATCACCCACAAGAAATCAAAACCACAACCTGTGCTCTCCATGGGTATGGGGTTGGTATACTTCTCTTATAGTGCACAAGCCACAAACCAAGAAGATAATGTAAAAACTTGGTCTGGAATTGATTAAGCTATGAGATCCTGACAGGGGACAGCCTAAAGCCAAAAATCATTGTCAAAAAACGTCTCAACAGCCCAGTACGTATGGGTCTCCCACCAGAAACAAAATTTAAAAACGCAAAACCACAAAACAACAGAACTCCTGATGTTAAGTAATTTTAAATATTATAGTGTGTTCAAGAGAGCGAAAAGAAGCCACCATTAGTGAGAGTCAGACAAAACTCATGGAGAAGTTCATATCTTAGGAACTAAAAGCAATAGACCAATTTGAGAGAGTAGATATGTTTAAAATGTTTCCTGGTGAAAGAGGAAATAGAAACCGTAGGCCAAGAACAGGATAATATGACCAAAAAGCAGACATTTTACAAGAACTAAATAGAAATTCTATAATTGAAAAATAGAGTTATAGAAATTAAAAATTCATCAAGTGGGTTAAACAGTGGCTGCACTCAGCTGAAGAGAGAAATGGTGAACTAGAAGACCGATTGAAGATACTATGGTAGTTCAGAGAATGGACCCTGGAGCCAAGGTGACTAAGTTTGAATCCTGACTCTGCTACCTGCATGCTGTGTGACTTTGGGCAAGCCACTCCACCTCTCAGTGCTTTGGTCTTCTCATTTGTAAGATGAGATAATAACAGTACCTACCTCACATGGTGGTTGTGAAAATTGATCTGGCTAACAAATCTGATAAACTAATAGTTAAGAAGTAACAGCTGCTTTTGGTTAATATGGTTATTACTTTGGGCTTGGTAGTTAAAAAAAAAAAATCATTGGTATTTTGGCAGGCTTGTAAAGAAAGTGTATATTAGAGTTGGAATGAATATTGCAGATCCTGTCAGCAGGATCAGCCCATGTCAGCAGCCCATGTCAGCAACCACCCACTCTGGCCTCCCACACATGGCTGTTCACCCACACCAGCACCATATTTAGTTTGGTAAACAAGGTTCTCTATGGTCTTACCCTTGCCAGGTCCTCTCACCTCACCCCTACACTCCGTACTTTGTACTCTTTGTTTCAACAACCCGCCTCTCTAATTCCTTAAGTATATCCTTTTATTCTATACTTCCAGTCTCTCCGCCTTTGTTCATACAGTTTCTTCTGATTGTATTGTCCTTAACCTTATTCTTCACTTGGCTGACTCCTTTATTTAAGCATCACCTTAACCATTGCCTCACCCCCTTCTCCCCGCCGTGCTTCTAATGGGCATAGTGCTGAATAAGACCACCAGTGTCCCCGTTTTGGTGGACCTTGCGTTCTAGAGGGAGAGACAGATCATTACGAATCCTTTCATCAACCCCATTGACCATGCCATCAACAGTACCCCGAAACATTTAATATGTGGGGTACCATATGACCCCATGTCTGTCTTGCTCCGAATCCTTACCAGACTGTATTGACATCATCGATTCTGTGCCCGTCTCTTTAAAGTCAGGTCTCTCTTATCCACTGGCAGCTCTTATTGCCCAACCAAGTGCCTGGTGTGTAGTGGAAAACGTGTTAAATGGTAGGGGTTCCAATGCCATCTGTGCCAACTAGTGTGAATTCCTACTAGGTGTGAGGCACTTGCCGAGCATGTGAAGGCATCATTTGCATTCACACCACCGTGGGCAGCAGAACAGATAGGCAGCTGGGGCTCATGAGGGTTAAAGGACTCAGCTGAAGGGCATAGCTGGTGAGTGGCAGTGCCAGGATTCCCACCAAGGCCTCCACACCAAGTCCAGGGATCCATGTCCAACATGGCAGTTGATTGCACTGTCTCCCCTGCATTCATATCCCTCCTCCAGTGGGACAGTTTCCCTCACGTGGAGAAGCAGTAAAATAAAAGTCCGTCACTTGGTATTCTTTAATGCCTTTCTCGTCACCGACCTGCTCTGTTCCACCCATCAATCCCATTCTGGCTCCCCAGCCTCACGCTGGTCCTGGTTTTCTGTTAAATGAGTCCAGTCAGGGGCATTAAACAGTTACCTGTTTATCCTTTCCAACAGGAAATGAAATTTAAAAGAGACAAGACCACCCGGGAAGAGCCGTTGAAAGCTACTATTGATGGGGCATGGGGGTAATTTCTGAAACAAATGCTTCAGAAGCAAGTGCCTCCTAAAATAAATCGATCTACAGGGGCCCAACCTCAGCTTCCCTGTGGAGGTTTCGGGGTAGGGCATGATGAGGGCCTCTTTCCCCCTCTTCCATTTTCAGTCACATGAGGTCTCAGAGGTTCTCTGTAGAAAGCCAAATGTTTCTTTTGGAGAAAGCACTGGAAATTGCACCTGTAGGTAGCAGAAAGGGAGGGAGCCTACAACTTAAAAAAATACTGAGGCCTCATTCCAACTGCAAACAGTTCTCTGTGCTGACAGACTAGATTTGGGGGTATTTTCGTCCTGCTCTGCTTTTTTAAGAGCTGGCTTTCTCTACCAGCTCAGAGCTTTACACATGGTAGGGAAGCGTATAGCAAGGTTCTTAGGAGCATGCACTCTGGAGTTACTATGACTCTAAGCTTCCTTTTGCTCACCTGTGGAGCAGAGGCCTTCATCTCTATCACCTAAGGTTGTTTTCCTGGCCAACAAACACATCTGTGGGTTGCATTTGTGCTGTGCCCTAGGACAGCTGCTTGCATGGTCGCAATAGACAGATACGTGCTGGCCTCAACCCCTTAGCTCACCGTCAAGGGTTGTGACCAGGTTTTCTAGTTCAGGAGTGGTTGCTTCCCCTTGTCCCCCCCTCTCTGTTACTTGATTTGTCTTTGGTACATAAAGAGTCTATTTAAATAACATTGACTGGTCTATACCTTGGAGCTTGGTTCACAGCTTGTCCTCATGGGACAGCTGAGTCCTTTCTTTGTGCTCCTAATAGTATGTATCAGGAGCCGGGGCAATGGGTGAAGGGGCAAGAGAGGGATGGTCTAGATCAGGAGACTTGGTACTTGGCAAGCTAAAGAGTAGTCCTCTTGGGACTGGGAGCTGGTTGGAGGCATTTCTGGGGGAATTGCTGGGGGTAGCTTTGTGGTGTTTAAAACAGCCCAAGTTCAGCAGCCTTTGGCCTTATGCAATGTCTTCTTAATATTGATAGCATCGTTTTCTTTAAAGGACTGATATCATACTGCCACTATTAATTGCAAAAGCACTTGGAGCCTCTGTAACCTTATATGGAAAATGGGAGAAGTGGTATCACTGCAAAGCGTAAAATAGAGTCTAAAGTCCCACCACAGTCTCTAGAACATTTGCTAGAGTTGCTCATTTCAGGTCATTCTCTTACCCTCACCCCTTCTTATTCCCAAGGGGAGGGTAGTATGATCCAGTGAATGAGCACTTGACAAAGAACCTAGGTTCCAGTCCCAGCTCAAGTCCACAACCAGGTCAGTGACCTGTCATTTAAGCTCTGGGCCTCAGTGTTCTCATCTGTAAAAAGGGAGTTATCAATTCTTGTTCCGTGAGGCTTCAGTGCTGCAGGTCCATTATGGTAGCCACTAGCCACCTGTAGCTGTTGAGTACTTAAAATGTGGCCAGTCCAAAATGAGATTAGTGTGACTGTAAAACCCAAACCAGATTTCAATGGCTTATTCCATTGAAAAAGGACTTAAAATATCTTATTAATAATTTTTATATTGATTATGTGTTAAAAGATAATTTTTCATATATTGAATTAAGTGAAATATATTATTAAAATTCATTTTACTTGACCCTTTTAATGTGGCTACTAAACAATTAAAAATTACACGTCACTTGCATTATAATTCTATTCAAAGGTACTTCTCTAATGAAACAACAGCTAGAACTTCAGGTAAATCTAACCTGTGTTTCCTACTTGCAACATGAGGACATGTTCTCATATCTATGTGAGGTTTAACATTCTAGGAACTGCTTTTTATTAAAAGAAATTTTTTGAAAACTGATTTCTTGTGTGTGTATGATGCTTAAAAATATATCAAGTACTTTATGTGTAAGGGATAAGCATTATTGATTCTAAGCTGATCATTAACTCTCAGAGAAAGGCAATATTTCAAGTAATCTCCCTCCTGTGGAGAAAAAATTTGTAGGTTAGAAGTCCAAAGCACAGAAGGTTTATACTTTGATAATGGTTACATAAATGACAGCAATGGGACCCCAGAACAAGTCAGGAAACCCCAGCTTCGGGGCAGTAGTTGGGTATATTCAAACAGGGCCCTGATGATCCAGTGTTGCCTCTAGCTCTCAGACTTCACCTTGCACTATTCTTTCCTGCTGTCTGTGCTCCACCAGCCACACTGGCTTCCTTTATGTTCCTCTAGCAAGCCAAGTGCTTTCCTGACCAAGGGCACTACCCAGAATCCCCTTTCTCTTGCTTTTCCCCTCCTTCAGATCTTGACGTAATTGTCATCTCCTCAGATACGCTTTTCCTGATCATCCAAAGTTAGTTTCCTTTTCCTTTATAGTGATTTTAAAAAGAAAGAAAAAAATCTGGTCTAGGCCTGGAAGCAGTGAGAAAAATCCCTTCTTGATAAGAAAGCAGGGGAGCTTCTTGCCAGCTCTGCTGTGTCTACTTTATCCCTCACTAACTCACAACAAGCTTTCAGTCCCTTTGCCTGGAACCCAGCATGGAAGCACGTGACATGGAAATCATTTCCTCTTCTACCAAGCTGCTCTCTCCAGGACTCTTGTTAATCCTCTTTACTTGACAAGTCCATTCACTTTAGGGAAGGGAACCGCCAAGATGAGAACTATGCAATTTTGTCATAAAGTGGAGGGGAAACGAACCTTTATGGTCAGTCTTGATCCTTCAAAGCCTGCTCCAAGGGGAGGAGCTGGCCATTGGGCACCACCACTGGGGCGGAGAGGGTCAACCTCCCCACTCAGTACTCCATCCAGCCCATCATTCCAGCTCTAGCTCCAGCTCTTGGTACCAATCCCTCCCAGCAGCCCTCCCTCCCCTCCCCTGTGTGCTGCTGTCAGTGGGGCCTTCAGCGTAGAGGCCTGGGGCCCAAGGCTGTTCTGCAAATGACCAAGCTTAGCTGAGCGAGGAGCACAGAGCTCCCCCTTCCCGGCAAGCACCACCCGGTTGAGACAGAGGAGCAATCGAACAAGCTTGGAAATGTTTACGCTCCTGTTTTTACCATTTAGAATCAGGATAGAGCTTTATCTACCTCCCATCGTGGGTCTCAGATTCCTTACTCCCTTGGTACCATCGTCAGTAATTCCTGGCAAAGACAAGGCACAATCTTGGACTCATAAATAATCAGGAAGCAGCAGAAAGGGTGTTTCTCGATGCTCCCAGGCAAGCTTTGTCCTTGCCTGGTATCTTAGTTTGGATTTAAACCTGCCTGCCGAGAGAACCTCCCTGAGTACCCACTTCAGAAATGGCTTTGGAGTTTGGCCTCAAGGTGCTTCTAGAAACTTGTGGACTAAAGTCCTGCTCACAGGGATTATAGGAGGCCTTTGTAGTCCTGGGCCTGTGACTCTGGTCAACCCTTGCTCAAAGACTCCCAGGGACTTTTGGACTTAAAGGCCTCTTGACAAGGGAGGGAGAAGAGATTACACCAAGTGCCCTCTGGCTCCTGCCTCAGCGTCCACCTCTCCGCCCCCTCCACTCTTGCTTGCTGTGCTCGAGAACCAAGTGCTCATTGTTCCCCATCCTATCTCAGGCCGCTGTGCAAACTCTGCTGCTAGCTATGATGAGAGTACCCTCCCCACCCTTTTGTCATCCTTAAAGACCCTGTACAGATTCATCACTTGGAAGAAACCTTTCCTGACCCCACCTGCCCCTATAGGAAATCACATCTTACTCTGTGGAGGAAGTGGTTCTGCCTCACCACACTGCTGGGGGATGCTGCTTTCCGGGTATATTTTCTTTCTCTCTCCCGTTCTTCTTCTCTCTTGCAAGAAATATGCATTAAGCATCTTCTTCATGTCCAGCAAAGCCCTCACGGCTCACCCATTCTAGCAGGAGGGTCAACCTGGAAGGGCACTGTGGAGAGTGCTTTGAGAGCCACAAGAACAGCTTGCCAGGCTGTGAACGTCTTGAGATCAGGAATTAGGTCTTCTTTCTGCACCCCTGTAGCTCTAACTCTAGTACAGGTACTTGAATAAATAAATAGATGAGTGAGTGGTAAAAATCAGAACATCAGAGTTGAAAGGTACTTTAGAGTCGAAGTCCTCTAACACTGCTGGTCTCAGAATCACCTGAAGAGACCTAGGCTAATTGAAGCAGGCTAGACTCTAAGCCTCTGTGTTTTTACTGACTTCCCAGGTGATTCTGATTCTCACAAAAGTTTGAGGACCACTGAAAGAGCAGTAGGTCTTAACCTCAGCTGTGATCGGAATCACCTGTGGAGTTTTAAAAATTACTAATGCCTGGGTCTATTCCCCATTCCGCCCCTCCCCCCACCATTCTCATTTCACTGTTCTTCTATACAATCTGGGATTTGAGGGATTTAAAAGCTCTCCAGGTGATTCTAATGTGCAGCAAAGTTTGAGAGCCACTGTTACAGAGTTCTAGGCTCATCTACCCTGTAGTCTTACCATGGTGTTCTAACAAGTGATTTATCCAGGTACCGATGGTTGGAACTTTCTCCATCTCTGTCCTTAATTTTCTGAGGTAATATAGAAAAAAGAACGGGGGTTGGAGTGAGAAGTCCTTGATTTATATTTGAGTGCTGTGACTAACTCAGGTTCTCAAAAATTGAGCTTTACTTTTTTGGGGGGTTTTTTGTTTTTTGTTCATCTGCCAGGGTTGTCGTGAATACAAATGTAATGACATAGGTAAAGAGGGCTGAGCTAGGTCCCAGCCCTGATTAAATATAGAGATAGATAGATTGATACTGATACTGATTTGACATACTTCTGAACATGTCTGAATGAGTTAGTGTAACTCCATCACTTTTTTTTTTTTTTTAATTTTATTTATTTATTTTTGGCTGTGTTGGGTCTTCGCTTCTGTGCGAGGGCTTTCTCCAGCTGCGGCAAGCGAGGGCCACCCCCCATCGTGGTGCGCGGGCCTCTCACTATCGCGGCCTCTCTTGTTGCGGAGCACAGGCTCCAGACGCGCAGGCTCAGCAGTTGTGGCTCACGGACCCAGTTGCTCCGCGGCATGTGGGATCCTCCCAGACCAGGGCTCGAACCTGCGTCTCCCGCACTAGCAGGCAAACTCTCAACCATTGCGCCACCAGGGAAGCCCCCATCACTTTTTTTATACGGCCATGAGGAGTAATACTTTCCTGCCTTATGAAGTAATATCAGCTCTTACCAGTTGCCAAATATTGAGAGTTTTTTAAATGTGCCATGAACACATAAAGTGATTTACATGTGTTGTTGTATTTAATCCTCATAACAATTCTAAGAGATAGTACATCAATTTTATGGATGAAAAAACGGAGCCTTAGACAAATGTAATGGGCTGTCGTGTCCTAATCCCCAGATCCTGTGAACTTTATCTTATTTAGAGAAAGGCCGTTTGCAGGTGTAATTAAATGACGGTAAGGATCTTGAGATGAGATCACCCTACATATCCGGGGGGACCCTAACTGTCTACAGGTATCCTTAGAAGATAGTGGCAGAGGGAGATTTCATACAGACCCACAGAGGAGCCAGTGATGTGAAGATGGAGACGGAGACTGGAGTGATAGAACCACTAGCCCAGCAATGCCAGGGCAGCCCCCAGAGAGTGGAAGAGGCAAGGAACGGATTCTCGCCTAGAGTCCCCAGAGGGAGCAGGGTTCTGCCTGATTTTGGACTGTAGCCTCCAGAATTGGGTCAAAATAAATTTCTGTTGTTTTAAGCCACCGAGTTTGTAGTAATTCGCTACAGCAACACCAGGAGACTAATAAAAGCAGTTGCAACAATTTGCCCAAAGTCACGAAGCTTGTGAAACCAGAATTCAAACACATGTCCTTACCCAATATAGTCTATTGCCTCCAAACTGAACTGAAATTTGTAAAATCTTAGATTCATTTACTCAACAAATGTATATGGCATCCTACCGTGGGCAAGGCCTCTTCTGGGGTCTGAAGATGTAATAGTGAACAAAACAGAAACAGTCCTGCCTTCAGATACCCTAAATTCAGTGGAAGAGAGAGACTTGAACAATTAATTTTACACATGCACATATACTAAAAATCATTTAATTGCAGCAGTGATAGGTGCTTTAAAGGAGAAGTATGAAAACATAGCTGTATAAAAACAGACAGTTACCCTGGAACAACAGGTTCTCACACCCTCCCTCACTAGGCCCAGCTAATAGACACCTGAGGTAGGGGTCAGCACTGCATTTTTTCTGGCCAGTTTCTTGGGAGGTTACATGTCTACAACTCCATTTTAGCCCTCCTGCACTTTAGGAGAAGTCAGTCTAGAAACAGGGCAAGTCCGTTGCTTGGATTAAGGACCCACAATAGGAGGAAGGCAATAAGGCCTTCAGCAGGCAGTGAGCTCTGCAACCCATTACGAACATCATTCTGAGGCAGTGGAGTGTGGGGAAACTGCTCTTAGACAAGGTTGAAAATTTGTGCATTCCTGTGCCAGGCAAGATTTCCTGTAGGGCCCTGAGAACCGCACTAATCATCTCCTTAGTTCCAAGTGATATTACTTCAGGGCAGTTCCTGTCAAGGCCCCATGCTTAAATATCTCTTTGCTTGGGTTTATTCCATCAAATGCTTCATTGGCTTTGAAAAAATGCTCTGAGCCTTAGCTGGGTCCAGCAGCTTAGGAAGTTCAACTCACCACATGCCTCAGAGGGCTCCTAGCTTTGACCCCAGTTGCTGCAACTAAAACTAACTTATCTTCTGCAAATGATTTCATTTTGGGGGCCCTAAGTCAGTCCTGATCCACTCCAGTCATTGGAATATGGTTGTGTAGAATTCCAGCTGACTTGCAAGAATTCTCTCTATCCGTGGCCTTTACTTGTCTTCTGAACTCAGAAAGCTGTGTTTTCCTGGAGATCCTTCCCAGGTCTCTAATCCTTTTACCATCACTTATAGACACTTATTCATTCAACAGGTTCTTATAGAGTACCAGTTGTGCACCAGGCACTGTGCTAAAGACAGAGGGGTGAAAACACAAAGTTCCTCTCTCACAAACCTCACTTCCTGGTGGTATTAGCAAACCCCTGTGTGGGAAGTACTATTCCAGCTAATCCTTCCTGAATGCCTGTTCTGTTCTAGGCATTGTACGAGACATTTTACTCACAATGCCATCCCATTTAATGTACCATCAAAACCCTGTGAGGTAGGTACTATTATGCCCATTTTCTAGCCATGAAAACAAGCTTAGAGACGTAAAGTGACTCAGCTAGTAAATGGCAGAACTAGGATTCACATTCAGATTTTTCTGACTACAAAGTCCATATTCACTGCCTGCTGAAGGCCTTATTGCCTAGTTCTAAACTAATAATCCATGTTTATCAGGAGGAAAGAAAAAATTGGATTATAAGTTTATAGAATATCCTTTCTGGAGGAGGATATTTTTAATTACCCTTAGGCGATTTTTCTTATTTGTGTTTTTCCTTTAATTTCCACATTTTCTTCAATAAATATCCTGTACTCTTGTAGTTAGATATAAGTAAAATATGTAAGAAAATAAGGAAACTGATGTATACCCCCAAAGAATTGAAAACAGGTACTCAAACAAATATTTACATGTACTTGCATGTTCTTAGTAGCACTATTTATGATAGCCAGAAGGTGGAAACCCAAATGTCCATTAGTGGTTGACTACACTGACAAATTGTGGTGCACACATACAGTGGAATATTAGTCAGCCATAAGAAGGAATGGAATACTGATACATGCGACAAAGTGGATGAACCTCGAAAATGTTATACTAAGTGAAAGAAGTCAGATACAAAAAGTTCCATGTTCCATTCATGTAAAAAAATCCAGAATAGTTCAATGCCTAGAGATAGAAAGTGAATAGGTGATTGCCAGGGGCTGGGGTGAGGAGGAATAAGGAGCAACTGCTTAGTGAGTCTGGGGTTTCTTTTTGGGATGGGGTGCATATCTTGGAACTAGATAGAAGTGACGGTTGTGTAACATTGTGAATGTACTAAATGACACTGAATTTTGCAATTCACTTTAAAATGGTTCATTTCACATTATGTGAATTTTACCTAAATAAAAGTAAGAAAACTCAAAATAAATAAAATAGACACATTGATAAGCTTTTATCCTGCTACTCTTCTTTACTGCTGGTGATGTGAGGGCTATAAAAATGGATTTGACATCTCCACGCCGGGACTATTTTTACTTAGTGCCTCAGCCCCTAACCCAAGTAAGAGCCCTGGCCTGGCCACTAACTAAAATAACCTTGGGCCGGTCACTTAACGTCTTAGAACTTCAGTGCTCTCAGCTGTCACACAGAATTAATAATGTCCACTGAGGTCATTATCAGATCCTAGTATGATAATGTGGTGCTCTGTAAACTGTCAAGTGACTTGCATATATTTTTCCAATCTTTATTTTTATATCAAGAACCACTAAGTAATCAGAAATCATCTCCAACTGCTTACCAAGTGTGTGTGTTAAAAGAACCATGAAAGTAAGTGGTGAAATCTTGGTAATGTGTGTATTCAAAGACCATGCTTTTTGTTGTTGCTGACATTGTTTTTTTTATTTGTGGGTGTTTTGTTTTTGCCTTTATAACAAAGTCTATTCCGGTAACAAAGAATGTTTGGTCTGGGGATGGGGAGGAGGATAGGTTGGGATAATGAGATACATGCACCCCAGTGTTCATAGCAGCACTATTTACAATAACCAAGACATGGAAACAACCTAAACGTCCACCAACAGAGGATGTGGTACATATATACCATGGAATATTACTCAGCCTTAAAAAAGAATGAAATAATGCCATTCACAGCAACATGGATGGACCTAGAGATTATCATACTAAGTGAAGTAAGTCAGACAGAGAAAGGCAAATATATGATATCACTTGTATGTGGAATCTAAAAAAAATGATACAAATGAACTTATATACAAAGCAGAAACAGACTCACAGACATAGAAAACAAATTTGTGGTTACCAAAGGGGAAAGGGGTGGGGGAGGGATAAATTAGGAGTTTGGGATTAACATATATACACTGCTATGTATAAAATAGATAATGAACAAGGACCTACTGTATAGCACAAGGAACTATACTCAATACTTTGTAATAGCCTATAAGGGAAAAGAATCTGAAAAAGAATGTGTGTGTGTGTGTGTGTGTGTGTGTGTGTGTGTAGCTGAATCACTTTGCTGTACACCTGAAACTAACTCAATATTGTAAATCAACTATACTTCAATTTAAAGAAATCTATCTGCATATTTACAGTCCCTAGCAACAGTGTAGGAGAATGCACCATTCTGCTTATTTCACTAGTACTAAGTATTATCATTTTCTTAGTCATTGTCAATTTTAAAAGCAAAAATGGTATGCCATTTTTATTTTAACTTTCATTTCTTTGATAACTAAGTAAGGCTGAATTTTTTTCTATGTTCAGTGGCCATTTTTTTCTCTGATGAATATTCATTCCTTATTCTCATTCTATTAGTGTATATATCTTTTTTCACTGCTTTGAAATCTGCATTTTTAAAACTAACTTCGCTTTTAATTTTGCTTATGAAATGTGTATCTTTTCATATAGATAACTTTTAATTTTATGAAATCAAATCTATCAATCCTTTTCCTTTTTTACTTTGGTGTCATGGTTAGGAAAGCCTTCCCTTCCCCAGGATGATAGAAGCACTTATATTTTCTTGAAGATATTATAAGTAAAGACTTCCTTTTCAAAATCTGGATCAAGTTGAGCAGTATTTCCAGCCCTAGAGAGGGCAGCAAATTAATCTAGTGCCAGAGTCAACTATATCTCCACAACCTATATGCAGAGTATCTCCCAGATGAATGACCCTTAGAAGGTAAAATAATCCAACGTTCTAGCTGATTCGTGACTCCTTCTAAAAGCCTCATATGTCATTCTACACTAACCTTCTATATGAACGGTTTCTGTCTGATTAGAAAGCTTTTACATGAACACTTTCTTTAGTGACATTATAGAAGTCTACCCTACTCTTCCTTTTGAGAATCCTAAGGTTAAGATGGTCTTTCTTATGCTGAGCCAATTGGTCTTTGTTTTCACTCTTTCTGCCATGTCTACTCCTTCTCAGAAAGTGGATGAAAGCTGTTCTTGGGACTTCGTAGTATATTGGCCTTGTTCCTGCCCTGGTGTTCAGTAGCTGTATGGTCTTCAGTAAATTACTTAACCTCTTTGAGTCCCAGTTTCATCATCTATAAAATGAGGATTCAAAAATTCCTATTATTACACATGCTAACTTTGAGACAGACAGAGTTAAATGCTGGAGCACTTAACAAGCTTAGCAGCTGTGTGCCGTCATTTCAGACTTGATTATGACTCAAGGTTTTCTTTAGTTCTAAGCTTCTAAGATGTGTATGCAGTGTTTGAAGCAGTGTTTTGTAGCCTATGATTAATAAAGAAAGCCAAAATACATCTCCAGATAAATTTGTAAGTACATTGAAAAGAGGCAAGAGTCAGAATCAATGTCATAATATATTAATGCCAATAATCTGTTATGAAACTTATAGTTACATAGATGTCTTCATGAGTTTCAGTATTGCTTTGAACTTTGGAATAAAATGACAGATAGCCTCTGGGAGTCTTTTCTGTTCTTAGATAGAGGACCTGGCATATGGACACCTAGACCTCATGAGATGATCTTAAGGATTAGGGGAGTTCATACATGACCTGTGGTAGTGCATTATCATTATCATATTATTGACCACAGAATCTTCCCTTTCTTGGGATAAACAGTTACCATTCTTTTCATTATTTTTCCTCCTCACTTGTTTTCTAGATCCTTCCCCCATAAGAGGTAGCCTCCTGGAGTGAGCACACAATACTCCAGGTAGACCTGGACCACATAAGATGCAGCAGGACCATCTCCTCCTTCCTTTGCATTTTTATTCTTGCAACCAAAATTCTAAGTCTCTGGGTAGCATCATCTTGTTGACTTTTGAAAAACTTGCAGTTAGCTAAATCTCCTGTGAGTTTCTCATAATTTTTGTCATTTACCTGCATCTCTCCTTTCTCATACTTGTATGGTCAGTATTTTACATCCCAGTACTCGCTATAAGCTATTCCTATTATATTTCAACATGTTTAATTTATCATATTATTTGATGCTATCATTTAGCATGCTTTAAACCTTCCAACTTTGTATCTTATTAATTTGGTCCTCATCTAAGACATTGATATGACTGTTGGCAGGGAAAGGATATAGACAGAGCCCCCATTATGATTATATCTTGTCTTGTTGTCAGTATGGAGAACTGTCTCTCTTACAAACGTATATAATTCAGATCTTGTTTTTGAGAGTCTACAGACCTATTTTAGCATCTTTCTGTTTCTCTGAACTTTTTAAAGTCAGCATTCCTATTTTGTCCCATTAATGCCTTTGAAAAGCATTTGTTGAACTATGTACCAGACACTGTGGCAAGTAGTATGTGCCTGTCTTCAAGATGCTCACAGTCTCATGGGAGAAACAGACTAAAGGGAGAGGGTGTATGATAGAAGAAATGGGGGAGTTGTAGATAAAGATTTATGGAGGTGGTGACATTTGAGCTGGGTATTACACAATATATAGAAGTTTGCATAGCAGAAAGTAGATCAAGGACAACATCTGGCCATGCCCCAAATCTCCTTTCCTTAGACCACATGAATGCCAAAATTGCATGTTCATTTTCTCTCATGGTTCCTGCTGTTCTTCTGCAAATAGTATTTCCTTGTTCAGAATTAGATTTCTATTACTGGCATTCTAGGAGGTGCAACTGCTATCCAGGATTGCTAAGAATAGAGAATATGTACCATCTTTTAGCTAGTGGATACTTTTAAGAAGTATTCAGATCATTGAACATCCTATATCTCTCTAATGTCTCACCTCAGTACCAGTGTTATGATCAGCAATTATTACAATAATATAATAATAATTGCTAACATTTATAAAGTACCTGCCATATGCCAGGCATGTTCAGTGGTACTTACATATATTATCTCTTTCTACCTTTAACAAAGAAGAGTTTTAAGCTCAGAGAGGTTGAGTAACTAGCCTAAGGTCACACAGCTAATAAAGCAGCAAAACTGAGACTGGAACATTGGTTTCTCTGTCTCCAAAGCCTGACCATTTACATTTCCTCATTCTGGTCATTTGGTCAATATACCCATCCACTCTCCCCTTACGTCTTTACTCATTGATTTTTCTCCTCAGTAGTTGCCCTTTGTATAAGTCTACTATAGGGCTGCTATAACAAATTCCATAGACTGTGTGGCTTGAACAAAAGAAAGTTATTTCCTCACAGTTCTAGAGGCTGGAAAGTCTAAGAGCAAAGGCCTGGGAGGGATCAGTTCCTGGTGACAGTGCTCCTCTTGGCTTGCAGATGGTCGCCTTCTCACCCTGCCATCAAATGTCAGAGAGAGGGAAAGAGAATGAGAGAGAGGGAGAGGGAGAAGGAGGGAGACAGAGGACAGAGATTCCTCTTCTTATAAGTTCGCCAGTCCTTTTTTTTTTTTTTTTAATTTTTATTTATTTATTTATGGCTGTGTTGGGTCTTCGTTTCTGTGTGAGGGCCTTCTCTAGTTGTGGCAAGCGGGGACCACTCTTCATCGCAGTGCGCGGGCCTCTCACTATCGCGGCCTCTCTTGTTGCGGAGCACAGGCTCCAGACGCGCAGGCTCAGTAATTGTGGCTCACGGGCCTAGTTGCTCCGCGGCATGTGGGATCTTCCCAGACCAGGGCTCGAACCCGTGTCCCCTGCATTGGCAGGCAGATTCTCAACCACTGCGCCACCAGGGAAGCCCTCGCCAGTCCTTTTTGATGAAGGCCCATCCTTAAGACTTCATTTAACCTTAATTACTTCCTAAAAGCCCTATCGCTAAATACAGTCACATTGGGAGTTAAAGCTTCAACATATGAATTTTAGGAGGACCCAAGTCATTCCAAAGCACCCTTCTTTAAACATTTTATACATTTTTTAATTCTCCATGCTTTTGTTTATGCTATTCCCCAGCATAAGCTTTCTGCCTTTCAGAATCCTTCTAGTTTTTGAGTATCCAACTCAAATATCACTTCCCATGAAGGTTTCTCTGGTTTTCCCATTAAATTTAGTTGCTTCTTCTTCTACACAATAATAATAATACATTGACTTAGCCCCTGTTTTACCCAGATTATATTATATATTCAGGCTCCTTAAAAGCAGGGACCCTGCCTTAATATGCTCCCAATTGACCTGCCCCTAATTCTAGTGGTACTCCCTAAAGGTATGACTTAAGTTATTCATCAGTTCTAAGGAATGGCAGAGACAATCAGGTAGGTTTAGGCTGGAGAAGAGAAGACTGCAGGAAGCCTCATGACTGTCTTCAGATGTTGGAGTGATGTCTTACAGTTGAGAGAGGAAATGGTTTTATGTTCCCTGAGAGGTTTGAATTGAGGCTACCAGGTGAAAGTTACAAAGAAGCAGATTTCAGCCTAATACATGGAAGACCTTTTTAGTAATAAATGGAAAGGGGAAGAAAGCTAACATTAACTGATAACCAAGAGCTAAACTGTTGCTCTACACACATTATTCCTCCTCCCCCACAGCCTTATAAAATAGTTCCCTTCTTTTATACATGATAAAACCAAAGTTCCAATAGGCTAAAGTCCTAGTGTAATTTCATGTAGTTAGTCTATCTCCTTCACCGATTCTTCATGAAGAATCGGTCTCCCTCCCCCTAAAGGTATTGAAGCAGACTGTATGACCATTTTTTTCAGGAATGTTGTATCAGAAATGCTCTGGGGGAATTGATATAATTAATATTTCAGTTTTCTTCCATCTCTGAAATCCTATGACTCAGGAATTCTCAGTCTCTGACATTGGTTTAATGGGAATAGACCCATAAAACCTATCTTGTGTCATACTTTTTTCGAAAAGATACATTATAAAACTCTTACTAAGATTATTACAAATTATCATTTCAGTACTGAATGTGTCATTGGTCCCATTAGTTTATATTTATGAAGCTGTTTGGAGGACACAGCTTTGGAAATATCCATACTAATAAAATTGACTTGATCCAAGCCATTAGTGGCTACAGTTTCAGACAAGGTCTATTCCATCTGAGGAAAAGAATGATACTATACATAAGTTGTCACCTGACTCTAGAAGTCAGATGGGTGAGGTATTTAGTTTTGCTCTCCTGATTACATTCCATGCTGAAGGTGGGTTCCTGTAGACTGAACCCCTCCATAGTCAGCTTCTGGGGCAGGCAGCCAATGTTCTGAAGCAGCTGCCAGTTTTGCGGGGTGATTCATGTGTGAAAGTGTCTCCTCCATAAGAATTTGGGTCATCTTGTTCTTCTTCCCAGAACCAGGCTCTTATCAGACCAGAAGTGTCTCCTCATACAAACGCATCCAAGTTGGGAAGTTTACAAATGATAAGGATAGTCGTTCACTCCCAATATGTAGCTCTTCTGGTCTATGACATCTTATATTTGGCTACACTGTTTCTGTACTCAACAATATTAGGCCTTAGAATCCTGGCGATGGTGTACATTTTGGTGTAACGTTAGAGATAATTTTTAAATGATCATATATCTCTATCTTCTCAATTCAGATGGTTTAACTCAGTGTTTCTCTTTCCTGTATGAAGTCATCGTCTTGAATTTGAGCAAAGGCTTTTTTCCTGTGTGTTTGTGTGTGTGTGTGAGTGTGTGTGTATGTGTATGTATGCATGTTTTAAATAATATTTTGCATGTGCTATGAAAATCCTCTCTACTCTGTTTTTTTTTTCCCAACCCCTCCACCTCACCCTGGTCAGAGGAGCAATGCCAACACTGAATGAACTGCCAGGAACATCTAAAAGCAGTTCAATTTTTTGTTGTTTTTTTTTAGTTTTTCTTTGCCCCTGCTTTATTTTCCCAGGAAAAATATCACAGCTATCCTCCTCTTCTTCCACTTTTATTATACAAAATATGGTGTTCCTTGATGGAGGTGGAGAGAGAGAATGATATTTTGTAGTAACTGGCAAGGCAAGAATGTCATCAAAACATTTGAATATGAGGTTGACACTACTTTGGAATCATTTAACCCAGTCAGCCTCAAGTTTAACAGATATGACTCAGAGAGGAGTATGATTCAATCAATATCAAACAGTACTTTTGTGGTGGAAGTGGGACCAGACCCCATTCCCTGGTCCTCATTGCATAGCCTTAAAATATCATAGCTTCCAAGAAGTCTTCCAAAATTGCAATTGAGACCAGACTGAGTCATCAGCCCCATCAGGCTTGAAGGATGCTATCAGGGCAGCATGTCTTTGTTCCTAAATCACAGTTGGGTTGCAAATCTCAAGGATTTGGAACCCACAAAATGAAATCCTCAATTAACTGCCATTGTTTTCTGCACGCAACATTTAAAGACAAAGATGGAAAAGGTAAGAAAATAGATAAGGGATTTATTGAAAAGGCAATATCCTGTTATGTCTCCACTTATATGAGGGACCTTGAGTAGTCAAATTGATGGCAACAGAAAGTAGAATGGGCGTTGCCAGGGACTGGGAGGAAGGGAGAATGGGGAACTGTTGTATAATGGGTACTAACTCTTAGTTGGGGAATATGAAAAAAGTTCTGTGGGTGGATGGGAGTGATGGTTGCACATACTATGAATGTACTTAATGTCACTGAACTGTACACTTAAAATGGTCAAAATGGTCAATTTTATGTTACATATATTTTACCACAATTAAAACAACAGCAGGGCTTCCCTGGTGGCGCAGTGGTTGGGAATCTGCCTGCTAATGCAGGGGACACGGGTTCGCGCCCTGGTCTGGGAAGATCCCACATGCCGCGGAGCAACTAGACCCGTGAGCCACAACTACTGAGCTTGCGCGTCTGGAGCCTGTGCTCCGCAACAAGAGAGGCCATGATAGTGAGAGGCCCGCGCACCGCGATGAAGAGTGGCCCCCGCTTGCCGCAACTAGAGAAAGCCCTAGCACAGAAACGAAGACCCAACATAGCAATTAAGCAATCAATCAATCAATAAAAAATTAAAAAAACTTAAAAAAAAAAAACAACAGCAACAACAACATCCTTGGTACAATCTAGAATCTTTTTTATTATTATTATTATTTATTTATTTTTATTTATTTTTGACTGTGTTGGGTCTTCGTTTCTGTGCGAGGACTTTCTGAAGTTGCGGCGAGCGGGGGCCACTCTTCATCGCGGTACGCGGACCTCTCACTATCACGGCCTCTCTTGTTGCGGAGCACAGGCTCCAGACGCGCAGGCTCAGTAGTTGTGGCTCACGGACCTAGTTGCTCCGTGGCATGTGGGATCTTCCCAGACCAGGGCTTGAACCCGTGTCCCCTGCATTGGCAGGCAGATTCTCAACCACTGCGCCACCAGGGAAGCCCCAATCTAGAATCTTTATACGCTGTGTGTATGCATCCCCAGAAACAGGCTATGATGTCTTAAAGAACAGTAATAACAAATTTATACTATCTTTATTTGCCTTGCATTTTTTGTTTTCAAAGTAATTTTACTTACATAATTAAATTTTATAGTCACCAAAACTATCATGGGGAAAGCATGACAGGTATCCTCATCCTTATTTACAGATGAGTAAACTGAGGCCCAAAGTTGCACAGCTGACAGACATAAGAGTTGGTATTAGAATCCAGGGCTTCTGATGTGTGTTCCTAGACTCATGCAAGATCCAGTGTAAAAAGTTTTAAATTGATACTTTACCTATTATACTTACTAACCCTGGAAAGTAGCTTAATATATTTTAAAAGGATTTTCAACAACTTGGAACACTGAAGTGGTTTGGAGGAGGGTTTTAAGATGAGAATAAATTAACTTCGTCACCCCATTGCCTAAACATTCTGATTAACTGAGGTTTTACTGTATACTAATAATATTGACACTTATATAGACTTTACTATGTACCAGGTACTATTCTAAGTGCTTTAACTATACAAATGCATGGAACAAAGTGTATTATTTATAATTTATAACAGAACTTATTGAGACTAACTTGTGCTGAACACCCTCCCAAGTGCTTTATATACTTTATATCATTTAATCCACAGAGCAATCTGAGGCAGCAGGTATTACTAGAGCCTGGAGGTGTTAAATAATTTGCCCGAGGGCACTTGATAGCAAGTGACACAGGCAGGACTCAAACCCAGGTCTGCCTGCCTCTTTACTGGTACTCAAACCCATGGTGTGGTGTGCATCTTTCCAATTACTGTCATCTCCAAATATTAATTATGTCACTCAGGCATGCTGGGGCAGTGTCTGAGTGGGGATGCTGGTTGGCTCATCGTTTGCTTCTTGAGGGACTTCTCAGTTTCACCCTGAGATTCTGGCTGGAAATTTGATTCAGTTGCTGAAAGTGGAAGAAATACAGCTTTCATGTTCATGCACAATTTGCTTTTTCATTTTCCATTATTATCCTGAGACTTATTGTAAATCACACTTTCCCATCAGTCCTGGAGGTTCTGATTATATTCATGGGTTCCAGCTAAGAGCAAGGGCAGTAAATTACTGCCACTTTGTTTGAAAATTTTTTTAGCCACAGTACATTAGCTGCTTTTGTTTGCTTTTCCACTGGTGGTGTGCACGTTTTTATTTCGGAATTGGTGTCTCTTGAATGTCTCAATTGTGAATAATGTAGCTTGCAAAATGGAAGGATTGGAGAAAAACTATGCAAGAGGGCGTCCTGTTGGCATCTGTAAGATTTTAAAGCATTTATAGCTAAAATGTGTTATCAAGTTCTCTTTTTCTCTCTTTCACACACACACACACATGCGCGCGTGCACGCATACATACACTCATAGACACTCATTCTCTGCCTTCTCCTGTTCTCTCCATTCTACATTTCACCCAAAGCAATTGCGAGGTTATGACCAATACAGGGACTAATATCAGGTAACTACCAAGAAATGCCTTCTTCCAGGCTTCTCTAAATGTTTTTGTTTATATAAGAGATCGATAGATCAGAGGGCCAGGAGACATGTTTTATTGTAAGTTTCTGTTCTAAATTTCCTGATATTTTCAGTAAGGAAAAAAAAAAAAGAAAGAAAAAAGAGAAGAAAACCTTTTAAAGGCAAAAATGGGGCTAATAAGAACCAGACCTGAAAGTGATTGTCAAAATGTCAAAAATAACTGCTTTTCCTTTTTTCAATAGCATTAATCTTCAGGCACTTACCTTTCCATAGACTCTCTCTAATGATTTGACTTAATTCTCTTGCTGGGCCATCCACAAATAGAGTGGCTTCTAAAGTGATACTCTAGGTATATTTTAATTTCTTCTTTGATTTCTTGGTTATTTAGCAGCACACTGTTCAGCCTCCATGTATTTGTGTTTTTTATGGTTTTTTTCCTGTAACTGATCTCTAATCTCATAGCATTGTGGTCGGAAAAGATGCTTGATACTATTTCAATTTTCTTAAATTTTCCAAGGCTTGATTTGTGAACCAAGATGTGATCTATTCTGGAGAATGTTCCATGTGCACTTGAGAAGAAAGTGTATTCTTCACTTTTGGGTGGAATGTCCTAAAAATATCAATTAAGTCTATCTGGTTTATTGTTTCATTTAAAGCTTGTGTTTCCTTATTTATTTTCTGTCTAGATGATCTGTCTATTGGTATAAGTGGGGTGTTACAGTCCCCCACTGTTACTGTATTACTGTCGATTTCTCCTTTTATGGCTGTTAGCATTTGCCTTATGTATTGAGGTGCTCCTATGTTGGGTGCATAAATATTTATAATTGCTATGTTTTCTTCTTTGATTGATCCCTTGATCATTATGTAGTGTCCTTCCTTATCTCTTGTAATGTTCTTTATTTTAAAGTGTATTTTATCTGATACGGGTATTGCTACTCCAGCTTTATTGTGATTTCCATTTGCATGGAATATCTTTTTCCATCCCCTCACTTTCAGTCTGTATGTGTCCCTAGGTCTAAAGTGGGTTTCTTGTAGACAGCATATATAAGGGTCTTGTTTTTGTATCCATTCAGCCAGTCTGTGTCTTTTGGTTGGAGCATTTAATCCATTTACATTCAAGGTGATTATCAACATGTATGTTCCTATTACCATTTTCTTAATTGATTTGGGTTTGTTTTTGTGGGTCTTTTTCTTCTCTTGTGTTTCCTGCTTAGAGAAGTTCCTTTAGCATTTGTTGTAAAGCTGGTTTGGTGGTGCTGAATTCTCATAGCTTTTGCTTGTCTGTAAAGCTTTTGATTTCTCTGGGAATCTGAATGAGATCCTTGCTGGGTAGAGTAATCTTGGTTGTAGGTTTTTCCCTTCCATCACTTTAAATATATCCTGCCACTCCCTTCTGGCCTGTAGAGTTTCTGCTGAGAAATCAGCTGATAACCTTATGGGGATTCCCTTGCATGTTATTTTTTGCTTTTCCCTTGCTGCTTTTAATATTTTTCTTTGTATTTAATTTTTGATAGTTTGATTAATATGTGTCTTTGAGTGTTTCTCCTAGGGTTTATCCTGTATGGGACTCTCTGCACTTCCTAGACTTGAGTGGCTATTTCCTTTCCCATGTTAGGGAAATTTTCAACTATAATCTCTTCAAATATTTTCTCAGACCTTTTCTCTTTCTCTTCTTCTTCTGGGGCCCCTATAAGTTGAATGTTGGTGCGTTTAATGTTGTCCCAGAGGTCTCTGAGACTGTCCTCAGTTCTTTTCCTTCTTTTTTCTTTATTCTGCTCTGTGGTAGTTATTTCCACTATTTTATCTTCCAGGTCACTTATCCATTCTTCTGCCTCAGTTATTCTGCTACTGATTCCTTCTAGAGAATTTTTAATTTCATTTATTTTGTTGTTCATCATTGTTTGTTTGCTCTTAGTTCTTCTAGGTCTTTGTTAAATGTTTCTTGTATTTTCTCCATTCTATTTCCAAGATTTTGTATCATCTTTACTATCATTACTCTGAATTCTTTTTCAGGTAGGTTGCCTATTTCATCTTCATTTATTTGGTCTTATAGGTTTTTACCTTGCTCCTTCATCTGTAACATATTTTTTTTGTCATTTCATTTTTTTTTTTTTTGATGGGTGGGGCGGTATTTGTATTCCTGTCTTACTGGTTGTTTGGCCTGAGGCCACTGGAATTTGCACATGGTTGGGTTGAGCTGGGTCTTGGTGCTGAGATGAGGACCTCCAGGAGGCCTCACTGGGGGGGTCTGAGGTTCTCTGTTAGTCCAGCAGTTTGGACTCGGCGCTCCCACCACAGGAGCTCAGTCCTGACCTCCAGCCTGGGAACCAAGATCCTGCAAGCTGTGCAGTGTGGTAAAAACAAGAAAAAAAGGAGCAGTACAATAACAAAGAATAAAAAATAAAATAAAATAAAATTAGAAAGATAAAAAATATATTAGGAAAAATAAAAATATAATTGAAACAATTGCAACAAGGTAAAACAAAACCACAACAGAAAAAAGAAAAAAGAAAAAAAGGGGTGGGAACAAGTCAAAAGGAGCAGAACAATAACAAAGTATAAAGAATAAAATGAAATTAGAAAAATAAAAGATTTATTAGAAAAAATAAAAATATAAATAAATCAACAACAACAAGGTAAAATGGAACCCCAACCTAAAAGAAGAAAAAACAAGGCCAGAAAAGGCCTTGGCTATGGGAGGGCAGAGCTTGTGGGGGGGGGGTGGAACTTAGGCAGGGGCAGGGTTTAGTGTGGGGCGGGGTCTAGGGGTGACGTTTAAGTATGGGGTGGGACCTAGGCGCAGGACCCAGGCAGCGGGAAAAGTCCTTGGAGGTGGGGTCTAGGCGGGGTGAGGTTCAAGTGTGGGGCAGAGCCTGGGCTTAGGACCTGCAAGGGGAGAGGCAGTACGTCCAGAGGGGGGCCTCTGAGGGTGCGGAGTTCCAGGAATTTGGAGGTAGGGCCCTGGGTGAGGGTGTGTGGGTGGGGTTTAGGCCCATCGCGGTTGCAGGGGGTCTCAGAGGGGGTCTCCGAGTGTAGAGGTAGGGCCCTGGGTGGGGGTGTAGGGGCGGGGCTTGAGCTCTGCACAGCAGGAGGGAGGCTCTGAGGGCAGAGGATTAGGCCCGGGAGCCCAGCAGGTTCCCTGGTGCCCAAGTGGGCAGGGAAAGCGCTGGCTGCTTTCCCTTCTGTTCCTCTGCATCCCCCCCTACCCCGGGGGTCTCCCCCCATTGCTGCTGGACCCCTAACCGTGGGTGGGTCCTGCTGGGTGTAGGAACTCCTCCCCTCCCCCAGCCGCCCCTCAGGGGTGCCGGTCCCGTAAGTCCAGCCTTTACTTTTGCTCGCCCTTACCCCCCTCCCACCCCCTCAGGACCCACGCAGCTAGAGGGGGCCTCGGTGGGCAGAGGATCAGGACCGGGATCTCAGCAGGCTCCTGGGGGCCCAAGTGGGCAGGGGAGACCTGGCCACGCTCCCTTCTGATCCTCTGCCCTCCCAGTGGTCCCCCCTTTCCCCCTCGGGGCGCAGGATCCCTTCCCCTCCCCCAGCCACCCCTCAGGGGCGCCAGTCCTGTCCTGCCTCCACTTCTCCTCCCCGCTCACTCCCCCCACACCCATGTCCTACCAGTCACTGGGGGTTCCTCCCATCCCCTTAGGTGTCCGTGGTACCCCACTGGTGCCTGGTAGGTGCCCTCGTTCCATGTCCTCCTAGTCTGCCATCTTGACTCCACCCCTAAAGTGGTACTCAGGTCCTCAGTAGCTTGCAGTAATTGGCGTGGAAGTTCAGAGGAGATATTTGTTTATGTTTTTCCAATCACATCTTTTGATAAAGTGGTGAGAAAGGAGGCCCTGGCAACCCCGAGTCTGAAGGTCTCATGAGCTGGCATTGCCATAATGTTCACAGGATCATCCTAAAGGCGCTAGAAAATAATGATAATTATGCAGGGCCTAGGTGAGGGTGAAAAGTAACTGTTTTTTCATGAAATTCGTCAGAGTTTCTGAAGTGCCTTTGGAAAGGATTTCAGTGCACATGAAGAGGGAGCTTAAGTTAGAGAATTTTCACCCTTATTGATAATCTATACAATGGTTCTTTCATTTTTTTGGACTTTGTAATAGACACCTCTGAAGGAGGCTGCCTGCTTTACAGTAACTCCCCCATTGTGTGGAAACTGCCCCCTGGACCCACTGTGATGGACCTTTGGCAGCCATGTTTATATTATGTAACCCACCTCTCTGGGGAGAGTTGATTGGATCAGGGAGAAGACACTTGACCCAGGTTAGGCCAACAGAGTCTCTTTCCAGAGAGTTTGGAATTGGGATTCAGAGACAACCAATTAGTGTTTGTGAGTTGCTGGTAGTAGGGCCATGAGATTAACTTGGGGGCCGTGAAATGACCTTCTGCTCTGTGTGTAGAGAAGTCAAGAAAGCTGATTTGCAAAAGAGAGGAGATTTAAGCAGATTCCTAGAGAAAACCAGAGACTGATGGTGGGAGGGAGAGTGTTGACCTGGTTCCCAGCAGCTTTCCAGTCTTGGTTCCTGTTCCTCTGGACTCCTGTCATAATTCCACGAAAAACCCTTGCATCCTATGTTAAATTCCCTATCCACCTCACCAGCCCCTCCTCACCCTCTTAAACTAGCTTGAGCTAGCTTCTGCTACATGCAGAGTCTTAACAAAGATAGTTTGACTCTCTCAAGCATGTGTTTGTTTGATTACAGAGATGGCCAAGTGAACAAATAGGTGAATGTTCATACTTTCTCTTTCATGACCTTGAAGGTTTGAATTGGAAATGAATCTCAGAGATCTCTCAGTCCTATCCTCTCATTAGACAGATGGGGAAACTGAAGACTATAGATGTGAAGTGATTTACCCAGGATCACACAGCCAAGACTGGAGCCTGGACCTCCAGTTCTCAGATAAGCCAGTGCTCTTTCTAGGCTGGTCCCCTGTTGCCATCCATCTATCCATCCAACAAATACATAATGCACAAGCTCCTACTATATGGCAGGTCATGGGATCATGCTTTCTGTGTTCAACGAACTGACTGTGTGGTAGGATCAAAGTTCTATACACTTATTTTCACTTCAGTCCATGGGGTTTCCTATCTGAAGGGCACCTGGCTACCTTTGCTAGCCTATCATCAGAGCAAATTCATCCAGGACTCTCTCAGAGTATACTCCTGTCACGTATTCTCTGCCTCTCTTATAGCTCTCTTTTTAAATATCTGTAATAATCTGTGTTCATCTCCTATCTCCCTTGGAAGCCCCTTGAAAGCAGGAGCTGTGTATGAATCATTACCTTCACTTCCTAGTCCAGACTCTGTCACAAGGCGTGTCTACAATAGACATCTGCTATCCTGGAGAATTTATTTCACTCCTTAGAATCTCAAGTGGGAACTGTGTATCAGTTATCTATTGCTGGGTAAAAAACCAATCTAAAATTAATGCCTTCCAACAGCCATCACTTAGTTTTAATATCTCTCATGGTTCTGGGAGTTGACTGGGCTCTGTAGCTGGTTTTTGTTCAGGGTCTCTCTAGTGGTCGCAGTCAGATGGTACCTTGGGCTGGGGTTACCTTGAAGGCTTTGTCATTCTCATGTCTGGTGTCTGGACTGAGAGGATTTACACAGCTGGTGGTTGGAACAGCTGGGGCTCCAAGGGGCTCTTTCTCTCTCTCCATGGACTCTCCACGTGGTGGCCTCAGAGTAACTGGACTTCTTACATGGCAGCTGAAGGCTCCCCAAGGAACTACCCCAAGAGAGACTAGCAGAAACTATGTAGCCTTTTCTAACCTGGCCTCAGAAGTCACTCACATTGAATACATAGAATACAACATTCTATTCATCAAAACAGTCACAGAGGCCCCACCAGGGACAAGGAATGAAGACACAGACTCTGCCTTTTGATGAGAGGAGTGTCAGTGGATTTGCAGATGTTTCTGCATCTCTGCTTTCTACTTCTTCACATATTGGAGATGTGAAAGGATGCTTTATCCCTGGCCTCAAGGAGTTTGCATTTGAGTCGGGAGCCATGGTTTTCTGGCAACTGCTAGTTTCTGACCCCACTGACAGCTACATCTTTTCCAACTATTTTCCCACTCCTAGCCACAGTCACTCACAAGGTTTGCTAATCATGGACTGGTGACCTAGGAGTTAGTCTAAGCAAGCAGGTAGGGTCAGGGTGTCATTTTATCATGAAATTTTTATGTGCTGGGTCATATGTTAGGCACTCTGGAAGAATAGACAAAAGGCTCACATTTGGGCCCTGCCAAGAAAGAGTGTACATTTATAGAAGTGTAACTTATGGAAATAATACAAAGGGGGAAAAGATTTAAACAAAAAGGTGTACACTGAAGCATTATTTTTTAAAAGCAAAGAAATAGAAGAGGGAGCTAAATACTCATCTTTTGGGGTAATCCTTTCATTGTGATTTCTACAGCTGGATGTGCTCACCTTCCTCCGGAGCAGCCCGCAGCATTTTTTCTGGCATCTTCCCTTGTTCCAATTATTTTTATCAGTCTCTTTGCCATCAATACTCTGTGAAATCCAGGAGAGATGGGACGGGTACCTCCCTAGTACCTACACAGGTGTTTAATAAGTATGTGCTTATTTTTCTTCTGTTTTCCCCTTCTCTGGACTCTTTCCCTCCCCCAAATGCTTGCAGATTCCCAGCAAGAGGACAGGAAATCTGGGGTTTCTCTCCCCATCCACTCTGCTCTGACTCTTGCCCATTCTGCCTGACAAAATGCAGGGGACCATCGTGCCCCTCTGCCACAGTCACACAGTTCCCACAGCCAGCCCATTTTAATCTCACCTCCCCTCTCTCCCGAATGCCTTCAACACCACTGTCTTGACCACACACTTAGCTTTTACGCTCACTCTGACTTGTACTTTCAAATTAGATCCCTCTTCCTTCCTTCGGGATCTTAAGGGGCTCCTGAAGGACAGGGACCATATCTCTTCCTTTTAAAAATTCTTACCTGGGGCTTCCCTGGTGGCGCAGTGGTTGAGAATCTGCCTGCCAATGCAGGGGACACGGGTTCGAGCCCCGGTCTGGGAGGATCCCACATGCCGCGGAGCAACTAGGCCCGTGAGCCACAATTACTGAGCCTGCGCGTCTGGAGCCTGTGCTCCGCAACAAGAGAGGCCGCGAGAGTGAGAGGCCCGCGCACCGCGATGAAGAGTGGCCCCCGCTTGCCACAACTAGAGAAAGCCCTCGCACAGAAACGAAGACTCAACACAGCCATAAATAAATAAATAAATAAAAATTTAAAATCTTACCTATTACTAAGCATCACCTCCTTTGGAAACCCTTCTCTGACACCTCTGTCCCAGAAAGCAGGTTAAGTTTCCCTCTTTTGTGGTCCTCTGTCACGCTAAACGTACTCAGATCACACTGGATCATGATTGTTATTTCACTGTTTGATTCTATAGCCAGGCGGAGACATCTTTGAGCGTAGGCACTTAAATCCATTGGTTCATTTAGTCATCACACATTTTCTACATCTATCCAGAGCAAACCTGTGCTTGATTTAAGGTGCTTCTAACAATGAAAAAGCCTCATCTGATCCCCAGTGTTCAGTCTTGTGTGTTTGATTGTTGCCACTTGCTACTAAGAAAATATTACCCACTTCAATTTTCATTCCAGATGGCTTAGTACTTTTCTGGTTTCTCAAAAAAATGGTAGAGCCAATAATCTCTAATGTTTGAGGAATTTGGCTCCAAATTTGAGGGCAAAACCATTCCACTCAGAACAGAGGACATTCGGGTGACAAGAACTTCTCTGATGCACTGCCCTGCTAACAGGAGATCTGAGATGTGGTTAGGTCAGCAGATGCTTTCAGGATTTGAAACATAAATCCTGGGCAGTGAACGGAGATGGGAAGAAAGAGGGGTTTGTGTGCCCTTTCATGTTCCCAGAAGTTTATTTTCTGGGGAAACCTGAGACTGGGGTATTGGCCTTTGTGGAATGGAGTTGGAAGGCTGACTGGCACACAAAGGGACTCGGGTCCTGTTCAGTCAAGATGTGACTTGAGGAAACTGAGAGGGTATAGCTGTGTGGTCCCTATAGGAAGAGAAATTCCTTGGCCAGAATGGCAACCTTTTTTTCGAAAACCACTCAGGCTCTACTTAGAGCCATTGAATGCTTGAGAATTTGTTCTGACTGGCCAAGCTGCTCTTCACAGCACAACAGTGAACATACACAGTGACTTGGTCTCGGAAGGCCCTGAATGTGGCTTGGTTCTTCCCACACAGGGCTCCCTAGCAGGGCTGAAAGTGCATCCGTTGCCTTTGCAATGGGCCCGAGCCCGAGAGTCAAAAGTTTTCCTTTTTGTTGTTGTTGTTGTTGTTGTTTTTAAAGCAGAATCTGAATCAGTTGGTTTGGGACTGGGCCTGAGATTCTGCATTTTTTTAAACCTTTATTTATTTATTTATTTATTTATTTATGGCTGTGTTGGGTCTTCGTTTCTGTGCGAGGGCTTTCTCTAGTTGTGGCAAGTGGGGGCCACTCTTTTTTTTTTTTTTCACACACACACTGTATTTTATTTTTACAAGAGATAAATAGACTGACACCAAGCATTGTACATGGATGACCACAACAAAAGCAACAATGATTGCAATTACCAAACATGAAACACACTCATACTATGTAATAATATTGACATTCAGTCCAGTAATCCTCCACTGTAACAGCTCCTTTACTTTGCAGTGAAAATTGATTTGTATATTCTTTGCCTCTGAGTCCTTGTGGGATTTTTTCTTTTTTTAAATTCAAACAGAAAGTCACAAAAATTATACTCATCCTCATCAGTTCACTCAGTCCCATGTAATTAATTTTTTTTTTATCTTGATCTTTTGTTAGCACTTTTATGAGCTCATCAGTTTTTCATTAGAGTTCTGAAAATGCTTATTCATTCAGTTCAGCAGTACAGTCAGTTACCAGAAACCTGTACTTGTCAGAGTCTTTTCCATGAATTTCCTGAAGATGAAACCCTTTTATAGGAACATATTTACAAAAGCATCAGAGTACACCCAGAACTGTCTGTAAATGACAAAAGACTTAAAAATGACCACAGTTAAAGATTTGATGAAAGATCATAATAATGCAGTTGACAAGAAAATTAGTTATTTCTGAGATATACATTTTAAAGTAATAACTAGGATTATGACTTATAACATTATACCAGAACATATAAGATTTTTAGAAATTTCATGTAATGTCTGAAACATTTATATTAACATATTTCCATACAAATAACCCAATGAAAGTTTAGTATTAGTTGTTTTGTTTGTTTGTTTGTTTATACTGCAGGTTCTTATTAGTCATCAATTTTATACACATCAGTGTATACATGTCAATCCCAATCGCCCAATTCAGCACACCACCATCCCCACCCCGCTGCAGTTTTCCCCCCTTGGTGTCCATATGTCTGTTCTCTACATCTGTGTCTCAACTTCTGCCCTGCAAACCGGCTCATCTGTACCATTTTTCTAGGTTCCACATACAAGCGTTAATATACGATATTTGTTTTTCTCTTTCTGACTTACTTCACTCTGTATGACAGTCTCTAGATCCATCCACGTCTCAACAAATGACTCAATTTCGTTCCTTTTTATGGCTGAGTAATATTCCATTGTATATATGTACCACAACTTCTTTATCCATTCGTCTGTCGATGGGCATTTAGGTTGCTTCCATGACCTGGCTATTGTAAATAGTGCTGCAATGAACATTCGGGTGCATGTGTCTTTTTGAATTACGGTTTTCTCTGGGTATATGCCCAGTAGTGGGATTGCTGGGTCATATGGTAATTCTATTTTTAGTTTTTTAAGGAACCTCCATATTGTTCTCCATAGTGGCTGTATCAATTTATTGCGGTGTGCAGGCCTCTCATTATCGCGGCCTCTCTTGTTGCGGAGCGCAGGCTCAGTAATTGTGGCTCACGGGCCTAGTTGCTCCGCGGCATGTGGGATCCTCCCAGACCAGGGCTCGAACCCGTGACCCCTGCATTGGCAGGCAGATTCTCAACCACTGCGCCACCAGGGAAGCCCCCTTTTTGTTGTTTTTAAGTTAGAGCCTTACTAAGTTATAGTGAAATGAGGTAATAGCTGGTGGTTTTGCTGGTATTATTTGGTTTGGTTTTGGAGGGCTGGGAGAAGCTGCTAGTGATGCCTTGGGCTGTAGATCTACCCTGTACCTGAAGAATTCTTAGGCCTGTGAATTTACTTACCATCCTAGCATTCGGCTGAAAATGGGTGGCGGGGGAGGAGGGACAGGAGAGGCGGGTTAGTTAAAAAAAAAAATGGCCATGTTACAGTTGGAATGTATGAAGACCTAGGGAGTCAGAAACAAGATTGGGACTGTTTCTCTAAGATGCAGGGACCAGTTCTCAAGCCAGAAACCTTGTATCCTTGTGAATTTCAGTTAGAAGAGGTTAATCATATCAAAATCAAGTCATTGTTCTTATGGTTAAGTGTGTTTCTGCTCATCATTTCTAAGTGTTCTTATTATTTCCAAATTTAAATGAAATATGCGCACAGGATCAACATGAAGTAATAAAATGATACCCCCAAATAATAAAAATGGTTCAAACATTGCGGTCAAATAGAATGGATACTCAAATGAACCACCAAAGTCCACAAAAGTTTATAACCAAAAAAAAAAAAAAAGTCACTAGAGTAACTTCGTTGGCAGTTGCCAATGATTCCATTAGATAACCTGCTCCAGGAGTAAAAATAAGGGAAGGTAATGATCACAGCATCTTTGCATGACAAGGAGGTATCATCCAGATGGATTCAGGTGAGTTGATAGTGGAAGAAGTTCTTAATGATACTAGGGTGTAAAACAGTAAATTGAGATGGGACAAGTTGGGAGTGGCACCAGAAGGAGGATGTTGGGGAGAACGGGGTCCAATCCCAGCCCTGACCTGGTTATGTTGAAACCTCTATAAGCCTTGGTGTCTTCCTTACGTGAGGCTAGAAAAACCTACAGACATGACAGGGTTTTGGAAAGGATAAAATACGGTAATATATGTAAAGTGCCTGATAGAATCAGTGTTCAGCACATGTTTATTCCCCTCTCCTCCTACCTTCATTAATTATAGCTGGGACACAAAGTAATCTTAAGCCTGGAGGCCAGCCACTCTCATTCTTTGTAAATCTTAACTACTTAAGAGGAAAATGTAGTTTCCCTGAGCTTTTAAGAGTCTATTTACATACAATTGGCCTCCTTGTAAAAATGACCTATTCTTTAAAACAAGCCTCTAAGTAGTAGCAAAGTTTTCTTAAACTTTTTTGAATTGCTAGGTGTAGTTTCTGTGCTTCCTAGGGAAGAACCTATAAAGGTGGCTCTCTTTTCCATGAGTCCAGATTTACAGGAGGTTTGCTCTAAGTGCACATTTGCAGAACCATTTCTGATATATGTGAGTTTCCTCCCCAAAAAGGAGCTGCTTCGTTGACCATTTGTTGTCTTTGGTGCTATGGACATGCTTTTTGTTTGTTTGTTTGTCATAAGCTTAATTTATTCCACTTAGAGTCCTCTTCTTTATTCTGAGATAATGCCCCCACCTACTGCTTTTGCTTTTTAAAGGTACCTGGTTCACTGTAGCTATGGACACTCTTTAAACCTACCCTTGTTACTCAGAGGTCACAAGGCTGAGCTCAGCTTGATGCATTAGTACTTGAACTTTTAAGAAAATGTGAGTGTTGGGTTTGCTGGGGTTTTTTTGTTTTTTTTTTTTTTGACTTTTAACCATCATGTCCCCTGGTCTACAGCAGCTGTGTTCAGCCAGAAAATGTTTATCTTCATCGAGCCATCTCTTTCCGTGACTGAAGATGTAGGCTTGAAGACTGGCCAGTTCAAGGCAAAAGTCTTGGCTGGAGATGTGGTTTCACTCTTGATCAGTAATGTGACCTTAGGCAACATTAATGTCTCAGCACTGGTTTCTTCTTCTGGACAGTGAGGAATGTAGTAGAGAGTCTTCCCGGAGATTCTGAGCAGTAAAAACAGGGCTTAGCAGGAAGCCAGGTAAGAATCAGTGGTCAGAAAATGGTAGCTATAATTACTCTAGCCAAGTGTTCTACATTTGCACTGCCTGCTGAGGAGAATCATTCGGGGAACATCTAAAAAAATGCTTATAGCTGAACTCCACCCAAGATCAATTAAATGTGAATTTCTAGTGGTCAGACCCACGTGTCAGTGGAGGTTTTTTTATTATTATTCCTTAGGTGATAGTGATGTTCCATGAGGGTTGAGAATCTCTGGCTCTAGCTCCCTGTAGTGAATGTTTCTGATGTTTCAGAGAAGGATGATCTCATTTAACGCCCACAGCAACACTTTAGGGTAACTAGAGTTATTAGCCCCATTTTACAGTTGAGGAAACTGAGGCTTAGGGAGGTTAAAAAAACAGCAAGTGAGAGGTGGTACTCAGACATGGGGCCAAGCAGTCCAACTCCAGAGCCATGTTCTTAATTACCATGCCGCATTTCATTGTCACGAATAGCGCCTCTAGTGAAGCTCATCAGTGGAAACTAAGATCCACCATGTGGGGTCATCCGGTGGTCTCTGGCTTTCTCCATACCTTCAGCTTACCGACCTCCTGCTCTCCGTGTGTTCGGAAATTCCCAGCAGCCTCATGTAAGATAACGAACTGCGGTTATTCAGAAGTCCCCTGCTATTTCCACTGATTTTTATTAAATGCAGCTTGTGGCTCTGACTCAAGAATGTGCAAGCCGATTTAGATTATGTTTTGCATTGAGTTTATTAAGATAAAAAAATATTTCCTGAGATAGTGAGTCAGAAATATTTATGGTGAAGTGTGCTGAAAGTGAATGCAGGTTGATAGCATGAACAGAATGTTCTCTCAAAGTCAAATGCGATGACCTAACCATGTTTGGCAGCCTTCCTTTATGTTTAGCTAAGCATTTTATTTCATGTCGGGGAACCTCCTCCCTCTTCTGAATAGGATTGGTCCTGAAGGGGACTAGGATTTGGCTTGTGCCTCTTTGATGCTGAGATGCAGGCCGGGAGCCTAATTGTGACTGGCTCCCTGGCTGGGTTGCCATGGCAAAGGACTGTTAAACTTTTTATCTCTGGGTTTCTCTCACCTGTCAGAATGGCAGTATAACTCTTGGCCCCGCCTCCCTCCCTGGGGGAAAGAGGAGGGCACTTTGAAAATTAAGTAATAAATGTTGGGAGGGATTTGTGAATGAGACGTCTTGTCAAATGGGTAAGTAATAAATGGGGTGTCTCCAAAGCTCATTTGCCTGAAATACACTTGAGCCTTCCATTTACTTAATCAACCAGCATTTATTAAATGCCTGCGAAGTTCACCATATAACACATGGAGTGCTGGGGGGACTACGAAAAGGAGGAAATAGAGTCTCAATTCCCAGAGAGCTCATAAACTAACTTCTTTTTTCTCGCAGTTCACTTTTTAAGTTGATTAAGCGTCAGGATGAACAATGCCTGTGGTGTATTTAAAAAGCTCCTTCTCCATGATGACTTCCCCTTACATCATAAGAAACTGGTAGTGCTTAGTTGTTCTCAGTACCAGTGGGTATTGCTGGATGGACTCATAAAAAGGGCAAGAATATTCCATAGTCCTGGTCAGGGGTAATAGGAAACAATGAAAGACTACAGTGTGGGTTTACTGGGAAACGGTGCATTGGCTAATATTACGGTCTCTGGTGTACAAAGGTCTGGGTTTGGGTCCTGGCTCTGCCACTTTCTAACTGCATGACTTTGGGCAATTACTTAACCTCTCTGTGTCTCATTTCCTTATCTCTGAAAAAAGGGTAAGAATAGTGTCTACCTCAGGATTGTTTTCAAGATTAAATAAGTTAATGTGTACAAGGTACTTAGAATGGTGCCTGGAACCTTGTAAATGCTCAGAAAAATGTTAGCTATGATCATCACTTTCTGTGGGTAATGGAGGAAATGGTGGTACTGAAAGAATCCTGGCATTTTCTTTTCATACATTTTAAAAAGCATAAATATCTCTTTTTTTTTTATTCAGAGTCCCAAACTTTTGCCCAGATCTACCAAAATCACTTAGGATTGCCCCCAAATCCCAAGTTGCTTATTCAGAAATAGAAAACAGACCATGCAAGCCTAGCTTATGGTATTCAGGGCTTGAGCTAAATCATTTTGTTCTGAGAACCTCACACTGGTCCAAGACCCATAGGGGTGGCAGCGGGCAGCTGTGGAGTGTGATGGAAAGAGCATTGAGCTTGGAGTCCAAATCCTGGCTTTAGCTTTTATTAGTTGGGACAGGTCTAGGGTAGGTCTTTAAGTTCTCTGAACTGCAGTTTACCCATCCTGATTGTGTAAAAGCAATGGTAGGTAAAAATACTGGGGCCTTAGCATGAGTCAAAACAGTGGTAACAAACTGTACTAAACTGTACTAGAAGTTACTGTATTCTCCACCGCCATACACTTATAGTTTAGAAAAAAAAAAAAGCCAAAATTGTGAATCACTATATTGTACACCTGTAACTTATATAATGTTGTACGTCAACTATACTTCAATTTAAAAAAAAGAAAAGCCAGTTGCACTTAAGATTATCTTTGATGAAGCAGCAAAAATTATTAACTAAATCTTGACCCATGAGGCACATGTCTTTTTTAATATTTTGTATGGCAAAATGGGAAGTATACATAAGCACTCGTGCTGACTGGTGAAACGCTATGGTTGTCACAAAGAAAAGCATTTTATTACTTGAAAGAATGATTGACAATCAAACTATGGTTAGTTATTCTTGAAAATAAACAAAACTAGCCTGACACTTGAAGGAAACAGGAGATAATATTAGTTGCCAATAATAAAATTTGAGCTTTCCAGCAAAACTTTAAAATTTGGAAAAATTTTAGCCACCACTATGAGCTTGACAGTTTCCCAGTCTTTACTAATGAGATAGATGGTGATATTAATGAATGTGATTTTTCTATATTACATGATTAAATGTGTTCATATCTGGAAGATCTGTGTAACTCAGTGAACCAATGTTTTCTAAATGAACAGGGCATGGTGTTAAAAAATCATACGTGGATAAAAGATCTATTCAACGTGCAAGATAAATCAATCCATTTTAGTATAACAGATTATGAAAAATTCACTGGTATGGTTTCAGATTTCACATCACAACTATTCTTTAAGAAACTACCATTTGTCTGCTGGAGAGGGTGTGGAGAAAAGGGAACCCTCCTGCACTGTTGATGGGAATGTATTGGTGCAGCCGCTACGGAAAACAGTGTGGAGGTTCCTTAAAAAACAAAAAGTAGAGTTACCATATGATCCAGCAATCCCACTCCTGGGCCTATATCTGGAAAAGATACATGCACCCCAATGTTCATAGCAGCACTGTTTACAATAACCAAGACATGGAAGCAACCTAAATATCCACTGACAGATGATGGATAAAGATGTGGACTATACATACAATGGAGTATTACTCAGCCATGAAAAAGAACGAAATAATGCCATCTGCAGCAACATGGATGAACCTAGAGATTATCATACTAAGTGAAGTAAGCCAGACAGAGAAAGATAAATATCATATGATGTCACTTATATGTGGAATCTAAAAAAATGATACAAATGAACTTATTTACAAAACAGGAATAGACTCACAAACATAGAAAACAAACTTATGGTTACCAAAAGGGAAGGGGAGGAGGGATAAATTAGGAGTTTGGGATTAACATATACACACTACTGTATATAAAATAAACAACAAGGACTTACTGTATAACACAGCATACTATATTCAATATTTTATAATAACCTATAATGGAAAAAACTGAAAAAGAATATATATATAACTGAATCACTTTGCTGTACACCTGCAACATTGTAAATCAACTATACTTCAATTTAAAAATGTCAAAAAAAAAAAGAAACTACCATTTGTCAAATTTTGGTTTAGTATCAAAGAATACTATCCTAAATTATCTGAGAAGGCTATAAAAATACCCCTCTCTTTTCCAACTGTATGAAGCCAGATTTTCTTCATATACTTCAACCAAAACAACATATCTCAAAAGATTGAATGCAGAAAGAGGAGAGTCCAGCTGTCTGCTCTTAAGCCAAATGATAGATCAATAACAATAGAAAACAATGCCACTCTTCTCACTATTCGCATGTGTATCAGGGGGTGCAGGGGGGAATATAGTTATTTTTCATGACAATATTTGTTAACAAGTAATGAGATTATCTTTATTTTCAAATAAATTAGTAAACAAATATTTTAAAATTTTCTTTTGGGGGTCCTCAATATTTTAAAGGGTGTATAGGGGGTTCTGAAACCAAGGGGTTTGAGAACTTCTGTCCTGGAACAAGGACTCTGGAGCCAAAATAATTTTTTAAAGATTTTTTTTTTAAAGAATTACTGGTTTTTGGTTTTTTAATTAATTAATTAAAATTTATTTTTGGCTGCATTAGGTTTTCATTGCTGCCCACGGGCTTTCTTTTAGCTGTGTCGAGCGGGGGCTACTCTTCGTTGCGGTGCACGGGCTTCTCATTGCGGTGGCTTCTCTTGTTACAGAGCATGGGTTCTAGGCGTGTGGGCTTCAGTAGTTGTGGCATGTGGATTCAGTAGTTGTGGCACGCAGGCTCTAGAGTGCAGGCTCAGTAGTTGCGGCACACGGGCTTAGTTGCTCCGCGGCATGTGGGATCTTCCTGGACCAGGGCTCGAAACCGTGTCCCCTGCGTTGGCAGATGGATCCTTAACCACTGCGCCACCAGGGAAGCCCTAAAGATTTTTTTTTAGGGAAGTTTTAGGTTCACAGCAAAATTGAAGGGAAGATACAGAGATTTTTTTGTATACACCCTGCCCCTTCACATGCATAATCTCTCCCGTTATCAACATTCCCCACCAGAGTCGTACATCTGTTAAAACTGGTGAAATTACGTTGACACATCATAATCACCCAAAGTTCATAGTTTACATTATAGCTCACTCTTGTGTTGTACATTCCATGGATTTAGATAAATGTATAATGACATGTATCCACCATTATAGTATCAGAGAGAGTATTTTCACTGCCCTAAAAATCCTCTGTGCTCTGCCCATTCATTCCCCCACCCCCACCCCCCAGTCTCTGGTAACCACTGATATTTCTACTGTCTAAAGTTTTACCTTTTCCAGAATGTCCTCTAATTGGAATCATGCCATATGTAGCCTTTTAAGATTGGCTTCTTTCACTTAGTAATATGTATTTATGGTTCCTTTATGTGTTTTCATGGCTTGATAGCTCATTTCCATAGTCTAGATGTACTACAGTTTATCTATTTACCTACTGAAGGACAGCTTGTTTGCGTCCAGCTTTTGGCAATTGTGAATAAAGCTGCAAACGTCCATGTGCAGGGTTTTGTGTGGACATAAGTTTTCAACTACTTTGGGTAAATACCAAGGAGTGAGATTGCTGGATCATATGGTAAGAGTATTTTTATTTTTGTAAGAAACTGTCAAACTATCTTCCAAAGTAGCTGTACCATTTTGCATTCCCACTAGCAATGAGAGAGAGTTCCTGTTGCTCCATGTCTTCATCAGCATTTGGTAATGTCAATGTTTTGGATTTTGATCAGTCTAATGGGTGTTTAGTGTAACTCATTGTTTTAATTTGCATTTCCCTGATGACATATGATGTGGAACATCTTTTCATATGCCTATTTGCCATTTTTCTTCTTTGGTGAGGTATCTCTTAAAGTATTGGCCCATTATTTATTGGGGTTGCTTTCTTATGGTTGAGTTTTAAGAGTTCTTTGTATATTTTGGTACTTTATCACATGTGTCTTTTGCAAATGTTTCCTCCCAGTCTGTGGCTTGTCTTCTCATTCTGTTGATATTGTCTTTTGCAGAACAGACATTTTTTTTTTTTTTTTTTGGCTATGTTGGGTCTTCGTTTCTGCGCGAGGGCCCTCTCCAGCTGCAGCGAGCGGGTGCCACCCCTCATCGCGGTGCGCGGGCCTCTCACTATCGCGGCCTCTCTTGTTGCGGAGCACAGGCTCCAGACGCGCAGGCTCAGCAACTGTGGCTCACGGGCCCAGCCGCTCCGCGGCACGTGGGATCCCCCCAGACCAGGGCTCGAACCTGTGTCCCCTGCACTGGCAGGCAGACTCCCAACCACCACGCCACCAGGGAAGCCCGAACAGACATTTTTAATTTTAATAAAGTCCAGTTTATCAATTATTTATTTCATAGATCATGTCTTTGTTGTCATATCTAAAAAGTCATTTCCATACTCAAGATCATCTGGGTTTTCTCCTATGTTATCTTCCAGGAATTTTGTAATTTTGTAATTTTGCATCTTATGTTTAGGTCCATGATCCATTTTGAGTTAATTTTTGTGAAGGGTGTAAGGGCTGTGTCTAGATTCATTTTTGCATGTGGATGTACAGTTGTTTCAGCACTATTTGTTGAAAAGACTATCTTTGCTCCTTTGTGGTGACTTTGCTTCTTTGTCAAAGATCAGTTGACTATATATAGGTAGTCAACTGGACTCTATTTCTGGGCTCTCTATTCTCTTTCATGGGTCTATTTGTCTATTCTTTCACCAGTATCACACTGTCTTGATTACTGTAGCTTTATAGCAAGTCTTGAAGTTGGGTAGTGTCAGTCCTCCAGCTTTGTTCTTCTCCTTCAGTATTATGTTGGCTATTCTGGGTCTTTTGCCTCTCATATAAACTTTAGAATCAGTTTGTCAATATCCACAAAATAACTTGCTGAGATTTAGATTGAAATCTAAATCAATCTAAATCTGAATCAATAATTGTTTTGTCTCACTTCTACTTACTATGTGATCTTGGATGGCTTTTTTACCATCCCTGTGCCTTAGATATCTCGTGTATAAAATGAGGACAATAATAATGGTTTGTAACAACACCTGCCATGGTAATAAGTACCCTTTAGTACCCTTTTGGGGGTCCTCAATATTTTAAAGGGTGTATAGGGGGTTCTGAAACCAAGGGGTTTGAGAACTTCCGTCCTGGAACAAGGACTCTGGAGCCAAAATAATTTTTTAAAGATTTTTTTTTAAAGAATTACTGTTTTTTGGTTTTTTAATTAATTATCCTTTAGATGTTAGCTATTATCATCATTATATTGTATCGTCATCATTGTCATTGTCACCATCATCATTATTACTAGTACCACCACTGGGAGACATAGTTCATTCAGAGACACAGAGCTAGAGGTGGAGTCAGCAGAATTGGAATTTTTTCTCTCTCCAGCCAGATTATATCCCACCTCCCACTCACCAGTCTGCCGTCTCAACATTTGTGGTCCACAAAAGCAGGGAAAGAAGGATGAGAAAGCTTCCACAGCTCAAGCACACGTTGTCAGAGGTATTGAATCAAGCCACTGAAAAAAATATTGTTAAAAAACAAAATTCAAGTGAACAAATTTTTAAAATCTTATTGGTTTTATTCAACAATTCATGAATCAGGCAGCATCCCATCTAGCAGATAGAAAGGAGTTCTGAAGAGCTGTACAAAATGAAAGACTTTTATAGGCAGAAAGGGGCAGAACAGTGTTGTTCCTAGCAAAGAGTAGATTGTTTGTGGCAAGGTCACTTTCTTTTAGGGCACAGGAGGGGTCTATCAGGCAGATCACCTCACTAGTGCTGACTAGGTAATTCCAGATTGATTGGTTTAAGAGTCCATTCCTGGAAGAGGTTGAAAGTGTAATTAAGTTAGGTATTAAGTCTCGGTTTGGTGACATGGACTTAGCACAAGTGACTCCACTTTGGGCCTTTTTTAACAGTATGAATAGCCAGGTTTAAATGTACAGGCCAGGGGCTTCCCTGGTGGCGCAGTGGTTGGGAGTCCGCCTGCTGATGCAGGGGACACGGGTTCGAGCCCTTGTCTGGGACGATCCCACATGCCGCGGAGCAGCTAGGCCTGTGCGCCACAACTGCTGAGCCTGTGCTCTAGAGCCCGTGAGCCACAAATACTGAGCCCAAGTGCCACAACTACTGAAGCCCGCGCCTGGAGCCTGTGCTCTGCCACAAGAGAAGCCACCGCAATGAGAAGCCCACTCACCGCGACGGGGGGTGGCCCCCGCTTGCCGCAACTAGAGAAAAGCCCATGCGCAGCAACGAAGACCCAACGCAGCCAAAAATAAAATAAATTTATATATAAATGTACAGGCCAAAATGCTTTTTCTGGCATTCAGATTTGGTCAGTACCTGCTGTCTGCTGTCAACTGAAAAAACTGCACAACCTAATAGCTGACAATTGTTTTATTTGGCAGACTTACTGAAGACTTAAGCCCGGGATACAGCCTCTTAGGTAGCTCTCAGGGACAGTTTCAAAGAGGTATGGGAGGAGCCAGGATATATAGGAGCTTTACCAAAAAAAAAAAAAAGAAAAGCCCCAAAAAACCAAATGAACAACAACAACAACAAAACCAGGTAGTCGGAACATCAAAAGATGACTGCTAATTAAAGAAAAACCAGATATCTCAAGTTAATGAATTTAGTGCTTTTCTGTATGGGAAGATGCAAGAGCCTGGACTTAATGAAATGATTCCTTTGCTATGCAGCTCAACTATCTAGGGCCAGTAGTCTCTTTTTTTTCTCCATCCTGAATCCCTTCAGGGTGTACCATTGGGGTGGGGGGGTAGAGGGAATGCGGCTATAGTGGCTGATGGCTCAATGGCCGCAACATCTTGTTTACTGATGTGGCAGGCGACATTCTTAGTCCACACTGCCATCCAGTGCTTCTGTAGCTGAGGCCCAGATGGAAACTTACACTATTTCAGGAGGTGCAGACCGCACAGGCCCATGATCATGACTCCAAAGCCCAGGGAGGCGAGGTGACAGCCTGACACTTGCAGCTAGGTAGTGGCAAACTGGTATCAGGTCCAGTTTACAGATTTCCTCTGTCCTGGGCTGCTTCGCTGGGATGCTCAGGTGTTCTCTGAAAGAAATGACTAGTCCATAACCTGCAATGGTCACGCCAAGTGCTGGGTGTAGAACAGAGAGTGGGTCCCCTCGTGTGGCCCATGAGGCTGCTCCAGGAGGATCCAGATAGTTCTGGGAAGAGAATGGATCACGGCCAGAGGCTTGTTAACAACAAGGCTGATAGCAATGATTCAGACATGCGTTTTTATTTTATTTTATTCCAGTCACAAAATGCTTTCGTGTTGTTTAGGCCAAATGTGTTTCTGATGCTTCCAGCCTTTGCCAAACTGAGGACCAGATCATTTGCTTGTTTTACTTATTAAGTGAGCAGCTACAGATGGCAAATAAATTGAACATTATACTTTATCACTAAAAAGTTAGAACCAAGTTCCCTGTGTTTATGGCAAGTTTCCTTTGTTCAGTAGACACAAAGATTTGTTTACATTTCCTTAGTTCTCCCTGGAAACATACTGCTTGAGCCAGCTATTACACTGATTTCAAGATGCCCTGTAACCCTTGTTTTTGTTTTAGGTAGATATGATATAGAACTTCACGGACAAATTAACCACTCTCGCCTGCAGTGTGTTAGTTATGTGATCTTGGGCAGGTGGCCTCATCCCTCAGATCTGTTCTGTAAAGTCAGGACTGGACATGGCCAGGAAACCAATCAGTTCGATGGATAATCATTCCCCATTTTTAGGCATAAGTTATTTGTGAGAAAAAGAAAAGAAAAAAATAGCTAATATAATAGCAGAAACTTTCACATGCTGTTTGCTCTGTGCCAGACCCTATTCAAAGTACTTTCCATGTATTAATTAATATAATCCTCACAGTAGCCCTATGAGGAAGATATAATTCTTTTACTAATTTCACAGGTAACAAAACTTGAGACACAGAGAGGTTAAATACCTTGCCCAAGGTCACACAGCTGATAAGTATCAGAACCAGGATGTGAATTCAGACAGTCTAGCTTCAGAGTTTGGGAGGGTTGATTTCATCTGGTGGATCAAGCCGTACTAATTTGTTTTCAATAAATTTGAGCACACCTTCAGAGAACAGTTGAAATACTCCACGCAGTTACAGAACTCTCTGTCTCTTGGCTAATTTATGTTCCTAGAAGAAAAAATTTGAAGAACTGTGTGTCTGTGATTGTGGTATCATGCCAAGTAACTGGGGTTTGGAGGCAAAAGAAACAGCTTAAAGTTCCGGCTCACCCTTTTATATTTTATGCTATGAGGGCTTGGCCAAAAAGGTTGCTGGGATTTCAGTAGCAACTTCCCATGGAGGAAGAACCAAAGAAATAAAGTAGAATTGACTTTTGTTTTCTTGACTAAAACTCAACAGTCATGTTAACCCCTGAGATGCACACCTAGACACTGTCGTCCTGGCCTCTGGGGAGTGTGGTTGATGTCGGCTGGCTTTGATAGTTAAAGAAGGTAGAAGTCTGGGAGAGGAAGCCAGGCTGTGGGGGTACCTGAGTGATGGCACCTCTTGCCACTGTGGAGACCCCTCTGAAACCATGCAACTCAGACTGGGACTCGAACCCACACACCCAGGACTCGAACCCGGCCAAACCCAGGTTGGGACTTGAAACCCACAGTCTTTTAATGGAGATCACACAGCTGGTCCCAGGACTTAACGAAGCTCAGGTTCTTGATGTCTTGTCGCAGAACGACTTCAGTTGAGAGACAAAGTGATAGGTGAGAAGTGGATTTATTTAGAGAGAGACACACTTCACAGACAGAGGGTGGGCCATCTCAGAAGGTGAGAGGCCCCGATACATGGGGTGGTTAGTTTTTATGGGCTGGGTAATTTCATAGGCTAATGAGTGGGAGGATTATTCCAACTATTTTCGGGGAAGGGGCAGGGATTTCCAGGAATTGGGCCACTGCCCATTTTTTGGCCTTTTATGGTTAGCCTCAGAACTGTCATGGTGCTTGGTGGGTGTGTCATTTAGATGCTAATATATTACAATGAGCGTATAATGAGGCTCACGGTCCACTGGAAGTCGAATCTTCTGCCATCCTGGACCTAGTTGTTTCTAACCAGTTTTTGTCATGTCCTATGGCTATGTCATTCTTTTAAAGGTTGTGCCCTGCCCCCTTCCCTCCTGTTTCACCTCCAACTCAAAGCTGGACCCATGCTACAGAAAGGACAGGAAACAGGATGTAGCCTCAAGGAGAAGGGCCTATCAGAGGATATCAGGTCAGTGAGGTACCTGGCTTCTGGAGGGAAACCATAACACCAGCCAGAACACATAGCTAAAGGTTAGACCCATTCACCAGACAATCCTGGCTGGAGTTACGGGAAGATCACAGCCCTGTGGGTGTGTGGATATTTGTAAACCCCAGCTCTTCTTGAAGGAAGAAGTTTGAATTCTATCCCCACTCCTCAGTGTGACTCAGGCTACCAAAGCAATCTGATGGGGTGGAAAGAGCTAGGTTTTGGAGCCAGAGAGAGCTGAACCAGACCTTGGCTGAGCTGTGTGGCCTTGGGCAAGTCACTTAACCTCTCTGATCCTAGGTCTCCTCATTGTTGAGCAGCGATAACAATTCCTCCTCCCTTGTGGGGTTATTGGGCAGGTAAATACTAAAGTAAAGCCCCTGGCATATGGCAGGACTTAGAGTCTATCTGTTCTTACTACTGTACTAACCAGCTTGGCTCAGTTGGACTTTGTTTAGGTGCTTGGCTGAGCCTGAGGACCCAAAGTCGTTAGTGCTAGAAGCTTTGGGCACAATGTACAACTTACTGTGTGACCATAGGGCAAGCCAGCTAATCTCTGAGACATCTCCTCTGCAGCTGGGCATCATGATAATTCCTGTGCCTTTCCTACCTCACGGGGTTATTAGAGGATAACAGGAGACAGAGTAAAAGGCATTACACAGAAGTTGTTATTATTATAAAAATAATAGAACATTGATTAATATTTTTGAGTGCTTACTTTTCGCCATATACTAGTTTAAATGCTTCCTATGCCTTGCCTGATTTAATTTTAATCCTTTCACAGTTTTGCCAGGTAGAGGGGGTGGAGCAGGGATTCACTACTAAGGATCTTGGGGGTACTTTCTGGGCTACTGATATGTTCTGTTGTTCTATATCTTGATAGTGGCATTGGTTACATGGGTACATGCATTTGTCAAGACTCGTGGGGCTGTGTAATTAAGACTGATACATTTCATAGAATATAAATTATATCTCAATTAAAAATTGAATGCATAGAATAATATATTGTAATGTGTTGTGGTTGACATGAGTAACATTATGGAAATAATTTCATTTCCTCACCACTTTGTCTGCCAGCAACCTGGCCTTCATAACCCTTATTATATCACCACTGACAGGAAGATTTTCAGCATCCTTCCCAATCTTGGGCCATGTGGATATAAATATATTGCTCCTACTTTTCCAGTTTTTCATACTTTCTCTCTTATCAAAAGTGGACAAGCTGGTAGGATCTTTGCCAGAAGGTTAAGAGGGATGTCATTTTGGGGTGAGGTAAATTTTACTTCTTTTTCTTTTTCACTGTATTGTTTGAGTTTGTAACAAGGAGCATGTATTGTTTTTTTTTACACTCTGAAACACAAAAGCTCATCTTGTCTTGGCCGAGAAAGTACATTTATCCATGGGTACCACATAGTCATTTGAAAACTTTGGGTTTTATACCATGGTTAGTAACAAATTTCCTTCCATCAGCAGACTCTATGGGTGATTGTTTAGTAGTCACAGGGTCTCGGTAAAGGGATGATTTCAACCATCCCTTGTCTGTCTCCACCATGCCGCTCCTGTTCAGTCTCTCTGTGGTCTGGGGCACACAGAGTGAGTTTGGGTTGCTTGGAGGTGCTCTCCAGCAGTCTGCCCCTCTCACCTGCCTGCTTCTCCCTGTGCACAGAGTCTTACCTGACCCTCGATGAACCGATGAATAACATCACCACGTCCCTGGGGCAGACGGCAGAACTGCACTGCAAAGTCTCTGGGAATCCGCCTCCCACTATCCGCTGGTTCAAAAATGATGCACCTGTGGTCCAGGAGCCCCGGAGGATCTCCTTTCGGGCAACCAACTATGGCTCTCGGCTACGAATTAGAAACCTTGACACCACAGACACGGGCTACTTCCAGTGCGTGGCGACGAACGGCAAGAAGGTGGTTTCTACCACTGGAGTCTTGTTTGTCAAGTTCGGTAAGCAGCTTCCTACTGGGGATGGCCTTTGGCCCTCAGCCTCCACGGGGGTGGGGAGGTACTGGGTGTGCCCAGCAACGCAGAAGCTGGTCCTCTTGTACCCATTTTAGAAGTAAGTAAACCAAGGCCCAGCAGTTAAGTACTGTGCTCAGGGTCACCCAGCCAGTAAACTGCAGAGCAGGAGCAGAGTCCAGAGAGGTCTGACCTCAGCCCCAGTTCTAAGTCACCACATCCGTGAATTCTTCTCAGCAAGAATGTTGGTTGTCCAGAGAAGTTGGGAAGGTTTCCAGCACGCAGGCCCCTTTTCCGTCCAGCTGCCATCGAAGACCCCCGCCTGCTGTTGCCATCCATGTCCTCGTGCCCATTCAGCCTCCCACTGAAACTCGCTGCATCTCGTGAGGATGCCTGCTCTGACTCATTTTTTAGCCCTTGTCTTAGCATTTTTCAGGCTCTGAACCGTGGGATATAGGCACAGTCTCACTGGTATGTTTTTTCATAGAGGTGGTTGGGAGAGCTGGAGCAAAATAATAAATTCCAGAAAAATAAATATCACCTCGGGGTGGCTGGGAACTTCAGTCTGTAATGGTTTGGCTGTCCTGATGCTCACCCTCCAATAACCCAGACTGACTGTTTCCTTTGTTTTTCTTTCATTTCTTCAGGCCCCCCTCCCACTGCAAGTCCAGGGTCCTCGTAAGTACTTACATCTTCTTTCTTGTCTTTTTAAAGCGCTTCTCCAGATTTGCTAGGGCAAACGCAATGTTGTCCTCTGCTTGGGTCAAAACACTGTGTTTCCAGATTTCATTCCATTTTGCTTTTTCTTTGCTATGAAGATTCATAGGAGACCAGCACTGGCAGTAATCTCAAGCATGGTAATGTTGATTCTGAGCAATCAAAGCAAAAAATCTACTTACATGTACTATTTTAAAATTAAGCTAACATTTAGTCACAATGGATTTGGTAAAATCAAACAAAAAAAATGAAACAGTGCTGGCTTAGGAACCTATACTCTAGTCTTTGCTTAAAAGGATCTGTTCTCCGTTTCTGCAAATATTTCTGATGCTTTAGTTATTGAACAGGTCATCTGTTGGGTGATCACTTTATTTTTATTCCCTTTAAAAAACTCAGAGGCAGAAGTTCTGACTCACCTAGGAGAAGAAAGCCCGGTGTCTGGATGAGAGTTACATGGAAGTTTGATTCATTTTGAGTCCCTTTTTAATAGAGTCTCAAGATCCAGTTTCTTTAACTGACACTATTGTTGATACATTTTTCCTTTTCTGGCTAAGGGAATCTCTTCTTTCATTGTAGGAGCATTCACTTGGCATATTTTTCTTTATGTATAATTTTTATTTGGGGGGGGAGACCCATTTATTAAAACCCTTGCTCTGCAAGAAAATATATTCCATATTTTGTAGATTTCTGAAGTAAAACTTGCCGGGTTCTGCCATAAGAGCATCAAAATGCCTGGCCTTGACTAAACCAATGGCAAATACAACAGCTGCTTAATTTGCTCTAATCCTCTCTGTGCCTCTTAATTACAGTGTGGGATATTTTAATATATTTGTGTGTCCCTGGAGGCCCAGTGGCCCACAATCCCATTAATAAAACAGGTAATGGGTAAAAATAAACATTGGCTTTCAGCCACACTGTTCTGCTATTTCATCAGCCAATTAAAGGCAACTGTTAAAGAGTCTTTAAAATCACCCAAGTGCTAACTGCATTCTACTTGCTCAGGTAGAAAATGCTGATTCATCTTAAAACAGATCAGAAGTGTGGTCACTGTGCCTTGCATTTCTTTCTCTTTTTTTTATAATAAATTTATTTATTTATTTATTTATTTTTGGCTGCGTCGGGTCTTCGTTGCTGTGCGCGGGGTTTCTTTTTAGTTGCGGCTAGCGGGGGCTACTCTTCGTTGCGGTGCACAGTCCTCTCATTACGGTGGCTTCTCTTGTTGCGGAGCACAGGCTCTAGGTTCGCGGGCGTCAGTAGTTGTGGCACATGGGCTCAGTAGTTGTGGCTCGCGGGCTCTAGAGCGCAAGCTCAGTAGTCGTGGCACAAGGGCCCAGTTGCTCCGCGACATGTGGGATCTTCCCGGGCCAGGGCTCGAACCCATGTCCCCTGCATTGGCAGGCAGACTCCTAACCACTGCTCCACCAGGGAAGCCCTGCCTTGCATTTCTTGAAGTTAATCTTTTTTTTTTTTTTTTTTTGATGAACTCACTTATTGGTTGATATGTGGAATCCTTTTGAAGTCTTATGTAAGCAAAGATGAAAACTTTTGTTACTGGCTGTAAAAATGCTTCCCACGCTGGTACCTTATTTGTTCCTGTTAATCTGAGTTTCAAATGTTGTTGATAATCTGTATCCTAGGTTGATTAATGTGGTTCACTAGTCTGCCTTTGCTATTAAGCACTGGGCTGTTGACTTTCTACCTTTTGTATTTGCATCAGAGTTCCTTTTTTTAGTATCAAGATTATTTTTAAACCATTTTAAGTCCTTACTTGAAGTTTTCATTCTTTCTTTCCTGCTACCTTTCTGAGGAACCCAGTCTATCTTTCATGGTTTTTAATTTCATACAAAGATAGTATTCTGCTTTTGTGAGCTGCTATCTATGGAAAGGGTATTGAAGTTCCTTAAGGATGCTCAACCGTAGCTAAAAGTATCCTTTGACGTCAGGCACTCTGTTTTACGTTAGCTGTCCATTTATCCATCATGTTAATCGGCAATAGCATGAAATGTACAGTTGCCATGTTTGCTTGGAGGGAGCTGCAAAAAAAATACAATCAAAGTTGGAAATCCCACAGGGCCTTCTGCAGCTCAATCTTTATCCTCAGTTTGGCATTTTGATACCCTTTTCTCGCATTCCCTTAGAAACTGGTGATGTATCCTGCTTTTTTCTCCTTTCTCAGCTGCCACCACTTACCCTATCTCTAAGAGTTCCTTTCTTCCTAAGACTTACTCCCAAATGGAATGCTAGTTCCCTTCTCTATCCTCATAGCCCTCAACAAGCAGCCAAACCTCCCTACAAGGGGACAGGCAGGACGTAACAAAATAATAGCCATATATCACCGCATTGAGGAGTGCTCTGAAAGCCTTTTGTCAAACTGCACAGTCCTTTCCCAACGCAGGAGTAAAGTGCAGTTATAAGATGGCTCTGTTTGCTTGAAGGTGGCACCGCAAGAGTTACTGCAAGGAAACCAAATGCAAGTTCATGACGCACCTGACATTTGGAACGGTGAAATATATTAGGTGTACGAAACCTGGTGAGAGCTGAGTGCCCACTGAGGCCACAGGGCTATATACCCCTGGTCTGGGATGGGCTTGTAGGGCCCTGGTGACTATGGCCCAGGAAGGCAAAGCATGTGAGGCACTCGCCACTCCCTCTAGGGACTGAATCAGGTCCTCACATGAAGCTTCCAGGATGGCATTTTAGTTTGTAGTAGGAGCAAGTTAGAGCTGTTGGTTTGGCTTCCGTTCATAGCTGCAGGCTAGCTTTCTTCTGTCATTGCTGGGTCCTGCCCACCTCTAACAATTATCGGACCTGGGGCATGAGCACAAGTGGAGGCCCACATACCACACATCTACATATTTAAATGTTGTAAATCAGGCTAGCAAACTGTTCAATGAAATATGTTCTGTCCTCCCACATTGACACATATACCTTCATAATGACAAAAGTTAAAAATACATGCAAAATTATGGTTTGTATATGACTGGAAGCCAGGTACTATCAAAAATGACTACTTTAATCATTCTTCTTCATGTCTGGATATTCTGTAAATGGGGCCAGAGATATTACATGTAATTCATAGATTGTTACATATTAGTTCCATTAAAATTTTTTTTATTGCCTTCATTTCAGCAGAATGAATACCTATGTTGTTCTAAACAAGATTTTCACATAGTGTGTATTCTTTGGACATTCTTTGGCTTGTAGGTGCATCACCCCATTTTCTGCTTTGATACTCGCATGGCATTCTCCCTGTGTGTGTCTCCAAATTTCCTCTTTCCATAAGGACACCAGTTATATTGTATTTGGACCCATCCCAATGACCCCTTTTAAGCATGATTACAGGGGTAACAGATTACCTCTGTAATCAAGTTACCCTGTTTCCAAATAAGATCACATTCTGAGCCATTGGGGATTATGACTTCAACATGTGAATTTAAGGGCACATAATTTGACTCATAACATGTAATATTACAAAATTTTTCTCAGCTATGTGAAACTTGCAAATATACTCTCATTTGTGAGAACTTTCAGAAGCACTGATTGGAATACAAAGCAAAACAGGAAAATGGATGCTCAGTTATACTGGGAATGATAGTTTGTGGTACAAGAATCTATTGCATTCAGACTGGGAAGAAGAATTTGACAAGTTGATTAATTTATCTTTTCTCTTACTGAAGTGCTTTTTTTTTTTTCTTGTTTAAGCTACTATTTTTTTTTAAACATCTTTATTGAAGTATAATTGCTTTACAATGGTGTGTTAGTTTCTGCTTTAAAACAAAGTGAATCAGTTATACATATACATATGTTCCCATATCTCTTCCCTCTTGCGTCTCCCTCCCTCCCACCCTCCCTATCCCATCCCTCTAGGTGGTCACAAAGCACGAGCTGATCTCCCTGTGCTATGCGGCTGCTTCCCACTACCTATCTATTTTACGTTTGGTAGTGTATATATGTCCATGCCACTCTCTCACTTCCTCACAGCTTACCCTTCCCCCTTCCCCCTCCCCCCTCCCCATATCCTCAAGTCCATTCTCTAGTAGGTCTGTGTCTTTAGTCCCGTCTTGCCCGTAGTTTCTTCATGACCTTTTTTTTTTTTTCTTAGATTCCATGTATATGTGTTAGCATACGGTATTTGTTTTTCTCTTTCTGACTTACTTCACTCTGTATGACAGACTCTAGGTCCATCCACCTCACTACAAATAACTCCATTTCGTTTCTTTTTTTTTTTTTTTTTTAATGATTATGCTGAGAAATCGGGGAAGCTTAGGACATGGATATGCTCTTAATCCTTTTTTTTTTTTTTTTTTTACATTTTATTTATTTATTTATTTATGGCTGTGTTGGGTCTTCATTTCTTTGCGAGGGCTTTCTCTCTAGTTGTGGCAAGTGGGGGCCACTCTTCATCGCGGTGCGCGGGCCTCTCACTATCGCGGCCTCTCTTGTTGTGGAGCACAGGCTCCAGACGCGCAGGCTCAGCAATTGTGGCTCACAGGCCCAGCTGCTCCGCGGCACGCGGGATCCTCCCAGACCAGGGTTCGAACCCGTGTCCCCCGCACTGGCAGGCAGATTCTCAACCACTGCGCCACCAGGGAAGCCCATTTTGTTTCTTTTTATGGCTGAGTAATATTCCATTGTATATATGTGCCACATCTTCTTTATCCATTCATCCGATGATGGACACTTAGGTTGCTTCCATGTCCTGGCTATTGTAAATAGAGCTGCAATGAACATTTTGGTACATGACTCTTTTTGAATTATGGTTCTCTCAGGGTATATGCCCAATAGTGGGATTGCTGGGTCGTATGGTAGTTCTATTTTTAGTTTTTTAAGGAACCTCCATACTGTTCTCCATAGTGGCTGTATCAATTTACATTCCCACCAACAGTGCAAGAGGGTTCCCTTTTCTCCACACCCTCTCCAGCATTTATTGTTTCTAGATTTTTTGATGATGGCCATTCTGACCGGTGTGAGATGATATCTCATTGTAGTTTTGATTTGTATTTCTCTAATGATTAATGATGTTGAGCATTCTTTCATGTGTTTGTTGGCAATCTGTATATCTTCTTTGGAGAAATGTCTGTTTAGGTCTTCTGCCCATTTTTGGATTGGGTTGTTTGTTTTTTTGATATTGAGCTGCATGAGTGCTTGTAAATTTTGGAGATTAATCCTTTGTCAGTTGCTTCATTTGCAAATATTTTCTCCCATTCTGAGGGTTGTCTTTTCATCTTGTTTATGGTTTCCTTTGGTGTGCAAAAGCTTTTAAGTTTCATTAGGTCCCATTTGTTTATTTTTGTTTTTATTTCCATTTCTCTAGGAGCTGGGTCAAAAAGGATCTTGCTGTGATTTATGTCATAGAGTGTTCTGCCTATGTTTTCCTCTAAGAGTTTGATAGTGTCTGGCCTTACATTTAGGTCTTTAATCCATTTTGAGTTTATTTTTGTGTATGGTGTTAGGGAGTGTTCTAATTTCATTCTTTTACATGTAGCTGTCCAGTTTTCCCAGCACCACTTATTGAAGAGGCTGTCTTTTCTCCACTGCGTATTCTTGCCTCCTTTATCAAAGATAAGGTGACCTGAAGTGCTTTTGCCGCTGCAATCCTTCCTGCTCTCCAAGCAGTGTCCATCACTTCCACTGGCAGTGGCACAACTTACAAACCTTCACAGTATACAATCATGGTTGTCTTCTGTTTCAAGGACATAGGGTAAGAGATGTTAGAGAAGTGATCCCTAGGACCAGGACGGTGTTAGTCGGTCACGGGAATGGATGTTTAAGTCTTGGATCACTGTGCCAGCACTAAGTGCCAGATCCCAAGAGGCAGAGATGTACTGCCTCTATGTACTCTATGTGTACTCTACGCATATTCAATTTATTTTCTATGTACTTTTTGTATGTGGGCCCAGGACAGGGGCCTTCTTCTTTTTCTTTTTTTTTTAATAACAATTTTACTGAGATATAGTTCACATGCCATAAAATTCACTATTTTAAAGTATAAAATTCAGTGTTTCTAACATATTCACAGTGTGATGTAACCTTCACTACTATCTTATTTTAGAATATTTTCACTATCTCATAAAGAATCTCCTCCCAGACCCTGATAACCTCTAGTCTGCTTTCTGTCTCTATGAATTTACCTGGTCTATATATTTCATATAAGTAGAATCATACAATATTTGTCCTTTTGTGTCTGGCTTCTTTTATCTAGCATACTGGTTTCAGGGTTCATCCACATTATAGCATGTGTCGGTACTTCATCCTTTTTTATGGCTGAATAATGTTCCATTGTATTCCATGTTTTGTTTATCCATTCATCTATTGGTGGACTTTTGGGTTACTGCCACTTTTTGCCTATTCTGAATAATGCTGCAATGTTCATGTACAAGTTTTTGTGGGGTGTGTGTTTTCTGTTCTCTTGAATGTATACCTAGGAATGGAATTCCAGGGGCATATGGTATTTCTATGTTTAACTTTTTGAGGAACTGCAAAACTCTTTTCCAAAGGGCTGTACCATTTTATGTGCCATTTTATACTGCTACAAAGAATGTATGAAGGTTCCAATTTCTCCTATTTTCCTTCTATTTATTTTTAATTATTATAACCATCCTAGTGGATGTGCAGTTGTGATTTTTTTTCATTGTGATTTTGATTTGCATTTTTCTAATGCCTAATGATGTTGGACATCTTTTTATGTGCTCATTAGCCATTTGTATGTCTTCTTTGGAGAAAGGGCTGTTCAAAGTCTTTGCCCATTTTTAAATTGGGTTTTTTGCCTTTTTATTCTTGAGTTGTAAGAGTTCTTCACATATTTTGGATACTGTACCCTTATCAGACATATGACTTGCCAGTGTTTTCTCCCACTCTGTGGGTGTCTTTTCATTTTCTTAATAGTGTTCTTTGAAACAAAAAAGTTTTAAATTTTGATGAAGTTCAATTTATTATTATTTTTATTTGGTTGCTTGTGCTTTTGAGAAACCATTGCCGGATACAGGAGCACAAAGATTTATTCCTATCTTTTCTTCTTACTTTTATAGTTTTAGTTCTTACATTTAGGTTTTTGGTTCATTTTGAGTTAAATTTTGTCTATGGTATGAGGTAGGAATCCAGATTCATTCTTTTGCACGTGGAAATCCAGTCTTCTCAACACCATTTGTGGAAAAGACTATTCTTTACCTATTGAATTGTCTTGGCACCCTGTTAAGAACCAATTGACAATAAATGTATGTGTTTATTTCTGGACTCTCAATTCTACTCCATTGATTGATGTCAGTATTCTTTATGCCAGTTCCACACAGTCTTGATAACTGCAGTTTTGTAGTAAGTTTTGAAATCAGGAAATGTGAGTCCTCTCTTTCAGTCAGTGTTCTACTGGAAAAACGGAGCCAGAGATTTATTGCAAGGAGTTGTCTTATGTGATTGTGTGGGCTAGCTAGCCAAGTCTGAAATCCGTAGGGTAGGGTGTCAGGAGGAGCAGGCTAGACTCTCCTCGCCAGGTAGTCATGCTGCAGTCCATAGCTATAATTTCCTCTTCATCAAGGAAGCCTTACTTCTGTGCTAAAGGCCTTTCACCTGATTGGCTCGAGCTCACTCACTTATGGACGATGATTTCCTACAGTTAGTCAGCTGACTGTAGATGTTAATCACATCTACAAAGTACCTTCACAGCAACACCTAGACTAGTGTTTGAATAACTGGGAACTATACCTTGCCAAGTTGACACATAAAACTGACCATCACATCCTCCAAAATTGTTCTTCTTTTTGAAGATTTTTTCCCCCTATTCTGAGTTCCCTTGCATTTCCATATGAATTTTAGGGACAGCTTGTTAATTTCTGCCTAGAGGCCAGCTGGGTTTTTGATACGGATAGCATTGACTCTATAGATCAATTCGGAGAGTATTGTCATCTAAACAATATTGAATCTTCCAGTGCATGAACATGAGGTGTCTTTCTATTTAATTTCTTTCAATAATGTTTTGTAGATTTCAGTGTACAAGTTTTACTCTTTTATGTTAAATTTATTCCTAAATATTTTGTTATTTTTCTTGCTATTGTATATGGGATTGTTTTCTTAATTTAGTTTTCAGATTATTCATTGCTACTCTGTAAAGATACAACTGATTTTTGTAAGTTGATTTTATATCTTATACCCTTACTAAACTCATTTATTAGCTCTGTGTGTGTGTGTGTGTGTGTGTGTGTGTGTGTGTGTAGCTTCCTTAGTATTTTCTATCATACGATCATGTCATCTGCAAATAGAAACTGTTTTAGTTCTTTCTTTTCAATCTAGATGCCTTTTATTTCTTTTTCTTGTCTAATTGCTGTGACTAGAGCCTCCTGTACAATGTTAAATAGAATTCGTGAGAACAAACATTGTCTTTTCCCTGATCTTAAGGGAAAATCGTTCATGATGCTAGCAGTGGGTTTTTTGTAGATACCTTTTATCAGGCTGAGGAAGTTCTGTCCTTTTCCTATTTTGTTGAGTATTTTTTATTATGAAAGGGTGTTGGATTTTGTCAAATGCTTTTTCTGTGTCTATTGAGATGATCACAATTTTTTGGTCCTTTATTATATATTAGTGTGGTATACTACATTGATTAATTTTTAATGTTAAACCAAGCTTACATTCCTGGAATAATTTCCAGTTAGTCATGATGTATAATTCCTTTTTATATGTTACTGGATTCAGTTTGCTAGTAATTTTTTTGAGAATTTTTGCATCTATGTTTATAAAAGGTATTGGTCTGTAGTTTCCATTTTGTATGATGTCTTTGTCTAATTCTGATGTCAGGATAATACTGACCTCTTAGAATGAGAAGTATTCTTTTCTATTTTTGAGGAAGAGTTTGTGAAAATTCTTCCTTAAATGTTTGGTTAAAATTCACCAGTAAAGCCATTTGGGCCTGAACTTTTCTTTGTGGGAAGTTTCAAAATTACTGATTCGACTTCTTTACTTGTTATAGGTCTATTCAGGTTTTCTGTTTCTTTATGAGTCAGTTTTAGTGGTGTGTGTCTTTCTAGGAATTTGTCCATTTCATCTAGATTATCTAAGTTGTTGGTATATAGTTGTTTATAGTTTCTCTTATGTTTTTTAAAATTTCTGTAATATCAGTTGTGATTTAGCTCCTTTCATACCTAATTTTAGTAACTTGTATTTTCTTTTTCTTTTTTTTCTTGGTGAAACTAGCTAGTCTAGCTAAAGGTTTGTTAATTTTATCAATCTTTTCAAAGAACTACCTTTTGTTGAAAACTGGGCATTTAAATAATATAATGTGGCAACTCTAGAAATCAGATCACTTCCCTTCTAATGTTGCTGTGTGTTGTTGTTGTTCCTGTTTGTTTAGTGACTTTCCTGGAATAATTCTGAATAGTCTATATTCCCTCATCATGTGTGGCTACTGAAGTCTCTGCTCAGTTAGCTCAGTGATCAGCTAACAATTGGACAGAGATTTCTTTAAACCAATGTCTCCCATCCTTTGCCGAGGGACTCCATGTGTGTTTTGGGGGATTACCTTTAGCACTCCAGCAGTTTATAATTCTGCCTTTGCTTTCATTTCCTGCTTGAGCATGGCCTCAAAGTTAGCCAGGGCTTTCTCAGGTCTTTCCTGGGCATGCACACAACCCCTCACATGAGTGCGTCCTTCTACATCCCCAGGAGTATGTCAGAGGTTTTCAAAGCCTGCCTATAAACATCTCATTCCTTAGATCCTCCCTTTGAGCTTTTGAGCTTTTTAGCCAGGCTCTTCTTTACCCCAACTGGTATTGTTACCCCAGACAACTGTGAGTTTTTTTCAACAAATGTCCTGGAGCTAGGGCTTTTCCCACCGAGAAGCTCTGAGTCCAGTCAAAAGAAATAATCAAGCCCTGTGAATGGGGCTTTTCCAGAATGCTGCTGGACAGGGCAAGTCATGCCGGTTCTCTGGAGATGTGGCTTTTGAGGCGCTCCAACCCGTCTGCCTCCTCCAGTGACTGCTAGGCTGCTGGCCTTCACAGCTGCTGTTGGGGGGAAGCTGCTGCTTTTCAAGGCTACTGCAGAACTCAGAAGAGGGAGATGAGAATAGGGCAAGTTAAAATTCCATAGGACTCTGATCTTACCAAATTTAAGTGTTTTTTCTTGAATAAATGCTCCTCAAGAGTATTACAAGCCTTTGGTTAATTTCCAGAGTTATGAAAATGTTGATTTTCACAATTTTTTTTTGCCACTATTGATGCTTTTATGGAGGAACAGATTTTTGGAGGTCCTTACTCTGTCATTCCATATTTCCTGCCTTCACCTGGGCATCTTATTGATGTCACGGACAATACAGGGTGGGTGCTGTCTTAGGAGGCCAGTGAGGCCCCAGGGTATTGTTCCATATGATGACAGCTTCCCTTTGTTGAATTTCTTCCCCCAACAAGGCAACGGATGGGATTTTTTTACATACATCACCTTTCTGCTCCAAAACAGCTCTCCAGGGAAGATGTTTTGATCCCCATATTATTGAAAAGGCTCACACAAGTTAAATGGCTTTAATTGGACCTAGTTCATATTCGACTTCTTCAGTTTTAATCTTCTGGGATCATTAAATTTATTAGTTGACCCCAGTGAGGCCTGGGGAGCACCAATACTATACCACTCATGTTTGCCTGAGGTCTCCTGGTATATATCTTGAGCTTTCTAACAGGCAAACAGATCCAGTACAGCAAACACTAAGCATCAGTTCAGTCCAACAAATAGTTATCAGTCACCTACAAAATGCCAGGCTCTTGTCCAAGCTCTCTGGAAACTACAAAGACCAAGCTTTTCCCTCCAACTGCTTACCCAGTGTGCTGGGGCCTTCCGCTGCCTCAGCAAGCGCTTCTGACCCCTCCACCCCCTCTTCTCCATCTCCGCTGCCACACTCCTCTTGGCCACTCTCATATCCCGTTTGAAATTCGTACTAAGGCCGCTTAACCTTCTTCCACCCTTGTCTCCTACAGGCGATTTCTCATCACAGAAACCAGAGTGAGCTTTTAAAAATAACTTCTGCCCTGTTCGGCCTCTCACCCCCCAGGACTTCCCATTTGGATCGATTCCCAACTTCTTGCCCTGATGTGTAAGGCTCCCTGCCTCCCTCTGTGGCCTCCCACCTCTGACATTCAACTCCAGCCACGCTGGCCGTGGTTCTTTCTGTTCCTTGGACTCTCCAGGCTTGTTCTGCAGGCCCTAGGATTTCTGTGTTACCCCTTCTCTCTGCCTGGAAGGCTTTGTCCCAAGATCTTGGCATGACTCACTCCTTCTTGTCATTCAGTGCTCATCTAGAATGTCACCTCCTCAGAAATGACCCCTGAATCTAAAGTAGCCCCGGGCACTTTCTATCATATAACCCTGCTTCATTTATATCAGAGTTTTTATCACTACCTAACATTTTCTTTTTTTATTTATTTGTTTGTCTGCAAACTAAGCTTCATGAGGTCAGGGCACTGTCTGCTTCATATACCAGTCTATCCCAGTCCTAGAACTTAGCCAGAATTCAGTAAATAGTCACTAAAAAAAAAAAAAAAAAGGAGGTGGGGGGAGAAAAACAACATGTAAGCATCCTTTTCTACAAGATGGCGATAACAGTACCTATCCTATAGGATTGTCATTGGCAATAATGAGACTATGGCTATGGAGTACTTAACACCTAGTAGAACTCAATAAGTATTCCTCCAATGAGTGAGATAACATTTGTTGACTGACTACACTGTTCCGCTATCTTCTGACACATGAAAAATCCCAGCATGGGGCCTGGTAGATAATTAAAGTGCAATGAATTTAAGTTGTATTTCTTTTCTTTAATCCTGTCAGGTCTCCTGCAGAATCAGTCTGTAGAAAGATCACGGTTTTAAAAAAAGTGTCTCATAGGGTTGTTGTAAAGGTTAAATAATAAGATGATGCGTGTAAAGTAGGTAGCACTGTACCTGGCGCATATTAGAAGCTTCATAATATTGACTGATGTCACCATCATCATCACTGCTATTTTAGCAAAGAGGCTATGCCTTCTTTCCAGCTGGAGTCCTTCTGGATGGTATATCCTGCTGTGAACACCAGCCAGGGACCTTGAAGCCTTTATTCCCTTTCCTCTCATTGGCCTTTGGCTTAAGTCCCTTTCTGCAGAAAGACAGAGTGACCAGCTTTGGATGAATTTTTTCCTTCTCTTATCTCAGCCACAGTGAAGAAGTGTAGCTGGGTGCCGGCCCAGCCCAGGAAGTGATAATGTAATTTTCAATTCAAGATAAACTTAAGGCCAACTTTCAACACAGCTACTCAGGCAGTTCAAGGGTGGAGATGCCCTGCAGAGGGGAGACAGGGAAGTCCGTCAGCAGCTGGCCCAGGACACAGGGGCCACGGCTCCAAGGGAAGTAGCTAACCTCCATCTCTTCATCAAACCGCTTGAGACTCAGTCCTCTGCAGAGAAGGGGCAGAGGGAGGGAATGTGGAGAGATTAGATAAGAAGGATTTCCCAATCCCACTGGGGGATGGATCCAAAAGTACAGAAGGTTGAGAAGCCAAGTTCTTATATCCCAATCCACCCCCATCACTCAACAATTCCTGCTGTATGACTAAGGTGTGGAAAGCTTCCAATTAGAACGATACTTGTGAATATTGGCAAAGTGTATGTGTGTGTGCAGGGCACATTTAAAGGGAGAAGAGGGAAGATAAGTCCTTGCTTTCTAGGTGCACATGCTCTGAAATGAGCTTCTCAGTCTATGTGTTAGTCATAAATGTATCCCCACACCTAACACAGCACCTAGCACATAGTAGGTGCTCAACAAATGTGTATTAAATTGAATATCTAAGAGTCTCTGTCCTGAAATATTTTCTCCACATATGACAAGGTTTTATTAATTTGCTTGACACATTTTTATCTAGTTCCTTCTATGTTCCAGTCTTCTGATTCTTAGAAGCTGTTTTTAAGTCATACAAGTGGATGCCAGGCAACAAAACCAATCTAAAAGTCCTCATTCAACATGATTTATACTTTCCTTTCCTGTATTTATGAGCTCTAATATCAGCTTCTGCTATAAGTTACAGAGCCAGTACTTTTCTCAAGAAATAGTAAACATCTCTACCCCAGTTCTGGCTGTGGGTGAACAGGAAGCCCCAGAGGAATCAGAGTGTGGTTTCGAGCACTGCTTCTTAAATTAATGTGATGCACATGTAAGTCACCTGGGGCCTTGTTAAAATGCAGATTCCAAAGGTGTAGGTCTGGGGTGGGGCCTGAGGTTCTGCATCGCTAGCAGGCTCCTAGCAGGTACAGGTTCTCGTGCTGCTGGTCCAAAAACTTTGAGAAACAAGGGCCTAGAGAAAAGGCAGCTGTCTGGATTCTGGTCCTTTCTGTGTCATTCACTAACCAGTGAGCCTAGACAGAATGCTTACCTCCTTTGGGCCTCAGTTTCTTTATTGGCAAACTGAAGAACCTGAGTTCAGTGTGATCCAAGAGTTCTTCTAACTCTTAATTTTATGGCTCATTGACTCAATTTGCTGTTTCCTTTATTATAGTAAGATCTCTTCGAGTTCTGAATTTCATGCAGTTCGCTCTTGCGTTCTCTTTCTCTGCTTTGAGGTGTTAATTGTCCTCTTTTTATCTGTCATGTACATCCATCCTGCCCATTCCAAGCATGATGGTGTACAGTTAGATCAATCAGTGAGAATGATTTTGCAGGGAACTTCCATGTAGGAACCCTCACCATCACCACCACCAGATTCTGCAGTGGTGTGATATTGTGCCCTTCTGGGTGAAGAGGAAATAACTATTCGTTCTGCTGGTCAGTAGCAGGCTCTGCTCACCTTGGTTAAATAGAGCAGCATTTTCCTGCCATATTTCTTCACTAGGCTCCTGCCTTGAGGGCTGAGTTCCTCTGCTTAAAGTTAAGCAAGGGGATCACAGCAGGAAACAGTGTGATGTAGTATTGGAGACAGCCCTCTGGTGTCTTCACGTGGGCATTTTTAAAGCACTGATCAGATGACCTTGTTGCCTGACTGGCAGGCCCTGAAGGCTCATAGGAAAATAAGGACACTGGTTTGCATGTGTGACTTGTGAATACAAGGTCATTACTGATTCATATACTCATAGAGCGCTACAAGAGAAACAACCGAATCTTACGACAAACACAGTAAATGAAATGTGATGAATAATCTTGACTCTGCTAAAGGTTGATGATGCTACTCAAAGATCAGCAACAGATAGAAGCTGCAGCCATGCCTAGACTGGCGGACAAAGGGTTGAGGCAGTTTTACCAGAGCCCGGGAATAGGGTCATCTGTGAAGGTCGGGATATTGGCAAGCCTGTCTCGTGGGCACTGGGGTTCCCCCTGATCTCCCAGGGCAGAAAGAAGGGGGAAGGCAACTTGGCTTCTCCCTTCCTCCCCACTTCCAAATGCCAGCCAGTGCCTCCCATTAGGGGAACTCTACAAGAAGCCAGCTGACACAAGAAGCCTGAGAATTGCAGCCTGCAGAGGTCGCCTCCCTTGTGCATGCTGAGCTGAGCAGGGGAAGGGGGAGGAATGAATCTGAGGGCACATAACACCAACATTAATACCCCAGATTGATTTCCATGCCACTAGAAAGCTGGTGTGGAGGCAGGCTAGGAGGCAACCATGAGTCAAAGATAGCATATTCAAAGTTGCTGTCCCTGCCTGATCTACGGGTGGAACCATCCAGTGGACAGTTTGGGTTGTGGAACTGGGACCTGGGATAAAAATCAGGACTGAAGGGGTAGGCATGGTAGTCATTTTGCCTAAGTTGATGGGCAAAGCTTTGCAGGGGGTGAAATTCCCAAGAGAGATTGTAAAAAGGAACAAGAATAAGAAGACCCCTTACATTTGTATGACTGTAATTTTCAGAACCTTTTTTCCTATGTCTTTTGACCTTACAGCCATCCAATAACTTTGACAGCATAGCCTGGTGCTCTACTTTCCTGCCTAGAAATAGAGACAAATTGATAAATGATCATGTCTGTGCTTTTTCTTATCATAGTAAGTTCTTTTAAATTGTGTAGAGAGGTGCTCAGAGTCTAGATCTCAATGTTTATGAACTCTTGGAGGCTAAAAACAAAGACAGAAAACTTCTAGAAATTTGCTTCTTGGGACTCTACAGACAGAATTTGCTAATAACTGGGGTAAACACGTACTGAGTGCTATTCTGTTGAAGAAACTATTGCTCTGACTGAACTTTCTCTGAACTTACAACATCCTTGTCATGATTTACTGACTTCTGAACATTGACACTTCGGTCTCTGAAGAGGGTATAAAGAATTTTTTTCAGTTAAACAAAAACAAAACAAAACAAAAACAACAACAGCAAAAAAAAAGAGTGCTATTCTGTGCCAGGCATCTTTCTAAAACCTTGTGTGAGGATGCGCTCATCAAATCCTTTGATGTAGGCATTATTAGTTCCCCATTATACAGATTAAGTAACTCACTGTGTCTTAGTCAGTCCAGGCTGATGTAACAAAGTACCATAGACTGGGTGGTCTTTAAGCAACAGAAATCTATTTCTTACAGCTCTGGAGGCTGGAAGTCCGAGATCTATCGATAGTTGCTAACATGGTCGGGTTCTGGTGAGAGCTCTTTTGCAGGTTGAAGACTGCCGTCTTCTCGTTGTATCCTCCTATGGTGGAAAGAGAGCAAGATAGCTTTCTGGGGTCCCTTTTGTAAGGGCACTAATTCTATTCATGAGGGCTTCACTCTCATGCTTAATTACCTCCCCAAAGCCTTACCTTCTAATAACATCCCTTTGGAGGTTAGATTCCAACACATGAATTTTGCCGGGACGCAAACATTTAGGCAATGCACTCACTCAAGGAGACACAGCTAGCAAAGGATGAAGCCTCACTCTGACCCCAGGCAAGTGGACCCCAGGGCTCAGGCTTTAGCCAGTCAGCTATATGCCTCCTCTGTGGGGAGACAATCAGTTGATGAACTCGTACATGAATCACACATTAGCTACTTGACGTGTCTGACTGATAAAAGGACTCCCGACACTCAATTTACCCTCATGAAACAGTCTTATTACAGACAAGGGGTACAGCACAGCAACAGCAGGACATGGATATGCAATGCAGGGGGTCCAGAGATCTCAGGTGTAAGTTTTGTCTTACAACTGGTTGCACAGGACACCCTTTGTCTCAAGGTCTCAAACCTCTACTGGCCTGCATGTGAAGCATCTGGGTACCAAGAAGCCCAAAGTCAGCTCATTGTGGAGGTCCTTTCTTAGTGAGCTGGTCACATAGGCACATTCCACCCACGTGACACAACTCAACTGATGAAACCCCAAGACCCCACTGAAACCAGGTGCAAATCATAAATCCAATTATTTTTACTAATTGATGCTGACAGGCCAATATACCCTGCCCTAAGTTGAACTCATGGTTACAGACCATCATTTATCTTTAGTAAATACATTCCATAGTGATTGCCAGTGGTTGCTAGAATTAGAAGATTAGCCAGGATCAATTCAGACCAGCTGAGATTAACCTACACTCTTCAACCCTCTTGGCTTTGCTTAGTGCATAAGTCAGGAACCTACTCCTACAACTTGGACAATGGTGAAGTAACCTAAATGTGAATGCTTGCCATTGGGATGGGAATTATTCTATAGAGAATGGAAAAGCCATCATTGGTCAGTTCTTACAAACATCTGTTACTTCAGCAGATGGCCTAGTATTTCTGTAGCCAACTTCTAATGTCCCTACCCTTTGCTAAGTATTCCAAGACTGTACCAGGTAGCCGTTCTATGTGCTTGCACGAAGCCCTAGCTTTGTCTCAAGGCCATTAGAATATAATATGATGAGTGCTGTGATATTTATGTGTGTCTCTAGAACAATGCTGCCCATCAGAAACATAATGCAAGTTATATATGTAATTTTAAACTTACTAGTAAAAAAAAAATATTGTAATTGCAACATGAAATCAGTATAAAAATCATTAATGAAACATTTTGCATTCTTTTTTCTAATTTTCAAAATCTAGTGTGTAACTTATATTTGCAACCCATCTTAATTTGGATACTAAATTTTCATCAGAAATACTTGATCTGGGGAATTCCCTGCCATCCAGTGGTTAGGACTCCGCGCTTTCACTGCCAAGGGCACGGGTTCAATCCCTGGTTGAGGAACTAAGATCCTGCAAGCGCACAGTGCTGACAAAAAAATAAATAAGTAAAACAAAACAAAGAAATACTTGATCTGTATTTATGCTTTATAAAATTAACAATTAAAATCATAGATTCACATTCCCAAGTTGTTCCAAATATGCTCAGTTTTCCAATAACCAAATTTAATAACCAAATTTAATAACCAATAACCAAATCGAATCCAATAACCAAAAAATCATTTTTCCTTAATATTCACATCCACATTACAAAACTGGTTTATCATTTTTAGAAGAAATGATTTGACTTTGAACCATAAGGATATGAGTTTCTAAACTATGTCTATCCACATTAAGTAAATTCACTAAATCTTTTTTTTTTTTTTAATTATTATTTATTTATTTATTTATTTTTGGCTGTGTTGGGTCCCCGTTTCCGTGCGAGGGCCTCCTCCAGCTACGGCGAGCGGGGGCCACTCTTCATCGCGGTGCGCGGGCCTCTCACCGCCGCGGCCTCTCCTGTTGCGGAGCACAGGCTCCAGACGCGCAGGCTCAGCTGTTGTGGCTCACGGGCCCAGTTGCTCCGCGGCATGTGGGATCCTCCCAGACCAGGGATCGAACCCGTGTCCCCTGCATCAGCAGGCAGACTCCCAACCACTGCGCCACCAGGGAAGCCCCACTAAATCTTATATCAGTTCAGTATTAATAATATTGAATTCAAAGGTGTAGTTATGCAACTCTAAATTTATCAATACCAACAAAGCATTCTTCAAATTTTTCTTGTAGTTTTTGCAGTAAATTTATAAAACTCTGTCAATTACAATTAAAATCTTCTGCATACCAATTCATGTTAAATATATAAAAATCATGATTGTTGATTTGTATTATGAAAAGTCTCGTTTACAACATGCATTCTCACACTTGACTACTTAGGTTACAATAAGCTTTTCCTTTCCTTGGAGATGCAAGTTTAGCTTGTTCACATCCAATGTGGCATCGGCAAAAAATGTAAATCATTCTGCCATTTTCTTGTCTTTGATTATTGAGTATTTGGCAAGCATCCCTTAAATTTCAAGAAAGTCTTGAATTGGAGTTAACAGCAAAGTAAATCTTTGTAAAATTCTTCCAAAATTCAATCAACAAGCACTGGCAATGAACACAAGATCATTACCTTGATTGCCTTTAATTTCTTTCACCATTTCTGTAAACTGGCAATGATTCCACTTGCATGTATATATGAAACAATTTTAACAACTGTATGATGATGCTTTTCATAGAGTCTGCTTAATAAAACTGAGCACAGATATTTTCAATATGTTTCATACAGAACTAAGCAATAAGGAAACCATCAGTCATTTTAAGATTCCACTAAGTCTAAATTTTTGACCTAACAGCTGGAATACCATCCATCATGGGAGAAACTAATTTTTTCATACATAGCTAAAATTCTTTGACAAATGTAAAAGATTAAAAACTACCTACTCCAGGAGTTCCATTTTATGGGCTACAAATTGACATTTCTTTGTGAATATGGAAGTCATTTAAAGTAAAATGCACCCGAAGTATTAATTGGCCAGTTTTATAACTTTCGACTCATCTAAAGCAAAAGAAAAGTTCCTACAATTTTTCAAGTTATGAATCAATTTGTCTTTGACTTTGTTAGAAAAGTTTTACATTCTACAGCCTACCCATAACTAAAACAAAGTGGTTTTATACTCTCTCCATCTCAAAGTGGTTTCATAATTTGGCCAAAGTCACAACTCAGATTCTGTTAAAACTGTGTAAAAAAACTTTTGTACAACATTTAATTCCGACTTCAGGTGACCAGTTTCATTGATTCTTTTTTGACTGTTGAGAAGAACCTATTTTAAAATCAAAATCACTGTGTAATTGCTGAAAATGCCTCATTAATATTGCCTACTTTATTATCTTTAATTTTTTAACACAATAAACAACTTTTTTGTTTGGCTCCGCACAGCTGGCATTCATCACGAAATGTGCGACATACCTTATTCCAGTCTCTTTTCCCCATTACTGTTCTGTCTTAGTCCTATCTTCCAAATCACTACTCAATTCTGCATCAGTAGTATGCCTTCATTTTAAACTTCAAAATTTGTCCATAGTTATTTTTTAACTAGAAAAATAAATTAACTATATTATAATGAAAATAATAGTATTTGAATTTAGTTACCAACTATGATTTACATAGGTTTCACCATAATTCGTGCTCTCTGCATAAAATACTCAAAACAAGCAAATTACATTGTTACATAGTATACAGAAAAAAATCATCTGAAATTAGTCTGTTTTTACCTTATAGATTGGTGATGTGTTAATATGTAATGTTGGAAGCAATGTACTTGCTTGACACATGAAACATAGTAAAAGAATAAAATCTTAGGTGATACAGCAGTTAAAGTAAAATGTAGTCCTACCAGAACAAATAAAGTTGTGTTTAACAGAAAAATATTTTACACTGCTTCAGTTTTTAATTAAAATTAATTAAAATTGAATACAATTAAAATTCCATTTTCTCAACTGCATTAGCCATATTTTAACTGTTCAACGGCCACATGTCTTTTGTGGCCACCATATTGGACAGTGCAGCTCTAGAGTCTACATAGATCATCAACTCTGGCAGCAGCAAACTTGTTCACCTTGTTCACTCTTTATTCCCAGTGCACAGTAGGAGTTGAGTAATAACTTGTTCCATTAGAATGAAATAATGGGTTTAGCACAGTGACTGGCACTTAGTAGGCATTTGTTGAAGTGCTGATTGAGTGAATGATGTGCTCTTTACTCATTCATTTACCAGTGACCTGGACCCAGGCAGCCTCTCTTAAGCCTACTCTGCCCAGGTGACCCAAAAAGGCAGTGAACAATCACACCGTGGCCTCATTCCAAACAGTCCTGAAAACACCATCTTACTAGTGTTGTCTAGCCTATTTCATTGAATTCAGGGGAAAAATCAAGAAGTCAGCATTTCTAACCCTGATACAGCACTCTGATGGTTAGAGCATGGGGAGATTTGATATTTGGGAGCAAAATGAGAAGTATTCTGTTAAACTTGGGGACTGGATAATGTTCCAGCTTTGGGGTCAGAAAGATGTTTGCGGCATCTTCCAGCACAGAGCGCCACCCCAGTCCCCACTGCATCCCCTCTCAGTTCTGTTTGAGAGAGACTTTCCTTGGTAAAAACACTACAGAACTCACCACTTCTCCAGAATAATATTTGTTTGAGTCAGTTTTCTGTTTAGGGCTAAAAATAGAAACTCAAATATTGAGAGCGGCAGTCGGACAGGATTTCACATCAGCATTCGGCAAGCTACATTGTCTCTTGGATTAAAAACAAATTATATATATAGATGATTGTTTGGGTGATCATCCTGATTAAAGAGAAAGGGTAAATTACAAAGAGAAACACTATGAAGTTGCAAAGTAAAATGTTATTCTTTTAGATTAGGGTTAATTGTGAAACAGTCTACCTCGCTGGCAGGCAGATCCTGCAGAAGGTCAGGACAATGACATCTGCAGCCAGCACCACGGAGGGGCCGAGGGGACCACGGCTTGGAGTGGGTTCCTGGCTCAACTTCCAAATGGCTGTGGGTACCTGGCTCTCCTGGGGAATCTTCCTTGCTTTTATTATTATTATTATTATTACAAAATATATATAACACTAAACTTACCATTTTAACCATTTTTAAGTGTACAGTTCAGTGGCACTTAGTATATTCACAGTGTTGCGCAATCATCGCTGCTATCTAATTGCAGAACATTTTCATCACCCCAAAGGGAAACTCTGTACCCATTAAGCAGTCACTCCCCATCTCCCCCTGCCCTCAGCCTCTGACAACCACTAGTCTGCTTTCTGTCTCCCTGGGTTTGCCTCTTCTGGACATTTTATATAAATGGAATCATGCACGATGAAGCCTTTTCTGTCTGTCTTCTTTCATTTAAGCATGTTTTCAAGGTTCATCCATGGTGTAGCCTGCATCTTGTATTTTAATGGCCTTGAGAGACTACCTGGCATAGTTACAAGAGGCCTGGCATAGTTACAAGAGGCCTGGCATAGGTTTGAATCCCAGGCCTGCCCTGAGCTTCGGTTTCTTGAGCTACAGAATAAGAATGTCCTGAGATGTCCGCCTCGGGAGTCCTTGGGAGGGTTCGTTTGCTAACATTGCTAATTCAGCAAATATTAGTGGAGCAACTACTGTGTGCCAGGCCAAGGCTTTGGGAACACATTGGCAAGCAGTACCAGGCAAGTTCTTTGTCCTTATGGAACTTGGTTCTAGTAGGAAGCTGACAACAAACACAGAAGCAAATAAGTTAAATAGGAAGAATATTGAGTGATGTGCAATACCCCCTTCTGGGGGTAGGAAAGGGGCTGCTTTCACAGCTTGGTGAGCAAAAGTTTTCCCCCAAGGAGTTGGCATTTGAGCTGACATCTAAAGAATGGGATGAGCCAGCCTTGAGAAGAGTTGGGGAAAGAGAGACTATCCTAAGCAAAAGCACAGCAAGAGCAAAGGCCCTGGAGTGGGAAAGGATTTGGCACAATCGTGGAACGGAAAGAAGGTCAATGTGGCTGAAATTGGGTGAGTAGGGGTGGAAGGAGTGACATGAGGTTGGAAAGGTAAGCAGGAACTGGGTCTTGCAGTGTGACGTGGACATCTAAATCTAAGAGTGATTGAAGCCATGGGAGGCTTTAGCGGAAGGAGTGGCATGTTCTAACTTATAATCAGAGGAGTACCCTGGCAGCCGTGCGGAGGCTGAGGCAGGTACGAGCAGGAGCCGGAAGGCTAGTAAGGAGGCTGCTGTATTAGTCCCTATGGGAAAAATAGGTGGTTTGGTGACTGGGTCTAGGATGGAAGTAGGTCAGTTGGAAAGAGCTAAAAAGATCTGAGATGGCCTAGAGAAGAGGGAAGTGTAAAAGATTAAGTTCAATAAATAAAAGTAAACTGAATGAGATCAAATGAGAAAATGCATGCAAAATGCCAAACAGTGCCTAGGACAGAGCTGGTATTTAACTCATGCCCCCTTCCCCACCCCACCTTCACACCCCCCATGCACATACTCATAAACCTTGGTGGCTCTTTTTATTTATTTATTTATTTATTTTTGGCTGCATTGAGTCTTCGATGCTGCGTGCGGGCTTTCTCTAGTTGTGGCAAGCGGGGGCTACTCTTCGTTGCGGTGTACGGGCTTCTCATTGCGGTGGCTTCTCTTGTTGCGGAGCACAGGCTCTAAGTGCACAGGCTTCAGTAGTTGTGGCTTGCGGGCTCTAGAGCACAGGCTCAGTAATTGTGGCTCACGGGCTTAGTTGCTCCACGGCACGTGGGATCTTCCCAGACCAGGGCTCGAACCTGTGTCCCCTGCACTGGCAGGCAGATTCTTTTTTCTTTATATATATAAATTTATTTATTTATTTATTTTTGGCTGAGTTGGGTCTTTGTTGCTGTGCGCGGGCTTTCTCTAGCTGCGGCGAACGGGGGCTACTCTTCGTTGCGGTGCGTGGGCTTCTCATTGCGGTGGCTTCTCTTGTTGCGGAGCACGGGTTCTAGGTGCGCGGGCTTCAGTAGTTGTGGCGTGCGGGCTTCAGTAGTTTTGGCTCATGGTCTCTAGAGCACAGGCTCAGTAGTTGTGGCTCATGGGCTTAGTTGCTCCACGGCATATGGGATCTTCCCGGACCAGGGCTCGAACCCGTGTCCCCTGCATTGGCAGGAGGATTCTTAACCACTGAGCCACCAGCGAAACCCAACCTTGGTGGCTCTTTGATGAAGCATATTATGGGCCTCATCCTCACCTGGATTTTTCCATCATCAGGGATGAGTGGAGGCTGCAGGGAGAGCGGCATGGCTATGCCTCTGACTTTCATGGGAAAATCATCTTCGTGTCCTCTACCACTGGCACAGAGAGGGCATTTGATGAATATCTAAGCAATCAATTGGGGAGTCACGGACACTCCGACACTGCCTAGCTCAGAGCAGAGAAACTTCTGGGGATGCAGAATAACCTGTGAGGTTTTCTCTTCTGTAAAAATGGGGATCGTAATAGCATCTACTCAAAGGATTTTGCGGATTAAGTGTGATAATGTGTGTGATTCATTGCACACAGTGCCTGGCACATAACAAACCCTCAATGGAAGTTTGCTATTATCCCAGTTATTAAGGGTCTGCTTTCTGTGGCTTCTTCATTAGGGTTGCTGAATGTAAATGGCCCATGGAGACTCTCTTTGGGGCCCTGGATTAAGTGGGGAATATGCACCAGTCTCTAGGAAAGCGGGGCTCTGGTGCAGGAGCCTGACCGTGCTCTCCTATTCACACTGGCCCCGGGACGCGTGAAAGTGGAATTAATAAAGTGCCGTAGATTTACCGCCGCTTCCTTTACAGCCTGATTTCCTGCATGTTGTCTACCAGATGAGACATAAGGGATTGCAAATGCAAATGGAAAGTGGGATATTTTTAGCTGGGGCCAATATAAATATATTTGTGGGGGAGGGCAGAACAAAGGCCTGAGGGCCTGATGTTGACAGAAACCATGTTATTGTTAATATATGACTTCATCCTAGTAAAAATGATAGCTCCCCCAGGCCTGCCAGGGAATGGGAGAGCTGGGTTATCTGTACCTACACATGCCAGGAACCTTGGTGGGGGGGTGGGGGGCGAGTGTGGGCAACCCGCATGTGACCCTGACCCATCCCCCCAGCAACCCTCTTGGCATGTCTGGGGCAGGGTCTCAGCAAATGGTACTCACCTTGGAATCAGAAGTCTGGATCCCAGCTCTGCCAGGGCACCAGCTACAGCCAAGGCTTCAGCTGGGAGCCTCCGTTCTCCCTGATAGAAATTCAGAAAACGGTTGAACCCTCACAGAGTAGTTGTGAGGAATAAACAAGAGAAATAAGGTCCACAAAGTTTAAGAGAAATGCTAAATTAAAGAGAGCCTCTGGTATTTGCATTAACCTCACCGGCCCCGTGTGCCCGTCTCCCGCCACCACAGGAAGCGTCTCAATTCCAGGCTCTGTCTCCAGCCTTCCCCTCCCCACCCTTCCCCCACTCTGCTTAGCTTATCTCCTCTCCATAAATCTGTTTTATTTCATTAGACCCGTTGCAAGATGTGTAAATGTTGCCGGGTTAAGAAAGCAGAAGGCCAGGGAAACCTCTAAGAAAAGATTGGCCGCTTGGGGTCCTTATTCTTGCCCAGCCAGTGGGAAGATGCCAGCTACTGTTCTGCCTGTCCCTTTATTCTACCCATTTCCTCCATCATAAGTGGAAGCGTGAGGCTTTGATGCCACAAGGGGAACCTCCGTGAGTGGAAATTCTTAGGCTGTCAGTTGAGGAATCTCTTCAATTTTAGGAACACTAGGGCCCAAGAAGTGGACTTGAAGCTCCCCACTTGGCCACTCTGTACCTTCCATTTTCTTCCCCTGAAAGTTTCCACTGGACCTTCCCCAGCTCTGGTTTGAGTGCTTGGCTCTGTAATCTTGGAGACATTCAGCATACACCCCGCAATTAAGACTTTGCAACTCCATGCAGCATTTCTTAAGAGAAAGTTAGAGTCAATTAGATCATTTGAAGATGGATTAGCCTGCCGTCTGCACAATATTAAGAAAAATCACGTTGGCAAGTGACGGAGCCTCTTTGAAGAGCTCTAAAGGAAAGCCACTAATGAGCTCTACACAGGGTTTCCCCTCTGTCCCCGAAGGGTTAACACAATTTGTGGGAAAGGAAAAAAATCCCCTGTGGTATTAAAATGCTGTGTCAGAGATTTGTTAAGCTCTCCTTTGTAGCTCTGCCCCTAGGCCTGGCTCACTTCAGTTGAGATCAGGTTAATAAGACCTCTGTCGCTGCCTGGCAGTTCCAAATGGGGTTAGAGTCTGGTGCCTGACCAGAGAAGAACAGTTATTATTATTGGTATTAAAGTACTGAGGAATTTGATTCAATAAGGTAAGGGACATCTGCTGTTCTTCCCTGCCCAGTATCCGTTCATCCTTTTTGACAAGAGCAACTTGCTTTTCCTTTGGGGAAGACTGTCTCATGTCCACTATCAGTCTGGATGGAGCTGGCCCAATCTCCAAGTGGGGTAACCACATGCCCAAGCCAGATCCATTGGTATATTGGAGAATCCAACCATGCACCAAGCCATGGGACTTGTCAGTTACATGAACCTCTAAACAATTCTTCCCTCTACCCTCACTTTTTTTGTTTTTAGCTTCTGCCAGGTGGAGTTAAGTTTTCTGTTATTTGCAACTAAGAGTCCTGAGTAATACAAATACTAGAGGAACTTGTACTATACTAGGCACTCTGAAGGGACAGAAAAAGAAACATATATAAAATTGTCTTACTCTTAGGAACCACCCACTTCAAAGAGTCAAGTCTTAGATACATTAACTATTTAAAGGATTGAACAGTGTGGAATATAATTAAATGACCAAAAAATATGTCCTGTGGGAAGTCAAGAGAGGGAGAAATTGACATGGGCATGTGGGCTTCCTGGCAGAGGCTGAATTTGAACTGGGTCCTAAAGGATGGAGAGGATTAGGTGAGACCAAGAGAATGCAGTGCTCTGCAGGAGGTGCTGGGAGAACTCAGAAGGAAGTTCCTTTGCGGATAAGAAATGGAAATGGATTTTGACACCTAGTCAGGGCAGATACCAGAGGACTTGGAATCCCTGGATATTTCTCCGTTGTGGGCTTGTGTACAAGTAGGGGAAATCCACACTGGTTTGGGCTTCCGGTTTAGGCAAGTATATGGCGTCATATATGTTTCACCTGTGCTGGAGAGAAGCTGGTACAGGGGAGGGGGCGCACCACTGGGCTTGGCTCTACCACTTAGTAACTGAGGAACAATGGGTGAGTTCCTTAACCTTTCTGAATCTCAGTTTCCTCATCTGCAAAATGGAGATAATAATAACTAAACACTCAGGGTGTTTGTGAGGAGCGCTTAGGACAGTACCTGGCACATGATAATAACAGCAGATAATATCTGTTGAGTGTTTACTATTGTCCCCCCGACACTGTGCTAAGCACCTGCCCTGCCTTATTTCATGTACTCCTCTCTGTAGCCAGGGCTCAAAGAATGTCTGCTGGATCTGATTTGGGGTCACATTTTCATTTCTGTGCTTCATCAAACAATAAGCCTTATCAAGAGTTCAAATTCACTGTCCAATGGGAAATGAGTATATTATCTGAACATTCTCGGAAGTTATGAGTTCTAATTTATTACACATTTTTAAATGTCTTAAATTTAATATAATCACACTACAGAACATTTGGAAAATAGGTTAAAAGAAAAAAATGTACACATAGCTCCCATACCTACAATAAAACCGTAATTTCCTGATAGAGAGAGGTTAAGAGTATCTGCTTCCAACAATCAACCGCAGTGCGATCTTAGGCGAGTTACTTTAACTTCTCTCAGCCTGTTTTCTCATCGTATCAAGAAGCATCTTGATAGAAGCTTCCTCATAGAATTTTTTGGTAAGGATGAAATGAGATTATTCATGCTTTATTGGGCACCTGGCACATAATACACACTCAGTAAATGTTATCAGTACCTTTGGGTCATTTTCCCCATACATCTTTCATATGATTGCAATAGCCATGTATGTACAATTGCTTCCATCTTTTTTTCCCACTTAACATTGTACCTTAGTTATTTTCCATGTAGTGACTTGATCTCCCTATCTCTCATCACTAATGTGTATGTTCTCCTGACTAAAATCACTGCCACTTGTCAACTTGTTCCCCCTTTTTTAAACATTTATAAATAATGCTGCACCTCACATCTTTACACAAGTGGCTCTTTGTAAAGGTTTAAGTCTCAATCCACTGTTTCTTTGAGCTCAGACCATGAGTCTGTCCATACCTTTTCAGAAAGTGGTGAGTAAGAGTCACACCCATGTTAGCAAAGACCTTTGACAAATTGTGGATTATGCTGGTTTGATGGACCGCCACCAGAAGATAGGATTGTCATTATTTTTCCATCAGTGAATTCCCTGCAGTGTGATATTCTGTGCCTCATCTTTAAGGAGGTTTTATTGTGGGTCTGAGTGTCAGCTCAGTCTCTCTACCTTTCTTGCTGACAGAGCAAGAGGAATCCCAACATCTTTTAGCTGGAAGTTATTACCCTGGTCTCTCTGAATCTTGTTTCTTGGAGTAGAATGGACTCTGCAAAACAATTCGAAGCTGTCTTTCTGTTGCAAATCAAAGCCTCAACCCCTTATTTGGGTCCTGGAGTAAGAATTTCCTAAGGACTTTGAAATCGGACCCTCCTGCTTACACCTGGAGTCACCAGTAAGCCTGGCCCCCAGATCCCCCGGCTGATGGACACACAAAGTTAAGGGCAAAGGTGAGCTTTTCATTTCTTCCCCAGGTCCTAAAATTCCTTTGAAATCTTTATGATCTGTACCTTCAGGGATCATGCAAACAGCTTGAGGAAATCCTAAAATTGTGTTTTCTCCAGATAAGCATTCAGGTCAAAGGAAAGACCTTTGCATGCCTTCCTCTTGGACAGAATCTTGCCTAAGTTTAGAAAAGGCCACCAAGAACAAAAATGGCATTCAGCATTTATGCAGTACATTGAGAAATCGCTTTCAAAGGGCAAGCAGCAGAGAATAATACCCTAGAGCAGTGACACCATCCTAGAAGTCTCAGACCCCACAGACACTTGGAGTGAGTAGTAGAAGTCCAAGAACTATTTGTGAAATTTCAAAAGTCCCACTGTTGTATATTATTATTATTACTTTTTTAAACAGCACAGGATAACTAGAGCCAGAAGTTTATTCGTCTCAAATTAGATCAATTAAATGGAAAACCATTTGCATTCTCATGCTAATTAGAGGCTTTTAATTGGAAGTAGTATTTTTATATACTTACTGTATTTATATGTTGTATTTTAATACATTTTGGTTAATTATTTTTGTATTTTACAAAGATACTTATTTTAGTAACAGTAAGGGAAACAGTTACTTTTTTACTTAATTAGCTGTTAGTTAATTGAGATCGTTTAAAAAACTGTGTCCTTAGACAAACTGACTACAAATAAGATCTTTTATAAGGTGTGTGGCCCTGAACAAGTTACTTAAACTACCTGAGCCTCAGTTTCCTCATTTATAAAAGAGAAATAATAGACTCTCCCCATAGGATTATTATAAGGAATAAAAGACAATATGCACATAGTACAGAGGCAAAGTACCTGGCACACAGTAAGGGTTCAAAATATAAATATTTTCCCCATAAAAACTGCAAATTTGTATATTCGACAAAAATATTTAAAGCATAGGTCTTTGGGGGCAGGCGGATGTAAAATTTAAAAAGGAGTCTTATGGTGGTGAAAAAGAGGACAGCTCTTTGGCTCTGAGTAGTGTTGGATACTTAAATAAAACAGCTAGCCACACCATGACCAGAATGAAACGTCCACTAAAATTCATCTCCACTTGGTAGCTACCAAGCAACATTCCTTCAAGCGCTTTCACACCTGGCATAAACATACCTTTTCTCCCTGTACTTGGTGGCTGCCATTACCCCAGTTCCTGAAGGCAGAGGTGGAACCGAGTGCTGTGTCTGGAAGAGAGAAGCTGACAAGCAAGTCCTCTGATCGTTGCCCAAGAGCCCACTTTGAGCGGTGGCAGCAATGCCACTTTTTTTTTTTTAACATCTTTATTGGAGTATAATCGCTTTACAATGTCGTGTTAGTTTCTGCTTTATAACAAAGTGAATCAGCTATACATATACATATATCCCCATATCTCCTCCCTCTTGCGTCTCCCTCCCTCCCACCCTCCCTACCCCACCCCTCTAGGTGGTCACAAAACACCGAGCTGATCCCCCTGTGCTATGCGGCTGCTTCCCACTAGCTATCTATTTTACATTTGGTAGTGTATATATGTCCATGCCACTCTCTCACTTTGTCCCAGCAGTGCCACTTTTGTTCTGCCTTCAGTGTTTGGCCCACAGCTGAACCTGGAGAGGCTGGCTGTTAGGGCAACCCTGACTCTCCAAGGGCAGACAGCGCCAGCCAGGACCAAGAGTTCATTCGGCCCCCAAGATCCAGCACAGTGGTTCCCCCCACTAGGGAATCAGTCTCAGGGAACGCTAACTTGCTCTTTGGCATTCAAATCCATTCCAAACTTCATGGACGTAAATTGGAGTTTTGAAATGTGATATCATTGCTGAAAAGGTCAGAACCATGAGCCCAGAACCGGTGTACCCTTGTTAATTATAAGACATGATAATTGCCTTGTACTCATGCAAGTGAATTGTCATTCACTCATTCATCAGATATTGAGTTCCTACCAGATACTAAGCATTATGCTCAGTGTTAGGTACATATAGATGAAAAAATGGTGTCCCTGCCCTTAGATTTGCGGACTGGTGGAGAATTTGTCACCCGCTTAGACAAATACAACATAATGTCCTGGAGAAGATAAGGGATACCTAGAGAAAAGGACGGAGACTGCCTAAGAGGCTAATAATAATAGCTGCAATTTATCAAGCATTTATCCTGTGCCAGTCACTGCACCAAGCACTTGGTATATATTATTTTAATTCTTTTTTTAAAATTTATTTATTTTTGGCTGCATTGGGTCTTCGTTGCTGTGCACGGGCTTTCTCTAGTTGCGGTGAGCGAGGTCTACTCTTCGTTGCGGTGCACGAGCTTCTCATTACGGTGGCTTCTCTTGTTGCTGAGCACGGGCTCTAGGCACACGGGCTTCAGTAGTTGTGGCACACGGGCTCAGTAGTTGTGGCTCATGGGCTCTAGAGCACAGGCTCAGTATTTGTGGCACACAGGCTTAGTTTCTCCGCGGCATGTGGGATCTTCCCGGACCAGGGCTCGAACCCGTGTCCCCTGCATTGGCAGGCGGATTCTTAACCACTGCACCACCAGGGAAGCTCTATTTTATTTAATTCTTAAAACACACCTATAAAACTGACTATGTGGTGGTCTGATTATCTTTCTACCTCTCTAGGGAAAGCCATGCAAAGGAGATGGCATCTGAGGGTCTTAAAAAAAAATGAGTTTGCTAACTGGACAAGGGAGATATCATTCCAGGCACAGAAAACAAAATGGTTTTCAGATCCCTTGGTATGTGTGGAGCAAAGGGAGTATTCTGATATGAGGATGCTAATTGTAGTGAAGTAGGAAATAAATGAGATCAGGCTTCAGATATGGAGGACCCTTAGCAGAGCCAAGATGATGTAGAGGAAAGTGGCTCCGCACTGCGGTGCTCTAGTTACAGGGAGGAATGGCCATGTCTGCTGGCTGGTTTTGAAAGCCTACACATATAGGTAGGCTGTGAGAAGGGGAGAATGAGAGGGAAAAACTAAAAACACAGAATAGGAAGAATGATTGGCGGAGACAGATCTTTATCCTCCGATTGGAGGAGAAATAAGAAGAGACCTAAAGACATAGGTAAGTTGGTAAGAATAAGTCTGGGAGGGAGGACCCAGGTAGGAGGCAGAAGGAAAGGATATATGATCTTGAGAGTTGTATCTATACGATGCCTGTTCTGTCTGTGAGACCAAAGACAAGTCTTCTGAGGGGAATGAGAGGTAAAGGAGTATGTTAGGGCCTTGATGACACGAGTGAGAGTTTAGCATCATTGTTGACTGCAATTATGAGGTGCTGGTGAGACCCCTTTGGATCCTGAGGAAGGAATCAGTGGTCCGAGGAGGAAGAAGAGAGTGACTGGTGGTGAGACAGGTGATGATGGCATGTGAAAAACAGTTGAACGTACTGGGAATGGTTGACTGGAGTGGAGAAGAGATGTTGAAGAAAAGACCTAATAGGTGACTTCAGGGTCTACTTTCAGACATCTAAATGAGGGAGTGGACTTATTCCAACAAATGGTAATTTCTCGGAGGCAGACTGTAAACCCCAACATGCAAACTGGTAAGTAAGTAGTGCTGTCCAATGATGGAATAACCTACCTTGTGAAAGGTTTCAATCATTTGTCAAGGATCTTGTGCAGGAAATTTGGTGAGCTTAATTAAATAGCTTCTTAGATCCTTTCAATACTATGATTTTATGGTTATGTAGCAAGTAAAGTATTAAAATAGAGGGAAGCCAGTCTAGCATCCTTGCAGGTTGTCTCATTTTATGAGCATGAGAATTTTGATTGTGATGTTCAATAGGGTTTATGCAGTTCAATAATTATAGAAACAATCTTGGAATTTTTGTTAATTCCAGGAGGATTTTTGTTAAGATTGGCAGAAGCCATGCTCTGGAGAAGACCCTTAGCTGGGGTGACTAAAGGAGGACCTTCTGTTCTTATCTGATTTGAAGTCCTCTGCTCAAAAGATGTTTTGTACATCTTCCATGTCAAATAACTTTCTTTTTATTTGCCCCCCACATTGGGATTGGCTGCTTTCTTTTTTGAAAACCATTAGTTTATTTCAGTGATTCTCAACAGGGGTGATTTTGACCCTGAGAAGACATTGACATTGTCCAGAGACAGTTTTGATTGTCATGACTGGAGACGGGTGCTAGTGGCATCTGGTGGGTAGAGTGCAGGAATGCTGCTAAACCACTACAATGCACAGGACAGCCCCACAATAAAGAATTGTCCAGCTCAAAATGTCAGTAGTGCGGAGGCTGAGAAACCCTGGTCTATTTTTAAATTTTCTTCTGAATCACTTGCTATCATCACATTCTGTAAAACCCTAGATGCCTCCTTTTATTTTCTAATTTAAGAATTGTTGCATGGCTGAATGCTCTGTCTCTGTGAACTGCACACCCCACCCATTCCCTTCTTCATGTTGTAGCAAAAAGAGAGGCATTTTTAACTCTCTTTGGCTGGAAAAGTCACTTCTTGGTTAGGGTCCAAACAAGAAACAGATCTCTCCCTGGATAAAGGCAGGGATGCCATGACTTTCGGGGTAAGAGCATCAGATATCTCCTAACTGCAGCAGCTCTGGGCCAAGGGTACGGATGGAGGACAAGCTACGGATACAGCTGCATGGCACCTTTTGTTTAACTTTAAGTAAGAGCTCATATCCTTTTTAAAAGACTGGGTATTAGAGCTCAGTCATGAAGGACCCCTGCAGCCTTTCCAAGCCCGGACAAGACCAAGACAGTAATACTGATGCAAATGTAACTACAGCACAAATACACCCTGAGAAAATAGTAGGTTACTCCTAATCTTCTGATTCTCATGCTACCTGTACCTACACATCTGAATCCCAAATCACGCTGAAGTTTTAAGGGAATTAGATTGTAAGTTATCCCTTTGTAGCTCCCAGGCCTTCTACCCCCCAAAGAATCCTAGGACAGCATCCCTTCATGACCCTGCAGGGGTAGCCTGACCCAATACAAATAACTTAGGACTGAGATTTCCCTTTTCATCCCTTACCTTTTATAGGCTGGATGGCCTTGGGGAAATTATTCAAATTCCTAGAACCTAGGTTTTCTCACCACTGAAATGAAGATATATACTTTCCCATTTCTGGAAATCCATTCTGAGGAATACTCTTTAATTTGGATGAAACTTTACGTACAGAGTGATTTGTTGCTTTATTGTTTAACATTAGACATCATTATAAAATAGATTAATTGTGACACAGCTACAGAATGAAATGTGCCAATGAAAAAATAATGTGCATGAAGAGTTTTATTGACTAAGAAAATGCTTGTGCTCTAATGTCAAGAATCAGAAACAAGATACAACATACACATACACACATATAATATGATCTCAACTATGTAAAATATGTGTAGAAAAAAGTCTGGAAGGAAACCAAACTATTACCAAAAGTTTATACTTAGTTTGATGTTAGCACATATATCACATGTTTAATGAAATAATTTAATGCTAGGGTATACAATAATTGTTTTCCTTTTGAAAGCAGAGCATATAACATTCGAGTCTGAGAAACATTGATTTAGAGTTCTGGACAGACCTGGGCCTGGAGATAAAAAATTTTGGAGTCATGGGTATTTCTGTAGAGGTTGATTAATGGATAAAGTCATCGAGGATGAACGTGTTGTGTGATAGGAGACAAGCATTAAGGACTGAATGCTGGGAAACCACAGCATTTAGGGAGGGAGTGAGAAAGGTGAGCCAGGGAGAACAATGAGACGTTTAATCAATATGCAATATGCAGTCTTTACAGAATAGTGGCACTGAGAAGAAAGATGGAATGATAATGCTGAGAAGCATTTTAGAAGAATTTCAGAGTTCCAAATTGGATATAGGCAATAAGGGTATTGGAAAAACCAAAGATCACTTGAAGTTATCTGGTTTGGAAGATGGAAGAATGCTGATACCAAAGGCAGAGATGGGATCATTTGAAAGCGTATAAGGTGGGAGAGGAGGAAGGAAAAGCTTAGTTTTGCATGGACTGTGTTTGAGATTTCCTTTTGAGAGAGAGCCTGCTGTAAGAAATGCAGAGCCTGCTGCAAGAATTGCAGTTTGCTGACAGCCTCCAGCGCTAGCGCCTTGGGCATCTGCCATAGCACGCAAGCAAGGTCACACTCTCCCCAGGCAGCTCACAATCAAGCAGGGACTAAGCTCTGAAGGGGTGACAGAGCTGAGCCTTTCTGTCCCACGTTGGCCTCCTCTGATAGGCAGTCAGTGCTCTGGGGCTCTCCACTGGGCTGGCCCAGACTCAGAGCTGCACCTTGGTCTGATGCTCTTCCTTCCTAATCCTCCTTCCCTCCCCCTCTCTTTTCTAAGATGTCAGGACTGCATCACAGTCTGAAGCCTCTCTCTGTGTGTTTTACTCTTTTCCCCTTTTTCATCCACAAACAACACCCCCAATAAATCTCTTGTACTTTTAACTCCATCTTAGCTTCTGCTTCCTGAGGACTGGAACTGGCCCAGGTGATGGTTTGTACATCCAAATGCAATTATGCTGGAGGGAAAATAGGATGGGTCTTGAAGACAATCAGATTGAGAGATAACTGAATTCCAAGGGCCTTCCCAACAGCATGACCAGAGGAGGAATGGAAGAGCAAGGTTTGAGCGTTAAGTGACACTCATCATTGGGAGGGGGTATAGGAGATCAGTATGGGAGGGGAAAAGTTATTAGAGATTTAGAAGAAAAACCAGGAAAGTACAAGATCATAGAAACCATGGAGGAGAGAGAGAGCTTTTGGAGAGTAGGGGATAAACAGAGTATTTCAAAGGAAAATGAGTGGGGCCTAAGATTGTGCATTTAGAAACCGAAATTGTGGTTGGCCATCGAGAGATCGCTTCAGAGAAAGAATGGTGCCTTATGTACAGTAATCAAGAAGAAACACCGGGAGTTCCCTGGTGGTCTAGTGGTTAGGACTCAGCGCTTTCACTGCTGTGGCCCGGGTTCAATCCCTGATAGGGAGCTGAGATCCTGCAAACTGTGCAATGTGGCCAAAATTTAAAAAAAGAAAGAAAGAAAGAAAGAAAGAAAGAAAGAAAGAAACACAGTGAGAAGTTACTGGAGGTAATGACAGTAGACCTCACATTTAAAATGTTTGTGAGTGAAAGGAGGAAAATTGGGCTCAGGAGAAGTAAGACTGTGTGTGTCTTTAGGAAGATCTGACCATTTCTGGAAGAGGTCTTTGAAGACACTGAGGAACAAAAACAACCATTGTGGGGTTAAAATCCTGGAGGTAATGGGAAGAGAAAAGCTACCCAGGACAGGTAGAGGGGTTAGATGTCAACAGGGAGAGAGAAACTTCTTCTCTGGAACTTGGAGAGAAGAAAGAGAACATGGCTGGAATGACAGAGAGCCGGATGAGAATAATGGGTAAGAATGAGGAACGTCATACTCACTATGTCTTCCAATAACTGAAATGACCAGGAAAGCCTCTGAAATTAAGGGAATGGGTTGGGGAAACTACTTCAAGGCGGGAAAAGTCAGGAAGAGCTAATGTGCACACTCACTAAGTTATCCCTCGAGAAATGTGATGGGGTGAAGAAAATTCTTGTTTTTTAGCCGCCCCACACGGCTTGTAGAATCTTAACTCCCTGACCAGGGATCGAACCTGTGCCCTTGGCAGTGAAAGCACAGAGTCCTAACCCCTGGACCGCCAGGGAATTCCCAAGGGAAATTCTTGCCCTAGATGCATGAAGTTCGGTCTCTGTAAAAGTACTGGACCAAAGGACTGTGGCTCTAATTGGCAAGAAAGGACAAAGAAGTACTGACATTTCTCTTAGAGTTTGAGTGTTCCCAGCTCAGATATAACTTGAGTGTTCAGGGAAAGAGACTCACACTATGAGATCTACTATTGTAATTATCGACATGCGTAGAAAAAGAACTAGTCCGTAGATACCTATCTGCTTTGTTTGGGTGGCATTGTACTTTATTCTTCATAACAATGGATGATAAAGATGATGACAATGACTGAGAATCACCATGCTCTGTGTGAGACCTAGTATGATCAAAGAAGAAATGTTGGTCTCCTGAGCAAAAGCTCTATATCATCAGTCTGGATTTGCATGGTGTTTAGGCTTTATAGCTTTATCCTGGTCCCTCAACTCCTTGGGCTATAAAGGAAACCTTTATTATTGACATTCCTACAAGGAAAAAAAATCACTGTTGTTAAGTGTGAAAGTGCCTAACTCCCAAGTATTTTTACTATTGAAATAATTGTTTCAATAACATAATATCTGCAAACCTGTGATATCTTAGGAACATGGCGATACATTTAGAGCAGAGCAGAGCCCAGAACAGTAGCCTGAAATCATCTGAGTGGCAGCATCCACAGCAACTCTCATTAGATGAGCCAGATGTGGCTCTAAGAGCCAGTTCCTGGAGAGGCCTTTACACTGTTCTTATGAAGAGAAAAGCAATGCAAAACAAAGCAATGAGCCAGGCATGTCAGTTTCTCCAAAGCTGCCAACTGGTATGTCTGCAAGGATGACTTATGCTTGCTAATTATCCCCAAAGCCCTGCAACAAGACAAAGCTCTTTATTCATCTGACTTTGAAGCCAAAGTTGGAGACACCTTGAGAAGGTCAAATGATAGGCCAGCGTTTGCCTTGTAGTGGGCTGTGCAGGTGCTGCCTGTTGGCTTCCAAGCCTGTTTTAGTCCCAGCCTGGCAAAGTTTGCAGGAATGTCATGTGAAGAGATTTATAATACTTTCTGATTCCACCCAGCTCCAAATCACTATATGAATAATCTTTCTCAGAGCATACGAGTAATTCTGTGAACAGTCTTAGCCAAAATCAACGGAATGAGCAAGCTTAAGGAAATACTTTCTTTTTCCTTTTAAAGAAATTGTTTTGCTGAAGTTTTACAAACCTCATAAAAATTAAGGGTTCGTTTGAATTTGGGGAAAAGACTCACTTTATCTAGGTTCATTTGGCAAAAATATTTAAATGAGCACATGCTGGATATAAAATCGCCAAAGAAATAGTATCAGTTATGCATTCTCAACCTTCCAGACTCTCCAGAGTCCTTAAAGCGCAGCGTTTTCCTACAGGTGTTAATGGGATCCTGAAAAAAGGAAGGCGATTTCAGGTAGGGTTGTGACACAGACGCTCATGCGGTGGGTGCTCTGGAACCCACTGAGGGCTCCTGACCGCGGTCCCATTCAAAGCTGACAATGGCACCCGTTGTTACAAGCAAGTGTCAGTCACAAAAGAGCTGCCATTACGGAGTGGAGCCCAGGTTTCCATATTCCCAACATGGCCAGAGGTTTCATTCCTCGAGAATGTGTTTATTCAGCCTAGTAAAAACATTAAAAAGGAGAATAAATCTCTGCTGACCCCAGAATGCTTTTCACCACAGCTGTAAACCATAAAACATTTAGAAAGGTAAGCAGGACCAAAGATAATATAGTTCCCCCAAGCAGCATGGACGTGAAGGTGGCCCTTGCAAAGACAGCTGCAGTGCACAGGGCTTCCCTGCAAAATCATTAAGAGAGGGACAGGTTCTATAAGGTGTTAAATTATTAGTAGTCGTTTTTTTTCTTTTTAAGGTGGGGAGGGCAGTAATAAAAACCACGTGCTCAGCAGCCTGCTTAGCCATATAAAATAGAGAGGCCTGTGACTTTAAGTGTTGTTGTAAAAGGGGTTAATTGTCGATTTCTGAATGTGCCAAGTTTATTGATCTTGTTAACAGCAAGGAAGCATGTGCTGTTGGTTACCATGGAGGGAAAGAAAAACAGTCTTCCATCCTGTTAGTCTGTGGACACCCTTACTGGTTTTGGAGCCCGAGTTAAGGGACATAGGGGTAAATGCAGCATTAAAATTGCTTTCTTTCTACTTATCCGAATTTGTGCCCCATCCGTAAGGTTCCAGTTCCTCCTTACAACTGCATTTTTACTACCATTTGTCAAGTGCCCGCTGTGGATCAGTGCCTTTCACAGAAAATGTGTTATTTATTTGTATGACAAACCCACGTAGTGGGTGGGGATTAGATAGCCATTTTACAGATAAGGCAACTGAGGTGCAGAGAGGTTAAGGAAGTTCTCCAGTAATACAGAGCTATTGAGCAGGGATCCCAACCAGGTCTTCGTATCCCAAGTCCAGAGCGTTCCCACTAATTGTTTAAACAATTCATTCATCTATTCACTAGATAGATATTTATTGACCACCCACTAAGAGCCAGGCACTGGTCTAGGTGCTATGGATAGAACAATGGACAAAACTGACGGCATCTGTGCCATTGCAGTGTCTATATTTTAGAAGCCATTATCCCAGCTTTCAAGTCTCACCCTCTGTTCTAAACTACTTTCATATGCACAGTCAGCATCTGTAATTTTATATTTTTTGCTGTTGAGTATTGTTCTGTTGTTATTTCATGTGTGTGTATTCCCTTTGGCTCCCTCCCCAGCTAGACAGTAAACCCTCTGAGGGCAGGGCTATTATCTAATGCTTCTCTTTTTCACACTCCATCCTGTACAGACCATTAGATAAAGGGCATGTGGCTTGTTCTCTGCTGCAGAAAATGCTTATTACTCTGATCTTAATATCATTTAGGGCTTTATTTAGGGCTTAACTATTGCCACTTCGGTGATTGAGCACTTTGCTAAATGTCACACTTACACTGTCATATTAATGCAGGGACGATCCAACTATAAGTACCATTTTCAACTGAGGAAATTGTGGCTTATGAAGGCTAAGAAACTTGCTCAAGATTTCACTATCAATAAGAAGCAGAGCTGGGATCCCTGGTAGCTCCAGCTGGGTTCTGTTTCATAGCAGTTGGCTCATGCCCTGGCTTTGTCCCATCGTCTTTTCTCCGAATGGATGCCAACTGCTAATGTACTATGGTGGTTCAGACCCCAATCGTTGTGCTAATACTACTGGGATCCTGGACACTACGTGAAGGCTGACCTTTTCTTTTCAGTTTTGATGGCATAGTTTCCACCTTAAGTAATGTGGGCTTAATGTTCATTTACATTCTCTGATCTACACAGAAATGTATTTGTTATTGTTTTGTGATAAGCAGTAATGATGTAAAGCAGGGCTCCCTGAAACTGCCTGCAGTTTCCAGGATCTGGACGTAAAGACACAAAAATGTAGTGAGGAGAGCCCTGCTGCATGACAGAGTTTATTAAAATAAAAACAAAACAAAACAACCTGAAAGAAATGAATGCTAATCCTTTTGGAACTTTTATCAATCAGTCTGTCAACAAGTAACTGATAATTGCTGAATGTGAAGATTTGGATAACAAATGAGTTACATGTGTAACTAGGTTTTGTTTGGTTTCTGCATGTGGATAATGATTCCATTGGTGAGGACAGTCAGAGATCCGAAGGCTAGGAGACTGGGTCTCCTGTGAATGCTGTGTTTATTTAATGAAAGGCTACTGTTTTCACTGGGGCTTGCTGGAAGAGTGATACCTTGCCAAGCTGCATTTTTGCTAGTTGTGGTTTTGAGATAATGATTTAAAATTGTGCGCCCAACTTAAAATCCACAGTCTTTTCCATGTAGACACAATTCAATTCAGTCTCCTTAAAAGAATATGACGGTAATTATTGCTTCTCAAGATTATTGAGCATAAGGTAATATAAGGAATGATCCAAAAAGGAGTGATCTATTAGTATTATGGCCTCGCATGAAAGGATCATGGGCATGTATTGTTTTGTATGTCCAAAATAGCTCCTCTTAATTTGGAGGAAATATGTCCCTTCTCACTAACTATATGAGTCTTATGGGCATGCCCGCCAGAGTGCTTCACACTCAGACCACAGAGGCTGGTCCAAGGATGGGCAGATGACACAAGCCAGGCCAATCCTCATGCTTCCACAAAATTTTTCTAATATGGAGCAGACAAAAAAGCTCTCTTGTGTTTCTAGATGTGTTACTGCAGTATAAATCTGGATTTGCCTGTGGCTATAAAACCAGAAAGTTGAGATGAGAGACAGATAGGAGTATCTGATACCTTGGATCCAGTCTTTCCTGAGCGAGCTCCACCCCTGCTCTTCCTAGACATTGGCCAGTGAGCCAGTAAATATTCTTTTATTGCTTAAAGTAGATCAGGGTGGGATTCTGTCATTTTCAACCAAGAGTCCTGAGAGATACAAATGACAAGAAAGATCAGCCCCAGAGAAATATGATCTTTAGTAACCTGATAATTGGGAAAAGCATTCAGGCAAGCCTTACGTTAAATGAAATAAGGAGAATGCATATGCAAAAGACAGTACACTTTAAGACATTAAGGGCTAGTTTGAAACCTTTGAGGAGAAATACAGGCTGCAGAATATATATCTTGTCAACAGAACCAATCTCTACAATGTTTTCTGTAGAACTGAGAGAACAGAGCTTAAAAATGACAGATCTCATTTGTTCTGGATACAGGTTTTCAAGAACATTTTTTACTATGTTTTAAAATATATTTCCATTGTGACTAAATACTGTTATTGGTATTTTTCAGGAGGATTACTCCAAAAGTGAAAAGAAATTATTGTACTCAAAATTATGATACATTTCACCTTTGGTACACTGTTTTATTTCCCAAGTTAGTGCTTACCATTTTAGCTGGCCTTGATAATAATAACTAAATAATCAAACCAGTAGGTTAAAAAGTATGAGTATGGACAGGCTCTGTTGAGGGATATTAACCAGAGAATAAACAGACTGGAATGTACACATCAAACTCATTTTTCTTCTTTGAAAATGTTAACAATGAGTGGGGTACATTTCTATGTCTATAGCTATACTTTTCATAAATCAGAAAAAAATATGTGAAAATCTGGCCACAACTTATAGTTTTTGGAGGCAGGAAAATATTTGATATTCACAGTGGAATAAGGGAAATGTAACAACTCTTCTGCACATTGAAGAGAAAGTGCCCGTTGTATTCTCCACATCCAGATCAATTGCATTTATCCCACGTTTAGGTATGTCTCATGGCTCATTCAAGGAACACCCATGGTGGGTCACGTTACAGGCCTTTGGGGAGAAACAGAACCATGTTCATAAGTATCTATTCAAAAGAGCAGAGGATCTCAGAAGTCACATTTGGATAAACTTCAGTTGATTCATTGAAACATTAATTATGTCAAATATCTCATGCACCCTAAGCTGCCTTAGTAAAGACTCTCTGATGCTCTGTTTAGTCAGTACATAAGTACCTCCAATTGTTGTTGAATGTACATAGAGCAATAATTAAAGATGAATAAATAAACAAGTTGGGATATGATGTCATCAGAGTGCAAGGAAATGACCCAAAAGCTCGATGTTCTAGAATTGTTTTCCAAGAGGAAATCAGTTCCTACCCCATATGGCGATTGTTACAGACTAGAATCTGGATTTTGTTTGCACTTGACTACACAGAGGAGGAAGGAAAAAGTATGTTGTCCTGGTGAGAAGCAAACAGTTGGGTGGTTTTCCTCAGTGAAAATCAACGTGAAATCTTACTCCCAGGCCTAGAAAAAGGTGAGGGAGTGGGAGAAGTCATGCTATTTAGCTCACCAATATCATTAAAGTTCCCTTTTTTCCCTGCTGAACATCCTTTTTCTGATTGCATAGCTTAGTTCTATCCAGGGGCTCTAACATGAATTTCTCACACTTATATGGGCCTGTTGTAATAATGGCCATTTTATGTATTAATTCAAGTAATTTTCAAAGCAACCCTATTAGTCTGATACATTTGTTCTCATCCCCACTGGGACATAGAAAAGTTAAATACTTGTCCAGAGATCCTGTAGATGGTTAAAGGCAGCTAGGATTTGAATACCAGTCTGTCTGAGTCTGAAGCCCATGTCTTAACACTAAACCTATTGAAACATGCAGTTCACTCCCATGTATGCAGGGTTGCTGCTTCTGACTCATGAATGCTTCAAAAGTTATCAAGGATGAGCTGGGGGGTGCTTCCTCCACACCCCAGACAGGCACACATTAGCATAGTGGTATAAGCTTGTGAAAGGTCTGACTAGAGTATGAAATACAGATTGGGCCCTGCCACCAAACAAACCCGGAAGCATGTTTCTTTCACATTTTGCATTAGCACACCTAGACAGCTGACCAGAGACCATAATGCCAGCATTATAGACTGTGAGGAGATCAATAAACTCCTTTTAATGTATTAAATTTCAGCATATTTGTAATCGCATTTTATAGATGAGGTCGCTGGGAGGAAAAGAAAATGACAAACTTTGATCCCTTTGTATCCTGGGATCCGGAAGAGCATCCTCTCAGCCTGCTGGTTGCCAGTCTGATCTTTGGTAGTCCAGGGCACACGTCCCATTCTGGGCCTGTGGGACCCTGGAAATACTCTCTTTTAAGCTCCGTCCTCCCACATGTAATGCCTACCTGGGATTCTTCCTTCTCATCCCCAACCACTGACCACCATAATATTCTTGCCTCTCCTCTTCTCTCTTCCCCTGCCGCTCTCCTTTCCTCTCCGTCTCTTTCTTTTCCCTATCCTATTCCCATCATAAGATTTAGCATCAAGCCATGCCTTTTCTCCTCAAAACTGAGTTTCTTGAAGTCTGGCGTCATTCACTCCCCATATCCCAGCCACAAGTGATATCTCTGTAAAGAGTCTATGAGTTGGATGGATGAGACAATGGAGGGATGGGGCCTTGGACCATTTAGTTCCTTCAAGGGTCATTGAAGTCATTGAATTTAGTAAGCAAAGAATCATTTTGATATCATATTTTCTCCCCTTGCAAATTACTTATCCATAGTTTTGATTGGGACTCTAGGAAGGGTGGGGTAGTTGCCCGTGCTTTTAATGTTGAAATTTAATTCTCTCTTCCCTCCCTCCCTTCCTCTTTCCCTACCTCCCTCCTTTCCTCTCTCCCTTCTTTCCTGCCAAGTATCCTTTAGACAAGCGAAGAAAAAAAACATCATTGAGAATTTAAACAGTTTGTATCTGACTGTGTGACTCCTATGAAGTGAACTGCAGATGGTTTCAGACACCTTGTTAGAATGACTCCATGTTATATAATGGCAAGAACACTGGGCTGGATATCAAGAGGCCTGGATGTAGCCCTGGTCTTCCCTTTCATTATGCCCTGAATTCTGAGCAAGTCACTTGGCCTCTCTGTGCCTAGTTTTGTTATCTATAAATAGGGAAGGTAGGACTAGTGAGTGATTTTCAAACTGTTCCCGGGAGCCCTCAGGTATTCACGGAGGTGCCTTGGGATCTGACTCAAGAGGGATACTGGCATAGAGAAGCAGAAGGTTGTATAGAACAGGCAGGCTTATCCCTCTCTACCCCTCATCTCTACTTCAATCAGAATAAACGTTCTTGTTAAACTGTTTTCAACTCCATCACATTTTTGAGCTTCTGCTAGAAAATCTATTCCAAAAGAGTTTGAAAACTACTGCCATAGATTAATATCTGATTTCAATATATAAATTATCTGCTTACGGTCTTCATTTACAGAAAGAATGGAGACTTTTCCTCCTGTGATTGTTGCTCTAAGAATGAATTTCTTATCACAAGAATAATCTCCTTTTCATCCTGCTTCTTACCTAGCTCAATACAGCACAAAATGCACAAGCTAGATCCATTATCCCCTGTGGAATACCTTCTATGTAGAAACGTCTGTCAATGGTGGGTTTGTGAAAGACACGTGTGTTTTCACAGTTGCCACACGGGGCCAACTGTTTAGGTAAGAATGACCACGTAGGACGGCTTTGCACTCTTGAGCTGTCCTCTGTTAGCTGGGAAGTCACAAGCCATCATCAAAGCAGAGCCCAGGTTGTTCATCCACTTTGAAAGAGACATCTTTATGGTCCTGCTGACATTTCCTTTACTATATTAATAATGCGTTTTGAGAGTGGGTGTTTGGTTTGTTTTCTGGACAAGTTGGATGAGTCTCTCTCTATTTCAGCCATGGCCCTTTGTAGGGTTTGTTTTTCCTGCTGTCCCAAGACAGACACCTTAATGGGTTGCTGAAAATGTCCAGGCTGCTTCTGGCTCTGGAGGTAGCTGGGCTCCAACAATGGAAGGCATTTAGCAGAGCCTCTATGTTTTCGAACAGGAAAGACTCCAGAGGGCATGTCATCTGGTGTTTTTCAAGATGCTTTTAAATTTTTTAAGCAGCTCACTTTTCCCCCCCTAAACAAATCTGATGCAAAACCTCAATTTATAAAACAGATAAAAGAAGGGGATGGAAGTAGGGGAGTTCTACCAAACTGCACTTCCCTTGCTATTTGCCCTCTCCCACACTCAGCAACACCTAAGCACTTATGGGGAGCCCTCCGACTTCTAGAAGCAGTTATAACTTCACTGATACAGCCCTGTCCTAAACCCCTTTTTCATTTGTCAAGAAAATGAGACCCAGTGAGTTTTAGTGACTTGTCTAAGACTCCACAGCTATAGATGTCAGGGTCAGATTACAAGGCTTCTGATTCTAGTTCAATCTCCCCACCCGAATTCCTACCACTGCCTCGACTTTACTATATGCCACCTCCCCTTTAACACTGGAAAAGAGTAGGGAAAAAGATTTATGGACCAGGCAGCATGTTTGATACTTATACATCTGTCTTTAATTCTCAGAGTAACTTTATGAGGTGGGCATTATTATTATTCCCATTTTACCGATGGGGGACATGGACAAAGAGAGGTTAAGTAACTTATCCAATGAAACTCAGCCAGAAGTGGTGAACTTGGATTGAAGCTAGTCCTATCTGATTTCAAAAGCTGCTCTTTCTCCTACACCACAGGATAAAGAATGCAGACTAGGGCTTGGCCGGAATAAAGCCCTTTCTTAATATGGCAAATTTAGGTAATAAAGCCCGACTCAATTTCATGAGCTACTTTGTAGCTCTTCTTTTTTTTTTTTTTTTTTTTTTGATGTGGACCATTTTTAAAGTTTTTATTGAATTTGTTACAATATTGCTTCTGTTTTTTGTTTTGGCTTTTTGCCCTCGAGGCATGTGGGACCTTAGCTCCCCGACCAGGGATCCAACCTACAACCCCTGCATTGGAAGGCGAAGGTCCCAACCACTGGGCCTCCAGGGAAGTCCCTGTAGCTCTTCTTAAATAACTACTGTCGTCTGCCCCTCTCCAAAGTTCGTGTGTCTATTGTAAGCACCTTGGAGGCTGTTTTCCCAAACCTTAGCCAACAATACCCCTTCTCTAGGAACCATTCCCTGTCATTCCTCAAACTCACACCATCCAGAAATTGGGGCTTCCAGAAGCCATAATTTTAACGTTTGATTCAAGTCAGGTCTTGAGTGGGCCAAGCTAGGAACGAGGACCAAGAGAGAGTCAGCATGGAAAATCAAGAGGCTTACTTGCCATGTGTATTGAACGTTGGAAAGAAAACCAGAGAGAGAAATGGAAAGACATCCTGTGGTGGCTTATATCTTGGTTCTATTTCTGTCCTTCAGTTCAGTGAGACACCCTTCTCACCATGTAATGCAGTCTGTCATTCCTTTCTGAAGCTGTGGTTTCTATTACACAGAACAAAACAGTCCTATTGACTATATCAAATCCAGGGGTCTGAAAATTCTTCAGGTGGGTTCAGACTACCTTCCTATTGCAGTCATGCTTGTCATACATACCGACCATCCAGTACTGGCATTATTAGAGGCCTCAGCCATCAGCTGTTTCATTCCTCTTTGTCTACAGAGAAACAAGTGAGTCTGTAAAATCCCTTTTCAGACAGATAAGGTGCAATATCCAGAGAGAGTTGATCTTGCTCTGGCCCTATTGACTTTGTCTCTTAGAGGTCTCTCTGCTAGACAGAATATGGAAAATATGTATGTTCAAAATAAATTAAAAGTAGAATAAAATGCTTTCTATTTTACAAACAGATTAACTTGAGAAGCAAAATCTAAGTTATTAGAGTGTCCAAATGGAAATAGCCCAAATTTCCATGAACAATAGAATAGATAAATAAATTATGGTATGATATAGTCATAGCATATTGGATAGCAGCAAAAAGAAAATTACTGCATAGCAGCAAGAAATAATGAGTTATAGCTACAGGCAACAACATGGATGAATCCCACAGATATGTTGAAAGAAAGTCGAGTGCAAAGAAGTAGAAATTATAGAATTAAGTTGCTCTAAAGTTCAAAAAGATGAAAAACTAACATAAGGTGATAGAAGTCAGAACAATGGTTACTTTTGTGGGAAATGACCAAGAGAGCCGTAGGGGAGGTTTCTGGGTTCTGTAAAGTTCTACATCTTACTTAGATGGTAGTTATGTGGGTGTATTCACCTTGTGAAAATTCACTAGGCTCTATATTTATGATTTGTGTAGATTTCTGTATGTATATTGTACTTCAATTTTAAAAGCTTATTCTCCCCAAAGTCTGAATTATTAGAATTCAGGCACAAAACTTACTTCTATTAGGTCTTGGTCTCACATTATATAAAATAGAAATTAGACTCAGCATTTTTAAACCTGGAAGAGATCTAAGAAAGAGTATCTAGTTCACTCATCAAGTATTTTACCAGACGAGAGACCAGGGCCAAAGAAGTGAAGTGATATGCTATAAATTTTACAGCTTATAATTCGCGGAGCTAAATTTAAGGCTTAGATCTTTTAGCTATGTTAACAAAGATATTCCAGATAAGCTTCTTAAAGAATAATATGCTAAAATCAATTCACTCTGAAGTGTACTTTTGTATTGGCAACAAAGGGTTTGTAAAATAAATAAATAATGTGAAAAATGCTATCAGTGTTTGCATAGAAACAATATGATAGCATTCCTAAAGATAAAATCCTTCTGCAACCGCCTCATGAGATAGCCATCTGGTTTCGTTTCTGAGAATTTTACCAAAATTATATATTGCTAGAAATCTCGTTCCCAGGCTCATACTTGAAATAAAGCCTTGATGATGATAATGATGATGATGTCAATGTCAACAATGATCCACTTTCTAATTTGCTCACTTACTTTCCTAATTGCTGCTATGACAAATGACCACAAACTTGCTTGCTTAAAACAACACAAATGTATTACCTTGCAGTTCTGGAGGTCAGAAGTCTGAAGTCTCATTGGGCTAAAATCAAGGTTCCTTCTAGAGGCTCTAAAGGAGAATGCATTTCTTTGCCTTTTCCAGCTTTCAGAGGCTGCTTGCCTTCCTTGGCTCCTGGTCCCTTGTATCTCCAAACCCAGCAATAGGCAGTAGAATCTTTCTTACCCTGCATTACCCTAACATTGACTTTTCTGCCTCCTTCTTACACATTTAAAGGATGCTTCTGATTACATTGGACCCACCCAGATAATCCAGGATAATCTCTTTAAGGTCAGTTGATTACTGATCTTAATTCCATCTGCAACCTTAGTTTCCCCTTGCCATGTAACGAAATGTATTCAAAAGTTCTGGGGATTAGGATATGAATATTTGGTAAGGCGGGGCTGGGGGAGAGGAGGGCATTATTCTGTCTACCACAGGTAGGATTGTATTTGTGCATTTTCCAAACACATCTTTTTTCTTTTTTAAGCCTCAAAACAATGCTTTGCTTACAACAAAGTTATTCTGCTCTGGGTACGATTATTCTCTTTTTCTTCCCCTTTATTTTTGGCAGCGTTGGGTCTTCGTTGCTGCCCGGGGGCTATTTTTTTTCTCTCTAGTTGGCGGTGAGTGGGGACTACTCTTCGTTGCGGTGCGCAGGCTTCTCACTGAGGTGGCTTCTCTTGTTGTGGAGCAAGGGTTCTAGGTGCGCAGGCTTCAGTAGTTATGGCACGCAGGCTCAGTAGTTGTGGCTCACGGGCTCTAGAGCGCAAGCTCAGTAGTTGTGGCGTGCGGGCTTAGTTGCTCCGCGGCATGTGGGATCTTCCCGGACCAGGGATTGAACCCGTGTCCCCTGCATTGGCAGGCGGATTCTTAACCACTGTGCCACCAGGGAAGTCCTCAATTATTCTGATTTTACCAAGAAAAAAAAGAGAGAGAGAGAGAGAGAATCAAAGTGAATTACCTACATTTCTGCAGCTGGTTAAGGCAGAATCAGTACTAGAAGAAGCCAGATTCCCAAACTCATTACCTGTGTCCTTATTCAGTGACAAGTGGTACTCTGAATCCATCTCTTGGCTCCTTCAAGCTCCAGAACCTCTTGACGCATGGTGGACAGTTTGAAGCATTTGAGGTGTGAAGGCTGCATAGTAATTGCTACTTGATGGACAAGTTTTTGGAAAAAGAGGGCATTCTCATTCAATCTATACACAATTGCTACTCATCTACAAGGCTTAACATCTGCCTCACTGTTTCTTATATTTAACTCTCAGCCCAAGTCACGTGCTGATCACAAAGCAATATTTCTCTGGCTCTAGGAAAACTTCAGCCCTTGCAGATTTGTTCCAGGTAATTGGGGGAGGCCCCAAGGCAGTGTTGAAATTGAGTGAAAGCTGCCAATTGACTGGACCCAAAGGCGTGCACGGTGGGTGAGAAGTCCACACAGTGTGGTCAGGGAGAAAGACTCTTACCACAAGCTTTAGGTTTTTAGATGTGCTGTGCTTCCGTGCAGAGGCGGCCACCCTGCAAGCTCATTCCCCAAACCCCCTCTGAAATGGTGGGAGAAGGGGTCAGGTTGTGCAATTCAAGCAGCTCAATGTCTTCACTCTCTCAGGGGTAAATAGAAAAGTGCTGTTCCTGACCCTTCTCTTAGCTCGAGGTCTCTCACAGCAATGCCGCTGGCTCACCTCTACCATTCCTCCTCAGGCCAGTATTCTCAGGTGTGCTGAGCCGTGGGACAAACTGGGACTCCAGGCGAAACAAAAACAGCGCAGCTGGAAGTGAAAACACTTTATTAGTGCAGGCCTGGCTTTATCATCACTCTCTGTAACTTGTTCAGGTTTCTTCCCAGCGATCGCCCCTCCGTGTTTTTGACGATGCGATGTCAGGTTCCATGATTCTTCAGCACCCCTCCTTCAGGGTCCCACCAGAGGGGATCTCTGTTCACAAATGTGCTATGTGCCTGATTCTTTCATCCCAGCTGTATGTGGGGCAGAATTAGTTTTGTAAGGTTGTTACAGAGCTAAAGCAGACCCCGTTTGACTTCAGGATTTCATCAGCCTAGAATAGTTTTCTCTTAGTCGTAAGTAAATCATTTCCTAGAGAACCATGAGAAATAAATATTAGGACTCTGGGTGAAATAAGTTGCGGAAGGGAATTAACGTTATAAATAATAATAATGGAATCTTGCCTGTTTTACCGTTCCTAAAGCACTTTCACATATATGATCCACTTACTCAAGAAATGTTTATGGGTGGGGCCCCAGTGCTATGGATACATCAGGAAGTGAGGCATAGTTTATGCTCACAGGAGACTTATACACTTCTGGAATTATGCGATGAGTTTGCTGAGGACTGAACCTATGATTCTGAATATCAAAGTATACCTCCAGCACTAAGCTATAACTCCATGAGGCAGGCAGAGTCTTTTACATCCATCACAAGGATGAAGAAACTAAATCTCAGTGTGGTTAAGAGTCTTGCCAAAGCCCCACACATTTGTGTGTTAGATCTGCCTTAAACCCCAGTGGTCCTTCCAGGGCATTGGTTTGCTGTGACTCACAGTACTTGGCCCTTAGGAAGCTCTTTGTAAATGTTCATGGCTACTAAGTGCTCAATGCCAGTTGCCATTATAATTGTTATAGTAGCATGAGAAGGATGGGGAAACTCATTTGAGCATCTGAACTCATCAGAGGCCACTGAAGGAACATTCTGCTCCGGAGCATTTGCATTCTAACTGGAAACTGTAAAAGCAGAAATAAAGTGTTTATATTTTCTAGTGGATCGTAAATCGAGAAATAATGATAAAAACAAATTAGTTGCCTGACCCAATGTTTTAAAGTTTGCATATAGGCTAATATTTTTTCCCTGAATTAAATAATTAAGATAATTAGAATTTCAAGCAACACAGGCTCATTTTTGCTAAAAGAAGTTTGTGGGTTTATTGCTGCAAACAAATTAGGTGTTTACTGAACCAAATATTTTAAAAGTTGGAAAAAGATTTCTGAAAAAAGTTTTAAAATGTAACCACAGTAGATACTTAATAACTGTATCTTGAACTAAATTGAATACAACTGAATCTTTTGATTTTTAAAAATAATTAAAAGTGATTTTTTAAAATGTCTATCAGTAATGTCCCAAAATACTAACATCGATACCTTGATTTAGAGATAGCTGCTTTCCAGTGATTTCATATCAGCATCACTTAATTTTAACAAATAAATACTCCAAACATCCATTCTGTTTTTAAGTCCAGTTGTAAAATAAAGCTGGACAAATATCAAAACCCCTGCTGGTGCATGCCCTCCAGTGATCAAGGCTACACATATCTGAGTCAAAACAAATCTGTTTTAAGGGTATCATGAACACTAGTGATCCACCCTCCACAAGAAAACATCTAATTCTGTGGAGTCCAGAGTTAGCCCAGAGTCAAAATCCAGACACCCTGGGGCCTGTAATTCAACCTAGGTAGGTGCCCTCTCTGTGCCTGGACCGTGGAATAGATCGCTTCGTAAGATTGCCGCATCTCAAGAGACAAGTCTTTTCAGGGGCGCTCAGTGATTAGGCCAAGTTATTTGGGAAAACCAGTCGCTGTATTTATTTTTACAAGCCAGATGCCTGCACATAGTGCATTCTTTTACAAAAATAAAAGGGGTTTGAAAAAAAGAAAGGTTTGGGGTCACAGATGAAACCATGAGAGTGTTTTACAGTTTTATGGGTAGAAAGTCTCCTTTATTTTTACCTTCTATGGTGGGTCTGAGAAAAACAGTTCAGCTGAACTTTATGAAAAGTAAAGTAGGAAAGAGTTTTAAGTTATGCCCAGAGTATGATAAAGACCTTAAAACCAGGACTTCAAGGGACTCTGTGCCTGAGGGTGTGGAGAGGGTGTCAGTGCCATGGGGGGTGGGGAGGGACAGGGGATAGGGAGTCCCTGTTCACCATGAGCCTGTCTCCTTCCTAAGGAGTCTTCAGGAGCCCTCAGTTAAGCTGTTTTGATAAACACTAAATAATAACCAGCTGGAATGTGTGGAATTGATTTAGGGATGAGGGTTTAACTAATGCACTAAATAACCCTTCACATGCTGGTGGAGTGGGGGAAAGGTGGAAGCGGTCATGGTACAAGTTCCTGACCAAGACTGGCCAGGAGACTTTCCCATACTCCACAGATATTCACTGAGCAGCTGTATGAGCCAGCGACTGCCCTAAGAACTAAGGATAAAACAGCGGAAGAAATAGGCAGAGATTCTGCTCTTTCTCTTATGGAGCTTGCTTACATTCTTGACGGGGGAGCCAATGATGCGAGGAAGGGATGACTGCTTAAGAAGAAATAGAAAGCAGAGTAGAGGAAATCAAGTGACGTGGTCGAGGGCTGCTACCTTACTTAGGTTGGCTAGCGAAGGCCTTTCTAATAAGGTGACATTTGGGCAAATGCCTGAATGAAGGAGTGAGCCACTAGCCTATCTGAAAGAAGAGTATTCCAGACAAAGGGGACAGCCAGTGTAAAGGCTTCTTGACCAGAAGTGTGCTTGGCCTAATCAAGAAGTAGCAAAGAATCTTAGAAGTTGATTGAATACAACTTGAAGATCAACTGTCATCTTTTTATCAACCTGTGGGAAACTTCTATATGCTGCACAGTTATCGGTCAGACATGAAAAGCTGGAGCCCATCAATAACTGTAGCACCTCCAATGTTCAGGCAATGAGGAGAAGAAGACAGTGCCCTCGAGAAGCGCAGAGTGGGGCTGGGGAGAGGTTGGGGGGAGAACGGGAGGCTGAGGCATAAATGGCTAACGAGACGTCAAGTAGCAGAGCCCTGACTCCCACATTCCTCCTGTTTGTTTTAACAACTCTACTTAGCAGCACCGCACGAAGGAGTGTGGAAAGTGTGGAATCAGATCTGTTTGTTCAGTTTTTACATTTCAGACGATTAAGTGAAATGTTAAATGAAACCAAATCTATATTCCTGTCAGTGTGAGGCAGAGAAGGAAAATAAATTCCAACTCCTGGTGTAGACAAGGGAAGAGTGACACAAGCAAACCCAGCTCCTTCACAGCCTCTGCCCCTTCATGTTACCAAGAGCAGCCCCTCAGAGGCTCTCAGAGCTTACATTAGATGTGTCCAGAGGGGACGTCAGGTGAACTCTGAGAACCCCAAGAACTCAAGGACCCATTGTTGGATCCCATAGCTGTGCATTTATGCAGCCGTCTTTTATTACATGTCCACCATCAGCCAGCATTGCGCTAAGTGCTATGATGGGGGATGTACACAGGCCCATGGTGTCCAGAGAGGGGCTTCCAAATATCAGATTAGAAAAGGCTCCCTGAAGAAGGCAACATGTATCTCAAAGCCAGACAATCAGGATTTGATTGACTTTGTTTCTTTTTTTTTTTACCAGTTTATTCATTGTTCATCTGCTAAAATCATCTCAGAGCTGTGGTATAGAATGGGATTTCTCAGCCTCGACACTACTGGCATTTGGGGCTGGATAGTTCTTTGTTGTGGGTGGCTGCCCTGGACATTGTAGGATGTTTAGCAGTGACTCTGGCCTCTGTCCACTAGATGCCAGCAGCCCCTTAGCCCCCAGTTGCAACGAAAACCAAAAATATCTCCAGACATTGCCAGATGTCCCCCGGGGTGCAAACTTGGCCCCTGTTGAGAAACACTGGTCCGGAAGTGGAAGTCCCAGGCCAGGCCTGAAGTTACTTAGACTCTCCAGGTATAAAGGAATGAATCTCTTCTGATGAACAGCTGGTCTCATGTTCCACTGAAGCTTGAACAATGGAAAACAGGCTAAAGAGGCAGCAGGGAGATGTTAGGTTAGCTATGCAAAAGAATTCCCTGCTTTAAAAGTCAGTAAGAACTTAGAAAACCTCAATGTAATAGTTATAAAATATCCTTGACTTTAGGTATGTGAGTGAAACAAAACCTCATTAACCTGCTTATTAAAAGGGAAGATTAATCTGCATTAGAGGACAGTCAGAAAACAAGTTGTTTTAAAAAATATTCCCATTTCAGTTAAGCATAGTTATCAGTTTAAATTTGCTTGAAAATTGTTGGCAGTAGATGTGGGTTTTTTGGATAAATGTTTAAGAATTGTTTGTATTTAATACAGAAATTGAATGTAAATGGCTTTCCCATGAGTGTTTATAAACAATATGTTTTCATGAGTGAATTCAGTGTCCTCTGGATTATTATGGACACTGCTAACTTTTTTCATGTTACTGAAACTATGGGCTTCAGTTCTGCCATTATTTAAATGAACACAGATTCCAAATTAGTTGGGTCTCATCTCACCAAAAAAATATGAGGCTTTATCCAAAAGGAGGGAAAGAATTAACATTTATTGAGCACCTATTATATGCCAGGCACTGGACTAGGCCGGTGGTTCTCAACCAGGGGCAATTTTTGCCCTCCCAGGGGACATTTGTCAATGTCTAGAGATATTTTTGGTTATCACACCTGGAGGGGTACTGCAGGCATCCAGTGGGCAGAGGCCAGGGAGGCCACTTAACATCTTACAATGCACAGGGCAGCCCCCGACAGCAAAGAATTATCCAGCCCAGAATATCAATAGCACTGACATTGAGAAATCCTGGACTAGTTATCTATGTTATCTCATATAATCCTTCTAACATTCCTTACGACATCCTTTGAATTATTAACCTAGATGAAGAAATGGAGGCTCAGAGGGGTGATATAACTTGCTCAAGATCCTAAAACTAGTAAATGCAGGAGTCAGGGTTCATCTCCACCTGGATCCTGTGGTCAGTCATCTCTACTATAGCCGGCTGCCCTCCTGAAGGTAGGTTTTAATTTATTATGGTTATTATTTTCACTTAAAGCCACGTGTGTTGGGACTTTGCAAGGAGGATGCTGATAAGTCAGAAAAGAAAAATCACAGATCTTGTGCCCAGTGCTGTACTAGGCAGCATAGCTCCATATGTCTTATTCCCTCACAGATAATCAGTTCTTGGTGCACAGTTGTGGTCCTTTGTTCCACTCTGTTTTCTTCTGTTTCCTAAATGAGCCGTTTTTGTTCTGCCTCTCGCCTTTGTGCGTGTGCCAAAAGTCTGGAAGGCTTTGCCCTCCATCAGTCCATCTTCCCAGAGCCTCCCCCGTGCCACGGAGGTGGAGCAGGCAGGTGACAAATCATGCTGCCTAATGAACTTCAGTTTTCTCATTTGAAACAGGGACAATGACACTTTTCTCATGCGGTCATTGAAATGATGTGAGAATAATAATAGAGGAGCCATTTATTACATGCATGTATGTACTAGATATTATATTAAGTGCTTTACATGTATTATCTCATTTAATTTTTAGAATAACCTTTACAAGTAGAGCTGAAGCACAGAGAGGTTCTGTAGTTTCCTTGAGCACACACCGTGAGTCAGTAGCACAGCCAGCATTTGAACTTGGGATGTCTAGTTGTAAGGCCCAGGCTCTCTTAACCACAAAGCCCTCTGTCAAGGATTACACAGATGTGAGAATCATTAGGGGTAATGATAACTAGTTTAGGTGATTAGGAAGCCGTTGTGGGTGCCAGAGCCTCTCCACGGAGCAATCATAACCAATTCCTCTTCTAGTTTTATCACTGAGATGATCTTTGCAAGGTGCCTATTACATTTCACTTTTGTGTTTTCCCAACTTTAAATAGGGAAACTAGGGGCCTTTTTAAAACAAAATCTGGCTTTGTTAATACATTTTCAAAACACATTTTAAAGTGCCAGCAAATTAAATGCTGTTCTTGATTTGTACACATTTTTCTTCATCAATTCTCTTTTTAGATTTCTATTTTAAGCCCTCCACTTAGAGCTGATTACAATAACCCTTATTTATAAATGTAATTGTACTGGGCCTCACCTCTGACGTATTTTCAAATTTGGTCTCACTCACTATATTACTAAGTAAAATAATCATTCATCAAGTGGAGGTAGGGTAGAGAAAGAGCATATTTCTGTAGCCCCCTCTGTGTCCTGAGGGAGCCAGCCATAAATATTCAGCATCGGTGGCCAAAGTTTGGCCCTGTGCTAAATCATAATCAGTTTAATAGCAAATAAATGACATGTTTCATTGTATTATACAGTTGTATAAATTGGGGGTTTGATTTGAGCATCACATTTTTGCCATCTGTTTTTCTTTTTTTAACCACTTTTTAGTTCTAAGTCATAAAACATGAGGTCACTGCAGGCTAGCAAAATCTCAAATAACCAGAACTTTCAAATAACCCCATGTTTGCAGCTCTCTGCTTCTAAGATAAAGAGGTAAGCGACGTGGGCAGAAGCTGGCAATGGGAATTGCTATGGGGCTCCTGAATCCTGGGCAAGTTATGTTGTGTGAGCCTCCACTGTACCCACCACACAAACACACACACACACACACACACACACACACACACACACACATACCCCAATATAACATTTTAAAATAAAAAAGTGAATATTAGTGATATTAGTGATACTGATCACTAATGACAGTTTTGAAGGAAAGAATCAGAGAGAAGAAGTCTCCCAGGGATGTCCTGTGTCCCAGGGTTTATGCACAGAGAAGGATGGGAGGAAGTTGTTTGGCAGCTAGTTTCAATAAGCTTCTGTTATACGGGTCACCATTACAGAATCATGAGTATCCCTTGGGGGAACTGTTAAAAATAATGTTTAGGAGTCGTACTAAATCCAAATCTCTAGAAGAACTAGGGGAAATGAATTTTTTAAAAGACCTCAGGAATCTGGGACCGACTCCAGACCTATTGAATCAGACTCTAAGGCTGAGGCCAGGATACAGGACTGTGGATGAAACTCCACGGATAGTTCTGAGATAAACCCCTGCTTTAGAGGAACCTCAGGGTCCCTCTCTTCCTTAACTCTGTTTGGGAGGGTGGCACCTTCCTCCCTAATGTTTCTCAAGGTCTGGTGGGCAGTCCACATGCAGTTTGTTAAAAGTGTACATTCCTGGATCCCTTTTGAATCAGACCTCTGGGGGTGGCTTCTGGCAATCTGCATCTTTCGCATACCCTCTTAGGTGAATCTTATGGACACCCCGGTTTTAGTAGCACTGTACCAAGGACTGTTCTGACTTTTATCAGAACAGGGGCAGCCTAAACTCCTACACTTTGTAGGTCGGCTCCAATGAACAACATTGATGTGAAAACAGCCTTTATTACGGTCTACCCAGCACTTGCACATTTCCTATTTCTTTTGGTACTCAGAGTCCGAACAGGCTGCTGTACCTGGAATTATATATGAAGAAAATGAGGTTCAGAGAAGATAAGTGACTTCTCCAGGCTCATCATCACACACTCTGAGCAGCGGCGCTATACATCTTTTTGACTCAAGTCCTAAGCTCCATTCCCTACATTAATGATTTTGTACACAGTGCTTATAACTGTACTTTCACACACAAGACCTCCTTTGAGCTATAGAAGACCCCTGTAAGACAGGCAAAGCAGGTATTATCTCCACTTAAAATAGTAAAGTGCTCTCACTAAGAGGTTAAGTTCTTTATTCAGGGTTGTATGGTGCACCGTTGATAAATCTGATATTGGCACTGACATCTGGTTCTTACTTCCCATGCAGAAACACAGTCATAGGTTGTATAAGATCCACAGCTAGCAAAGATGATTCTGTTATATTCAATGACCCTATTACCAAAGCAAGAAGAAAAGCCCACTGATAGAGCAACAAATTTCATTCTTCACTTTATGCCATGCATTGTACTACAGCCCAGTGGGAAGAAGAGGTTCAGGAAGGGTCCCAACATTGATGAAAAGACATTATTTCCTGTCCTCAAGGAGGTCACAGTCAAGTAGAAAGTAGACTTAAACATTTTAGAAAAAATTCAACCTAAAGGGTTCAATATAACTTTCACTTCCTACTAGAAAATATAATAAGCTAGAATATTCCATTCAGTTGACAACCAATAGTTGCCAAGCACTGTAGTAGACCCCAGGCGTACAAAGGTCACTAGAACTTCACTACACCCAAGAAGAGACCAACTGTTTAAGCTTTGGGGATGTGTGGTACCGAATGAAAGTAATTTCTAAAGAGGGAAACTTGAAGATGGCGGAGTAGAAGGACGTGCTCTCACTCCCTCTTGCGAGAGCACCAGAATCACAACTGGCTGCTGGACAATCATTGACAGGAAGACCCTGGACTTCACCAAGGAGGATACCCCACGTCCAAGGACAGAGGAGAAGCCACAGTGAGACGGTAGGAGGGGCGCAATCAGAGTAAAATCAAATCCCATAACTGCTGGGTGGGTGACTCACAGACTGGAGAACACTTATACCACAGAAGTCCACCCACTGGAGTGAAGGTTTTGAGCCCCACGTCAGGCTTCCCAACCTGGGGGTCCGGCAACGGGAGGAGGAATTCCTAGAGAATCAGACTTTGAAGTCTAGTGGGAATTGATTGCAGGACTGTGACAGGACTGGGGGAAACAGAGACCCCACTCTTGGAGGGCACACACAAAGTAATGTGTGCATCGGGACCCAGGGGAAGGAGCAGTGACCCTGGGGGAGACTGAACCAGACGTACCTGCTGGTGTTGGGGGGTGTCCTGCAGAGGCAAGTGGTGGCTCTGTTTCACCGTGGGGATAAGGACACTGGCAGCAGAGGTCCTGGGAAGTTCTCCTTGGCGTGAGCCCTCCCAGAGTCTGCCATTAACCCCACCAAAGAGCACGGGTAGGCTCCAGTGTCAGGTTGCCTCAGGCAAAACAACGCAACAGGGAGGGAACCCAGCCCCACCCATCAACAGTCCAGTGGATTAAGGTTTTACTGAGCTCTGACCGCCACAGCAACAGTCAGCTCTACCCACCACCAGAGCCTCCCATCAAGCCTCTTAGATAGCCTCAACCACCAGAGGGCAGACAACAGAAGCAAGAAAAACTACAATCCTGCAGCCTGTGGACCAAAAACCACAGTTACAGAAAGACAGAGAAGATGAAAAGGCAGAGGGCTGTGTACCAGATGAAGGAACAAGAAAAAACCCCAGAAAAACAACTAAATGAAGTGGAGATAGGCAACCTTCCAGAAAAAGAATTCAGAATAATGATAATGAAGATGATCCAGGACCTCGGAATAAGAATGGAGGCAAAGATTGAGAAGATGCAAGAAATGATTAACAAAGACCTAGAAGAATTAAAGAACAAACAAACAGAGATGACCAATACAATAACTGAAATGAAAACTACACTAGAAGGAATCAATAGCAGAATAACTGAGGCAGAAGAACGGATAAGTGACCTGGAAGACAGAATGGTGGAATTCACTGCTGCGGAAGAGACTAAAGAAAAAAGAATGAAAAGAAATGAAGACAGCCTAAGAGACCTCTGGGACAACATTAAACGCAACAACATTCGCATTATAGGGGTCCCAGAAGGAGAAGAGAGAGAGAAAGGACCAGAGAAAATATTTGAAGAGATTATAGTCGAAAACTTCCCTAACATGGGAAAGGAAATAAAGAGGGAAACTTCTTCCCATCCAGAATCTCTGAAGCTGGTCCCAGATTTCCCAATAGACAAAGTACTTCCTTAGGGAAATAGCAGTACAGGAGCATTAAAGATAATCATTGGGAAAGAATGTGATATTTTTAAAACATTGCAGTGATCATCATGGGAGAAAGTAGACCTTTGTGGAACTTGCTGGCATTTCTCCCTCCCTCCCTCCCTACCTTCCTTCCTTCCTTTATTCCTCCTTCCCTTTCATTCACTCATTCATTCATTCATTCTATAGTGGGGTGGGATGGGCAGGGAATACGTTGTCTTTTTTGGGCTTCTGACATCCAAGGGTCTTGCTCTGGCCTTTGAGCAGATGTAACTCAGACCAGAGATAACCCAACAGATCTCTCACATGTACATACTTGAAACATGTTTCCATCTGCTACTACTAAATAATATCTCTGAATGGCATTTAGAATATGGGCTGCAGTTAGCAAATCATTAGTGCCCTTGAGCTGGGCAGGGCCAAAGGCTCAGAAGGATTTGTTCAATTTTAAACACTGAAAGTAATTATTGTAAGCACTTACTTATCACTTGTAGGTCTGAGGCATACTGTACTAAGATACCTATTTCCCTCATGTTATTAGATCATAAGATTGAATCATAATCATTACAGAACTGCATTCTATGGGTTGCCCTTGGGTTAAGAGGAGAGACCAAGCCAGTTGCCATGAGCTCTAGAGCTTAAAGTGACTCTCAGCTGCAAAATGATCGTATTTAAAAATCTTCCTGTGTTTTTCTCTTGCCCTCAGGATGAAGTACAGACTCCTTTCCTTGATTTAGAAAGCCATTCCTAATCTGTTCTGTCCTTCTCCGCCACTCTAGCCTCTTCTGCCCTAATCCCCAACCCTAATCTCTCTCTACACTAATCCTGAACTACTCTAGTTCTTTCCTGCTGAACAGTGTTTGCATATGCTGTTCTTTCCATGTGGAATTTTCTCACTCCTGCTCTTTCCCTGCAGCTCTGTTTATACATCACTTCCTCTGGGGAGCCTTCCCTACAGCCCCCAGTCCAAGGTCACATGCCCTCCTCTGTACTCCCCAGGTTCCCTGTCTTTATGCCCTCCATATGGGACTGTCTGACTGTCTTCTGAGGCTAAGTATTCTCCATACATACAACAGGCACCCACAAACACTTAACTAAGTATTTGTGGTATGAATGAATGACTGAGTAAGTGGAATTAGAATCAGTGGGTAAATCCTTCTAATGTCCAAAATCATGAAGGCAGCTCACTTTCCTCCTATGCCTGTTCTAAAATCCAACCATCCTTCTCTTATCCATATTGTCAGATTTTGTGTGCGTAAATACATGGTAATGTGGGAAGAGAGACTACTAGAGGCAAGTACTACTTCCTTCATTTGACATTGAGGAAACTGAAGGTCAGAGACAGCAAGTGACTTTCCCAAGGTCACACAGCCTATCAGGTATGGAGCTGGGATTTGAATCCAAATTTGTCTCATTTCAAACCACCCCAAGGATAGACAGCTAGTATCACAGCTGGGATTAGAACTCAGGTCTTCTGAATCCCATTCTCTTTATTCTACTTGATTCCTGCATGAAAAAAATAATAACTAATGAGGGTTGTTTTTGTTTTAATAATTTCTAGGTTAGTACTCAATATAGTTCAAGGATATCTTAATGGAAACTCATATGGTACTCATTGGCTACATATTCCTTCATCTCCTTGCAAGGGTTAAGCTCTGGTCTCCCTTATTTTACCAGATGAGAAATGAAGGCAAGGAAGTTTAACACTCGCACAAGCTCCTCAGAAGGCTTATATATCTTGAAAGCAGAATACAGGGTAGCACTGGAGGGGCCAAGAGTAGATAAGGATTAAGGGAATATGTTAGGAGAAGTGGGATAAAGACCTTTAACTTGACACCATTAAAAATATATATACTTTCACACCATATGTTTATAAGCCCAGGTAGTATCTGAGTCTCTGATCCAAATCGTTTTCCACAAAATGAGTGTTAGGAAACTCGAGGTGAGGACTCGGGGGGAGTGGGGAGAAAGAAAAGAAAGGACAATAATGCCATTCAGAAACTTGTTCCAAATCCTTGTCTCTTTCTTCTATCAGAAATCCTCTGTTGTTAGTCCCTGGCCTTCCCAGGAGATTTCCTTCACAGCGGCATTCTTGTGTTCTTACTAAACTCCTCCTATAAGAGAATGTTTTGCTTTTAAGAGCCAGACTTAAGAAAGCAAATCGGTGTAAAAATACATTTGGTTGTAATTTTTGTCAGTGCTGCCATCTGACAGGATTTGAGGATGCTTCCATCTCCGCCGGGATGGATAATAGCTTCGTTATCTGCTGAGATCTGCAAGAGCTCTACAGCACGGGAAATCTGTGTCTTGGCCCCCTGCTCCAAATTTAGCTCATGCATTACCCTAAAATTGGGTTTACACAAGGAAAATTACTTTAGTGCTAATCCAGTTGACTTGTAAGTAAATTTAGCTTCCCCAGATTCCTATTTCCACAATCTAAACTGATTGCAAAGGCAGCTTTAGTAGTCTTCCCACATTTCTCCAGAACACACAGGAGCACAGGTCCCCAACATGCCGGTCACTGTCTCCTGGTCCACTGCGAAAACTTGGGGAGATGTTCTTTAAGCTGGTGACACTCACAGCCGTGGCACACATCCATGACCCCACAATTACACACTGCAGGGTGGGCCTGGGTGTGGGCTGAGAGAAGATAGCTTTCGGCTAGTCATTTCACATTTCTGTGAAACACTGGTGACAGATGAGATGCCACATAGAAGGGAAAAAGCAGATCACATTCTTTGAACCCATTAACAGGAAACCTGTGGAATAAGAACCTATGATTAAAAGTAACAAAATCTTCCTATTTTTTTTTTTTCCTTGTTACCACGTGTTAGATCTGGGTTCACTTTCCATAACTTACAAACCAGTCAAATGTGATGGTTTTTCAGACTTGTTTACAGTGGTTTACCCAAAGCTCATCAACAGAAAGTCCTCACGTTTCCAAACCCTGGTCAGCTTGACAGCAACAGTCCCAGAAAACGGCATAGTTCACATAACGTGCCTTCCCAAGAATTCCACCCCAGAGCCTTGGGTTCCATCACAAAGCAGTGGATGTCCTGCATGAGTGGGGGCCTACCAGGGGGATGGAGAGGTTGATCTGATCTGTGGCCTCTCAATTCAGAAGCCATGAGCTTTTGAGAAGTGGGCCTTTCTAGGTGGATTGGCCTGTGTGTAATAGCGAACACCCACTGATTGCTTACCGTGTGGCAAGAATTGTTCTAAACGCTATTGTGTTTATTGAGTCCTCATAATAATCACAGGAATCGAGGAAAGGTGTTGGCCCCAACCCAGGCACCGAAAGAAAGATTAAGTTGTCCAAATCACGCAGCTAATAAGTGGCAGAGCTGGGATTCAAATCCAGGCACTCCATCGTGGTTACTAGTGGCCAGGAATCAGATGATTACAGTAACTTGTCCTGGACGTGGGAGACCTGTGTGCTGACCCAGGAGCACCAAAAATCTCCTAATTGAAAAGTCCAGTGGTTCCGTCTCAGTTGCCAATGTACATCATCTTTGTGGAACGGTCTGTGGCTGTGGCTGATTACACTTTCTTCTCTAGTATTTTTTCACCCTTCTCTCCACTCTCTGAGATTATCTTTTTAGGCGGCTCTGCTAATTCCTCTTTTCCTTTCAACCCCATATCTGTGGACCATCACCCAAGTTTCTATCCCTGCCCTTCCTCCTTCCTCCACCATCTGATCTCACCTGGATACCTGGATGAGCTCATCAGTTCCTATAGCTTCAGTTGCCAGCTCTAGAAGGATGACTGAAGTTTGTCAATCAACCCCGACTCTGCTAAACTGAAGACCTGCATTTCCAACTTCCCATTGGACATTTCCCCGTAGACAGCCTGCCAGCATTTCTCATTCAGCCTGTCTACGTTGCCCCAGTAACTTACACGGTAACCAGCACATGATAAGCATGTGCTAAATGTTTAGTGGATGAATAAATGCATAAGTTAATGAGACGAGTTTCACAGATTTTATCTTCCAGATTGCTCTTAATATGCTGGCTTCTTCCATTTTCCTAAAGCCCCCTCGAGTATCCGTCTCTCAGGCCCCTAGCATTTTATGTTTCTCTTTGTTCTGGTGCCTATTTTTTTCCCCTACATTCTGTTATAGTTATTCATGTAAACATCTTTTCTTTTCAAGAATGTACATACTTTAAGGGCAGAAATCATATTTTATTCATTTGTATCCACCAAATAGCCTGACAATGTGCTTTTCACAAAGAAGCACTTAATATGTATCGAAAGAATGAATCAGTTAGTAAAAGTGGATCTAGCACTTTGCAGTTGACAGAGGGCTTTCGCATACACCTTTTTGAAAATGCCACAGTATGTTAAGAAGGTAGGTGGTTGAGTCACAAGCCCCATTTCACAGATGAAGAAGCTAAAGGTCAATGTAGTATTACTGGTCCAGGATCTCACTGGTCAGAAGGCACCAAGGTGGTCTAAATTGGAAGACGGATTAACCCCTCATCATGACTTTCTCCCCCATGTAATCAGGAAAAATGAGGGACAAGGAAAAGAGAAGTTTGGGGGGAAAACTTGTACTGCGGACAAGTTTGGACTTACACATTTGTCCAACTTGGTACCTGAGATGTCACAACCACTTACCCAAGTTCCATATGTCTTTCAAGAACCCCCATTTAAAGCTCCTAAGAGTAGCTCACTTCAGAGGAGACCCAAGTACAGGTTATTCTGGGGAGTTCCAGGATTTAGTCTCTGATAAGAAAAGCATGAAGTTAAAAATATCCAAGGATTTTTCTTTTGAAATCAGACAGATCTGGATTGGAGATCCAGCTTGAACATTTAACAACTTTCTCTTCATCCTTACCCTCCCCCACCCATCTATAAAATGAAGATAATAACACTCTGGCTCATGGGGACATGTGCAGATTCAAAGGGGGAAGTTTTAAAGTGCTTGGCATGGCTCCTGGCATGGGGAACCCAACCCATCCTCTTCTTCATCCACTGAATTAAGCCTCTGTGCCTTTAATTCTTTCTACATGTGCGACCCTAACCAGTGAACTTGGGCCCAAGATGAGTCTCACCTACTGGGAGGAAAGAGAAGAAAAGAACAAACTAAGGACTGAAGCACAAGATGGAACTGGGAAATGTCAGCTGCTTCTTGCTTGCTCATTTGTCACAGTGTTTTAGCAGCTCGAGACCATCTGCAACTTGCAAATGACTGACACACAGCTGAGTCAGACCAGCAGAATTCCTCAGCCTAGTAGGCCACTTGTTAAGACAGTTAGCACCCATTGGATACTGCCTATGAAACGTTGAGAAGCAAGAGGGGAGAGAGTGGTTTCCAGAGGAGTGACTGAAGTGGGGAGGGGCCCGGCCACTGAGAGAGCAAAGGTGCCTGTGGCAGGTGTGAACACAAAGCTGGCTTCCTTGGGAGGTTAGTACTGAAAGAAAGCCTGGCCTCATGGCCTTGCAGCTCCTTTAAAGAAAGGGTGGGAAAGACAAGCTTGGGTAGTCTTTTCTGCTGTACAACAAGGGCCCAGGGTATCAACGGTGTTGACAGATCAACTGAGAAGTGGTTTAAGGTGGCATTAACAAGACTGGCACATTGCCTTTTCTGATTGACAAGATTCAAAAAGGCATCAACTGCTTTTCAGTCCCATTGAGAAGTGGTGAGCAATGAGGGGATCAGAGAACCATCCCAGGGAATTCCTGGCAGAGACCATGAACCATCTTTATTTAGATCCATCTCTTCTCTGCACGAGTGAGACATCATTAGATAAGTGATAAACTCTCCATTCACAGGAACATTTCAGCAAAAAGCTAAACGAATTTTTAAAAAGAATTGTTTGCCTTTTATTTTGTTATGGTCCAGCTTTTGTTAAGTAGGGGTAAACTAGGCAAAAATAAGATGGCTGGGATTTTTTTTTTTTTTTTTTGAGAAAAGTAATTTTAAGTAATGTACAGTTTCATGTCTGGGGCTTTGCGCCACTACTTACTAACTAGGTGACCTTGGATAAGTTTCTTAAATTCTTGAATCTGTCTCATTTTACTCCTCTGTATGAGGGGGTAAATAGAACTGACCTCTTAGAGTTGTAATGATAATTAGAAGAGATAGAGCCTGGTCACTTACAAAGTATACATACTTGATAAATATTAGCTAGTTTTAATAATACTGCTTTTGTTCTCTGCTTTTGCTATCTCTCTATTCCCACCTGATACACACATCAAGGTTGAGTGGCTTTGTAAACAGAGGCTGGTATCATGTGCTTAGGTATCATGTGGGCCTGGCTATGAACTTGGCCAAACTGCTTCATTTCTCTAAGCCTCAGTCTCCTGTCTATTAAATGAGAGTAGTAATATCTGCCTCTCGTGATTGTTATGTGGTGCGAATAAGGTCATCTTTCTAAAGTGCTGAGCCGTCCACATGCCTGCAAATGGTCGATGTTACGATGTTTTTAACAAGGACTCTCAAAGCGCTATAAAGTACAAAACCATCAAAGAAAGCATCTCTTCATCCATTCACCATTTATTTCTTACGTACTTACTCTGTGCCAAACACAGAGTTTGGCACTGGGGACACAGATTTACAATGTGTTGGAACAAGTAGGGAGTTTCTCGTGAACTCTCAGTCACCAAGGAAACAAGGCCATCCCATTCCCCTCGCACTTTCAAGTTAATCCACGCTCTTCTGCAGAATCCTTACGTTCCAGCTACGGGATGGCTGGGTTTCATATCTCCTCAGATCAAAAAGTATTTCTATGAACAGTGATGTCTAATATTAAACTGGCTACATCAAACTTAATAGTGTAACCATTTTGTGTTTTGTGTCACAATTTTTTAAATGCCATGCCTGGTGGATCTGCGCATGGTAGATATAAAGGAGGTTTCAAAGAGGGCAGCTTTACTACTTGGGCTTTTACATTGCCAGGCTGCATTTTTGGGAAAGCCACAAGAAAGAATGCCTTTTTTTTTTTTAATGAGTATTACCTCAGAAGGTATAGCTCTTTCACGAAAGCAGTATGCCATTCTGAGCACTGCCCTCAATTGATTTTACTGATATTGTGATGGTCATTTTGACTAACATATGAATCAACATCTTAGACCACAAACATTCACAAATAGACTATCTGCTTGCCACAGCTTATGTCCCCCAACCATGTAACACATGAGTGTGTTTGCATATGTGTGTGTGTTTAAAGTCAAAGGGCATTTTTATGTAAGATCTAAAAAAAAAGTAAGATCGGGGCTTCCCTGGTGGCGCAGTGGTTGAGAATCTGCCTGCCAATGCAGGGGACACGGGTTCGAGCCCTGGTCCGGGAAGATCCCACATGCCACGGAGCAACTAGGCCCATGAGCCACAACTACTGAACCTGCGCATCTGGAGCCTGTGCTCCCAACAAGAGAGGCCGCAATAGTGAGAGGCCCGCGCACCGCGATGAAGAGTGGCCCCTGCTTGCCACAACTAGAGAAAGCCCTTGCACAGAAACGAAGACCCAACACAGCCAAAATAAATTAATTAATTAATTAATTAATTTTAAAAAAAAAAGTAAGATCTACTCTTCCCTTTGGTGCCAATCTTCATAGTAAGAAGAATACTTGTCTGAGACTCAGGATCTGGCCTCTGGCCTCCATTCTGCCATGACTACGAGAGGAAGCTCAAGTTCTACCTACTCCAGGAAGTCTTCCCTGACCACCCAGCATCCGGGGGCATTTTCCTGCACTGAAACTATTACACTTAGATTCTGTACTATAAGATTTAATACACTTTCTCCTTAGTTGTTTCAACATTTGATATCTTATCTGTCTAGAAACATTACATGCTCCCTGGGGGTAGAGGCCACATCTTTTGAACTCTGAGATAAAGGACAGTGCTGGAAAGTAAATATTCTCTTCAACTAACACCTGATTAACCAAGACCAGTGACTGATCAGTGAGGTTAAATTCTATTCTGCTAAACATTTTTTGTCAGGGAATAGAGGGAGACAGTAGAATGGAGGTTGGGCTCAGAGGATACTGAATGAAGAAGAAAGGACATTCGATTCAACATCAAGACCTGGTATCAAGTCCCCATCTTTGCCAGTTAATAACCAAGGATCAGACAGAAGCTACTCGATCTCTTCAATCTCATATTCCTCATCTTTAAAATATCCACCTCATAGAGTGACTTTGAGGACCAAATGAGACAATGCATGGAAAATGCTTTGTAAGCAGGAACCCACTTTTCAATGTTATTTTTTAATTCAATTTACAATTTGGTTTGGGTTTTTAAAAATGGATAATTTTCTTTCCTCAAACCAATGAGGGAGGGAAGAAGTGATAAAAATCACATTTTCCAAAATTACAGAGAAGTCTTACAGAAAAGTCAGATCTCCCTAATCTTTGCCCTTTTGTCACACCAAGCCACCCACTACATCCATTGATCAGTCTGGTACATTCATGTAGGGTTTTGTAGCTCACAAAAGCATTTTCACACGCATTGTCATACAAAAATCCTGTGATCCAGGCCATTCAGAGGTAAGTCTTCCCATTTAATAAGCAAAGTGAGACTCCAGGAGCCTTACAAAATTCCCCCATGTCACCGGAGGAGTCTTGAAGACTTGCCTTCCTCCCAGTTCTGCCCTCTTCCCACGATACCATCTCGGCTCTGTGGTGCACACATCCTACCCAAGGCCTTTTCAATCACCAGCATGGTTACGATGTGCATCCTATCCAGGGAGATTGGTTCCCTACCATTTGTCTCCATAAAAATAATTAAGGGACTTCCCCAGTGGGCCAGTGGTAAAGAATCCACCTTCCAATGCAGGGGACGCAGGTTCCATCCCTGGTCGGGGGAGCTGGGATCCCACATGCCGCGGGGCAGCTAAGCCCGTGTGCCACAACTAGAGAAAAGCCCAAGCGCCGCAACGAAGAGCCCACACCACAATGAAAGATCCCACACGCCTCAACGAAGATCCCACGTGCCGCAACTAAGACCCGACGCAGCCAAAAAAATAAATAAATAAAAAATAAAACAAAGTAATTAAGACATTCAAGCTAAAATTCCATCCAATTTATAAGTCTTTGATATTGCATAATGAATGTAAACATCATGCTCCTGGCCTTTCTGTATTGGTAGCAGCATGGAAGCCTTGTTAAGAATTAGCTGGGGCTTCCCTGGTGGCGCAGTGGTTAAGAATCTGCCTGCCAGTGCAGGGGACACGGGTTTGAGCCCTGGTCTGGGAAGATCCCACATGCCGCGGAGCAACTAAGCCCGTGAGCCACAACTACTGAGCCTGCGCATCTGGAGCCTGTGCTCCGCAACAAGAGAGGCCACGATAGTGAGAGGCCCGTGCACCGCAATGAAGAGTGGCCCCCGCTTGCCGCAACTAGAGAAAGCCCTCGCACAGAAACGAAGACCCAACACAGCCAAAAATAAATAAATAAATTTAAAAAAAAAAAAGGAAAAAACTCAACTATATGCTTAAAAAAAAAAAAAAAAAGAATTAGCTGGAGCTGATTCTAGCCCTCGTTCTGATACTCGCCAGATCAGGGGGACATTGAGAAGCCTCTCTGGACCTCGGTGAACTCGGGTTAACGATACCCAACTCCCAGCATTGCAGTGAGAACGCACATAAAGCCCTTACTCCCCTGTGTGACTCAGGGAGGAAAGCTGCTGGGATTTCAACTGCTCCCAGCTCTGTGAAGTAAGGTCAGGTTTATGTCTGAGCAACACGTGAAAGGCACAGCATTTGAACCCGTAAATGCTGTCATGCTTTGACAGTGTTAATGAAACACTTCATCGTGCGTCAGGCAGCATCACCTTGACAGGCCACCTCTGGCTGATGTAACCCGAGGGCCAGTGTGAAAAGGACATTTCACCAAGGACACACCAGGTTGCTTTGTTTTTCTTCCTTCTTTAAGAACTATTTCAGTTAATTTTTTTCATGCATAGGCCTGACCCCTTAGCCTCCAGGTAGAACTCTGTACGTGCATGATGGGAATTTTGACGTATATTGTGTGCACTCAATGGGAACGTGGTTCTCCTTTTACTGCCTTTCCCAGCCCTCTCCCCACTGGCAGAATTTTTCTGTGAGGCCATGAAGCAAAGGTGATTCATACCCCTGAAGTCATATTTTCTTTACCCTTCTTCCTAATTCTGAACAGCTTCTTAAAAGAGATGGCTGGGGGCCTGGGGTCTATCATCCAGGAGTTGGCCTGCATCCATGGCACGTGTGTTATAGGTGGAACCATGGTGTGAGGTGTGGGTAATGGTATCCTGGCTTCAGAGATGAAGAAATGGATGCGTGAAATGGCTCAATAATTATTCAAAGGCCGCACGGCTAGGGAAGGGCAGAGCTAGGATATGAGCCTGGTTTATCTGACTCCAAAGCCCTTGCTCTTGGATATTACAGCTTTAGAGTTTTTCAAATGCCACTTTCTTTAACAAGGGCCTTCTAGAAACAAACACTTTGAACTTCAAGGCCAGCCTTTCAGGGGGGAAGTTTGCGTACTGTGGCAGTCCAGTTGGGAAAGGGTGTGTTCTTTTGAAAGGCAAAAGAAAGCCTTTTGGGCCTTCTCGACTGCTCTCCAAAGAGGATGCTGGGTACTCTGCCCACGTGTAGGGGCCTCCGTTCCTGGGTCTTTAAAGGAGCCCACTGAATAATCACGATAATTCTTTTTTTTTTTTTTTTAATAAATTTATTTATTTATTTATTTATTTATTTTTGGCTGTGTTGGGTCTTCGTTTCTGTGTGAGGGCTTTCTCTAGTTGTGGCAAGCGGGGGCCACTCTTCATTGCGATGCGCGGGCCTTTCACTGTCGTGGCCTCTCTTGTGGGGCACAGGCTCCAGACGCGCAGGCTCAGTAGTTGTGGCTCACGGGCCCAGTTGCTCCGCGGCATGTGGGATCTTCCCAGACCAGGGCTCGAACCCGTGTCCCCTGCATTGGCAGGCAGATTCTCAACCACTGCGCCACCAGGGAAGCCCCTAATCACGATAATTCTTGATAAATCCTAACACCCGGAGAGCAGGCCTCTCCCCCATGAACAGGACCCTGGAAAGCTGGACCTGGGGGGCCTGGGGAAGCCATGACACGGTGGAGTCAGCAGGCTCAGGGGAGAACTGGGTGGGAGGACTCTGAGGGGTAAGTGGTAGGCGGTAAAGCAGCAGCAGCCAGTAGAAATGTCATGTGAGCCACGACTACGAACCACATATGTAATTTAACATTTTCTAGGAGCCACATATGAAAAAGTAAGAACAGTGAGATTAATTTCAACTGTTTACATTTTAGTGTATTATATTGTAATGATATGTTTTATTTAACCCAGTAGATCTAAAATATTATCATCTTGACATGTAATCAATATACAAATATTAATGAGCGACTTTACATGTATTTTTTTGGTTTAAGTCTTTGAAACCCAGAGTGTATTTTACACGTCTCAGCTGCCCACATTCAAGTGCTCAAAACAAGCACGTGTGGCTAGTGACAATTGTCTTGGAGCATGGGGGTCTACCAGCAACACTGACATTGCAGCCTCCCTCCCCTGCCAGCCCTCACTCTCCCCCACCCCTGCTTTATTCTTCTGCATACCAGTTATCACTGGACAAACTATACGTTTCCTTTCTTTGTCTATAGTCTATCTCTCGGTATTCATTGGGATACAGTCTAGGCTGGTGTAATAAATGAGTAGATAGATAGATAGATAGACAGATAGATAGATAGATGAAGACACAGTGGCTTAGACAAGATAGAAATTGATTTCTCCTCAGTCCTGAGGAGGCTACTCAGAGCTGGAAAGGTAGCTCCGTTTCCCACGCTCACCCTGAGACCCAAGCTCAGTCTCTATTACTCTTCTGCCAGCCCCAACCCGTGTCATCTACCTTGTTCTAGATGGCTTCTTCAGCATCTTCACGGCCACACTCCAGGCAGGAGCACATTCTTTCTTTTTTTTCATCTGAAGAAACAACAATATTTTTTTTAACTTTTTATTTTATATTGGAGTATAGCCAATTAACAATGTTGTGATAGTTTCAGGTGCGCAGCAAAGCAACTCAGCCATACATATTCATGTACCCACTCTCCCCCAGACTCCCCTCCCATCCAAGCTGCCACATAACATTGAACAGAGTTCCCTGTGCTATACGGTAGGTCCTTGTTGGTTATTCTTTTTAAATATAGCAAGCACATTCTATCTTTTCATTTTTAAGGACACAGCCCTCTCTTCTTCCTTTCTTCATCCCTCCCTTCCTCCTTTCCTCCCTTCCTTCCTTCCTTCTTTCCTTCTGCCCTCTCTCCCTCCCCCTCTGTCCCTTTCTTTCTCTCTGCAGGGCCTGACCCAGAGGTAATACACTTCACTTCTGCTCACATCTCTTTAGCCAGAACATAGCCACATGCCGCCTCTAGCTGAGGTCTCCTGCTAAGTGAGCCGGTGGCCAGCTGATATGCGCAGCTCTGTTACTAAAGGAGAGAGGAGCCATCACCCTCCCCCACTGGCATGTCAGCTCCATGAGGGCAGTGACTAGGGGATGTTTTGTTCACTATCGTAGCCCCAGCAATGGTGTACGAAGGGCAGGGCTGTGGGAGCATCTCCCTGGTGGATAGGAGTATTTCATAGGATGTTGTTTGAATCGCAGACACAGTATGGTAATAACAGCAGACTAACAGAGAGTTGGTTTCATGATTGTTTTCAAATTCTCTGCAGACCCTAAACCCTGTATTGGCCGCACCGAGTAGACTGCTCCCCTGCCCTGCCCGTGGTTCACCCCTGAGCCCTGGCACCTAGAATAGTGGCGGGCATGCAGCGGACACTCGGTATCTGCAGAATGAATGAATAGAAGTACTGCTGCCTCCGTTCCTGCCATTTCCTGCTCACCAGGTCGTAGCCCTTATGACATGTCGCCACAGTTTCTTTAAACTGTGAGCTCCTCGAGCACCAGGACCTGCACCCACTGCCACACGCTGGCTGGCGCTCAACTGGTGCTGGTTGGTTGAAGGAACCGATAACGTTCATTGAAGGCTGCCTCGCTGGGCTGCCCCTAGCCTGCACTGAGCCAACCCCAGGCAGGAGTTTTCTATCCAATTCTCTTCCTTTTGTCAGAACAACAGAGCATAAGACTGGAAAGAGAGACAGGCTCCCATTTGTGAGCCAACTTATGCGTCCTGTTATGGAATTTGCACTTTATCCTAAAGGCAATAGGGAACCATTGACATGGTTTAACCAGGTGGGGCTTTAATTAGAGATGTGATTTAGTGATGTGAGGATGGAGGAGAGGGAACTAGTTGGCCTTTACTCCTCAGACCTCTGACTTCAGCTTTGTAGGCACTGGCGTTTCCTAGTTATCTTCAGCCACTTCAGAGGTCATCACTCATTTACCATCTCAGTCCGAATGTTCCTCCTCTGCTCTCCATTTTGATGAGTACGATCTTTGACGCATTCACCTGTGTATCCGCTCATCCTCAGCAGCCACGTACTGGGTACCTTGAGAAAGTATGCTCCTTTAAGGCAGGGGCTCTGTCCACTGCTGGATCCCCAAGGGTGGGACAGTGCCTGGCACCTGTCAATAAATATGTTTTCTGACTGGGCACCATGTGCCAGGACACTGGAGATGAGGTGATGAAGAGGGAAGCTGAAGAGCACACGTGTCCAGTGAAGGATGCAGAGTGTCCTTGAAGCATTTGAAGACTGTTCTTGTGTGCCCTCAAGTCTTCTCCTCTCCAGGATCCCCTCTCTAGCTCCTTCAGCCATTGCTCTCGTGACATGATTTTAGTTCTCTTCATCAATCTAGTATCTTTGCTTCCCATGAATGCTTCCCTTTTGAACTCTGGTGCCCAGAGTAAAGCCTGATGCTCCAGGTGAAGTTGGACCAGGAGCTCAGCTGATGCTGGTTGGTTGAAGGAACTGATAACGTTCATTGGAGGCTGCCCCCCTGGGCTGCCCTAGCCTACACTCAGCCACTTGAACCTCCCTCCCTGATTTCAGAGAGCATGCTCCTAGTCACAAGTGCCCCTACCATCAACTAGCTTTTTTGGTAGCTACCTTCCCTCCCCCTCTGACCAGTGGAATAGACCATCAACCAATACACCATCCGCATATACACCACACACACCAATACACTGTCACCTTCCTCAGCATCTCTCCTCACATCTCTGCCTACAGGTTTACTTTAAGTCTACCAATCTGGAGGGAAGAGCTCATTCAAATAAAACACATTATAAACATGGTTCTTAGGCTATTGCTATTTCTCTGCAAATATTCGAAGCACACAACTCGGTGACTGTAATTAAAGACCAATGAGATATTCGATACTCCTCATGAGGGGCTCTGCACCTTGTTGTACTACTGTGGATTTTCTTGATTTTATTTATTGTGGTTTCAGTGGATTTTGTTTTGCTGTGTTGGACTTAGGATATTATTATCCTTGGGATTTATAAAAGAATACCGTGCCTAGCATGACATGAAGCCAACTAAAAAACCAAATTTGCCACTTAACTATGTGATCTTGAACAAGTTGTTTGGTCTCTCAAAATCTGAATCTCTTCATCTAATAAGAATACTAATACCAACAGTAGAATGGACAGAGAACATGCATAAAATATGCAAATGGTTTACATTACTAGTACAAATGTTTTACAAACATGTGAGCATATGAAAAACATGTTTAACTTCACTATGGATAAAAATGAGATATGATCTTAAAAAGTGATCATACCTAGTAGGTACCTTAGCAGGTATTTGTTAGCAGCAAGTGCAGAGAAATAGACACCATTCTGTACTGATGGTAGAAATATTAATTAGAACAATTTTCTTAGAAGACTATTTGGAAATATACGTTAAAAGCCTTAAAGAGCTGCACACCTTTGACTTAGAAAATAATTCCACTTGTGGTTTGTAGCCTAGAGAAATATCATAGATGTATATAAAGATTCATACACAAGGATATTCATCTCAACATTTTATGAATAACAAAAAGTTGGATACAACCTAAATGTTTCACTGCAACCATTAAAAACCATGTTTTAGAAGAATAATGATGGGGAAAATACATATTCCATTCAAAAGAAGAAATTATGTCTAGTATAATTCCAAGTTGTAAAAAGAATTCATTTGTGTGTTTATATGTATGCATGCAAATATTCGTTAAGAGTGATTATCTGTAGGTCCTGGATGAATGGTGATTTAAATTTTCTTCTTTGTGCTTCTGTTTTTCAAAATTTCCACAACAACCATTGCTTTTTCAAGGGTAGATTAAGAATGCCCTTACATATCTTACAAGAATGTGATAAGACTCTAAACTTGTTATAATATGTGTGTTGAAAGGTCATATGAATTTATTTCATCATCATGAGATGTTGTATTAATCCCCTATTTTTCATTTCTTTCACACTTCTTTTTTGTCCTCCCTCCATCTCTCTGCCAAACCCTTTACTTTCCTTCCCTTTCACTCTCTCCCTTCTCTCTAGTCTCTGCCTTACTCACTTTCCTGTCTCGTGGGCATTGCTCCACTGCCTCTGGGAGCAAGGGTCAAACACTTGCTGACCCTGATCTGAAGCTCAGTTGATCCAAACTGAGCAAGAAGTGAACAAGTTTCTTGCATTTCCTTTCAGAACTCTAGTAGCCCTGACACACATCCTGGACTAATTGAGACTGTGTGAAACGGATGTCTCTCAGTTCAGAGTTGAGTTCTTGTCATCTAGGACTGAATTACCAACTTCTCACACACTGCTGGGAAGGTTGGGGGCAGGGTTGCTCTTTTCTTCTCCATCCCAAATGTTGAATGCCCCTGCCTTCCAACACGACTTGAAAATAGCTTTGTCAAGCAAAGCATGAACACTAGGAGTTTCCTGACATTTTCATAACTACGAGCATATGATTGGCAGTTCATATTGAATAACGATGTAAGAAATCTGCCAAGAAATCTCCCAATACTATTTCCAGTGCTGGTTCATAACCAGTTCCAGCTGCCTCACCACAGAATAGGAGCACATTAGACTACCAGGTTCCATGGTTCGCCCGCTTGCAAAGTTTGTGTTGAGTTACTGGGAGTCATGCTAACGGGGGGAGTCACTCTCCCGGAAAGCATTTAAGATGAATAAAGCGGAGGGTTTAATGTACTAATGAAAAAATTTGTCAATATTTAAATCAAACGTGTGAACACTAAGTGTTTTTACATATGTTTGCCGCAGAGGTTTCAAGGCAGTCTTTGGCCTTCCTTCCAGACACGAATAAAGTAGATAGATGCACTGTTAGACTTTTGAACAATGACAAAGAAAAACAGGGAGTAATTGCTTCACTCGAAGCCTGCCAGGATATTAATTGCCTAAGAGATGTATTTTATGCAGTGTCCAGAAAACTGCAAAGTCTACGGGAGTGGCTTGCTTTCACTAGGAGAAAACATATGTCACCTCTCACCAAAGATGTTTATGTCTTCTCACAAACCTGTCTTTTTTCAGCCTAAAGACATTCCAACTGGAAATGACTACAAAGCCAGGAGTTGATAGGTTAGGGGTGTTTAGCAATGCTTAAGATAATACCCTCATGGCAGCAGATACGATTCTGTCCTGCGAGCCCTGTGGAATAGCAACCCGGATGCCTGGCACCTGGACATCTTTTTGTTTCTGCTTAGAGAAATTGGTGGGAGGGGGTGGGGAGTGGTGAGCCTGCCTTTGACTGCCAACTCTGAAACTCACAGATCTGGGCAAGGCTCTGGGGGAGCTAGCTAAGTGCACTTAAGAAATAGGGATGGAACCTGCCTTGGTCCACCTTTGGGATTGTATTCCAAGGAGTGCTTGCGGAGGGCTGCCGGTTGAAGGCTGAAGGAAGTCTGTGCAATTCCGTAAACATTTCTTGGGCACCTTCTGCAAACCAGGTTAAATGGACTGGACTCTGCTGGGAGTGAGATTGGGGACCTCACTCAGAGACTGCAAAGAAAATAAGAACAGCTGCTGCACTTCAAGAACCTTCTGCCTGGTAGAGGGACAGACATCTCAATAAAGAATCCTAGACTAATGAAGTCAGTGCAGGAGGGTGGAGAGAGCAAACCTTCTCATGGACTAATCTGGAGGGTTTCAGGAAAGCATCTTAAGAGAGCTAAGACTGAACTAGAATGGGAAGGATAAAGGACAATGAACCAGGTGGAGAAAGGTAAGAATGGATTTCTTGGAGGGAAATAGCCAAGGCATAAATGTCAGTAATAGTGTGGTGTGTTCAGAAGCTACCAGCTGTTCTTTATTACTAGGGCCTGGAGTTCGAGAAGGGCCATGGTAGGAGATGGAGCTGAAGAGATGTATGGGGCTGGACATTCAGGGGCCTTGTGACCTCTGTTAATGTGCTAGGACTGTCACCAGGGGACTTTATGCAGTGGAGAGTGACTGCAGTTGTAAGAAAGAGATGATCTGATCTAGCTCTTGGGTAACTCATTCTGCAGCAGTGTGAAATATCAATTTACAGCATCAAGAATGGAGGTCAAGAGACCAGTTAGGAGGATACTGCAATTGTCTTGGTGGGACAGGATGAGAGCTAAGACTAGAACAACCATAAAAGGTTAGAATTGGAAAGAACGTATCAGATAGTTCAACTTCTATATTATACAAATGGAATAACTGAGGACAAAAGACGGTAAGTGACCTCTCCAAGTTACATAGAAATAAGCTTGTTGGCAGCCAAATCAGCACCAAGGACCCTGGTCCTCTGATTTCCAGCCCAGTGACTTTTCCAGTCAGCAGTGCCAAGATCAGTCCCAGCATCCTGCTTGTTAGGTAATGCCCTAGAGAAATTTGAAACTTACTTGGCCAGCATTTTTCCTGTCAATTTCTAGGAAGTGGGAACGGGTCCTTGCTGAAGAGCGAGAACCTGTATCAAGCCAGACCACCTGGGAGGGATCTTTTCTGTTCATCTTCCTCCTCTCTGGCTTTAGACATCTCCTTAATATTTGCCTCCTTCCTCTCCTCCTCCAGAAAACCAAATACTGCTTATGAAATTCTCTCCCCTCTGCTAAGTCTAAGAAGTATACACACAATTGAGCACCTTTTCTCGAGCTTGTTTTCTCAGTGTTACTCTAACTACTATATCACTGCTAAGCACTGGGACAATTTAGAGGACACATGGTTCAATAAAATCAAGACTGACTATTTCCATCTAAACTCCTTCCTTGTGTATGTACATATAACCATTTTACATAGCAGCATCATTTTACATAACCCTAACCCCACATAGCAGCGTCATATGGGCAAATACTCTTTGGTGTTTCTTTTTCATTAAATCATGTGTGTACGTATTTTCTTATATTTATATTAGCTTTATGGTATTTCTTATAGTGGAAACAGCAGGAAATTTGGAGTGAGGCCCAAGGATTTGGGCAAGAGACTTAGTCTCTGAAGCTCAGTTTCTTCAACTAGAAAATGCAGGTAATACCACTACCTTGACTGTTCCTGGCACGTAGTCAGTGTACAGAAAGCATCCATCCTCCCTTCCTGCCTTTTTGGGGGTTGTTTCTGGGGCAATATACTATTTTCATAAACATCTCGGTATGGTTACAAATGATACCCATAGCTAAAAGTCAAAGGTCATGCTTCTTTTTTAAATCTACCTCAATGCTGAGAATCTTGTTGAGGAAAGAGTACAATCTTGATAACTTGTGAAGGTAAGTGGAAGAAATGAGGAAGAGAAGAGGAAACCACTTGAACTTGAAAATTAAATTAATGAAAGTTTGTGGCCTTCTCATCTTATAAACATTGAAGTAACCAGTATTTATTGTGTACGTGACAATGGCAGCGTGGTTTATGGAATGTGCTAGCCACAGGGAAGACACAGATTTCCATCTTAGATGGCCCTTTGGCAGCTTCATGAAGGGTGGGTTTGGAAGAAAAGAAGACTGGAGGCTGGTCTCCCAGTTAGGGGAGTCATCAGCTGAGCGGGGTGATGGGCTGAGCCTGGAGGGAGGAGAGGGGTCAAATTCAAGCAGTGCTTTGGAAGCCAACTTAGTTTTCAAGTTAAACTCTTGCTCCTCTTAAAGGTCGCCCCTTCTCCTCTCCTTCCCATCTTCATTTCTTCCATTCAGCGGAACTAAGTGCATGGGGAGCTTGAGTGGCTGGGCTGGGCAAGGAGAGAAATTGTAAATTTCAGGCTGTGAGATGAACTCAGGTTCCCTCTTTGCTGCCACCACACAGAAGTTAAAGTAAATAGTGGGAGAGATTTAATTCACTCATTAACCATGTATGTATGTATGTACTAAGTGTCAACAGCTTGATACTCACTAGGCACTGTTCTAGGCAATGGGGACACAGCTGTGACCAAACCAAAGTTCCTGTCCCCATGAAGTTTGTATATAAACAATAAACAATTAAATGTATCAATACAGAGTATATCTGATGATACTAAATGGAATAGGTAATAATCAGTTAGATAAGGGCAAGGGAACATTGGTAGGCATGAGGTCAAAGAGGTGGTGGGAGCGGCAGAAGACTATGTAAGGACATTGTAAGGACTCCAATGTTTCCTTAACACAAGAAGGGAAGTCTTTGGAGGAGTTTGAGCAGGGGAGGGACATAAACTGATTTAGGTCCTACAAGGATTCCTTCAGCTGCTGCGCTGAGAATAGACTGGGGAAGGTGGCCAAGAGTGGGAGTGGGAAGACCAGTTGTGAGGCTACTGGAAAAAAAATCATGCAGAGATAATGGTGGCCTGAACCAGAGGGTAGCAGTAAAGGTAGGTTTAGGATCGGTTTTGAAGGAGGAGGTGGAAGCATGGGCTGCTGGTTTGCATATGGTTGTGAGAGAAAGTGTAAAATCAAGGAGAACACAAAAGTTTTCGTTGTGAGCGGATGGAGGAAGGAACTGGTGTTTACTGGGATGGTGGAAGAGTTCCAGAATGGTCTTGGAGGGAAATAAAGATTTCCATTTTAGACATGTTGAGTTTGAATTCCTTTTACCTACCCAAGTGGAGATATGAAGGCTACAGTTCAGAGAGTTGTCTCAGCTGGAGATAAGAGTGTGGGCGTCTTCAATACAGAAATGGTCATTTAAAGCTTAGGAGGCAGGAAGATCAGGTAGGGAGAGAGAGTGCAAGGAACGGGTCTGAGGACTGAGACTTAGGGCTCTCAGTGACTAAAATTCTGAACTAGCGCAGGAGACTAAGAAAGCACAGCCAAAGAAGGAGAAGGAGAACCAAGAGAGAAACACTGTCCTGGAAGCTGAGTGAAAAAAGGTATTTCAAGAGCTGTGTCAGATGCTGCTGCCAGGTCAATAACGATGAAGACTGGACATTCACTGTTGGGTTCAGGAATGGAGACCACTGACCTTAACAAGAGCTCTTTCAGTGGAACGGCAAGGCAAAGGCCTGATTGGGGCAGGTCCAAGAGCCAATGGGGGAACTGGAGAAAGCAGGTACAGACGTCCTTGAGAGGAGCATTCCTATAAAAGAGAGCACAGAAACGTGGAGGTAGCTGAATGGGGACACAGTCTGAAGAGAATTTACGGTGAGAGGTATTATAGTACATTGATGTATTGATGGGGATGATCCAGTAGAGATGGGGGGAAATGGCAATATAGAAGAGAAAAGGGACAATTGCCAGAGCAATATCCATGGATAGGTGAGAGGGGGTGGGGTCCATGCGCTCAAGTTGATGGTTGTTGGGCCTTCAAGTGGAGCACAGAGCATCTACCCACAGTCATGGGAAAGCAGGCAGAGTCTATGGAGCAGACCAAGGAGGGGTGGTTTAATCAAACTTCTCTTCTTAAAGGCTAAGCCCTAAGTCTTGGCCTTTCTGATTCATAAGCGATACCCACTTCTGTCCCCAACATGTTAAGAGTTCACGCACATGCATGATTTTATGTATGACTTATCTTTGGTCCAATGAGAAGGAGCTGCAAGATGCAAATTATAAAAAAGGGAGTGAGGGGCTTCCCTGGTGGTGCAGTGGTTGAGAATCTGCCTGCCAATGCAGGGGACACGGGTTCGAGCCCTGGTCTGGGAAGATCCCACATGCCGCGGAGCAACTAGGCCCGTGAGCCACAACTACTGAGCCTGCGCATCTGGAGCCTGTGCTCCGCAACAAGAGAGGCCGCGATAGTGAGAGGCCCGCGCACCGCGATGAAGAGTGACCCCCACTTGCTGCAACTAAAAGAAAGCCCTCGCACAGAAACGAAGACCCAACACAGCCATAAATAATAAAAATATAATAAATTTTTAAAAAGCTGATCCAAAATCTTAAAAAAATAATAATAAAGGAGTGAGAGAAAGAGCTTCCAGCTAGAAATCTAAGCTAATGTCAGCACTACAAGGGTGGGGATTTTTGTCTGCTTTCTTCTCTCCAGTGCCTACAGTAGTACCTGGTAAATCGGTACACCTATTTCTAGAATAAATAAAGCAAAAAAGGAACTTATACTTCCTAAACAACTACCATGATTGAATAGTTTGTATACACGATCTTATTTAACACACCAGTTTTACAGATGAGGAGATTACACACCTAGCCCAAGGCCACGCACAGCTGGAAGGCAGCTGTCAGGACTGCACCCAGTTCTGTGGGTCTCCGAAGCCCAGATCTTGCCCGGACACTGCACTTTGACCATCCAACTATTTGGTGAACTTGTTCAAGTCATATAGCCACTCACTGTTGGTTCTTTCGGCCTTAGAAGGGGTTGGACCAGAGGTCGGAAAAGTCCCGTTCCAATGGAATGACTCCGTTAGACAATAAACAGACCCAGGGGACAGCCACGAGGCTTGGTGCCTGCCCTGAGTTCACAGTCCTGTTACACAGACACCATTTCTGCCAGCGGGCCCCTTACCATTTTCTGCCAGCTCTGACATAGACTCAGCTCTCTCCATGAAACAGCTGGATGTTCTGTACTCTGTGTCTTGCGTGTATTGCCCTTGTGCCAGGTTGTAGACAAGTTGAACCTGCCATCTTGGGCCCTAATCCCCAGCCCTAGCTCTCCAGCCATTTGCCAGGCTGTCACTCATCACATCACTTTCTGGTGTCCCCTTGTCTTCACTATAAAATCCCTTCCCTCCCTATTTTTTCTTACTCTTATAATTTTGAGGTAGCAGATTGAAATAAGACTACGTTAAAAAGACTTTAAAGGAACATGAAAGCAGGATTTGAGTCCACAGAGAAGTCCCCTTGGGCCTGTCCTGCCCCACTCCCCCCCATTACTCCATGAACCCTCACTCTGTCTTCGACTCCACTTATCTTGGTAGCATACCATTTAATCCATGATCTGTTGAATTATTCGTTTTTGAAGCTATCACCTCCTCCAGAAGCCTTCCCAGCCTCTGTTGGATGTGCTTTCTTTTATTCTCAGCACAAGGCTTCAACAAACTTGGTTGAAAAGAAAGAGGAATGGGGAGAAGGAGAGCAGGAAGGAAAGGGTAACAGAGGTGATGTTTATCACACTCACGTTTCTCCCCCATAGAATGTAAAGTCCTAGTGAGCAGGGATCATATCGTTGGTATCCCAATGCCGACAACATAAGGCCTCCCCTTTCTCTGCTCTGCACTTTCCCATTCTAGTTAAAGCAGCCCCACAAATCCACCCTCATTCCTCATTTCTCCTTAAAGAGTCCACTGGGTTTCACAGCTCTGTCCCAGAGACCCCCTTGTCTAACAGATACCGCTTGTCCAGTTACAATATTCCCATTTGGTGCCTCACAAATCAAACCTTATTTTAGTGGGACTTTCTGCCTCTTTACATTTTTTTTTTAATGTGTACATTTTTTTTTATGTTTGACGTGGGCACCTCTGTGTTGCCTTATTTGGGGCTGGGGGTTGGGGGAGGCATTATACTCACCACTGCTTTTTATGGAGGCTAGTGGTCTTTCCCAACTGCCCTCAGCGGAAGGAATGGGAAACAAAGCTGAGATGAAACAGAAAAGCAAAATGGGGGATTGGGTTTCACCCCGCTTCTGAGTAGTAAGATGAAATCAAAACCCTCCTAAGAAGTCCCTAAGTTCCCTTTTCCACTCTTTCCACAAACCCCCTCTTTATTCAATCCATGGCCATAGGCATAAAAGGAAAGTGAAAAAAATATCAAAGCAATCCTAGTAACACTTGTGGTACAAAATCTGACCAGATTGGTATGTGTGCATGTCATATTATTCTAAACTTCCATTATTCTCAATGGACAAATTTAGGGGGTAATTTGAATGCCTGATATTTGAAGAACTGTCAGAGAACATCCAAAGGGTTTCTAATGAGAACTCGGGGCCCCAAACTTGGAGGCTCCAAGACCCATCTGTGCATTCCCAGTGCCAGCCTAAGCTTAGGGGCAAAGTAGGCTCTTGATAGGAGGAAAAGTCAAAACACCCAGGGCTTCTTAGAAGGTACAAGGCTACTCCACCATGAAAACCTCAGTAAATAGGAGGGGGCAAAAGTCACTCATTCTTTTTATTAGTGACCTTCCATATTCTTACAGATACTGTCGTTGTACAGTCCTATCATTCCAAATGCATGTCTAAATAGGAATAAAATCTATCACACACATAATTTCCCCTTAAATTACATTTGTGAGATCCAAGCCCGGGTAATTCTCCTTTTCCAAAGTGAAATGAAACCCTTGTGTTCCTAAACATCGCTATGAAGCAAAGCCAATACCTTCCCATTTCTAAGTTAGACACAAGTAACTATTACGTGCTGCTCTGGAAACTATGACAGAACGTTATTCATCTGTTTGTTTTAATGGTTCACAGCCAAGAGGGGAAAAAAAACTTTAAAATTTTAATTTAATTTTTCAAAGCAAAAAAATGGTGTGAGAGAGCGAAGGTCTCTTTTGCTGAGGAAATAAATGTTAACAATTGTCAGGGTCCAGGTGTGGGAAACAGCACATGATACTTGACACGGTTGCCTCACAATTGCTCGTGCTCACAAAGGCATTCCAGGAAGAGAAGGGCTATTAGGATGGGCTGATTTCGCAGCCTTGTAGATTGAAGTATTCTCTGTCAGTTGTCATCCCTCTGGGCTGATGTGCCTTGATTGTGTCACTTTGAAAGCTGATCTTAAAGGTCAAGTGTGTTTACACGTTACCCTCTTTGATGCCCACTTTCAGGTTGGTCTTTAAAAACAGAGTTTGGACGATAACGTTGGGATCCCATATTTAACCTGTAATCTCTCCACCGCAGGCAGCCTGAGGCAAAGTATACTTTCGGTGCCCCCAACAGCTCTCCTTCCAAGATGCCCGTCTTCTCTCTTTCACTCCAGCCAGCTCTTTCCATGTCTCCACCTATGTTTATCCTGATACCTCTTCTCCAAGGGCCTTTTCTTCCAAGCTGGTGTGACAAACTATTTTCCCTCCTCCTGGTTGGCAGTTAACCAAGGATGCTTCAAGGCTCAAAGCTGTTTCAGGAAAAGGAAGGAGGTGGTTTTGGAGAGGTGGTAACTTTTTTAGACCACACCAGATTATATTCTGTTCTTAAAGTTTCTGTGTCTCTGAGCGTTTATCCATATTGGGTAATTCTGCATCCTTTATGCAGATTCTTAATTTTATCATGTATCCCCCTTTTTAATGAAAAGACAGAGCTGATTTTCACCTTTAAGAGATCTAACTGCACCTCCCAAGGGAGAATCTGCCTCTGAGGTGGGAAGCTTTGCACCCAGCCCCAAGCTTACTAGTGCCAGCCCTGGGAAGCACCGTGGGTGTGGATCTGCCATGGCTGTGCTCTAACCAGATCAGGGTAATATGTGACCTGATTTACAAATTTAAAAAGGGATACCTTCCATCATTTATGTCCATGATGGTCTTTGGGGAAGTAAATGTAACTTACCAGTTATATTTGCATTGGTAAAGTGAAATTACTTCCCACATGAGAGAAAATAACCCAAACTTTGCTAAATTGCTAACTGGAGCACGCCTAGGGATACTACATCTCTTTGAACTGCATGATGGATTTCCTTCAAACCAAGATTCAGGGCTCTGGAGACAGGCATCTTGATGGGATTTCATCTCCATGGCTCAAAATGGGGCTTGTAAGAGGCACCGAGTGGGGTAAATTCAGAAGTGTTGGAAGATGCCACTCAAGGCGGTCAGTCCCCCATGAGGCTGCCAAGCTGTGGGCTTGTGGAGGACTGTCTCTGGCATTCCAGTTGAAGAACCATGAGAATCAGAACAAAAAAACCTGCTGGGACTGTGTAAATTGCCAGCGCTTTTGGCCAATGAGTGTGCTTGGAAACAACGCCCAAAATCTCTCCCCAGCTCTGAGGCTTAAAATTCCCACTTATTGTTCCTCTCTGTTGCTCCCTCTACCTTGTCCCTTGTGTATAAATAAGATTTTTCATAAAAATTGAGGTGAAATTCACATAACTTAAAATTAACTATTTAAAAGTGAGCGATTCCATAGCAGTAAATACATTTACAATGCTGTGCAACCACCATCTCTCTCTAGTTCCAAAACATTTTTATCATAACAAAATAAAACTCTATACCCACTGAGTAGTTATTCCCTATTGCTCCCTTCCTCCAGCTCCTGGTTACCACCAGTCTGCTTCCTGTCTTTATGGATTTACTCATTCATGTCAACGGAATCATATACTATGTGGCCTTTCTCATCAGGTTTATTTCATTTACCATAATGGTTTGGAGATTCTTCCACAGTGTAGCATGTTTCAGCACTTCGTCCCTTTTTCGTGGCTGAATAATATTCCACCGTATGGATCTACCACATTTTGTCTATCCATTCATCTGTTGATGAGCCTTTGGGGTTGTTTCTACTATTGTGAACAGTCCTGCTATGAACATGTGTGTACAAGTATTTGTTTGAGTCTCTGAGATTCTTTTGTTTGAGTGAGATTTTATAGCTAGCAAAGTCCCTTTATGTCCATTCTCTTCCTAGTAAGGAGGAGCGTGCATGTTAACTAGTCGTATTACCCCAAAGGGCAACATGTTAGGGCCTCACTCCTTAGTAAGAATCACTTCAGCTTGACTAAGGCTTTTAGGCCCCAGTGTAAAATCTGGTGCAGAAGAAAGTGTTTTCCAGTTTGGAGGGTCCTTCTGGTATGGAGAGGGTCCGTGTCTGTGAGCTAGCCTAGGTCATCTCCATGTCTGTTATGTCTATTACAGTTCTGTTGGTCAGTCTGTGCACAGTGGGGTGGGGGTAGAAACAGCTCTCAGCAGCACCCTCTCCCTCATTCAGCTCTTGTTTACTGAGCTGTGCACTGTGCCGGGCCCTGGAGTTACGACGCCAAATCAGACCTGGTCCTTGCCTTAGAGTAGTGGTGAAGTGGGCACTAAACAGACAAACATAATATGAAGTCAGAAATGCGTAGGAGTGGTGTGATAAAGGTGCTGGACGGGCAGGGGAGTGGAGTGGGCAGTGACTAACTTTCCTGGGGGAGTTGGAACATCGGGGTCTTAAAGACATAAAGGCAACCACAAAGTGAGAAAGAGGATGGAGGGAGCACTGGGTCTCAGGAAGAGAACAGGCAAGGCCAGGAGAGCAGCAAAGTGCATTCCTTGTTTGGAGACTAGCAAGGTCAATAGCATGGCTAGTATCATTAAGTTCACAGGTTCATCAGGCCAGGAACCAGGCTAGAAAAATGGGCAGGAACTAGGGAAAGGCCTTGTGTACTACAGTCAAGAAACGGTGGTGAGTCAGAAACTAGGATGAATTTTAGGCAGGAAATGACCTGATCAAGTCTGTGTTTTGAAAAGATCCCTTCGTAACAAGTGACTGATGAACCAGCCTCCCACACCCTCCCTCCCGGTCTGCCTTCTCTGTCATCTCACTGGCCGTAGGCTGGCCCTGGACTGAAGTGCAAGGCCAGGAAGATGCCTTCTTCTTCACACACGGACCTCTCGTCAATTGCCCCACCCTCCTTGTATACAACTTTCAGCAAAGATGAAAGTGCCAACAGCAGTTAATAAAAATTCTATCTATACTGAGCTCTTCCTGACCAAGTATGTCATCTCTCCTGGAAGTATTTGAATTTAGAAGTAGGCCAAGCTCAAACAAATAAGTGAACTGTTCATGATGGGAATTCAGCCACCCAGGGATAGGCCCAGATGGATTCTGATAAAGTTGTTCTGAAGATTAAATGAGGTCATTTGAGGGCCTTCCCGATACCCTCACACCATAGCCCCTCCTGCTCATCTGTATACAGTAAGGTTCCCACCACCCCACCCCCCGCCATCCTGTAACACTTTCCTTTTTTTTCTTTTGTTTTTTTACTTTTTATTTTGAAATATTTATATTTAAGAAAAGTGGCACAAGTAGTACAGAGTTTCCGTATGCTCTTATCCCATTACCCCTAATGTTAATGTCTTGCGTCAACATAGTACTGTTATTAAAAGTAAGAAATCAACATTGGTACAACACTACTAACTAATCTACAGACTTCGTTCCGTTTTCACCAGTTTTTCTACGAATATTAAGGGTTTCTTTGGAAATCATGTGTCTAAGGCAACAGTTGAGGTTGCTCTCTTGTCTGCCTTAAATTGAGGCACGCTTCAGAAACCCTGCTCTCCCTGGAAACGCTGAAGAGAGCGCCAGCAGGCCTCTCATGATCCAAACCTGGCACGTCTCCATTTTGGCATCCATCTGGGGTATTCTGCGTCCTTTTACTCCCCATACCCCACCTACCCGCCCATTCTTTCTCCTCCTTTCCTGCTCCCCACTCTCAGAAAACTACATCGTGGGCTTCCCAGACCCCACACTGCACAGTGCGTTGTTTTCATTTTCGGAGAGCTCTCGAGAGCCTTATTCCAGACCCGAGAGGTTTGCCAAGGAATGTGTAGCTATTGACTCCCACTGTCACTGTCAAACTCCCGTGGGCAGTGTTTCCCCATTCTCGATCCATGGTGCTTCCTGAGTGGATACTCCTACTGCTGCCACGTTGGTCATCCTTACTCTCAGCTCGCGTGACCATCCCTCCTAAGCTCCTTGCTCTGGGGAAGGGGGAGACCCCAGAGGTGGAGGGCAAACTGTGTTTGCTTTTCCCTATCACATGACAGCGACTTCGGAAGGTTGAGGGGCTGGTAACACAGTAACTAAATTACCTTTATGAGAAACAGGAGTGCCCATCACAAAGCGCCCGGGCATCCTGACATCACGATGAGGTAGCTGGGACATGTTTGTGCCGGCTGCTGTGATGAATGGCCAGAATTCCGTTTGCCCTCTCCTAGTGCACTTTCCTTCTTCCTAGAACGCAGCCTCGGGCACGCTCGCAGCAAGTGCCCTTGCACTCTTGCTGCCTTGCTGCTTCATGTTTTTAATTTGCTGAGCATGGAGGGCATCAACGATGAAAGAAGTGTGAGCTGGAGAAAAGCATAAAGCTGATTAATGTTGGAGGAGCGTTTGTTCCCCTCCAGCCACAGCGAGCAGGGAAAATGGAAAGGATGAAAGGCGATTGCGACTTGATGTTTAAAAGAAAATCTTTTTGCCACCCAGCAGATACCAAAACATCTTCACAGTAGAAGGCCCCTGTAAGCAATGCAAAAATTTCTATAACCAACCATTTGGCAGGAAGCTGTATACCATGGTTACAAGTGCTAGTCTGGGGCAAATCTAGTTCTTCTGCTTGCTGTGTCACATTAGACAAGTTCTTTGCTCTTTCTGACCCTATAGTTTTCTCATCTGTAAAATGGGAATAATTACACCTTCACCTTCTGTATAAGACTGTTGTCAGGATTAAATGACTTAATATTGATTTTATACATAAATGAAATTTCACAGTGCCTGGCACAGAGTAAAGGCTCATTCCAAAACCTCTTATTTATTATTAGGCTGATTTAATTTAAAGTAGTATTGGAAAGTAGAACATCATTACAGATCCAACAGCCTGGTATTCAAGCTTCAGTTTGAATTTTGAGTTTAAATCCTAGCTCCACAACTTACTGGCTTTGTGAATCTGAGCCAGTTACTTAACTTCTCTGAACTTGAGTTTCTCCCTCTGATAAATAAGGATAGTAACACTGCACAAGGGGCTACTTTGACGAAAGCACTTAGCATAGTACTCAGCACAAAGAGTGGCAGACACTTAATACATGTTTATTTTTCTAGTGCTGTGGTTCTCCACCGCATTCAAATCACCTGAGAGCTTTTTAAAACGCCTGAATACCTAAGCTGCATCCCCAGAGACTGACTTAATAGGTCCGAGGTGGGGTTTGGGCACTGGTATTTTCGAAAGCTTCCTAAGGAGATTGTATAAGCAAACAGGACTGAGAACTACTCCCTAGCAGGTGACATTACATACTGTTTTTTTTTATTTTGTTTGTTTTGTTTTTTATATCTGTCCCCAAGAGACTAGCCAGTATATCAAGAATTCTGGGCACAGTCAAAAATTTAATACACCTGCAGCTCTAAGCCCTTGATAAGAAATATGCAGCCAAGTAATTGCATTCCATTTTATTCCGAGAAACAGTATTCAAAGGTCTTTTTACAATCTTGAACTGGAAAGGTGGTAAGAAGTTTAGCCTAAGCCTCACACATAAAATATGAAAACTCCCAGTAGGTCAGGGATTTATATCTGGGGGTAATTCCAGGGTTTTGTCCTCCCAAGAGATATAAATTGAGGCCTTGAGAGTTTAATGCGGGGGAGGAAGAAGTGTTCTCATAATGACACCTTAAAAATCCAGAGCTCTGCTAATGCCTAGGGATAGAAAAGCATCGTCTGTAATAGTGGGGGTGGGAGTAGGGGGGGGTGCATTCTGGTCTCCGGACTTCAGTCTCCAAGATCCAAGGCTGGGTCATCGAGAAACTTCTTTCTCCCCATAGGTTTATGGTATTAGCTACCCAATAAAAGTGGGGTTAATTTTACAACCCAAGTAAAATTTAAGCCAAAAAGCCTTCAACATTACTCTAGGATTTATGAAAGTAAACATTTAGAGTGCTTGCAAGATTTTGCAACATTAAAATTTCAGTGTCTTTATGTCAGGTATATGATATATTCATTTGTACGTGTACTTAAAGGTTACGTTTTTAAGAGCTTTGCACTGCAAACTATTTGGAGGACTACACTGAAGATACTGCTCCCATCTCCACTTTCAAAATGACTGTTTTAGTGAATAGGGAGTAGAAAGCAACTGAAAACCAGTGTCTTTTAAGGATCAGCTCTATCAGATTTTTTCACCTGGTTTCCTATTCTAGTGGGCTTTCTAGACTCCCTCACTGAACCCTCAGGTGTGGAAGTCCAGGGTCACAGCACTGACCACAGTCGATTTTACAAAGTTGAAGCTTAGTAAATAATTCTCCTCTTCTTTGGTAACTGTAAGTACTTTAATAATAATTGTGTGTTACCTCAGTGTAGCACTTTTTGAAAGCTTTTACACAATTTGATAGGATCCTCATGACTGTGACTTACAGGGTCGAGAGGTCAATTATTAGCTTCATCTTATAGATAAGAAAACCATAGCTCAGAGGACTTGGGAGGTTGCGTAAGGATACGCAAATGTTAAATGTAGAAGGAGAATTGTGTTCTCCTGATTTTTGCTCTAAAGTACTTTAACTTAGAAGAAACCAAAGAGGAAAAATGATGCTTTGTTCAGATGATGTGTCGATTCCAGCCAGGTTAACGGAGGAGGAGAACCCAGGAGAGAAGTCCGCCCATAAGCCTGGCAGGTAGCCTTCTGCTTGGCTGTGGTCTGCCTTTCAGAAGCAGATTGAGATTCTGTACTCTGGTGTCTTGAGTTTATCATAGGCCCTTGTGGGAGGTTTTGGCCTCTGTCCTTTCAAGCTGAACCTGCCATCTTGGGTCCTAATCTCCAGCCTTAGATCTCCAGCCGTTTGCTAGACTGTCACTAATCACATCACTTTCTGGTATCCCCTTGTCTTCAGAATAAAATCTCTGCCCTCCCTTTTATTATTGTCATTTGAGGCAGCAAACATTTTTTAAAGATTATTTTTTTAAGTTTTAGGGGATTATGAAAGCAAGTATCCATTGGCATTTGCTCTGGATTTCCTGGGATTTAGTGACTCATTTGAAATTGTCCAGTCCATGGTTTGCCATGGACCTCTCTCTGCAGGGTGGAGAGAATAGGTCTCAAGCAGGAGCCACGTAACTGGACTGCCCTCTGGTTTCTTTCCAGCTGCCCCCAGCTTCTCACCCCGTGGAGTCTCCTAGCTGACATATCAGTCCGAGTGTATCTTGGGGATAACGCGCCCACGCCTTTGTAGCAAATGAAGAGGAAATAATCTGTGCTTAAAAAACAAAAAACTGTAGAACATGTGCCCAGATTTCCAACTCATTCCCTCTTTACTCTTACGACATCATCTTCCAGCCCACCACCAGCTGCAAAAATAAAAGTGTTTTCTCCCAGATTTAAGGATGATTTTGTGCTTTAGGATGATTTTTCTGGGGGTGAAGGAAACTTGACCGACGTGACCAACAGATGTTTTAAACGATGGATGGAACTGAGGAAAAAGCCCAGTCTTTAGGATACTGTGCCCCCACTGCGCCCCCTAGTGACTGTCTGGGGCATCGCGCAGTCAGAGCCAACTGCAAGTGTGTACTGCACCCTCTAATGTCTGTGCTCTCTTTTTAGAGATGAGTATGAAGAAGATGGATTCTGTCAGCCGTACAGAGGGATTGCGTGTGCAAGATTTATTGGCAACCGCACTGTCTATATGGAGTCTCTGCATATGCAAGGGGAAATAGAAAATCAAATCACAGGTAGGTAGCAATGAAATTATATTTATACCTTGCATAACAATTTTTCTTGCCAAAAGTTTTATTGAGCTCTTCTCTTGACAAAGGATTAGGCTAAGCATAGGGGTTAGGAGCAGGGCCATAAAGAAACAGGAGATGCAATCTCTGCTCGGAAATTTACATTAGAATAATTTATTGAAGTTTGCCCTTAGAGGAAAAGGAGGCTTTGAGAAGTCTCACATTCATTCAAACACTCCATAAATATTATTGGGTGCCTTTGGCATACCAGGACCTGGGCTGGGCACTGGGGATGTGATGCTGTGGGGAGTAAGCCAGGTACGTTTCTGCCCTCACAGAGCTTACTGTTTGGAAGCAACATTGTGTCGACTGAAAGCGGATGAATTTAGAGTCCAGAATTCTGGATGCTAATCCCAATATTGCCATTACTGTGACTTTGGGGAAAGTCTCTTACTCTGCATGAAAATCTCTTTCTTTACCTGTGAAGTGAGTGAGGAGGCAAGATGATCATAGGTCTCTTCCTGCTCTAGCTTTCTCTATTTTACCCTTCACTTTTCTGAATTGAAAGTATCTTTTTAATGGAAATCTAATAGTGAAGCACTACCTAGCACACGTGAGGTACGTCGTGTCGGCCACCTTGCACGATTTCGTACACCTACTTCTGGTGGTTGCAGCCGCCTGTGCCTCTCCCATTAGTGTAGTTTTTATGCCTCTGTGCCCTGTACCCTTGCAACACATTAAAATGGCCTTTCTGAAATTCTAATAAGGTTGCCAGCTTCAGCACTGAAAAATACAAGACACCCAGTTACATTTGATAATTTTTTAGTATGAGTATGTCCCAAATGTTTATCTAAAATTCACATGTAACTGGGTCCTTTGTAGTTTATCTGGCAACTCTAGGATTTAAGAGAGGCAAGAACAAACCCAAGGCAGGCACGCAGAACAGCCAACAGTCCAGAAACTATGTCCCGTGAGGACTTCGAAGGAGCTAAGAGAGGGCCAGGGAAGCTATTTAACCGGAGGAAGCAACTGTAGGAAGATGTATTTGCCAATTGCGAAAGCCCTCAGGCTTTCAAGAGGAAAGACTCTGTGAAATTCCAGAGCAGAAGCAGGACTGATGGGGAGAAGCTATTGAAGAAACATTTCAACCTAGTAAAAGAACATTTGAACATACTTTTTACTAAGTATTCACAAAAATAAATGGGAGTTCTGATATAAATTTTTGGTCACCCAATTATATTAATCCTCTCTTGGACATTTTCAATGGACATCAGCTTACTGGAAAGTATTAACATTTTTTTTTAAATCCATTTAACTTTTTTAACACAGCATTTCCCAAACTTGTTTGGTTATGGAACCCCAACTTCTCAAACACTTTTAACATTCTACAGAATTAATGTTCTGAGGAACATACTTTGGGAAACAGTGTACTAACAACCTCTTAGGCTGCCTTGTGAGTATAAACTCCTTGTCAGTAGAGGTGTGCAAAGGCTAGTGCTCTTTTTGTACAGGGATAAGAGGTTAGGCTAAGTGACCACTAATATTCTATAATACACACTGGAACAACTGAGTTGTACTCTTCGAGAACTTCCAAATGAGTTGCCTCATTTTCAGAAGATGGAATAGAAAGTATTCAAGCCACAAAGAAATTAAGCAAGTCACCCAAAGTCATCCAGCAGCTCAGAGGCAAGACACAGAACTAAATCCTGTGATCGGGCTCAGTCACTGCATAAAGCAAGCTCTGCCCTGCAGCTGTCAAATGTTTTAGAAGCCTCACAAAACTAATAAAAAGTACCGGATGAAACACAAAGTTCTGTTGCTTTGTAGTAAAAATGAAAAATATATTGTACTTTAACCTAATTAATTCTTTTTATTAGGAAACGGTACATATGTAACTTAATCCTGTTTTTTTAACTTTGTAGTCAAAATTATTTTTTTCAAGCCAGTGAAAGTAAGCTGCTTAGACATCTGAAATGAATCTCCTTCTCTTGGCCTTGTCTGTTTGAGCACAGCAGATTCTTTCCAATGTGTGTTTACATCTGATATCTGTTGACTAGATAACCAGGGGGAGATAAACCCTGCCCCTGGGAGTTAATAATTCTGTTTGTTTTCCAGCTGCCTTCACCATGATCGGCACCTCCAGTCACTTGTCTGATAAGTGTTCTCAGTTCGCCATTCCTTCCCTGTGCCACTACGCCTTCCCATACTGTGATGAAACCTCATCTGTCCCAAAGCCCCGGGACTTGTGTCGCGATGAATGTGAAATCCTGGAAAATGTCCTGTGTCAAACAGAATACATTTTTGCGAGATCAAATCCCATGATTCTGATGAGGCTGAAACTGCCAAACTGTGAAGATCTCCCCCAGCCAGAGAGCCCCGAAGCTGCAAATTGTATCCGGATTGGAATTCCCATGGCGGATCCTATAAATAAAAGTAAGTGGTAGCCCCTGACCTTCTGTGCTGCCTCGGGGGCCAGCAACCCCATGAAAACTGGATCTTGATCCCTAGTAATGATTCGTGTTGATAGTCAGATTACCTTCCAATGGGCCAAATACTGTGTGGGGCTGAGCATTCAGCGGTGGCTTAGATGCAGTGCCTATCTTCAAGAAGTTGCATGACGATGATAATTTTAAAATATGGTTTCTGGTTCCTTAATAACTTAAAAATAGAATTGCCATATGTCCCAGCAATGCCACTCCTGGGTATATACCCCCAAAGAATTGAAAACAGGTGTTCAAACAAAAACTTGTACAGAAAGGTTCATAACAGCTCTATTCACCACAGCTAAAAGGTGGAAACAGCCCAAATGTCCATCAGTAGGTGAGTAGATAAGTACATTGTGGTATATCCACATAGTGAAGTATTATTCATCCATGAAAAGGAGTAAACTCCTGTTACATGCTATAACATGGCAGGAACCTTGAAAATACTGTCATAGAAGGAAGCCAGACACCATTGTATGAGTCCATTTATATGAAATATCCAGAGTAGACAACTCCATAGAGATAGAAAGCAGATTAATGGTTGCCAGGGGCAGGGGGAAGGGGAGAGTGGGCAGTGACTGCTTAAGAAGCATAGAGTTTCTTCGGGGGATAATATAAGTGTTCTAGGATGAGATAGAGGTGAAGGTTGCACAGTATTTTGAATGTTCTAAATGCACTAATGGTAAATTGTATGATCTGTGTATTGTGCCACAATTTAAAAAATATGTATATGGAGGCTTACCTCCATCCTCCTTCCTCTCACCTCCATGAAACAAAAGACTGTTTTTCTGTGCATTTCCCATGTTCATTGGCATGGCAATGGCCCTAACCCCTGTCAGAAACCCATAGTGCCCTGCTGCTGACTAACATTTTCTGAGAACTAGATTCTTTATTACAGGACTCATGGGCAGAAATGGAAAAAACAGTCCCTGCACCATTCACTAGGAAATGACTCCTGTGCCCCCAGGTCCCGTCCCAGTTCTGATTCTTTTCTGTGTTCAATATCAAAAATACTTGTGGAGGACTGGTTTTCTTCCTGAAGCATAAGCTGTAAATCCTCCCAGGAATGTCACTGCAAGGCCCGCTCTGTGTCCCATCAGGGAAGCCTCGGCCGTGAGGGTAATCGTACATCCTCCCTCCAGAAACTGCTGGCCGGGAGCTCCAGCACCTCCTCTGCTTCTCTCTCACAGTTTGGGCTCTTCTTCTGTGTATTTCAGATCACAAGTGCTATAACAGCACAGGTGTGGACTACCGGGGAACTGTCAGTGTGACCAAATCAGGGCGCCAGTGCCAGCCGTGGAACTCCCAGTACCCCCACACACACACCTTCACCGCCCTCCGCTTCCCAGAGCTGAACGGAGGGCACTCCTACTGCCGCAACCCAGGGAATCAGAAGGAAGCTCCCTGGTGCTTCACCTTGGATGAAAACTATAAGTCTGACCTGTGCGACATCCCAGCATGTGGTAAATACCGTCCTTGCCTTTAAAGGATTCAGTCACTTTAAAAGATCCCCACTCCATGCCCCTTCCCTTAGGAGAATCGTGTAAGGGGGCAAAGGAGATTGATAGTGTTTGTTTGATCTCACACTGTTTCTAGGATAGATAAACCTTGCTGCTTTGACATAAAACACGTTTTAGGGTACCGAAGCACACTCTCAAGGAGGAAACTGTTTTTATCCCTGCAGCTATTGTGTTAGTGAGTATAACAGGCACCTTCTCTCCAGAAGTACAGCTTATCACCATCATTCATGTAGTGAAAGGTGTTACCCACGATGGTCCGGGTCCAAGTGTACCTTTTTTAGCACAACAGGTGTATTGGAAGCAGAAAGAGAACTGTTTTCCCTATGTCCTTGAGAACACCCATGAGGGAGGATGAAACTACAGCCATTACTCAGTGATCCAAGGCAACCTGTGGATAAACTGTGTCCTTTGTCTCATCCTTTTATGCTGCAGAAGTATAGAAAGAAAATGAAATTTCTGAATCAGTTTGTTCCTTTTTCTAGAAAATGTTTGGAAGGTAGGAGAAAGAGAATGCAAATGCTGCTGATACCTGGAGTTTCAGTCTATTTTGGAACTGATTCATCTTCCTGATCCTAGTTCTATTGATAATGTCACCTGAGTTTCCCAGGCATAGTGGGAGAGTCAGGATGTCACAGGAAAGCCACACCGGTAAAATGGAGCTAATAATGATATACATCCAGGGTTTATTGAGAGAATAAAATGAGTTGATAACTGGAAAACTCTACGATATCTGGAAGTTAATAAATGTTTAATAAATATTTTCTAGTGTAATTATTATATAGTCATTATATAAAGAGGAATTTATTATAATTAGTATGTAGTCTTCACATATAGAGGAATGCTTGCTCTCAGTTTAGCAAATACTGTTTGAGCCCACTATGGAGTAGGGAGGGTGAAAAAGGAAGAAAATATGATTCATGTTACAATCGCAATGCAGTCTGTGTGATACGGTAGAAGTTAGCACAAATGCTGTGGAATAAAGAAGAGGAAGCTAAAACATACTACAGAGGTCATTAGGAAAAAGCAATAAAAATATTAAAAGAACCCTTAGTGATAAAAATTTAGGAAACTATTATACTACAGTTTCATTCTTACATGTTACCTGTTACCATGGTATCATTTCCCGCAAAATGGTTTTATAGATGGTTAAACATACTCAGTTTGAGAAAGAGGTAAGCAGACCCTTTTTGTGTTGCTGGGCTTTAAAATGCTTTCATATGCAGCATAAAGAACAAATTATGAAGTTAACTCTTCCAGAGCCACCATTGGAAACATCAAAGCAAATTATCCTGTATTTTTTAAATGGTTTGCACTTAAAATTTATGACTTTTCCCACATGCTATATTCAACGTTAATAGGAAAGGAATAAAATAAAATGTAGATTTATAATCATTTACTTAGTTGCCCCATCCCTTCTCCTACAGCAGGTAGGTGTGAAGATTTGCAAGAGAGCCAGGTATAAAAGCAATACTTACTGAGCATTTCCCATGTGGCAGGCATCATTCTTAGAGTTTCAGAGGCTTTATTTATAATAAGGGGGTTAAGAGGGTTAAGAATACCCTCACGTTGTGACAGGTATTCTTAACCCTGTGCTGCTAAGGAAGAAACAGAGGCTCAGAGAGCAACAGTCACCCCGCTAGTCTGTCTGACTCCAAACTCATCTTCCTGCTACTCCACTGTGCTGTCTCAGGAGACTGATGTGTGTCCTTAAGGAAACCAAATGAATTATTTTAAGGAAGAAACACATTGTTTACTCAACTCTGGGTGGACACCGTTGTCCTTTAGGTGACTTCTAACCCTTAATTTCCAACTATAATCCTCATCAGAAGTAGGGAGATAATCAGACATAGAGAACAGACTTGTGGTTGCCAGGGGGGAGGGGGATGGGGGAGGGAAGAATTGGGAGTTTGGGATTAGCAGATGCAAACTAGTATACATAGGGTTGGATAAACAACAAAGTCCTACTCTGTAGCACAGGGAACTATATTCAATACCCTATGAAAAAGAATGTATACCAATATATGTATATCTGAGTCACTTTGCTATAGAGCAGAAATTAACACAACATTGTAAATCAACTATGCTTGAATACAATTTTTAAAAATAAAATAAAAATAAAGAAGTAGGGAGATAATTTGCTCATAAACTGGAAGATTTGTTGATAATCGGATTCAAGATTTATTACAATTAGTTTAAGTCAAGATTCGAAATGATACCTAAAAAAAGTATTGCTTTCCATTTCAACGGTGTTCCTAAAGCAGTCAGACCAAACACACTCTCCAAAAGATGAAAGAAACCCTTGAACAGTCTTTCAGACTGTGGACACAGAAAGAATGACCACCTATATTACCTACTATGTGCCTGCACGGTGCTTTGTGCTTTACATCTTCATCTCCATTTAAAACTCATCACCACGCTATGGGATAGATGTTATTAACATATCCCACCAAGGTTCAGAAGGGTTAAAGGACTAGTCTAAATGAGACAACTCATGGGATTGGACCTTGAACCCTCGTCTATTTGCACATAGCTCTGACCAAACTCAAAGCTTGCACTCTTTCCCCAGACACTCTGCTGTTTTCCATTTAAAGATTTTTCAGAAATAAGTAAAAGAGTGACAATAGGCTCAACCTCTGGATTTCAGTATACTGAGTCCCATAACATGATATGACATCTAAACATGTTCCCTTGCTGATGAAGAATTTCATCATAGTATTGCTCAGTATATTATTATAGTATTAATCAGTACAGTGATGTTGGAAACCCTAAGATATTTCTTTTTGAATATCAATCTGCATAATTCTGAGGACTGGTTAATTCTAGTCATATGAGAGATAAATTTAGATGAAAGTTAAATCTGCAGATAACAAGCCAGTTTTCACCACTTACAATAAAACTTTTTTTAAAAAGACATTTTCATTTCATTTGGAAAGAAAACAGTTCCTTTTGAATTCTTCAGGCCAAGCCACAAATACATCCATTAAAGGAACAGGGAATCCTTGACATGTGATGAATAAGAAGCTGGCTGAGAGGCCAGCGGCTCCCCAGGGTATGAAATAAAGCAGAGAGCAGGTCAGCATCAGCTGTTGCTCCAAGGCAAGGCTTCTTGTAACTGCCCCTTGATAGCCCACCTCTAACAAAATAATCATACTAGAATCCTACTTTTATAACATTTCGTTAGAGCATTTGATTTTTTTTTTCTCATTTCATCCTTACAAAAATCATAAAAGATAAAGCAGGAATTTCCTGCCCTACTTTAACATATGGGACAACCAAGGCCCAGGGAAGCGGTAGGACTGACCCAAGAACACAAATTAGTTAACAGAAACCAGGTTTCTGGTTCAGGCCCAGGTTCCCTAGGGCCACTCACTGCTGTTTGTTCTGTACCAGTTGTTCTCAAACCGGGACAGTTTTGCCTTCCAGGGTGCATTTGGCAATATCTAGAGATACTTTGGTCATCGCAGCTGGGTGGGGTTGGGGAAGGCTACTGGCATCTATTGTGTAGAGGCCAGAGATGCTGCTAAACATCCCAGAGTGCTCGGAACAGCCCTCACGCAGAATTATCCAGCCCAGAACGCCAGGAGTGCCAGGTTTGGGGAACCCTGAGACTGAAAAAGAATTATACAATTTAGACCATAGAATATAGCATATTGCATATACTGTATAAATTATACAATTTAGACTATAGAATAACAATATTAAACAACAGTTAACATTTACTGAGTGCTTACAAAAAGCCACTATGCAAAGAGTTTTTTATGCATTGTCTCATATATAATAGTTCTATAACTGTATGAGTTGAGTTTTATTCTACCCAAGAAGAGAAAAATGAGACTTAGGTTAAATAACTTGTCCAAGGCCATATGGTTAATAAGAAGTAGACCCAGGACTCAGAGCTATAGCCAGTCTTGTAAATTCTATGATTTATATATGTGTGTGAGTATCTGTGTGTTTATGTATACAAATAGGTAGGTAGGTAGGTAGGTAGATGGATGGATAGATAGATGATAAATAGATAGATGATAAATAGATTGATAGAGATACTGAGAATAAGTCTGCATCTTATAATGAGGTGTAAGCTGTGGGGCATATCTGAAATGAGTTCTTTTCCTCCTTCCTCTCAAATGGGATGGAGTCTCATGGGAATGTTCCTGCATTCTTTGTTAAGTCAAAGTTAAGGAGGTTTCAAAATCTCCACGGGGTTTCTCATTTTCCTACTGATATCTTTTGTTTTCATTTCAACTAAGTAAGGCTAAAAGAAGTATAGACCTAATTAAATGCAGAATGTGAGCATTTGTTGTACTTTCTAGAATAAAGGCACTTGAGAACAGTCTGCCCCAGATTGTTTTATCTGTGAACTTTTACTCTAAGACAGAACATAAAATTAAACACAACCAAATATGTCTGCTGTGAATTCTGGGAATTGGCTCAGCTAGGGCTGTATGCGTGTGCCCAGGCAGTGCCTGGGAAAAGCGAAAGAACGAAAGATAGTTTGAGCCAGACGTGACCTCTCACCTTCCCTGTCTTTTCTTTCCTATCCCAGGCATCCAGCAATTAGAATGGTTATTATTCATTCATTCACTTACTGAAACCAATATGTGTTGAACTTCTACTACACTTTAGATTTTGCTAACAAGCCACGCCCTCGTGTAGCTTACAATCTAGTGGAAGAATCGGATGAAAAAAATGCAAATCACATTAAGCACTGTCTTACAGTTCCCAGCGTTCATGTGTGCTGTTATGTGCTTTTCTGTTTGTGCCGTGATGTCTGCTGTTGGTTGAACACTGTGCTAAGTTCTTTACAGCGGCATCTGGCCTGTGACTTAGCTGATGCTCAATAAAATGTGCTGAGTTAACCCTCATAATAACCACAGGTTAAAGGTATCTCCTCCATTTTACTGATGGAGAAGCTGAGACGATGTTATTTTTACTAAAGCCAAGATCAGATCCACAGGACTCAAGGTCCAGCCTCTGTCCACCATGCTACAGCTACTTAAAGGACACATTCTAGCTTATTCAGAGGAATAAACATTCCTTTATAATTTTCCTCTTCCCTTTGATCCTTATGAGCTCTCTAGGTCTTTGATTTTCTTATCTGAAGCTGTACAGATGCAGGAATGGAGCCCCCAGACACAAGACATCTTCTCTGAGACCCCAGGGTGCTCTACTTAGCCTCAGCCTGATTGGGACTAGGTCCGCCGGCAGCTCCACCCAGACCTCACAGCGTTTGTCCTTTTCCCGTTAAGTCCTAGATCTCCTCCCTTCCTGGCAGCTCCAAGTCCCCAGTCCTTTGGCCATCTTCTGTGAGATCCTGCCTGCAAACCTTCATTCACTACGCTCTCACCTCTAGTCACCGTGGCCACCTTCCAAGCCAAATACTGTGGGCTGGGTGGAAACAAAGTCGAAAAAGAAACATTTGCCTATGTTCTTTCCAGCTGGCACCTAGGCACACCGCCCAGCTTCACAGCTTCACTGTAGCCCTTATCATTGCTTTTCTGCACAGCCCTGAGTGGAGAACTGTGGAAAATGTCTGTTTCTTTGGGAGCTCCTTTTGCAATGACCTAGCCATTTGCCCTTGTCTGTATTCTACCACATAACTTATATTCTGTCTGTCTCCCCAACTAATTGAGATCCCCTATTTGTTTCTTTCTTGAATTGTATGGGGAGGCGGAACCTTGATTACGTTCATGTTTTCATATTCAAACCTTGGCCCTTTATTTCACTCTAGATAAGTCCTGAGCCACAGTTCTTCCACTAGCCAGGCCAGCATGTCTGATTCACCTCTAATTAAAGGTTTCTCCATCTACCAAACAACCAGAACTTCCAAACAGCAGTAGAGTAAGTCCCTTACATACGAACCTTCAGGTTGCGAACTTTCAAAGATGCAAACTCGCGTTCCATCAGCGTCAGGCGTGAGTGAAATTGCAGCTTGCCCTCCGTCTCCTATTGCTGACGATCCTTCAGCTCTACCATCTCCCACCTCCTCTCCCTCCTCCAGTCAGTAACTCTTCTTGCCTGTTCACTCGATGCCAGCCCCTGGATGCCAGCTGTTGAACTGTACTACTGTACTTTTCAAGGTACTGTAAGATTAAAAATGTTTTCTTTATTTTCTGTGTTTGTTTTCAATATGTTATTTGTGTGAAAAGTATTATAAACCTATTACAGTACAGTACTATATAGCTGATTGTGTTAGTTGGGTACCTAAGCTAAATTTGTTGGACTTATGTACAAATTGGACTTACGAACGTGCTCTCAGAACAGAACACGTTCGTATGTAGGGGACTTACTGTGTTGTTTTTACACCTAAACCAGCTTCACTGAAGAGTACCCATTGATAAGAAAGTAGTGAACCATTTGGCTCAATTTGGAGTTTTCGTACCTGGCCTGTTGCTTTTGTATTTCCTTTTAAGTCCTGGCCTTGCAACGGTTTGCCAAAGGGCACGTTGCCCAGTTCTGTGCCTGAATAGCCCTGACTTGTCCCATAACCTTACAAACACCCGCCCTGGGTTCTGCTTTGTCACAAACCATTTTCTCCAACGTGGTGGTTTACAGTTTGGGGCAAGGCAGATGTTTTCCAGATTGCGAACATTGCAGTTTTTAACTCACTCTGTCAGCAGCCTTCTCCCATATTTCACAGAAGACCTGTTGTAAGGCAATTTGTCTTTCAGCCATTTCTTCAGACCAAAATTGAACATTACAGTGAATTGGATGGTGGGGAGGGGGGAAGGAGGTAGGAGGAAGGAATAGAGTACTGCTTTGTATAGTCTGAAGTTTTCCGGAAGAGTTATTTTTGTGCTACAGAGATTTTCAAGATGTACTTTGGTCTCCAGTCTTTATATATTTTCGACAAAGTAAAGAACAATAGTTACCGAAAACTTATAACTGAGTCATGTTCCATAAACATTTTTCACCATGAAATAATTTTCTCTCAAAAGTTTTTTTATTGTCCCCAGTATGCATTGAGTCATTTACCCAGTGTGTCAGCTACTCTAGCAATAAGCTTTTGGAAGCCCTTAACTCTTTGGGCCCACTACCATGCCAATAGGAAGTACTCCTCGTCATCTTGGACTTTTGGTGACAGAATTCTGCTATAACACCACAATGATTGTTGTTATTGGCTTTGCATCAGTCAAGATTCTGGCAGGAAACAAAAGACACAGGCAAATAGACTAAGAATTTTATAAAGAGATTGTTTTTAAAGGTGTTGGCAGAGTTGGGGTTAACCAATGAGGTACAGGACCTGGGGCTAGCAGGAGTGGGAAGCATTACCATTCTAGGCCTGGAGAGTCAAGGGAATGATCGGTTACCCCTCCCCATAGAGTACAGCTGAGGCTGAAGAGAGGGCTGTCCAGTGTGTGCTGTGGCCTTTGGTGGAGGGATGCAGAACACACCAGCCCTACTCTCTCTTCTTGCCCTGGGGTTCTTCTTATCATACCAATGCCTCCTATCAGCTGGACCTAACTGGAAGCCAGAGTCCATTACTCCTGTACATAGAGGTCAGCCTCAGCACAGAGCTGGATAAAAAAGGACTAAGACTGGATCTGGTGAGCTGAGGACACTCAGGGAAAATATTCATCACTGGCTTTAAATCAATTGCTTCGTAAGAGAGTCCGAAGTTCAGTAGGGGTCTAAATAAGGTATGTCAGTCAACTCAGTTTATAAAATCAGAGAATCTTGAGAGGAACGTAGAAGTCAACCAGCCTCTGTTTGAACATGCCAGAGACCTCCAGAGACAGGGATATCTCTCTACACCAAAGTGATTATGGGGTGGCTCCCCCCGCTCAAAATCTGCCTTTGTATGCCAGAAACTAAAACTTGTATGTGAAATCTCCTGAATTTTTTTTAAAAATGTGAGCCACGAATTCAAACTGGGGTGGGGGGCGGGGAAAGCCTAGTAAGGAGCAAGTGTATTTACTAGATCTGGTTTTTAACCTCTTGTGTCATTTCTCATCCAAATTTGAAGACATCTATTGTATCCTTCATTCGATTTTTTTCTTTGGTCTAAAGAGCATGTAGCTCTTCCCGCCTTTCCTTACCCATCCTCCTCCTCCTCCTCCTCTGGATGTTTCTTGCTCCTTCAAAGTCCTTCTTAAAAACATGACTCTTAGAGTAGAAAACTTTTGATGTCTTTCAACCAGAACCGACCAGAAGAGGACCATGATGTTCTCGACCATGACTCAGTCCTGCCAATGAAGGGTATTTCGTTGCTATAATGCCATCTATGAAAATTTTTTGAGCAATTTCATCATGCTGTTGTTGGGTCCAACTGAGCCTTCAAGTCTTCACTAAAACTTACTAGTCTTCTTTTGTTTGTTCGTTTATCTTTAATTTGGTTACCTCAAAAATTATTTAGTAGATTTGCTGAATCATCGACTTCTCTAAGCAAGGTCTTTAACCTAACTCCAAGCTATCATATTTATTTGTAAAATTTCAACTGTTGGTTTAAGGGTCATTATTTTAGCCTGTTGTGTATGAATCTCTAAAATTTTATTTCTATAGTCAATTAGGTATCTTTCCTAGATTCAGGCCATTTTCAAGTTTGATAAGCACATCACCATCAAGTAGTTGATGACAGTGTTGAACAGGCAGGTTCTCTCAAGGATAGCCTTCTATAATTTGATGTTGTTTTGCTGATTAACACTGTTAGGGTACAGCCATGTGGTGAAGTACAAAACCATCTATTGATATTATTATCTAGCCCTCCATCTTTTGTCCATAAGGATATCATGCATCACCTGATCAAATGCTTTGCTAAAGTTTAACTGTGCTTGGTCTACCACTCCAAAATAATCCTATCAGAGATGAAAGACATTTAATTTTATAAAACCTATTGGATTTTGGAACTTAAAAAATTAGCTCAACTAACAAGTGGGCAAAGGACTTAAATAGACATTCCTCCAAAGATGATATACAAATGGACAAGCATATAAGCATATGCTCAACATCACTTATAAAGATTAAAGTAATTAAAGAAATGCAAATCAGAGCTACAATAAGATCTCACCTCATACCCATGAAGATGGCCACTATCAAAAAATAGAACATAGCAAATGTTAGCAAAGATGTGGAGAAATTAGAACCATTTTGCACTGAAGGTAGGAAGGCAAAATGTTGTAGCTACTATAGAAAACAGTATTGATATTTCTCAAAAAGTAAAAAATAGAATTACCATATGATCCAACAATCCCACTTCTGGGTATACATCTAAAAGAATTGAAAGCAGGATCTCAAAAAGATATTTGCACACCCACGTTCATTGTAGCATTATTCACAATAGCCGAGAGTAGGAAGCAAGCCAAATGCCCACCAGTGGACGAATGGATTAAAAAAATGTGGTGTACACATACAGTGGAGCATTATTCAGCCTTAAAAAAGAAGGAAGTCTTGTCACATGCAACAACATGGATGAACCTTGAGGAGATTATACTGAGTGAAACAAGCCAACAAAAAGTCAAATACTATATGATTCCACTTATATGAGGTATCTAAAGTAGTCCAATTCCTAGAAACAAAAAGTAGACTGGTGGTTGCCAGGGTCTTGGGGGAGGGGGAAATGGAGAGTTGTTGTTCAATGAGTATGGAGTTTTAGTTTTGCAAAATGAAAAAGTTCTGGAGATCTTCTGTACCAACAGTGTGACTATACTTCACACTACTGAAATGTACACTTAAAAATGGTTAGGATGGTAAATTTTATGTGTTTTTTACCATAATTAAAATTTTTTTTTTGATTAAAAAGAAAAGTTTAGCCCAACTCTTTCCTTTTATAGAGGAGAAAACTGAGGCCCTGAGATTTAAAGAAACTTTTAGTGAACTCGTGTGGATTCTAGTTGCTAAGGTTTTTTCTCAAGTGCTCACAAATGAGTTACTGCCCCTAACTTAATGTGGTTAAAACATTTCCCAAAGAGAAAAATCTTAATCACTGTATATGGGCTATTCAGAGTCTTTTAAAGAATTCGTTTGAGAATACATAAGGCAATAGATCATCTACTTAGTATTTCCATCATTAAGTCAAGAGAGCGAATGGCTGGGCCCAGCATGCCAGCTGAAGGCCTAATTACCACCTTTTCTCCTTCGGCTTCCAGGTATACGCTTAAATATCACCAATGCAGGCCCCTATCTGCCACAGACCTGCTTATTTTGTAGTTTTCAGATAATAAATGGTGGCTATTCCTGTTTGTTTTCTATGGTTTTAAAATTTTTTTCAGACAAGATCATAATTCAACTTGTTTAATTTCATTTGAATTCTAAGGTTTTGTAAGACTCCTTCCCACCTTTGCCAGATTTAAGATCTGAGCACTTTCGTGTTTTAACTCAAAGTAATATCCCAGATATGTTTCACTTCATAAAAGTACCTCTTGAATGAGAAATTGTGTTTACCTTGCTTTAAGCCCCAGGAGAAGAAAGAAGTATTTTTTCTCCATTATATTTAATTACTAATCAAAGTATTGAATATCATTGTAAAAATAAAATAGGAATGTCAGATGTGAACTGTGATACCAAATTGTTGATTTTTAAAAGGAAATTAATCATGTGGTCTGGACTAAATTGTTGGTTTCAAAAATCCCAAGTATTTAACTTGATGTAACTAAATATGTGCATTTAACTTTTAAACAGTTATTCCAAAGTATTAAAAATCTTCCCCATTCTAATTTTCAGCCAATTTTCTTTGCAGTGCCTCGGAAGTGTCCATTACCCTTTAAAGTGAATAGTAAGAATAATGTCCATTGTTCTTATGTGATTCTTTTTAATAGTATAGTTCCCACTAGATATTAGTCCTTACTGAGAAGGAATCTTGGAATCTTAAGGAGAATGATGAAAAACAATTCCATATAGTATTTTAACTTTTATTAGCCGTATAATTTAAAAAACACAGAGGCATCGAAGACACACTCGCATTCCAACCCTGACTCCACCACTTCCTAGCTTTGGCAAATTTATCCTTTCTCAGCCTCAGTTTCTCTGTTTGTGAAATCAAGATAACCCAAAGTGCTGGGTTAAAATGAAGAATAAAAATGCTAGGATATTAAAAAGGAGTTGGTCAAATGTTAGTTTTCTAATTTTCCATGAGTAAGGTTAGTTGTTCTGTGGAATGTTTTGTTTTTGGGGGTTTTTTAATATTTTTTTAAATTAATTTATTTATTTATTTTTGGATGCGTTGGGTCTTTGTTGCTGCGCGCAGGCTTTCTTTAGTTGCAGTGAGCAGGGGCTACTCTTCATTGCAGTGCGCGGGCTGCTCATTGCAGTGGCCTCTCGCTGCAGAGCATGGGCTCTAGGCATGCAGGCTTCAGTAGCTGTGGCACATGGGCTCAGTAGTTGTGGCTCACGGGCTCTAGAGCTCAGGCTCAGTAGTTGTGGCACACGGGCTTAGTTGCTCCGCAGCATGTGGGATCTTCCCAGACCAGGGCTCGAACCTGTGTCCCCTGCGTTGGCAGGTGGATTCTTAACCACAGCACCACCAGGGAAGCCCCTATGGAATGTTTTTATATGAAGTTTTTTGAGCCAGACACCGACTCCCCTTCTGGCCAAATGCAGAGAGCTGTGTGGGAAAGGAAGCCTGTCATCAGTAAGACTTACAATAGACCTGAATTTGTTTTCTGTCACTTCCAACATGGCCACATAGTGTTCTGCTTGATTATTTCACTTGGCAAGAAGACATTGTGCTAGTTTTGCATATCCTCACTGTAATCAGAAGGAGCCAAGGTTGACGATGTTTAAAGGATTTAGCTTCTTGAAGTTTGTTCTCCTGCAGACCTACAGGGGGATTTGTCCCAGGCCTCCCGTTTACAGTCAAAGGCGTTCTGCGAATAATCTGATATGGACTAAGTACAGAATAGACTCCTTTGTTAGCCAGACAGGTGAGAGCCCTACTTTCTCTTGTTGCTAAAAATCTCGGCCAGAAAAGTGACTAGCATTACATTCGTACTAAATTAGCCTCGTTCCTTTTGTAATCTTACCCTCATAATGATTTCACTGAAAATCCAAGAATAACAAGAAGAACTTACCCCCCTAGGGTCCTGAGAAATCTGAAAGTATTTTATAATGTTAACACTAAGCATAACCTCCAACAACTATGCAGCAGTTTTAGATTTTCCGAGGTTCTTTTGTGAATATCCTCTCTCACGTGAACTAAACAAGATTGGCAGAGCAGGTACCATTATCCTCCTTGAATAACTGAGGAGATGGAGGTCAGTGAGGTCGTTCTTGCTTAAGGTTATTTAGAATTTCCTGCCCCAAACTTTTATTTCCTGAATCTTTTCCTACTCTAAGGGTGGGGGGTAAACATTGGGTGATTGAGTTGTAACAGGTACTAGAATAGATAGTTTCTATGTTACTTCACTTATGGTTTACAACAGTTCTATGAAATAATCCCATTTTACAGATGAGTTTGCTCAGAGTGGCCAAGTGCGTACTCAAGTTTACATAGATAATGACAAAGGCAGTCTTCAGAGGTTTCTCCCTCTAAAACATAATCTTCCTTTATTCTGCTACATTGTCTATATAGAGATATAGCAATCTCTCTCTCTCTATCTGTCCACCCACCCACAGACATGCAGACACAGTTGTTACTAAAACACCTGAGACCCAGTTCCTAATGACTAGAATGATTAGAATAGCCTCCAGAGATGCCTGGGTTATATGTCTACCTGCCGCAGCGTACAAAGCGGGGAGTTCAAAAGCAGCGCACGTGGCAAAGCTCTTGTGTTATTCCCCACCTTTCAGACTTCCTTCATTCTTCCTACCTGTGTGAAACAAGAAAAATCCTACCATGAGAAAATAGGTGCAAAACAACAGCTGCTATCAAAGTACTGGCGGTCTAGTGTAGTAGCTGGAACAGGAGGTGTGAAGCAAGACCCACAGGAGAGGAATCCAAGCTGTTGAATTACTAGCTGCAGGTCCTTGGGCAAGTAAATTAACCACTCTGCCCCTCAGCTTCCTCACCTGTAAAAATGGGGATGAGGATGGCGCCTACCTCATGGGGTTGCTTGTAAGGATAAAATGAATGAGTTTCGAAAAGTGCTTAGAATAATACTTAGCCCATATTAATAACAACAGCTAACATGACTTTCTGCTGGTAGAAAACACTCCAGAAATATTAAAACTATTATTTTTATTATACTCAGTAAGCAGATTTTACCCTTCCCCAGCCCCTCTGAGGGTTAACCCACAGATCACAATCCCAACACCCAGGTTTTGGTGCCCCTTCCTAATTTCTTGGGTTGAGTCTGTTTCCGTGGGGAGTGTGACTAATTACTGCCATATCTCACTGAACAGGTTCCCAAAGAAGGTGTGTGCAAGTAAAGACTATGTACAAGTATATTCTCACTTACCAAGCTTTGCCGGGTATGCAGCTTTTGAACTCCCCACTTTGTATGCTGTGTCAGGGAAGCTCACTGTTTAGAGGGACTTCTGGGCTCTCTTCACCACTCTATCCATACTTCCCTTGTAGTATTTCCAATAGCATATTGTAATTATCTTTTCTCTGTTTTCCTTAGCAGATCACGAGGTCCTTAAGGGCAAAGGACATGTCTTATTTCATTTTATATTCCCAGTACCCAGTGGAGTGCTTGGCAGTAGTAGCTTTTTGTATATTGACTGACTGAAACAAATGGGGGGATGAGGGAATGGATGCATGGTTAATTCTTTTAAGTAAATAATCATCTCTGAATTTTGTGTCAATCTGAATTTTCACACTTTGGATTTTCTTAAAGCTAGATAGCTGATGAGGGTACTGGTGATCAGGACATGTCATTATGCAACCCCTCTAATTACTGTCCCATAATGCTTGCATTGTTTTACCAGTCAAATAATTCATTAATTTTAGTATATGCCCAGGGTATTTAGTTTAATGGTCAGACTCAAACCAAAAAAAGAAAAGTATGTGTCCTTGTGTCCTTCTATACATGTTATATTCTTTTCCAAGCAGTGGTAACAGTGGATGTATAAGATTTCAAAAATATACTTCAAAGGGTTAGCACTCATAATTATTGAGTTCATATGAAACCATTTAAGAAGAATTCTTGGGTTTCAAAAAAGTGTCAAGTTATAGAGTGACGCTGTGCAAGAGGGAATTGTAGACACCGTCCAAAACAGATACTTCACTTTTGTGGATGAGAAAAAGTGAGACCCAAAGAGGTGAATGATTTGTTCAAGGTCACACAGCTCATCAGAGACTGAGCTGGCCCTGACTTCAGGTCCCCATATTCTCAGGCCAGTGGCTTTGTGGACCCTGGGGCCAGGATCCTTTGGTGATATTGCTTCTGGAAAATGCAGGACTGGCCCTATATGTCCAAGCCAGCCAAGACAAGGGCACGATTTCTGGAACACCATGTTGCGGTGGTTGATTCGGGCTGGCAGCCAGTGGAAGAAGACCCCTGGGGTCCACATCAATGCTCTTAGATGTACACAGTCCATCCATGTGGCGTTTAACTTTTAAGGTGTTGGAGAAATGCAGGTCTGCTGCTGAAGAGAGGCAACATCAGAGGGGGGACCCCCCCACACACGAAGTCTTCACAGTGTCCCTCTGCAATTTTTAAACGTTTGAACTTTAAACTTTTCAACTTTGATAAACTACACTGAAGGTCTGATGGAAACAAATTGTAATAAGCAAGGGTTCTTTTTTCTCACAGTAGATTTGTGTGTATAGAAGAATAGGAGGACATTTTAAGCTCTGCCATGTAATATTATTCCATGTTATTTGAACTAGTATAACTTTTGCTCTTTTCCATTTTCTACACCCAGATTCAAAGGATTCCAAGGAGAAGAACAAAATGGAAATCCTGTACATACTGGTGCCTAGTGTTGCCATCCCCCTGGCCATTGCTTTGCTCTTCTTCTTCATTTGTGTCTGTCGCAATAACCAGAAGTCATCGTCACCGCCTGTCCAGAGGCAGCCAAAACACGTCAGAGGTCAAAATGTGGAGATGTCAATGTTGAATGCATATAAACCCAAGGTAAAACTAGCAGTCCTGAGCTGCACTTATTCTATAGACTTCAAGTTAAAGCAACACTTATAACCCACCCAAGCTTAGAAATCAAATGATATAGAAACAGAAATTTTATCAGTGCTAGAGTTCATTTTCAGCATAGCCATGCATTTCTAACTTTGTCCAAGGCAGCTTGAGTATACTTTCATCAGTGTGACCAATTTGGTGCTGGGTCCGTCCTAGCACTACCTTACGTAGAGTTTGGGCTGGAAGGAATTCTTATGAGATCATCTCTTCCAGCCCCTGGGGACTCAGAATGTGGACTATTTTTCCACATTTTAAAGAAGGAAATTCCATACTCTTCCAATCAAACTGAAAGAGATGAACAGAGAGAGAGAAATCAGACATTGTTTACTAACTTCACTTTCAAAAAATCCTTTTGCTTGTACAACAATGTGCAGGTATTAATACTACTGTACTGTACACTTAAAATGGTCGATTTTATGTTATGTGTTTTTTACCACAATTTAAAAAATCCTTTTCATGCCTAACCTAAATCTCTTTCTCTTTGGTTTAAACATATTTTAAGAGAAGTGTTGTCCTTCCCACAATCTTTGAATGCTGTTTTATAATAGCCCACCTTAGCCTTCTCCTCTCTTTGCTAAATCAATCCACTTCCTTTTAGTTTTTCCTCAACATCTTTCAACATTTGGGTTGCTCAGGGTCCTGGCAAGGAACCCAGGGTCACTGGCCCTTTCCTTAAGTGGAGCACACACCACATCTTGAGGCTGAAATACAACAGAGGCTTTCTCTCCGGAAAGCCAGCACCCCAATCCCAGGCCTCTCGGGAAAGAGATTTCATTTAAATAATTTAGGATTCTTGCATCCACAGAAGCCTGCCTTTTCTCTGTGTTCCAACTCACCAGGAACATTCATTCAGCAAATATTTATCTTCTCTGTGGCTTAGTGACCATATTATTCTTTTGACCCTCATAAAGAGGAGATGCATCCCTTCTTACACAATTTTAGGAAAAAAATTGCCTGCACACTCAAATCAATCCTTTTACCCAATAAGTAAAGTAGCATAATTGGGCCTGACGCATAGTCCTCATCTGATTTTATTTTGCTTTGCTGTTGAATTTTTTTTTTAATTTAAAAAGTCTTAAAATATTTTTCTATTGCAAAGTCATACTTGTTGGTAAGGTTTTGGGGTTTCTTAAATGCTAAAAGAAATCATTTTTTAAGTATTCTGTTCCAAGCAAAACCACTGTTCTCTCTCTTTTTTTTTTTTAATTTATTTATTTAATTTATTTATTTTTGGCTGTGTTGGGTCTTCGTTGCTGCACGCGGGCTTTCTCTAATTGTGGCGAGCAGGGGCTACACTTCGTTGCGGTGCGTGGGCTTCTCATTGCGGTGGCTTCTCTTGTTGCGGAGCATGGGCTCTAGGCACACGGGCTTTAGTAGTTGTGGCTCGCGGGCTCTTGAGCGCAGGCTCAGTAGTTGTGGTGCACGGGCTTCGTTGCTCTGCGGCATGTGGGATCTTCCCGGACCAGGTATCGAACCCGTGTCCCCTGCATTGGCAGGAGGATTCTTAACCACTGAGTTCACTCGGCGGCTTGGGGAATGGGCGGCGGTGGAGGTTTAACTCATGATATCCTAGCTGCTAGCTGGCCAACTTACATACATTACAGAGTGTTACGTACTAGCACGGTTAATCCTTACAAATGTAATAGGAGAAAATAGAAGGGTTAACATTATTGCACATTCATGTAGTCACACCTAGGTAACCGTTTACATATCCCGTGACTTCAAACTTCTAGTGCAATAGTCTTTGTTCTGTGAGACTCTTTCCCTGTCATTTCTGTTACTAAATTCTGAGACGCCTTACAAATGCTAGAGCTCTGGGTGGGAGAGAGGGCCAGGTCAGTCTGGTTCTAGTAGTCACTATGCAGCAACCACCATCCTGGGGAGGTGGGCTCCTCGTTGCTGTGGCAGGAATTATAGGAAGAATCACTTCCATTCGGAAAAATTACCTGTGTTGTAGGTCAGCCTCAATCTGCAATTCAGTTCCATTCTAAGTGGAGGTTTATTTTGCAACACATGATGTCCAACAGGCACGGTGTTTTGGATTTACGTTGTCTTTCAAATAAAGATCTCAGAGGGCTCTGTGGCACAACTAGAGAAAACTAATACATACTGAATGATACACATTATCAGGAACTATTCCAGGAGCTTTTATATTTATTATCTCATTTAATCCTCACACCTATTATATAAGGTAGGTATTATTATCACTCTCATACAACCAGGGTAACTGAGACTCCAAACCAGTTAAGTAACTTGCCTAAGGTCAAAGAGCTAGTAATTGGAAGAGATAAAATGTGAATAGAGATTTTTCAGCTCTAGGGAAAGCCCTTGAACTTGCCCATGCCATGATAACTTTTTCACAGGACAAATCATGCTGGGAAGGGGGTATGGGGGCAGGCAAATAATTAAATATGACACTCCATTTGTCAGTCTGGGCTGAACACTAACCACAGGATTCACCTGGCTCTGACAGACCTCCTGAAGAGGCCTGGATAACAGTTGTAAGCTTGAGTTACAGAGCCCCAGTCCTGCCAGGGACATGTGAAATTTGGCCAGAGCAGCAATAGTCCTCCATCCTCCATGGTCATGGAGACAAATGTAAAATATACGGGGATAGATTTTTCCTAAGACTTGGTGAAGCAAAACATTGTTTTCATCATTTCTGGACCGTTTCCGAAATGTGCCTTGCGAAATCTCCCAGTGTCAAGATTTCTCCAACACAAAGCTTAGAGTTTAGCCTTAAACAGCTCACAAGCAATTCTGAATCAGACTCGAAGTAGGAATGGCTCAAGAATATGTGACTGGGTTGAGGAGGGGAAAGGAAACAACAAAAACAAATGCTAACTCTTTTTTTCTTACTCTCCTAAGAAATTTGGCTCCAATCAAATTTGACTTATTCAGCTGTTTGTTTTGGTTCTTACTGAGTGCCTTTCCTGGAAAAAGCACAAAGAACTTTGTAGACCTTAAAGAAAATTCCCAAATGTAAACAGTCAATCTCTAAAACTGCTTTGAGAGGTCACTGACACATAAATATTACACGTACCTATAAAATCTAAAAGGAAGGGACACACATAAGAAAGAGAAAAAAAACAAAACAAAAAAATTCTTGGAAAAAAAACACCCTACCAGAGTAAAATCAAAAGGATATTTGGAGGTTGGGATGAAAAAGGAATGAAGGGTAGAAGCTGGTCTGCCTTGGCCTCATTCTTATTTATCCAAATGAATGTGCCCTTCAGGGTTTAAACTATCTCTGTCCATCTCTCTCCACTTGCTGAGCTGATTTTACCCACCGTCCCCGCCCCCCGCTGCCCCACCAACCCCAAGTGTTTGTATTAAGAAGAGGCTCCTCTGGGAGATTAGAAATCCATACCCTTCAGAGGTGACAATAGGCAGCTGCAGACAGACTGGCTGACGGGATCTGGCTTGAGTCCCCAGAGAGGTGAACGGTACAGTTGGAAGTTAAAACTTTTGAGGAGGCATGAGTCTCCTTCTGATCTGTGGGGAAAGGAAGCCAGTGGACCAGACAGGCATCTTACGTCTGAGCCTTGAACAGTCAGGAAATGGAGATGCCCCCCTGGCTCACCTCTAACTGCCCTGTGACCCTGAGTAGCCACTTAGCCTCTCTGTGTCTCAGTTTTCTCGGCTGTTCAGAGAAAGAGGTCGACTGTGTTCATGCAAAGGACGGTTTGTTTCTTTTTCTTTTATTTTGCTCAGCAAAAGATTTCAAGCCATTCAGTTGGATTAGTTAATCTCCTATCTTTTCCATCTTTAAAATCTTCTGACAGTACTCTGGTGATGCAGGAACTAAGTAGGGTTTTCCTATCTTGCATTACAAATTTTACAATCTGAGTAGGGGTTTTTTTTTTAAAGTACTGTGGAAAATGAACCTTCTCCAAGAAGCCTGGAAACTCTAACTTGCCATCTCTCCGATTCTTTCCCTCTGCCTCCCCCCTCCTCTCCCCCCCAACCCCCAAGCTGTCACATCGGAAACACTGAGCAGTCTCGCTGAGGGAGGTAAGCTGTGGAGCTTGCCTCCTGGGGACTTAGAAGGGGAGCAGAGCCTCTCCCTCAAGCACAGGGTGAGCCAGTTCTGTCCTTCCCTATGTGACCCACCTATGTGGGATTTAGACCCTCAAAGAGGTTAAGAGTGGAAGAATTTGAGAATGAGGGGCAGGAAGCCTAACTAAGCCTTCGGGTCAAACTCCTGCAGCTCCTGGCTGATGGAAGGAAGATTGGGGGGAAAGCAAAATTGGCCTGTAGCTTTCTGAAACTGGTGGCTGTATTTTATTTCTCAACTAACCCTCATCTCTTGCCCGCTTCTCTGTTTCTCCACTTCCAGGCTATTCCTCTCTCCTTTTCCTTTCCAACCAAGGTATTCAGCCGTTGCTGAATGTACTGACACTTAATTATGTTCCCTGGGCCTGTCCCTTTTGCTAGCAACCTGCTTCCATCTAAAAATCCCTGCTGTGGTCGAGCCAGCCCTTTGAAATCCCTGTTCTTATCCAGTGTCACTACACTTAGTGCTAAAAGGTCCTCAATAACTTTTCCACTCACTCCTTAAAGCCATTGTCTCCAAGGCTTCTGAGCTCATCATTCTATTCACATGGCCTCTGGGGAATCACCAGTGATGTAATTTAATCCGATGGCCTTTCCCAAGCCTTCATCCTCTTTAATTTCTCTGGAGCATTCGATATTCTTAACTGCCATCTTGAAACACTTCTTCTCTTGGCTCTCCTACTATCTCCTCGTCTTTTCTTCACTAGTTCTTCTTCTTTTTAACTCCCCAAATGGGAGCCTCCTCTGACGTCTGTCAATTGTCTTTCCTCTTTCTCTCTCTCATGCTGATTTCATCCTCTGGCGTTGCTCTAGCTCCCACTTGACATAATGATTCCCCAATCTGGAAGGACCAAATCTCAAGTTATAAAATTCTTCCTCCCAGTACATAGGAGTCCAAAGTCTCTGGGCCTAAGTTACCTTTCCAGCCATATTTGTTCTTAGTGTATTTCTAAGAGGTAGTATAATATACTTCAACGATCAAGGATTTAGAGGCAGAGAGATATGATTACAAATCTCGCCTCCATTGTTTACTGGCCATGAGATCTTTGTTTTCTCATTTATAAAACAAGGATACAAATAGTACTTAAAAGAGATGTTTAAATGTATTTTTATTGCAGTATAATTCACACACATTATATTAGTTTCAGGTGTCTAACATAATGATTCAATATTTTGATATAGCGCAAAATGATCACCACAGTAAGCCTAGCTAACATCTGCCGTCATACATCGTTACAAAAATTTTTTTCTTGTGATGGAAGTTTTAAGATTTATTCTCTTAACAACTTTCAAATATACAATCAGTATTACGAACTATATTGGCCATGCTGCACATCCCCATAACTTACTTATTTTATAACTGGAAGTTCGTACCTTTTGACTCCTTTACCTGTTTTGCCCACCCCTTCCCTCCCCACTCTCCGCCACTAGCAGCCACCAATCTATTCTAAACGAGCTGTTTCTGACACTTCAAGATAGCGTGTCTAGCACGTCACAGGTCCTCAACAGCTAGAAGTTACTATTATTTTTTTGTTACAGTGATGATATGAACAATCACAAACCTTTTAAATCAACCACCAAATGCTGTGTACAGGATACTGTGGGCTGGGGAGGAAGCTATAGGATTCGGCAGCCCCCAGCATTAACTGGGGTGAGGACAAGGCAATTAGAGCAAAGATTATAGAGGTAGCTCTTTAGATAGCTCTGGTATTCCTGTGCCCATCCAGTGAGCATAAATCCTCTGCCCCCCACCCTGTTCACACCCTGGATAAAATCCCTCAGGGCAGAGAGGGTCTGATAGTGAGGACTGGGGGACTGTCCAGTACAGAGATCAGCTTAAAACTATGTCTTTAGAAGTTTTACTTCTAGGGAGAATGAGTATTATGAATGGATATTATGAATAAGCTGAAGTACGTCACATGCATTATCTCAATACAGTCTTTACAGTAACCCTCTGAAGTTGGTACTAATTTGAGCCTGATTTTGGGCGGTGAGAAAACTGAAGCTTGAGATTCAGTCTGCCCAAAGTCACACAGTTAGTGAGTGGCAGAGCCAAAACTCAAACCCAGGTCTGTCCAGGTCCAGAGCCCAAGTGTTCCCTATTTCAGCGGTCCCCAACCTTCTTGGCGCCAGGGACCAGTTTCGTGGAAGACAATTTTTCCACGAACGGGGAGCGGGGGATGGTTCAGACGTTAATGTGAGCAATGGGAAGCCGCAGATGAAGCTTCACTCACTTGCTCGCTGCTCACCTCCTGCTGTGCGGCCCCTTTCCTAACAGGCCACGGACCAGTACCCGTCTGCAGCCTGGTGGGTGGGGACCCCTGCCCTATTTCACTCTACTGCCTTAATTTTCAGGCTGACTGAAACACACAAGCCCAAGTTATGAGCACATGGTAGCTCACGCTGACATTAAAATTACTGGCATCTGTTCTGCCTGTTTCCAGGCAGAATAGAACATCTCCTGTTGACATTATAAAGCAACTCCACCACAGAATCAATCCTGGTCACCACCAAACATCCAAACTAACTATCAGAAAGTTAACATTATAGAGAAAAGAACTGTTTCTGAAGTTAAATCACTTCCAGAGAAGTGCAGCTGAACTCTGAACAAATGTGGCAAACTATTGGTTGGAACTCCCTCTAGAATTTGATTGCATAAACCAGAAGGCACTTAGTTCAGCTGTAGTCTTTGAAAATGTCCATAATCTCCGAAAATCAAATGGCTGTGGCCTTTAAGCTTTTAGAATGTAATCATTTCCATTTATGAGTGGAGTCAGTTGTTTCACAATTCTAACACTGTTTACCTAAGAACCAGTAAAATGCACAGGAAAGGAAAATAGGCTTTAGAGTCAAGCAGATTCCTGTCAACAGCCAAGGCCAGATACTAAAAAAAATCTCAATCTCACATACTCTCCAGGGCTCTTGTGCCCAACTCAGGTAAAGCCTGCTGTTGAATGGTTTTGTTCACTTATCCCTGTCAACTAATGGGAGCAACAAAGGATCAACCAGAGTAAGGTCTAGGTCATCAGAGACCGGAGAGTAATTACACCTTGACATTCCACTTTTATACCAGTGGGCCTCATGCTTTTAAAATTGTGGTGCCCTCTGAGGATCAAATGAAAACGACCTCTTCTTCCCAGAAAAGTGCTTCATCTTTGGAGCCAGACACAGCTGGAGCTGAATCTTGACATCACTACCTAATAGTTGTGCTTCCATAGGCAAGCTACTTAACCATTGAAGGCCTTAATTTCTTGATCCATAAAGTGGGGAAATCATAGTATGAATCTCACGGATTTGTGATGAGGGTTAAATGAGCTCATGCATTGAACACTGAGAGACCCCACAAGGGAATGTAGCGTAGTCATGAGGAAGACAGACCCTGGAGTCTGAATTTACAACCTACTAGTTGTGGGATCACTTAACCGCTGTTCCTCAGGTTCTCCATCTGTAAAATGGGGATAATAGTCATAGTGACCAATGTCATAGCGTTATTGTGAGGATGAAAAGAATTAATATGTATAAAGCACTTATAGCCTAATGCATAAACAGCCCCGCCTCCCCAAATCGTAGCCATTATTATGATCTCAGTGTCTGGTACATGTCAAGTATTCAATACATGGTAGTTATTACTAAGCTCAGATTAGAAACATCTAGGATAGGAGTTGTGTCCTCTCTCCTCATGGTTCTTAAATGGTTTCTCATATACTATTCTGTGTGTATACTCTTTGGTACATAGTATATATAGTATCAGTTGACTGACTGAGGTAACCAGCTATGAAAATATATCCCACACAATTGGCTGCACATGAAAATATAATAAACCGATGACATGGCCCAAGCTGTAGCATGATTTCTATTTCAAAACCTTGAATCTCTCTGACAGTAGCCATGCAGAATATAACCCAGTGAAATACCAGTCGATGGCTCTTACATTTTTCTCTAGCTGGCATTTCCAAAGCATCTTCCGAAGCAGAGTGTTATAGTCTCTGTCTCATGTAAGTCAGAATCATTCAGTCAGGATCTACAGGCACACTGTGGTCATTCATCATGCCGGGAGCAGGGACCAGACACTCAGTAACTGTCTGATCCAGAAAGTTGTATTCTTTTCTCTTTTTTTTTGAAAGTCATATTCATTTATTCCAGTCCCAGAGCATTCTCATCACCTGGCAACTTGTCAGGACTGCAGAATCTGACTTACAGAATTAGAAACTCTAGGAGTGAGGCCTAGCAATCTGTGTTTTAACAGGCCCTCTGGGGCATTCCAGTGCCTGCTCTGGTGTAGACTCTGCTGATCAACTTGAGATTCAGAGAGTAAGTCCACAAGCAATACAGTTCTCAGAGAAAACTGTGCTTTCAAAGAGACACAGACCTGGTCATGTCCTCCTATTACCCCAAATTACCCCCTAACTTCAGTAGGGCCAGGATCTGCTTCATTATTCCTCTAACAGGGTGAGGACAAATGTCACTGTGTGGGACCCGCTCTTCTCCTGCAGATACTTGTATCCAGCTAGAATCGGCAAACGTGTAGAGCAAAAGAGATTTGTAAAAGGGCAGCAGTCTTGGGATGTGAGGGATGGGAAAGGAACAAGTATAGGGGCTGCAAGGGCTGTAGGAGGAGGTTTGGGTCCATTGTAGGAACATGAACTTCAGTCCTTTTCCAGCACCTGCTGCCAGAGCCACCTTCCTGTCCCAGAGCACTGCCCTGAGCTCCGGTTCCCTCCACCCTCTGTGGCTCTGCTTTTCATCTGTGTGTCTACTTCAAATTGAACTCAAAAGTAGAGCCATCAGTCATGCCCTGTTCAGGTTAGAGGTGAAAAGTCACAGAGCGGGATCTGTGCTGCATGCCAATGTTGATGGCCATCGCAGAATACTCATCTCATTTCCTGTGGCAATCACTTAGGAAAAGTGAGCAGGAAATGGCAGCTTAGTCACAAGCAGTGTCCTCCAGAGGAGTCATTTCAAGTGTATTATCACCTCAGGTGTAACTTCCCAAAGGTTGAAAGAGATAAAGTCACTTAGTCTGTCCGCCTTATCCATCTGCCATCTACATAATTACGATTTTTAAAAACTACCCATGGTTCATTGCTTTCATACCTAAAGTTAATGGATCTAAAAGGGGCACACGTCCCCACTTAGTATTCATCACTCAGGTGAGAGAAGCCACCAACATCCGCCTGGCCTCTCTAGCAGCTGTTTCGACAGGACTGCAATACTCACATCGACTCACATCTAAGGACTCACATCTAAAATGTTCTCCCTTCATTTTCCTCCAGTGAAGAGCTCATTTAAACCTGAACACAGTTGTTCTTCAAAAATTTCTAGGGGAAGAAGCACAGTTGGATTTTTAGAATAATGTATCAACTTCTACATCAACTTTGATTTTTCTCCCCCCCAAAAAATTATATAATTTTTTAAACCGCCCTGAGGCAGATGTGTGTTTACTTTGAGAAGTAAAAATGTTAACATTTAAACTGAAAGCCTGTTTCAGTTTTAAGGTACTTAATTGCCTTACAGCATATAATAAACGGAGCCCATCTTGTCATTCAACTAATGGAGGGAGTGATAAAGAGATAGGAGCCCAGGACCCTATTCATTCCAGTTTTCCTTTGTACTTGGTTTACTTTGGCATCGTGCCTCATGTGTATTTTACACTTCTTTACATTTTGTACATCCCTGTATGACAAATACTTGTCAAACAAAAACTAAACAGATTTATAACCCCTTAACTTGAAATGAGCCAAAATTGAACTGCCAAAACTTTATGACTTCATTTTCTTTCATAGTTATCCACTACATTGGTTCAAGCAGACAAACCCCACTTGAGGTCAAGCAGAGGTCATTTCACTTTCATTACCAAAATATAATTTACAATATGCCAGACCTAAACAAGTTTAGCCTAAAGGGTCTGTATAATGTAAACCATCTGTTCCTCAACAATACAGCTAATTTCCTGCCGTCACCGTACAGTCTACTGACTGCTTCTTTAAGGGTTTTTATGATTTTTTAACTAGGTCAGGATTTATGTAAAATTTGAAAATGAGTCTATAGTTAAGACTCATTTGTACCAAATAACTTGAGCATTTAAAAAATGCAAATCACTGTGTAAATTGTTCCCCTGAAACCAAGCTCTGAGCAGTTTTTTTCTGGGTATTTCTATGCTGGCTGCTGTACAGGTGTTCCAAGGAAAGGTTTTGTGAAATTGGGCATTTTGGTTACTTTCCGTGCTTTTTTTCCAAAGCAAATCCCCAAATTTGGTTCTGACTAGCTCTGGTGAACTATTCCTTCCTTCTGTCAGCTGGAGAAGATTTGGGACCCTATGCCATCTGGCCCACCAGGTATTGGTGAGCTATGACAAGACACACTTTGGGTCAAAACATACTTTTTCATGTGTCTGAACAGAGAGAAAGAAGAACAATTATCATTCCACAGAGTGACCACACACCGAAGGCTGACCTCACAGCCCTGCAAGGTGTCAGGCCCCAGGCCGAGCCTCCAGAGACACGCTGTGTCCAACTGGGGTTGCCGGCCAGCCAGCTTCTCTGGTTTCAAACAGAAGGCCTTGTACACACAAGGGCAGCAATTTTGGCTCTCCTAAAAATTCTTGATACTTTTCTAAGCCTCTTTCTCCATCTGTAAAATGGCAAGAGTAAGAGTTCTTCTTCCAAAGGTGAATACCAGAGAACTAATTTTCTTAGCTCAGTGTATGGGAATGCAGCCGGCTTTCTTAGCTTAGGACACAAGCCCCAGGGGCCATGTGTCAGGCCAGCGCCAAGGTCCCGTCCACCTCCTCTTCTCTTCCAGTCCCCACCAGTTTGGCCTGCTTGCTTCCTTTCCCTTCTGCCACCATCCACTCTTCCACGTGGGTCTTTGCTCCCTCCACCTCCATCCACATCTTCCAGAATCCTCAGAGGGGCAGACCACAGGCCACTCAAATTCTTACCCACCCTCGGGTTCCAAAACAGAGTCTCTGTCATTTTTAAAGCATTTTTTTTTAAGAACCAGCAACTACAGGAGAACAGAGAAAGATTAACAAGAAGAAATTTAAACATTCGTTTTTTAAACAGAGAATTATAGATGACTATCTAGAGCTATTTAAGGCTGTAAATGGATCTAAATCATTTGCATTGACTCCACTTTCTGGATTACTTCCCTAAGAAGGATAATAAAATTGATTTAAAGAGCACTTATTAGGTGGAAATTACTTTCATACATTGTTGCATTTAATCCCTACTGTAATTATGGAAGCTAGATATTATATTATTTTATAGATATGGAAATAGAGGTTCAGAAAAGTTAAGAAACTCACCCAAGGTCAGCCACCTAATATATAGGACTTATCCCACGGGGTTGTTATAGTAAATGAGTTAATATTTGTCAAGTGCTCAGAACAGTGTCTGGCGCATAGTAAGTGCTATATAAATATTAACTAGTAATAATAGAAAGCGGCAGGTCCAAGATGCAAATTCAGATTTGTATGAGCCCAAAGGTTACATGGTTTGAATTACCCCACACTGCCTATGGGTTAGCTTCAGCAGGGGAAGGGGGAAGACTCCTAACGCCTCCTTAGATCAGTCTAATATTCCTTGGGTTTAGTTCCTCATTCCCACTTTCCCTCAAAAGTAGTTTATTCCTCAGTCCCTTACCCTCCTCTATCACCAAAAGCATGGGGGATCCTGTTTAGGTCAAAAAATAAGTAATACCTATCGTGCCATTCAAGGGACTTTCACATAAATTGGATTCGTTTACATCATTAGGTAAAGTTCTGATGGAAATCCCTGTCTTAACGTCATGTGGGAAAAATTCACTTTGGATTACTCTGGCCACAAAAGCACAATCAATCTGAGGGCTGCAAGAGTTAAAAAGTAGGCTTGGTTACTCTTCCCATCACCTACATTCTGTTCTCCCAAAGGAACTCCATAGCAACCACAGAATCCTGACCCTAGAAGCAAAAAGAAAAATAGTGAAGGAATTGTGATTGCAGAATAAATTTCCTGGATTCAATCAGATAGAAAGATGGGTCATATGTTTTTAAATTATTCACTTTTTTGAATTGATAATATATTCACCTGGTTCATAAGTTCAAAAGTATAAAAAAGCATAAAGTGAAAAATCTCCCACCTCTGCCCCCCTCCTCCTAGTTCCCACCTCCATATCCTCCTAATAACCACTGCTGTTTCTTGAGTATCCTTTCAGTGTTTCTTTATGCCTATGGGAAGAAATATGAATATATTTATTCTTTTTCTCCTCTTTCACACAAAAGCAGCATACAGCATTAACTGTTCTTTTGCTTTTTATTTTTAACTTAGTAGTAGGATTTTGGATATCAGTACATAGAAAGTATCCTCATTTGTTCTTACAACTGTGTAATATTCTTACAAATGTATAATATTCTTTTTACTAGCTCCACCACAATTAATTTAATCAGTTTCCACTAAGTAGACATTTAGGTTATTTCTAATCTATTACAAACAATACTATAATTAATAGGACTGTATTAATAAGCTTTAATTTCCTAAATGTTTAAAGCAAGAAGTTGCCATTACTTTCAGCAGAAGTAACTTTACTCTAAGACATTTATAGATACAAACCCCATAAAATCTGCTTTAACAAATTAGTGAGACCTATAGATGATAAGAAATATTATTTGCATGGAGGAATTAATGTTTCAAAATTCTCAGTTCTATTTTGTCCTCTTAAGTGGGTATTTTGCTGCAAGTTTGTTTACACTTATAATTAAGTTAATGGGCATTTTGTCCTGCAAAAATTAGCCTAGAACAGAGCTAATCATCATGAATTCTAGATTAGTAGAGTTTGGGTTAGAGAAAATTTTTAGTTAATTTTCTAAACTATTGATTTAAGCTGTGTACAGAGAGCACTGAATTCCATATGTACTTGCAAAATTATCAGCTTCAATTGGGATACTCACAGCAGTACTTTTTCTAAAAAATAAGGATTTAAAGTGTATTTAAAGGGATTATTTAAAAAATCAGTTTAGGTACAAATGCATTACTTTTATGACTTTTTCCCTAACAAATTACATTAAATGTCAGGATAGATCGGAGGTGAATTTCAAAAATAGTAAAAACACATGACATAATAGACGTTTACTGTCAAGATCAAATGTCACAATTTAATATTTATTTTCATTGTGAGCTAGATGCTTTCTCCTGTCTGTTTTCAGGTCAATCAGTAAATAACCCGCTTGCAAAGCCATAGAGATAATCAGTTGGTTCGAAAGGCAATAGCTCCCTTCAAAAAACTGAAATCTGGGGGACTTCCTGGAGGTCCAGTGGTTAAGACTTCGTGCTCCCAATGCAGGGGGCATGGGTTCAATCCCTGGTCGGGGAACTAAGATACCGCATGCCACACGGTGCGGCCAAAAAACAAAAAACTTGAAATATGATTGAGAGGACAAAATATATTCATAAAAAGAGCAGCAATAGCAAAGGTAATAATAGCTAAAAGTTAAATAGCCCTTACCATGTGCCAGACATCATGCTGAACACTTGACAGACGTTAACTTACTAAAAGTTCACAAGAACCCTACGAGATGAGTACGATTATCATCCCATTTTATAGATGAGGGAATTGAAGCACAGAGTGGTTAAATATTGTACCCAGGGTCACACAGCTGGTAAGTGGAGAGGGCAGGATTCCAATCTGAACTGTGGCTGCGGAGGTCAGCGTGTAGCCAGTCACCTCACTGCATCCTGCACATAGTGGCATTCAGACGGTAAAGCCAGAGGGATGCCAGAGGAGGCAAAGACCAGAGTGGTCAGGGAGAGTTTCACAGCAAGGATTCGATAAGTAGAGAGAAGCACATTCCAAACCTCTACTCCCCACCTCTACTATGAGCACCTCAGAACAGTCTTTTGTTTCAGTTTCTCTGGCTTTTAGCTCAATATCTACCTTAGAAATAGGAGAGCATTGGAAGAACAAAGGTTATTAGGCAAGAACATGCATGACATTTGCATGTGGACAACGAGGAGACCTATTCAACTAAAGTGATGCCATCATGTAGAGGTGTAGCAAGGGTAAGACCAGATCCCAAGTACTCTTAAGTGCCAGGCTAAGGATTAAGGCTCTATCCTCAGCAGCAGTGCTTCTCACACTCTAACATTCACCAAAATCACCTGGGGTCTTGTGAAATGCACATCCCGATTCCGTAGGTCCGAGGTGGGTCCGAGAGTCTGCATTTGTAGTGAGCTTCAAGTGATGCTGATGTTGCTTTCCCAAGACCACTCTTTGAGTAGCAAGAGTCTAGGTAACAGCAGGAAACCATTGCTGGAGCAGGGGGTGTGGATGGAGGGATAGGGGAGTGATGGACAAAAATCTGCCTATGCCTAAGTTGCAGCCAACAATTCTAAAGACTTCTAGATGTACAATGTTGTAATTAATTTGCTGTATAGAACCTTTCTCAATATGCTTCACCCCTCCTTTCAGATGCCAGATGTCTTGCCTTAGCAAATGTTTCAAACCACACTTTTCCTTTTTTTCATACAGAGCAAGGCTAAAGAGCTGCCTCTTTCTGCTGTACGTTTTATGGAAGAATTGGGTGAATGTGCCTTTGGAAAGATCTATAAGGGCCATCTCTATCTCCCAGGCATGGACCATGCTCAGTTAGTTGCTATAAAGACCTTGAAAGACTATAACAACCCCCAGCAATGGACAGAATTTCAACAGGAAGCCTCCCTGATGGCCGAACTGCACCACCCCAATATTGTCTGCCTTCTAGGGGCTGTCACTCAGGAACAACCTGTGTGTATGCTTTTTGAGTATATGAATCAGGGGGATCTCCACGAGTTCCTCATCATGCGGTCCCCACATTCAGATGTTGGCTGTAGCAGTGATGAAGATGGGACTGTAAAATCCAGCCTGGATCATGGAGATTTTCTACACATTGCAATTCAGATTGCAGCCGGCATGGAATACCTGTCTAGTCACTTCTTTGTCCATAAGGACCTTGCAGCTCGCAATATTTTAATCGGAGAGCAACTTCACGTAAAGATTTCAGACCTTGGGCTTTCCAGAGAAATATACTCCGCTGATTACTACAGGGTGCAGAGTAAGTCTTTGCTGCCCATTCGCTGGATGCCCCCTGAAGCCATCATGTATGGCAAATTCTCTTCTGATTCAGATATCTGGTCTTTTGGGGTTGTCTTGTGGGAGATTTTCAGTTTTGGACTCCAGCCATATTATGGATTTAGTAACCAGGAAGTGATCGAAATGGTGAGAAAACGACAGCTGTTACCATGCTCCGAAGACTGCCCCCCCAGAATGTACAGCCTCATGACAGAGTGTTGGAATGAGATTCCTTCCAGGAGACCAAGATTTAAAGACATTCACGTCCGGCTTCGGTCCTGGGAGGGACTCTCAAGTCATACCAGCTCTACTACTCCTTCTGGCGGAAATGCCACCACGCAGACAACCTCCCTTAGTGCCAGCCCAGTGAGTAATCTCAGTAACCCCAGATATCCCAATTACATGTTCCCGAGCCAGGGTATTACACCACAGGGCCAGATTGCTGGTTTCATCAGCCCACCAATACCTCAGAACCAGCGATTCATCCCCATCAATGGATACCCAATACCTCCTGGATATGCAGCGTTTCCAGCTGCCCACTATCAGCCAACAGGTCCTCCCAGAGTGATTCAGCACTGCCCACCTCCCAAGAGTCGGTCCCCGAGCAGTGCCAGTGGGTCGACTAGTACTGGTCATGTGACCAGCCTGCCTTCATCAGGATCAAATCAGGAGGCAAATATTCCCTTACTACCACACATGTCGATTCCGAATCATCCCGGTGGAATGGGTATCACCGTTTTTGGCAACAAATCTCAAAAACCCTACAAAATAGACTCAAAGCAACCATCTTTGCTAGGAGACTCCAACATTCATGGACACACCGAATCTATGATCTCTGCAGAACTGTAAAATGCACAACTTTTGTAAATGTGGTATACAGGAAAAACTAGAAAGTCGTAGAAAAGATTTATATTCAAATGTTTTTATTAAAGTAAGGTTCTCATGTAGCAGACATTGCAACAAGTATCTTCTGTGAAGTTTAACTGTGTCTTACCAACCAGGGCAAACACCAGCCAGAAAAAAAACATTGTGGGATTAACACTCCATCAGGGTGTAGGCCACGCCACTGGGATTGGTACATCTGGTTTCAGGTACTGAAAACTGCAAACCAGTGAAGAGGAAACGAACCTTATGACTAAGTATCAAACCAAAAAGGAAAGTCAAAGGGTGCTTTGTGTATTCACCTTTGGCTGCCATGACTGTTCTCTCCCCAAAATGTATATACCATAGCATTTGTCTACCTGCTGTCTTTTCTTCAGGACAGATGTTCAGGAATTCCGTTGATTCAATTTAGACTCTATGCATGTTTGTATGGAAGTGATGTTCAGAATCAGTGAGGAAACTTTAGGCCAGATTTAAAATCCCAGATGGAAACGAGCCATAAGTGTAAGTTTCCCTGAAGCCTTCTACACAGTGGGGCTTCTTTGGGAACGTGAAAAGTGTGCCTCTTTGTGAGTCTCCTCTGTTGATCATGAAGGCTTTTTCCACAGTGTGTTTACACAAGCCCTTGAAATAACATAGGGCATCAGATCCTAACAAGGATAGATGTGGATGCTGAAATTGACCGCTGGTTGATAGTTCACTGTGTTGCATTAGAAACGAGGCACCAAAGGCAGCACAGTCAGGAAAATGGCCCCTTGGCCTAGATCAGCATCCATGGGAAAGGAACAAGGGTTCCCATGGGGACAGCCTCACAGGAGCTTCCCTGGACCAATAACATTGAAGAATAGAGGTGTGGCCACAGACCAGCCCATCCATGCTTGCATCCTCCTGCTTATGAGCTGTCTAAGGTATGGGGGTGCATATCATCAGTGGACTCTGGGGAAGGAGGAAACTCTCTGACACCAATATCTAGTTAATTTAAAGTTTCTCTCACTTTTTTTTTTTTTCTGATCTGGAAATGTTCACAGATTTTATTCTAGCACCAAGAGTTATGACAATGTATTCATAGTGTTAGTTGGAATCCAAAGACTATGAATTCTATTTGCAAAAGATTACAGTATTTTTAAAAAACAAGTACTGAGTTCTCACTTCAAAGATTACCATGAACTGAAATTTTTAAGCTGGTAACTAGAAGCAGCATGATCATTTTTGCCTTAGTGAGAGGAAGGAAGGCATCAAATGTGCATCTCATGCCTTACCTGCTAGCCATCTTCTGCCAAGTTTAGAATTCTTATGGGTTTCAAGTTCTATATAGAAAGGAATGTTATGATTGATTTTTCTCTTGTTAAAAGAATGACTCATTTATTCTAAGAGCAATGTCTCAAAGTCTCATTTTTTTTAATTTTACAGCTGAAGAGACTTATAAAGAGACTTACAGGATATAAAGTAATTCCTGGAAATGATATTTGATGAGGAGAATGTAAGAGACTTAGAAGCACGTTGACATTTCAATTTTGTAAAACAAAAAATTCAATTAGGATAAGAAATCAAAGAAATATGTTTACCAAAATGTGTTGCAATTTTCCCAAACACTGAATCTTCAGACAACAAATGTGGACTTATAGGTACTGTGAACACAAAGAATTGGCTATATTCAGATTTATTCAGAAATAAATTAAGACACATTTTTATGGCATAAATAAGCTGATTCAGAAGTTACATTTCTTAACTTTAGGTAGAGGAGAATATTTGTATCCTTTTGTTGCTATGCAACTGTTTAATGATGAAGATTCAAACCACAGTTTTGTATATCATAGGACAATCAATTGTTTTCCAAGAATATTTATTATTTTAAGTAAACACAATTTCAGCGAACCTGAGTTTTTCTAGGAGTCCCTTAAAGGGAAAGTAGCATTCCATGAGCCAGTAAGATATCTACTCTGGAAAAACATTACTATGGGTAAAAAATAAATTCAAATTAGTTTTTTATAAAGAACTATAACATTTATTTTAAACATTTTATAATTACTGAAGTCATTAAGGTGAGCAAACTAAATTTCAAAACCACTTGTAATAATGTATTTTATAATAGCACTGTGATACTACATAACACAGCCCCTTTTGTATTAAAATAGTATTTTTTTCACAGACTGAAAAATATCTCTTGCTTTGTGGACAATGTTTTGTAAGATGACTTTATTTTCAGATCTTTTCTCTTTTTTGCACAAAACTATGTTTATGGTTTGTATCACAGAAGTGAAATATATCTCTGCATTTTTATATCTGGTCTGTTTCCTTGTTTCCTTTGTTTGTTTTTAACTCGATATAGATTTTCTTCAAATATATAATGGCAGTATTCAGATATCTCGCCCTATCATATCTTTCCTTATTTTCACTGCATGCATTTAATCACTGTATTACTTAATGTTTGATTTGTTATTATGGGCATTTCAAATAGACAAGCATGGAATTGTAATGACAAGAAGCTTATTTTATATTGAGGATATACGCATTTGTATTTCACACACCAGAGATGATATTAAACACTGATTATTTTATGCTGCTGTTTATTAAAAATGTTTACCATAAAATATTATTTCCTGAATATTGCTATCATGGAGGTATTTGGGAACTTTAATATTATCTCTCCTAATGTTTGACATTTCATAGAAAGAGGAATCATAATTCCTATTTACTGCTATTTCATTGAAATGATTATTTTTAAGTAAGCTTTTAAAATAGACTTGGACATTCTTTTGCTAGTGACCATAGGTGGAAGGCAGAATCCCAATGACTTTATGACCATATATCACCCACCTATATATGGCAAGATTCTAATTTTTAAAATCAAAATAATATATTGAATAATTACTTGACAATCAAATGTAATGTGAAAATTGGTTTTTAAAGTTGCATCTTTTTCTGCCTTGATGTTTCCATGTGAACTTAGACATCAAAAATCATCTTAGAATTCTGAAGAAGAAAAAGCTGTGTACATCTTATGTTCAACTTAGACTCCAACCATATTGATAAAATAAAAGAAATGTGGCCATTTAATTGTCACAGCTTATCTTTATGACCTTATTTGCCCAAAAGAAAGAGCTCCCCATCTGGCGATTAATACACACTGTCAAGGAAAATGAGTATCATTATGAAAGTTCAAAGAACTTGTCCATTTCTGCTATTTAATACAGAAGGGGATACAATAAAACCTTCAGGGCCTTATCCATCTGTTTTAGGTACAGCTCTTGTCACCGCCTCAGCGATCAAACTCAATAAAGCAATCACTTCACATGGCAGTGAGATCGGTGTCAGGCTGGGTTTCTCCCTCTCACTTGAATTCCTCAATCTGCCCTTCACTCCCATTTCCTTCTTATGTCTCCAGGCTCTTCCCCTCCCACCATCCCCAATTCCTTCAACTCTGTGATTGGGGCCTTACCCTTAATTCCTTAATCACCAACATCTGCAGGCTCACAGCACCACCTCGGATAATACCTCCTACAAACCACTCAGTACTGATTAAAGACTGGCTCTATTATCTACACACCTTCAAAGATGGTTACCTATCTCAGGGGTTCTCAAAGTGTGGTCCTCAGACCAGCAGATTTGGAACTTGTTAGACATGCAGATTCTCAGGCCTCACTTCAAAGTACTGAATCAGAAATTCTGGGGTGGGATCCAGCAATAAGTGAGAATTACAGGCCAGCCTAAAGGCCTGGGGTTGGAAGGTGGGAGGATGGTCATCTACATCCTCAGCAATGTGTATATAAACATTTAAGAACATTTCAGCCACTTTAGTCCCCTTAAAGGTAGTCAAGTTTTACTTCATCAAAAATTCAACACTAAAAAAAAAAAAAAAAAAAAAACTTCAACGCTAAAAATTTTTGCATTAACCATTTGGCAATTGGTTATATTTTCTGTAGTTGTTCACTTGGATAGAAAAGTAACAGCACCTAGATTTGCCAAGAATATACTCCTTGTCTAGTTCACTCAAGACCACATTCTTGGAAGGTAACCAAAAGCTTTTTCTTTCATATGGACAAGCTCAAAAGAGTTGGTCTCTTCGTGTACCTTTTTTCTTGACTCCTTGCATTGCTGATTAACACAACTAAAGGAACTCTCCTCTGCTTTGCAACTTGAGGTCAAGGATAGGCTAGTCTTTCTTGGGAGGGGGGAAGGCCCAGCTCCCAGTAAGCATCAAGCAGAAGCAGCTGCAGAGGCTGCCCACCTCCCCTGCGCTTCCTGTGACCACCTGACCCAGTTGGCTGCATGCAGTCACCTGTGGCCGGTCCCACTGTGTTCCTTTGCCAGCTGCAGTCTGTCAGGCCCCACTGGCTGGCCTTGAGTGCTCCTCTGCTCCGCTGTGCTCCCCACTGCCTCTGGAGGGCGGAAAACTCTGGGGGAGGTACGAGAGGTGAAGCTCAGACTCTTAATTTATAGAGCATTTTTTTCAACCAAGAGTTCAAACGCGAAGGAGGAAATGCTATATTAGAGGAGTAGAAGGAGAGAGGGAGCACGCACATAAGAGGAAAAGTTTTGCAGCTAAAAGATGACTGCGCCTGACGTTTGTTACCATAAATGCCAAGAGTATTAGGAAGCTGGTAACTCAGAGGAAGGAGAGCCTTACAAACCATCAAAGCACCCAAGGTCAGCGTAATCCTCTGGGAAATTAGGCTGGGAAGGCTTCAAAACATAGAGACGTACAGGGAGAAGGTCTGCTGACATATTTATGACCACTTGAATCCTAGGCACCTATGAATTGCTTATTCACACGAGGACTATGACATTTGCTGACCAGGCCCGACATGACACTGATCCTCACCCAAGTGACCAGGTTAGTAGCTATTCTTATCCAAAAATGGTTAAATTAGGAGAACGACTCCTAAGATCAGATAGGGCATTACTGTACTTACATGTACTTACACTTGTTAAAAGGTCAATATCTCAAGAGGTCAACATGCTGAAATAAAGTTAAGGGGATATTCAATTTGCAGGAAAGTGGTTCTAAAGGTCAATCTTCATGGACCTATGTTCTTGAATGTAAATTCAAAGACACACACGAAACTACAGAACTGGCTGCACAGAGACACAGATTAATGCTCAAGCTCTCCATGGCCGTAGAGGCACATGTAATTTGCATCAGAAATAGGTGGAGATCAGGCTCCATTCTATGACAGGTGCTCCTCAGCCATTGCAGCCCTTGGGCATTAGGAATGTAACTCCACTTATCATTGGGGTCCATCCTAACACAGTTAGTTCCCTGAAAGGTTTCTTTTGAGTCTGGGCCCCTTAGAATCACTTGAAAGGAGCTGAAACTCCCCGATGGCATGATCTAGGTAGTTTACTAAGAGTCAACCTGATAAGACTAAAACTAATATTAAGGCAAAATGACAGTTTAGGACTGAATTGTACTTCCAGAGTTCACTCTGGAAATGGAGTGTATTAGTCATATTGGTCAGCCTGGCTGCGGTAATAACTGCAAAATCTCAGCAGCTTGCCTTGCAGGAGCCAATGTTCATTTCTCACTCATGTCAGTCAGCAGAGGTGGGTCAGCTGCTGTAGCTGCTCCCAGGTCCCTGCAGGACACACTGTTCTCATGGCACAGGGAAAAGAGCAAGAAAGAGGCAGAACTGAAACAGTCACTCATAAAACTTGTGCTCAGACATGCTGTATATCACGTCCACCTCTCACGTTCTCTTGGTCAACGCAAATTCTGAGGCCAAAGCTGACCGTAGGACATGGATGAATCTTGACTTACTGAGAGACACTGCAAGCCACACTGTCACAGTCAGGGGCAAGGATGTAGAACCTTCTTCCAGGGAAGGGGGTGAATAGTTGGGAACAATAACACAATCCCCAGCCCAGCTGAAGCCCTGAGTACATAGAGCCAGTATAGCAAACCCAGGGCACGAGCGCCCTTCTCTCTTGTGTTTGTGGCTAATCACTAACATGCTCTTCCCAGCTGAGCTCAGATTTCGCCTTAACAGTTTCAACATACTGCTCTAGATAACCTACTGATCAAGAATAGCACCAGGAATGAAACTTATTAGCCAGCCCTACAATAGGGCAATAGTTGCCAAACCCGGTCATTATCACAATTGTCTGGGGAGATTTTAAAAATTCTAAGTTCTCAAGACCACCCCAGAATATGCCATAAAAGTGACCATAAAATCTATAAATTCTTCAGACATAGCATCCGACACTATGTGTCCACCGCCCGCCCCCCGCTTCACGGACCCTGGATGAGGAGAATGGCGCAGGCACATGTACTTTTCAATGGCTCCTGCACGTGATCCGAATGACCTTGAGTAAGTAAAGCAATCTCTACTTCCTTATCTGTAAAATGGTATAAATGTAGCACAGAGGTTGAGAGTAAAGGTTCTAATGTCAGACTGCCTGGGTTGAAATCTCCCCTTCACCTTTTGGTAACCATGTGAATTTACACAAGTTACTGAACTGCTGTTTCTTCATCTGAAAATGTATCCACTTCATAGAATTGAAGCTAAGTAATGTAAATGAGTCACAGAGAGGAGCGCCTGACACAAAAGTTCTCAAAAACACAGTATATACAATTTTATCAGTTTTCTCTAATACCTGTCTTTCAGAGTTGATATAAGCATCTAGTGAGAACATGTACAAATATATGAGAAGTATCTGGCACATAGGAGGTGCTCAAAAAGTGACAATGTTGCTATCGTTATTCCATGTGTTTTAAACAGTTTTTATAAAGCGATACATTATTTTCTAATGTGGTAAAATATTGAGAGCACAAATATCCTACTTAATTATTCATGCACATGCCATAACGGAGAACACTCCATACTGCTGCCAGTGAAGTGGGAGTGGGCTTAACCCATGAATGTTTCATCATCTCCCTTCAAACCACCCCTAATAAACACACACTAAGTAAAAACAGCTTCAAGACACATCGCTAAGCTATCCCTAAACCATATGTCATCCCTTACACCCCCTCCAAGCTGATTGCCACCTCAAAGCTTCTCCCATGTTGAAATTCTGGAACTCCCCGGGGGGCAACTGAGAGCACTATGCAAAGGTATATTAAAAGCTTGGTCCGCCTTTGTAGAGATATACGTGAAAGAAGCCTAGAATAATTGTATCCTTTAACCAGTCCCCCTGCCCCCAACACACACACACACACACACACACACACACACTTAACAGTCACAGTCGTACTTAGATATTATGAAATGCAGTATCTCTCAGTGATTGGTGTTCCCATGTTGGGAACAAAGTGAAAGGAGACATGATTCTCCTAAAACACTTCAGCGCAAGTAAAGTACCCAAGCAGGCACTGCATTCCTTCATCACAGGCATCACTAAAATCCTCTCCTGATGTAATTCTGGGCATGATGTTTCAGAACTATGATTACGAGGTCTGGGCACCAGCCTGCCATGAAAAACAAACAGACACAAACCTTTAAACACCAACTCCAAACACAAACAGCTGTTACCAAGTTGTCTATACAACTCCCACCCTGAAAAGGTTCTTGAAGCCCAAGCTAGGGTAGCCAGTGGTGCCAGTTTACCAGGGATTATGCCAGTTTTAGCCCTGAAAGTCCTTTTTCCTATGAATTCCCCCAGTCCCAGGCAAACCTGGACTCTGGGTCACCCAAGCTAAAGCAAAGAAGGTGAAATAAAAGCCAGCATGTATTGATTTTGAGTCCCCCTCTGTTAGGCAGACACAAACATAGATATAAATAGTGATCAAGGGGCCCCTGCATCTCAGGTGCCTGACAGGGAGAGACCAAATTATGTTACAGCTAACACAATTCTGAAATTTGGGGGAGCCTGCAACTTCAACTTTACAAAGGGGAACCAAGCGTTTCTTTGAGCCTAGACTTTTATAAGCTAAAATAAAATTTTTAAATGAGAAATTTCAGGAATTTAAGTCACTGAACTATGCTGCCTACCTCTTTCTTCCTGTTTGATCTTTGAAGATTAGCATTCAGTATTTTTCATGACATTTATATTGAGGAAGGAATATAAGATTATTAAAAGCAGAGAAACTCAATATTGGGAACACACATCAAAAGGTCTTCAAGACAAAGAAGGGATCATATGATTTGAAACCAGAGTTACTAGAAGCATGTGTGCTGCACTTCATTTTCTAGTTAACAGTGTAACATACGTCAAAATATGATTTAAAACGCTTCTCACAGCTGAGCTGACATTTGGCGATCCTCAGCCCCCTTTTGCTCTTGAGGATGGGGGTTCAAATCCAAATGAGGTTAACACTTTGTACTGGTACATATTCCTGGTGGATGAGAAAAACAGTCTTTTAGTTTAAGTAAAAACGAAAACATCTGTTCCACTCCTGAGGGAAAGAATTGTTTTTAAAAAGAGGGGGAGGGGATTCTTGGTTGTTAAAGCTGGAGATGGCCTCAGTAACTTTGCAAATGTTTAATAAAATAGACTGTCAGGTGCCTTGCTCACCGAGGATGATGAAAACTTGTGCATGAGCCTTGGTTCACTTCATTTTTCAGGATGCCATACCCATGTTATCCCCTAACCCTGTCTAAAGCCATATGTTAATGTCTATCAACTGGTCCCAAGTTCTTTCCACACTAAATCAGGTAAATCCAGCTCAGTAAGTGACTGACCTTGTGCCACAAAGCTTGTCTTGATCAGTAGCTGTGCACTCTGGGTAAGAAGTAGTATAAGTTAGCTATTGCTGAATAACAAAATACCACAGACTTAATATCTTAAAACAATACCATTTATTAGCCCACAAGTCTCTCGGTCAGATCTTGGTATGGAACGACTGAATTGTCTGCTCAGGGTCTCACAAGTATTGGCCAGGTCATGTTCTAATTTGAAGTTCAGGTCCTCTTCCAAGCTCATGTGTTTGTCCCACAATTCAGTTGCTATGGTTGTAGGACTGGGGCCCTGATTCTCTTGCTGGCTGTGAGCCAGCAGCCACTCTCAGCTCCTAGAGGCTGCCCAAATTCCTTGCCTCCTGGCCCCTTCCATTTTCAAAAGTGTCAACAGAGGATCTCCCTCACGTGGAATCCCTCTCATGCTTTCAATTACTTGCCTTAGGAAGAGCCCAGTCCCATTGAAGGGCTCACCAGATTAGGTCAGGCTCACCCAGGATAATCTCCCTTTCTTAAAGTCAACTATGCCACATAAGTCAACTTAATCACAGGAGAAAAATCTATCATATTCACAGTCCTGAGGATTACGCAGGGGGTGGAGCTCTTGGAGGTCATCTTAGAATTCTGCCTACCATAAAAAATATAATGCAACATTTCTCTTTTCAATCCTTTGTACTGTAGTGCATAGTTTCTTAAGCTTTTTACATCACAGGCTATTATTAAAATTAATGAATTCCATGGCCCCTGTTCTACCCAAAAAAAAAAACAGTCTATGTGCACACACATACATATAGATATACAGACAGACACATACAAAGTTGTCCACAATTTCAGCCACCCTACCCACACCCTGAGTAGTCAATCCACATTTAAAACTCTGTAGATGGAGGCAGAATAAGCTGGAGAGATGAAGGGGATTCCTTGAAGTATTTTAAGCAGACAATTACATGATCACATGTTTAGTTTAAATAATTACTGTCAAGTTTTATGACAGGCAAGTGTGGAGACAGGGAATATAGTATAAAGATGTTCTGTGTTCTAGCAAGAGATCGCAAGGCTGTGCTCTTGGGCACTGGTGGTAAAGTGTGAGAAGAAGCTAGAAAAGCATCAGGTCTTGCTAAGTGATTAAATGTAAGTCATGAGAAAGATGAGGAGTCAGAGCAAATTTCAAGTTTCCAGCTTGAGAAACTGGGTAAAACAAACAGGATAGAAGGCTGCTTGAGAGGATGGAAGGTAATGAGTTTATTTTTGCATATTTTGAGTTTGAAATGTCCTTGAGACAGCCTGGTGAGAACCAGGCAGCTGGGTATACTAGCCTGAAGTCCCAAGGAGAGGGCAAGGCTAGCAATAGATTTGAGGGGTCGTAGGAGAATATACCAGCTTGATTTTCACTGCACTAAAGTACCATATATATACCAATTTCTAAAACTTCAGAACAAAGAATGCTTTAATTTTATCTTTCTCTCTTACTTTAACATAATTTCTCCTAGAGTAAAATTTTACACAAAAAACAAAGGAGTCTGCATTTTTTATCACAGTGTTCCCCTATCAGAGTAGAAGGAAGGACCACAGGGCCACCACAGTATCATCAAGAAACCTAGCTAATATTCCCAAATTGGGTCCATTACTTTCTCACAGAAGCAGCCCTTTCTTCTCTTTCACCATACATTGCCAGTCCTACATAAATCCAAGTGAAAATCTGATGGCATCTGAAGGAGAGCCCCCCAAAATTCAATCTCAGGTCCTAGTTGACATTTTAATATCAGCTAGAAAAAAATCCTTTGTATTCAGTTCTATGAAACACAGAATCAAATCATTTTATTGTGCCAAATGTTAGTAAAGTTAAGATGCTGTTGGGAATTTCTAAGCTACCCTACCTGGACATGAAATTGACCATGGGAGCCTTCTAAATGGTCTCCTGCACAATCCATTCTCCACAAGGCAGCCAGAGTAACTTTGTAAATGTAAAGCAGAGCATGACACTCTCATGCTTAAAGCCATTCAATGATTCCCATTTCTATTCAAATAAAACCCAAACTTCGCACCGTGTAGGGCTCCATCCTAATCACATCTCCGCCATGTTCTCTCAGGCCCTCCCTGGTTCCCTTTTGAAGCCTAGCTTTTTCCTGACTGAGAACTATTGTGTTTTCCTCTTCCCGGAACTCTTTGCCTTCAGCATTTCTTATAGCTGGCTCCTTCTCATCTTATCTTTTATGTATCACCTCAAAGTCCACTCCTGACCAAGGCCTTCCCTGACCACCATTTCTAACCCTTAACTACCTACTCTCTATCACATTACTGTTTTATTGTCTATATACACTTGTGATCTGAAATTATGATTTTTGTTTCGTACACTTGTTTTGGTTTTGTATATTTACTTACTGAATAGTGGAGCCAAAAGGGCAGTCACTTCATCTTTATCGTTCCATAGCACATGAGAAGTGCTAAATAAATATTTGTGGAATGAATGAACTAATTGAACTGATGTCCTGTTTCCATAAAATTAGTAAATAATAGCAAGAAAAAAAAAAGCACTCTGAGCAAGGATGCCAGTTTCTGTAGTTGACACCGTCAGGTTAAAGCCTTTAAGTAGCTCACAGAGGGCTGGAGAATGCAATGGGCAATTGTGATACAGCCTGATAAATACTAACAGGGTCCTCTAGGATCACAAGAAAGGAGCCTAATTTTGTCTTAGGGGATTCCATAAGGAATCATAGGCAAAGGTAAATCTGAACGATGAGTGAAGGAAAAATGTGGGGAGGAAGGATGGAAGGAACGTGGTAAATGTCTAGACAGAAGGGACAGCAGGTGCAAAACTCTCCGGCAAGAGATGGGAATCTGAGAAATGTTAAGTAGTTCCCTGTTGTGGAGCATTCTCCCAGAGTAACTGTAGGATTCGATGACATAATAAGGTATGCGAACATATCGTGAACGCTAACGTGCCATGTAAGTTATAAGCACAGACCTGTACTACTGGTCACTTATTACCTGATGGTTTCTGATATTCAAAGAGAAAGAAAAGATTATATCGGAGAAGGACTTCGAGTGAAGGCTTCTCTGACTTACGGACTTAATGCTAGATCCTCTGACTTCACCCCCCCACACCCCCACCCCAGCCGGGTAGAGTCCAAAGTTGGTGGACCTCGCTGGCGCACGGGGCGCGGGAGTGGAGGGGGGGGGGCCTCAACAACGGCTCTCATTGGCCTTTCAAGCTGAACCGGTTGGACGATTGGCTGCGGAGGTTTCCAGAGGCCGCCCCATGTCGCTGATTGGATGAGGAGCGGCGAAGCTCCCACCTCCTTCACTCTAGTCCCCCTCGGTCCAGTTGCTTGGCAACCGATTGGCATCCTCCGGCCGAGCCGGCACCCAGTGAGTTACACCTGTGAAGCGGAGACAACAACCGGCTACGACCGCCCTACGCTTACGCCTCTCACGCCCACTTCACGCACAAGCAACACGGGTGGTCCCAGTAGCTCATCCAAGTTTGCCTTCAGATAGGCTGTGGGCTGGCCCTGCAGTGACACACCGCAGTCGAGAAAGTGCTCAAGTCTTCCTTCTGAAGTCCTTCAGAAGAGTCAGAGGAGAAAAAAAGTCACCGTTATATGTCCAACTTAGAGCCACTTATCTTGGGAGCACACAGCGTTCTGAGGCTCGGTCGAGAAAGCAAGTAACTTATGTCAGTTACCTAGGTGCGGGAAGGTGACCCATAGCCTCAGACACCTGCCTCAGAGCGAACCCTGGGAGTGCGGGGACAAGTGCCAGACTCTTTGCTGCCTTATCATGTACAGCAGAGCTTACATCTTGCTGCAAAGAGAATTCCAAGAGTTGAAGAAGAACAATTATGAGGTGAGTACTGGAGACCTGGAGGGTGTGTTTCATTGGAGTACCAATTTTTAAAAGCAGTTTAATCTGTGTTTATTCTATAAGGCATAATTTAGTTAAACAGAATTTGCCACTACAGACTTGTTTAATGAACCTATTTCAGTATAATAATCTACTTCATAATAATAACAACTATTTGTACTTCATAATAATAGTTAACAATATTGAGCACACTATGCTGAGTAATTTATGGGCATTTAAGCCCTGAATATCAGGGTCTATCAGGTGGTAAGTGACTAGTAGGTCCAGGGTTGCACTCGTTAATTACAATACTATAAAATAAGTTCGTAGTGTTTTGTTTTACCTACCAGAAACCTAAGCCTCAGAAAGGTTCAGTAAATATTTGGCCGCAGGATTCCATCACAGGGTTTTCTACTACTTCCTGTCTAGTGCACTTTGTGCCAACTTCTGTCACATAAAACACAGAAGCGCCTTTCCCTTATAATTTTAACACAGAGGAAGGCTTTGCCCCGAGTGCCACCAATGAGGTTTCAGTGTTCATAGGCTGTTCAGTGGTTGCCATAGGCTGTTTCATCACATACAATATGGAGAATTTAAAAATGGAAGGGGCTAGGGTGTACTTAGAAAGAAAGAAAGCTGTGCATAGAAAGAGGGTGTAACATGCTTACCAACAGCTGCATAAGGTGTAGTTCAATGGCATTGCTCTGTTTCCACTCCTGCCATAGAAGTATTGCCTTAACAGGAGATGTCGGGAACGATTGTTGAGTTCAACAACAAACATCCGAGAGGTATGAAAGTAACATTTGATGTTCTTTCTGCTCCACCTGAATTTTGTGGCTTTCTGTTGAAAGAAAATCTGTTGAAGGGAGAAGTGTTAGGTAAATATAGATAATGTAGATAATAGAGATGTAATGTTTATCCAGACTAGCACTTAACATACCTAATAACTATGTGGTTGCTCAGAAGTATTTATTGACTATATTTAAGTGTATTCCTCAGCATAACCAATAACCTTATTCTATGAAATACATTCTTGTCCCTCCTTTGGAATAATACCTCAAGTGTAGGAATATTTTATTTTTATATATGAGTGTAATTTTAGAGTTGTGTTTTTCTTAATGAAAATTTTTTTAGTTCATGCCTTATATAGCATCCATATGGTTTTTAAAATCTTTGAAGAAATGCATGCTTTCCAACTATTTCTTTCATTTTGAATTTGAGTCTTACATTGTCTATTGTCTTACATAAGCCACACATTCTAGTCTTGACCTTACTGTCCCACTTGTGATTTGCACACTATGGATTTATTTAAAATTTGCTATTGCACGTGTTTTCTGGAATCTATCTTAACTTCTGTGTAATAAGGCAATATATAACACCTTCCCAAAATAAAAAAAAATTATCAGAAAAAGAAAACGTAGAGCTCTTGGAATTCATTGTAATCTAATATCTGATTTTCCAAGCTGCAATAAATATTTAATCTTTTTTCTGCTTTAATTTTTCTTAATTAAAGGGTATTACTGGCTTTCCTGTAAGTGAAGATATGATGCAATGGGAAGTTGATATTGAAGGTCTACAGAATACAGTTTGGCATGGTTTGTGCTTTCAAAACCAATTTACTTTTTTTTTTTTTTTTTTTTAAAGAGGGAAGGATTTTTATTTATTTATTTATTTATTTATTTATTTTTGGCTGTGTTTGGTCTTCGTTTCGTGCGAGGGCTTTCTCTAGTTGTGGCAAGCGGCGGCCACTCTTCATCGCGGTGCGCGGGCCTTTCACTGTCGCGGCGTCACTTGTTGCAGGGCACAGGCTCCAGATGCGCAAGCTCAGTAATTGTGGCTCACGGGCCTAGTTGCTCCACGGCATGTGGGATCTTCCCAGACCAGGGCTCGAACCCGTGTCCCCTGCGTTGGCAGGCAGATTCTCAACCACTGCGCCACCAGGGAAGCCCCCAATTTACTTTTTTAAAAGTCTGTATTATTAGCCTATTTTCTTTAAGGTTGCATTGTATAAATTTTCTAGAATTCCTAAAGTATTTACATGTTATTTTTTCATTATATGGCTTAATTTTTTGCCATTTGTCAACATGGATGGAAATTTCAGGTTTGAATTTTTCTTTGTGCCCAATCTTAATGTTATCATGTTTTTAAGAAGCACACACAGGAAAGCATATCAATTGAGAATATCATCTAACAGTCTTCCATGAAATCAGAGAATAGCTAACAGAATGCCTATTGGCAGAAAAATCCCACAATTATGTCTCATGTTTTTCCTCTATGATTTTCCCACAAATTTCCATAAATCAAATTCTCAAGCAGACTAGGCCACTATAAACTTTAATGACCACACACTCTTACAGTTGCGGATTAACAAGATATATTTGTTTAGTGAGGTAGGGGAGAAAAACATGTAAGTGGATAATTACAATAAAATATAACATGTTCTGTTATGGATTTTGAATGGAATACCGAGGAGGCAGTGATTAGTTAATTTTGCCTTGGAGAGTCAGGAACGGCTTCCCAAGGAAGTGACACTTGAGTTGGGTCCTAAAGAATATGTGAGAATTCACCAGGTTTAGAATCAGAAGGAAATCCAGGCAGAGTAAACAGCCTGACATGAGGTGGCAAGAGAGGGTTCTGGAGCAGTGAGTTCAGTAAAGATAAGATACACAGTGAAGGGGCCGGGTGTTAGGGGGACAGAGTCAGTGGGTAGAAAGGACTGGTGGGAATGTGGCTGAAAACATGGAATTAGATTGTGAGGAGTCTATTACACCATCTAGAGGAGTCTAGGCATCCTATAATCCAATTTACTTATTAATACAATAAAACTCTAGGGACCTTGGGGAGGCTCAACTGTAGGAATAAACTTCAGTGTTAGGTTACAGTTAATCAGTTCAACATGACACTTCAGTGAAAATGTTTCTTTTTGTATCACAGGATCATTCTTCCAACTGAGAATAAATTTTACATCGGAGTATAATTTTGTCCCTCCGGTTGTGAAATTTAGAACAATTCCTTTTCATCCAAATGGTAAGGAACAAATGAAATTTTTATCATCACGGGTTCTGTCCCCATTAACCTTGTTCTTTGTTAGTGTTTAATAATGTTTCTTTTTAATTACTTTGTTACGATTATAAAAGTAAGCATGCTTATAGGGAAAAATATTAAAAGGCAGAAAAAAATTATCACCTGAATTCTAATTCAGAGAGATACTCTTCTCTATATATATTTAACCAAATTTATTTCCTTCTTCTATGTATGCATTTTATCTACATAGTTGAGTTATTACCCAAAGTTTTATATATTTTTACTTAAAATGACATAATACGTTTATTTCTGCAATATTAAACATTCTTCAAAATATAATTTTTAATGACTGAATGATAAACTTAATTCCTGTATTGTTCAATATTTTAGTTGGATCTAATTTTTTACTATAAAAATAATGCACAGACAAATTAACATTTTAGAAAGAAACAAGTTAGATTGCTACTTCAAGTCATATGCGAAGTAAATTCTTGATCGATTACAAATGCAAAAAATTTTAATGCTAAAAAGAAAATCTAATAGAACTTTTATGGGTGTGGTGAGGAAGGCTTTTCTAAAAACAACAAATCCTAGAAACCATGAGAAAAGCATGACACATTAAACTACATAAACTTTTTAAGACTTCTCTATAGCTAACAACATTATAACCAGAGATAAAAATACACTGACTTTTGCAAACTGAGGGAAAATATTTGCAATGCATAAAATAGAATATTTATAATATGTAAAGACCACTTGTGGATCAGTAAGAAAAAACAGAAAGCAACAGAAGAATGGACAAAGGTTATAAACAAGCACTTTTTTTTTAGTGTGGTTTTTTTTTGTATTGAAGTATAGTTGATTTACAATTTTGTGTTAGTTTCAGGTGTACAGTAAAGTGTTTTTGTTATATATGTAGTCTTTTTCAGATTCTTTTCCCTTATATGTTATTACAAAATATCGAATATAGTTCTCTGCACAATATGGTAGGTCCTTGTTGGTTATCTGTTTTATATACAGTAGTGTGTATATGTTAATCCCAAATGCCTAATTTGTCCCTCCCCCTGCTTTCCCTTTTGGTAACTGTAAGTTTGTTTTCTATGTCTATGGGTCTATTTCTGTTTTGAATATAAGTTCATTTGTACCATTTTTTTTTAAGATTCCACGTATAAGTGATATCATATGATATTTGTCTTTCTCTGTCTTGCTTACTTCACATAGTATGATGATCTCTAGGTCCATCCATGTTGCTGCAAATGGCATTATTTCATTCTTTTTTAATGGCTGAGTAGTATTCGATTGTATATGTATGCCACATCTTCTTCATCCATTCATCTCTTGATGGACATTTACGTTACTTCAATGTCTTGGCTATTGTAAATAGTGCTGCAGTGAACATTGGGGTGCATGTATCTTTTTGAATTATAGTTTTCTCTGGGTATATGCCCAGGAGTGGGATTACAGGGTCATATGGTAGCTCTATTTTTAGTTTTTTAAGGAAGCAGCATACATTTCTCCATAGTTGCTGTATCAATGTACATTCCCAGCAACAGTGTAGGAGGGTTCCGTTTTCTCCACACCTTCTCCAGCATTTATTGTTTGTACACTTTTTCATGATGGTGATTCTGACTTGTGTGAGGTGATACCTCAACGTAGCTTTGATTTGCATTTCTCTAATAATTAGCAATGTGGAGCAGTTTTCATGTGCGTGTTGGCCATATATAAGTCTTCTTTGGAGAACTGTCTATTTAGATCTCATGCCCATTTTTTGATTGGGTTGTTTGTTTTTTTGATGTTGAACTGTAGAGCTGTTTGTATACTTTTATGATTAATCCCTTTTTGCTCACATCATTTGCAAAATTTTCTCCCATTCTGTAGGTTCTCTTTTTGTTTTGCTTATGGTTTCCTTTGCTGTGCAAAAGCCTTTAAGTTTAATTAGGTCCCATTTGTTTATTTTTGTTTTTATTTCCATTACTCTAGAAGATAGATCCAAAAAGATATTGCTGCGATTTATGCAGAGTATTCTGCCTATGTTTTCCTCTAGGAGTTTTAGAGTATCCAGTTTTACATTAGGTCTTTAATCCATTTTGACTTTATTTTTGTGTATGGTGTTAGAGAGTGTTCTAATTTGATTCTTTTACATGTAGCTGTCCAGTCTTCCAAGCACCACTTATTGAAGAGACTGTCTTTTCTCCATTGTATATTCTTGACTCCTTTGTCATAGATTAATTGACCATATATGTGTGGGTTTATTTCTGGGCTTTCTATCCTGTTCCACTGATCTGTATTTCTGTTTTTGTGCCAGTCTCATACTGTTTTGATGATTGTAGCTTTGTAGTATAGTCTGAAGTCAGGGAGCCTGATTCCTCCACCTCTGTTATTCTTTCTCAAGATTGCTTTGTCTACTTGGGGGTCTCTTGTGTTTCCATACAAATTTAAAAATTTTTTGTTCTAGTTCTGTGAAAAATGCCATTAGTGGGCTTCCCTGGTGGCGCAGTGGTTGAGAATCTGCCTGCCAATGCAGGGGACACGGGTTCGAGCCCTGGTCTGGGAAGATCCCACATGCCGCGGAGCAACTAGGTCCGTGAGCCACAATTACTGAGCCTGCACGTCTGGAGCCTGTGCTCCACAACAAGAGAGGCCGTGACAGTGAGAGGCCCGCGCACCGCGATGAAGAGTGGCCCCCACTTGCCACAACTAGAGAAAGCCCTCGCACAGAAACAAAGACCCAACACAGCCATAAATGGATAAATAAATAAATAAATAAATAAATAAAATAAAAAAAAATGCCATTAGTAATTTGATAGGGATTGCATTAAATCTGTAGACTGCCTTGGGTAGTATAGTCATTTTGACAATATTGATTCTTCCAGTCCAAGAACACATCTGTTTGTGTCATCTTCAATTTCTTTCATCAGCGTCTTATACTTTTCAGAGTACAGGTCTTTTGCCTCCTTAGGTAGGTTTATTCCTAGGTATTTTATCCTTTTTGATGTGATGGTAAATGGGATTATTTCCTAGTTTCTCTCTGATATTTCATTGTTAGTGAATAGAAATGCAACAGATTTCTGTGTATACATTTTGTATCCTGCAACTTTACTGAATTCATTGATGAGCTCTATTAGTTTTCTGGTAATGTCTTTAGGATTTTTTATGTATAGCATCATGTCATCTGCAAACAGTGACAGTTTTACTTCTTCTTTTCCAATTTGTATTCCTTTTATTTCTTTTTCTTCTCTGATTGTCGTGGCTAGAACTTCCAAAACTATGTTGACTAAAAGTGGCGAGAGTGGACATCCTTGTCTTGTTCCTGATCTTAGAGGAAATGCTTTCAGCTTTTCACGGCTGAGTATGATGTTAGCTCTGGGTTTGTTACATATGGCCATTATTATGTTGAGGTAGGTTCCCTCTATGCCCACTTTATGGAGAGTTTTTATCATAATTCGACGTTGAATTTTATCAAAAGCTTTTTCTGCATCTATTGATATGATTATATGGTTTTTATTCTTCAATTTGTTGATGTGGTGTATCACACTGAATGATTTGTGGGTATTGAAAAATCCTTGCATTCCCTGGGATAAATCCCACTTGATCCGGTGTGTATAATCTTTTTAATGTATTGTTGGATTCAATTTGCCAGTATTTTGTTAATGATTTTTGCATCTAGGTTCATCAGTGATATTGGCCTGTAATTTTCTTTTTTTGTGAAATCTTTGCCTGGTTTTGGTGTCACAGTGATGGTGGCCTCATAGAATGAGTTTGGAAGTGTTCCTTCCTCTGCAATTTTTGGAATAGTTTCAAAAGGAAAGGTATTAACTCTTCTGTAAGTGTTTAATAGACTTCGCCTGTGAAGCCATCTGGTCCTGGACTTTTGTTTGTTGGGAGTTTTTAAGTCACAGTTTCAATTTCAGTACTTGTAATTGGTCTATTCATATTTTCTGTTTCTTCCTTGTTCAGTCTTGGGAGATCATACCTTTCTAAGATTTGTATGTTTCTTCTAGGTTGTCCATTTTATTGGCGTATAGTTGCTTGTAGTAGTCTCTTATGGTGCTTTGTATTGCTGTGGTGTCGGTTGTAACTTCTCCTTTTTCTTTTCTGATTTTATTGATTTGGGCCCTCTCCCTTTTTTCCTGATGAGTCTGACTAAAGGTTTATCCATTTTGTTTATCTTTTCAAAGAACCAGATTTTAGTTTCATTGATCTTTTCTATTGTTTTCTTAGTTACTATTCCATTTATTTCTGCTCTGATCTTTATGATTTCTTTCCTTCTGCTAACTTTGGGTTTTGTTTGTTCTTCTTTCTTTAGTTGCTTTAGGTGTAAGGTTAGGTTGTTTATTTGAGATTTTTCTTGTTTCCTGAGCTCAGGTTGTATCACTGTAAATTTCCCTCTTAGAACTGTTTTTGCTACATTCCATAGGTTTTGGATCATTGTGTTTTCGTTTTCATTTGTCTCTAGGTACTTTTTTGATTTCCTCTTTGTTTTCTTCAGTGATCCATTGGTTGTTTAGTAGAATATTGTTTAGCCTCCACATGTTTATGTTTTTTTGAAGTTATTTTCTTGTAGTTGATTTCTAATCTCATAGTCTTGTGGTCGAAAAAGATGCTTGATATGATTTCAGTTTTCTTAAATTTACCAAGACTTGCTTTGTGCCCCAGCAAGTGATCTATCCTGGAGATGGTTCCATGTGTACTTGAAAAGACTGTGTATTCTGCTGCTTTCAGATGGAATGCTCTATAAATATCAATTAAGTCCATCGGCCTAATGTGTCATTTAAGGCCTGTGTTTCCTTATTGATTTTCTATCTGGATGATCTGTCCATTTATGTAAGTGGGGTGTTAAGCTCTCCCACTATTATTATGTTACTGTCAAGTTCTCCTTTTATGTCTGTTAACATTTGCCTTATATATTGAGGTGCTCCTGTGTTGGATGCATATATATATATATACAATTGTTATATCTTCTTCTTGGATTGTTCCTTTGGTCATTATGTACTGTCCTTCTTTGTCTCTTATAACAGTCTTTATTTTAAAGTCTATTTTGTCTGATATAAGTATTGCAACTCCAACTTTCTTTTGATTTCCATTTGCATGGAATACCTTTTTCCATCCCCTCATTTTCAGTCTGTATGAGTCCCTAGATCTGAAGTGAATGTCTTATAGACAGCATATATTTGAGTCTTGTTTTTGTACCCATTCAGCCAGTCTGTGTCTTTTGGCTGGAGCATTTAATCCATTTACATTTAAGGTAATTATCAGTATGTATGTTCTTATTGTCATTTTGTTAATTGTTTTGCATTTGTTTTTATAGGTCTTCTTTCTTCCTTTACTCTTTTTTTAAAATATTTTATTGAAGTATAGTTGATTTAAATGTTGTGTTAATTTCTGCTGTACAACAAAGTTATTCAGTTATGCATTTATATATTCTTTCGCTTACTGTTTTCTATTATGGTTTATCACAAGATATTGAATATAGTTCCCAGTGCTATACAATAGGACCTTGTTCTTTATTTTCTTTCTTCTTTTGTTCTCTTCCCTTGTGATTTGGTTATCTTTAGTGTTATGTTTGGTTATCTTATTTTTTGTATGTATATGTATTATAGATTTTTGGTTTGTGGTTCCATGAGGTTTTTTTTTTTTTAAAAACAACAGCTCCTGTTTATTTTTTAATTTTTATTTATTTATTTATTTATGGCTGTGTTGGGTCTTTGTTTCTGTGCAAGGGCTTTCTCTAGTTGCGGCAAGCAGGGGCCACTCTTCATCACGGTGCGCGGGCCTCTCACTATCGCGGCCTCTCTTGTTGCGGAGCACAGGCTCCAGACGCGCAGGCTCAGCAATTGTGGCTCACGGGCCCAGTTGTTCCGTGGCATGTGGGATCTTCCCAGACCAGGGCTCAAACCCGTGTCCCCTGCATTGGCAGGCAGATTCTCAACCACTGCGCCACCAGGGAAGCCCTCCATGAGGTTTTGATATAGCATTCTATACATATACATGATTATTTTAAGTTGCTGATCTCCTAATTTCAAATGCATTTCAAATATCTTGCATTTGTACTCTTCTTCTCTCATGATTACTAGTTTAGATATCATATTTGTGTGTGGATGATTTCCTATCTTTACTGTATGTTTGCTTTTATGTGTGAGCTTTCCCATTTTGTAATTTTCTTGTTTCTAGTTGTGGTCTTTTCTTTTCCACCTAGAGAAGTTTCTTTAGGATTTGTTTTAAACCTGGTTTGGTGGTACTGAATTCTTTTAGCTTTTGCTTGTCCGTAAAGCTTTTGATTTCTCAGTCAAATCTGAACAAGAGCCTTGCTGGGTAGAGTATTCTTGGTTGTAGGTTTTCCCCTTTCAACACTTTAAATATATTGTGCCACTCCCTTCTGGCCTGCAGAGTTTCTGCTGAAAAGTCAGCTCATAACCTTATGGGGATTCCCTTGTTGCTTTTAATATTTTCTCTTTATCTTTAATTTTGGTCAGTTTAATTACTATGTGTCTTGGTGTATTTCTCCTTGAGTTAATCCTGTATGGGCCTCTGCGCTTCCTGGACTTGGGTGCTGTTTCCTTTCCCATATTAGGGAAGTTTTCAGTTGTTATCTCTTCAAATATTTTCTCAGTCCCTTATTCTCTCTCTTCTTCTAGGACCCCTATAATGCGAATGTTGGTGCGTTTGACATTGTTCTAGAGGTCTCTTAAACTGTCCTCATTTCTTTTCATTCTTTTTTCTTTATTCTGTTCTGTGGCAGTGATTTCCACCACTCTGTCTTCCAGCTCACTTGTCTGTTCTTCTGCCTCATTTATTCTGCTATTGATTCCTTCTAGTGTATTTTCCATTTCAGTTATTGTATTCTTCAATACAATATTTTATTCTTCTTGGTTGTTCTTTATATTTTCTAATTATTTGTTAAAACCTTCCTGTAACTTCTCACTCTGTGCATCCATTCTTTTCCTGAGCTCTTGGGTCGTGTTTGTGATCATTACTCTGAACTCTTCCTTGCGTAGATTGCCTATCTCCATGTCACTTAATTCTTCTTCTGGGGTTTTATCTTTTGCTTTCATCTGGAACCTCTTCCTCTGCTGTCTCATTTTGTCTAAATTTCTATTTCTATTTTTATGTATGTGGAAGGTTGGTTATGTTTCTCGACCTTGGAGAAGTGGCCCTCTGTAAGGGATGTCCTTTGTATCCCAGAAGTACACGCCCCTCTTGTCTTCCAAGGGCCAGGGACCAGCTGGTCCCAGGGTAGTTTCTGACTTGCATTTGTGGACTCAGTTCCACAGGCTGCTGGATCATTGTTTTCTTGTTTCTGGTGTCCACCCCCTGGTGGGTGAGGCTGTTGATGGACACTTGGATTGCTTCTATATCTTGGCTATTCTAAATAGTGCTGCTGTGAATATTGGAGTGCGTGTATCTTTTTGAATTAGTGTTTTCATTTTTTCTGGATATATACCCAGGAGTAGAATTGCTGGATCATATGGTAGGTCTGTTTTTAGTTTTGTGAGGAACCTTCGTACTGTTTTCCATAGTGGCTGTACCAATTTACATTCCCACCAACAGTGTATAAGCGTTCCCTTTTCTCCACATCCTTGCCAACATTTGTGATTTGTAGACTTGATGATAGCCATTCTGACAGTGACAGATGTGAGGTGATATCTTGTTGTTTTGATTTGCATTTCTCTAATAATTAGTGATTTGAACATCTTTTCATGTGCCTGTTAGCCATTTGTATGTCTTCTTTGAAAAGATGTCTGTTCAGGTCTTCTGCCCATTTTTTGATTGCTTTGTTTGTTTTTGATATTGAATCGTGTGAACCGTTTGTATATTGTAGGTATTAACCCCTTGTTGGTAACATCATTTGCAAATATTTTCTCTGATTCCGTAGGTTGTCTTTTCATTTTGTCAGTGGTTTCCTTTGCTATGCAAAAGCTTTTAAGTTTAATTAGGTCCCATTTGTTTATTTTTGCTCTTATTTCTTTTGCCTTAAGAGACCGATCCAAGAAAATATTACTATAATTTATTTCAAAGAGGAGTCCACCTATGTTCTCTTCTAGGAGTTTTACAGTTTCTGGTCTTACATTTAGCTCTTTAAACCATCTTGAATTTAATTTGTATATGGTGTGAGGGAATGTTCTAATCTCATTGTTTTGCATGTGGCTACCCAGTTTTCCCAGCACCACTTGTTAAAGAAACTGTCTTTTCTCCATTGTATATTCTTGCCTCCTTTGTTGTAGATGAATTGACCATAGTGCACGGATTTATTTTTGGGCTCTCTGTTCTGTTCCATTGATTTATGTGTCTGTTTTTGTGTCAATGCCATGATGTTTTGATTACTGTAGCTTTCTAGTATAGCCTAAAGTCTGGGAGGGTTATACTTCCAGCTTTGTTCTTTTTTCTCAAGATTGCTTTGTGGCTCCATATGAATTTTAGGATTATTTGTTCTAGTTCTGTGAAAAATGTCCAGGGTATTTTGATAGGGATTGCATTAAATCTGTAGATTGCTTTGGGTAGTATGGCCATTTTAACAATATTAATTCTTGCAATCCAAGGGCATGGGATATTGTTCCATTTCTTTGAATTGTCTTCATTTTCCTTCGTCAGTGTGTCATAGTTTTCAGGGTATTGGTCCTTTACCTCTTTGGTTAAATTTATTTCTAGGGGTTTTTCTTGCTGCTATTTTAAATGGGATTTTTTTTTCTTTTTTACTTTCTCTTTCTGATATTTACATCATCAGTGTATAGAAATGCAATAGATTTCTGTATATTAATCTTTTATCCTGCAATCTTGCCGAATTCATTTACTAGTTCTAATAGTTTTGGGGTGGAGACTTTAGGGATCTATATAAAGAATGTGCTTAATATTCTTATTAATATTTAATTAATAAAGATTTTGTTTCCAGCAACAATGTTAGAAATAGGGAAAAGAGAAATAACTCCAATGTCCATTAATAAAGGAATTTTTAAGTAAAATATCTTACAGCTATATACATTGCTTTTAAACATAGCAAGGAAGATATATGAAGACTTTACTCTTTGGTCATTCTTGTGCCCTAGAATCTTCACTACCTGGCATATTGTTAGTGCTCAAATATTTTTTGAATAAACATGTCCAGAAATACGTTGACAATTTACTATTAAATGAAAAAATACTTTGAAGAATAAAATGTAAAATATAATTCTATTTAATAAAAAAACCCAAAAACTACACACACACACACACAGACACACACACGTGTGTGTCTGTGTGTGAGTGTATTTTTTTCCAAATACTGACTTAGTTAATTAACTGTGTTAGGGCATAGGCCAACCTTTCATATATCTTTCCAATTTATATATTGATGTAATGGAACGAAGCTGGCAGGGAGGTTTTGCCATCCTCAATGTGTGGGTTCCATTTCTGGACCTAAGACATTTACTCTGTCACTATTTCCAGCCAGTGGTAAAGGGAGAGAAAAAGAGAAGAGGGCAGAACAGCTTCCTTAAGAAAATATGATCCAGAAGGTGCACACTTTACTTCTGCCGATGTCTCATGATTAAGACTTAGTCACACAGCCACATCTTGTTAGAGGAAAGGCTGGGAAAATGTGGGCAACGATGTATTCATCTAAAACCGCATGGGGGAATGGGGATGGGGCAGGCATCAAGTTTCTTATTATAGAGAGAAGAAATGGAGGAAAGGAAGAGCAAATACTGGAGGACCATGAATAGTGTGCACAAAACTTTTTATACCATCATCTTTTCTTTCACTACTGAGTCATAATTTCACTTGTAACTTACAACAGTTTTAATACCAACTAGGATTTGTTTCTAAATTCTTTTATCGCATTGTTCACTCAAATCTTGTGTCCATTGTGCTGTTACTATTATTGTAGTTTTACAATACAATGTACCAAATCAAACACCCCTCTTTTCACCTTTTCAAAATTTTCTTCCCAGGTCTTACTTTTTTATTGCAAGATTTTTCTATTGGAATATAAATGTTTTTCTTATTCATTTACAAAAATTATTTATACATTAATAAAAGTATTATTAATAATGATAGCTGTCATTTTTTGAGGATCCACTATGTGCCAGGTACTCTATTAAGGGCTTTATTTTTTAAATTCTTTTCAGTGAAAGTAGGTACTTCAGTCATATCCCCATTTCATATACTAAGCAAGTGAGACCTAGAGAGGTAAAGTTAATTGCTCAACGTCACACAGCTGATAAGTGGAGGGGTCAGCTGTCAAATCTGTGTGTCTGACACCAAAGTCTATGCTCTAACAGCTGCTCTGTATTAAGTGTCTGTCACATTCAATGCAAATAATTTTCCTGCTTTGTCATTTGCTTTCTAACTTTGCTATGACATGTTGATGTTCATAAGTTTTAAATAATAATTTTATGTATTAATATTAATGTATTATTTTAATACAGTAGACCCGCATACTGGCCGTCCCTGTATAGATTTTTTGGACAACACTCATAAGTGGAATAGAAGCTATACGTTGAGCAGCATCTTACTTACCCTCCAGGTAAGAACAGATTAATATAATGCTGTCTTTAATACTTTTAATTACCCCAATTACTCAAAGTATAATGAATAAAATGTACAATGCATACTTAAATGTTTAAAGGATTTGAGTAAGCTTATATAAATCAATAACATTTCTACATCAAGACTGTCAAATGGAACTTGAATTATAAAAACTATTATTTTTAAAGTGAAATCGATAGATTAGGCCCTCCCCAACCAAAGAATATGTATTTTATAAAAGAAGAAAAGAACTGTTTGGATGGTTTCAACTCTGGAAATACAGTCTTAGGTTTGCTTTTGGCTCCTAACTTCACTTTATAATGTTGAACAGGCCTTTTGGATCTTTCCGCATTCATGAACCTTGCCTTCCTCCGAGAGGTGAATCGAGTGACTACAATGTAAAATGTTCAGCTTTATCCTTTGTTTCTGACAGTACTAGAGACCTGCTTTTATAAGCTTTCATATCAAACCCAGTGAACAATTAAACCAGGAATTTCCTCCTCTCCTCAGTAGATGCCTGTTTCTAGAATGCACCCTTCACCTCCTAGATCCATGGTCTTTAGAAGCATGCCTCAGTGTTGTGTTATTCCCGACCCTCAAAGAGCCTCCCTTCTCATCCTGAAATGCTAAGATAAATGATTTGAGTGGCACTTGCTTTGACCACTTACATCTGGCTCAGCGAGATTCTATCCACTAGATTCTGTCCATGATATTCTATCTATTTATCATTGATAATATGTGGAGATAAACTATTAAATTTTGATCATCTGAAATACCTGGAGAATAAAGTATTCTGGCTTAATTGAATTTTCTCTGTAACATAGAATTATAACACAAATTTCATCTCTCCCATTTCTTGTTTTTGAAAATAAAATAAAACTAATCATTAACTTTCTGTCTAGTCATCTTAGTATGCTGAGTAAAATTTAATATTTTTAAAAATTCAATGTTCAATTTATTTATTCATTCATTCTACAAATATGTGTTGAGCATATATAGTAGTGCCAGGCCATGTTGGGAGAGTGATTGGAGCAAGAACTTTGAGGAAGTAAGTGAGCATGTTGTGCAGAGATTTGTGGTTGATCTTTTGGATTCCTTCAAACTGAGTCATCCTATCTCTTCCACCCAAATAGGATTGGCCTTAAAAATAGTAAAAATGAATGTTCTCAGGAATGTAATGAGTGAGGGCAAACCAGAATGAAATGGTGAAAATTTTGAATAGCAGAATAATTTAATAAAAGGTACATTGGGGGCTGTAAGTTTAGATAGCTTGGCTTCACATCTTGGTTCTGCCACTTAATACCTTTGCAATGTTGGACAAGTTTCTTTACTTCTCATTGCCTCAGTTTCTTCACCAGTAAAATGGGGCTGTTAGTAGCTACCTCATATAACTTGTGAGGACTAAATGAATAAATACATGTAAAGTACTTAGAACCATGAGTTGTCCAAGAAAAGAATTCAATAAAATCTAGTTAATATTTTGATTGTTCTTAGTTTTAACCTGTAATACAAAATGACAACAAAGTGTTGCCAAATATATCATGGAAAGCCAGTAGATTACACAGTTGTTTTTATTTTTCAAATAGATTTATAAAACAAATATGCCCACATTAGAGAAGATTTTTAAGATAGTGGAAAGGAAAAGAAAATCACTGGTAATCATAAAGAAAATTCCTTACCCTATTGTTATTAGCATTTTCTTCTAATTTTGTCTCCTGTGTTTCGGTTTTAAATCTTCAGTTCCACATTTCCTGCAGGGTCAAGCCCAAATTCTGTTGCCTGACAAATGATGATCTACTTCTCACACCTCGGCTTTAACTCTCCCAAACACACTGTGGGATCCTGCTCCTATTGATATCTTCTTCTTTTTTTTTTTTTTTCACTCACAGTGCTTGGTTCAATTCAGGTTAAAAAGCATTTATAGAGTTCTAAACTCTAAAGTTACAAACCCAAGTCAGTCTTGCACTTTAAAAAGTGCTCAGTCCAGTTCCCCATCTGACTAGCAACCCATTTTATTCCCTCTTTCTCAGTCTGTTCAGCAAGCGGCTGCTCACATTGTAAGAGTCGGGTCAAAAGAGCCCTCCTCTGCAATGCCTTTCCTGATTTCCTTTCCTAGGTGAAATTGATGGCTTTGGTTTTGGGGGGAAGGAGGTTTTCTTTGCAAAGTGGTACCCTAAGCAAATCTCTATGAGAGCACTATAATGCTCTAATGCATATACTGTTTCCTTATCTGTCTTCCCCTATTGGACTATAAGCTCCCTGAGGCCAGGAAACAAGTCTAATTTGTGTGATAGGTACTAAGTAACATGATTGAAGCAACAAATCTGAATTTTTACATCGTTGCAATGATGGTATATATGTTCAAATTATATAGCCTATTTCTTTTTCACTTAACATTTTATCTCAGTAATTTCCAGGTTGCTACAATTAATATCTTAATGGCTATTTAATAGTACTTTGAAGGTCAGTGCTGCCCAATAGAACTTTCCGTGCTTACGGAAACGCTCAGTATCTGTGCTGTCCGATATAGTAGCCTCTAGTCTCATGTTCTACTGAGCACTTGAAATGTGGCTACTGTAACTGAGGAACTGAGTTTTTCATTTTATTTAAGTAATTTAAATTTAGATTGCTTTCTGACTACTACCTTTTGAGTAACAGGTGAGACACATTTATAATTATCACATTGTTATACAAGGGGGTGGTACTTGAAATGGTGTTTAAAATATTTTAAAGTCTAAATATGCTAATCATCTCCTCCTAAAATTTTTATAATCTTGATTTCTTTGAAAACTTGTACTTCCATATACAACGCAAAAGTAAGTACCAACACTCATCCACAGAAGAAATTCCAATTTCATGGGCTATAACTAATTGGATATTACAGAATGTACCCACTGGTACAGTTGTTTATTGATGCTTTGGATTTTTGTATTTATCCTCCAGATGGCTTTTTATATTATTTCATACTACCACATGGTGACTTTAAAAGTTGGACTGTTATTTTATTTTTTTACTATTTTAGCAGGGTGTCTGATTTGTATATTTTAATTATTCCTTACATTCTAGTTCTTAAAAAAATCATTAAATATACTAAATAGCTTGTGTATATATTATATGAAAAGGTCTTAGGCACAGTGGTCAATGCAAAGACTATTGAATAAACTTTACCAGATGTGCCTCTCTGAGTAAGATTATCTCTCCAGCCAAAGAGCAAAACCTTGCTCATGAAGAAAAGTTTCATCTGCTTCCCACCCACTTTGAAAGATATACTGCAATCCTTATTTAAGCAATTATAATATTCTGGAAAATATAGCCCAATGTGTCTTCCAAATAGGAAAAAAAATTAAAAACCAGCAGAAAATTCTTGTTGGTTTTGAAATATCAGATGTCAGATTATTGCTTTTATTAGTGAAAGATTGCCATCATTTCCATGACTCTTAAGCCACAGTAATCCACTCTGACCTGTATCTACACTTAAGACATTCTGGTAGTTATTCTTTTGGCTATATTTTATTACCTAATTTGTATGTTATAATGTAAGATTCAATATACTGAATTATTGAATAAATTTTTCAAATTTGGGCTAATAGTAATTTTGAGATGCCAGATAAACAAGATCATGGTCTAGCAGAACTATTAAGTTTTGGTTACTACTGGTCACCTATTTCGTCCAGATGTGCAAATGCTATTGTAGGCAGAATTTTGAGGATGTCCCCCAAGACTCCCATTCTCTGGTTACTCAATCAAACACTAATCTAGGTGTGAAGGAACTTTGCAGATGGAACTATGGTTACTAATCAGCTCACCTTAAAATAGAAACGTTATTCCTGAAATATGCAGGGGGGCCCAAAATAATCACATGAGCCCTTAACAACAGAAACGGAAGACAGAAGAGTCACTCAGAGAAATGCAGTAAAGACAGAGAAAGGATATGACAGGAGGGGAGCAAACACGAGAAGGATTTTTCACACCTTTGCCTCTGACACGTAGGGGTCCAAGTGTAAGGACTGGCGAGAGACATCTCAGGGTTGAGGGTAGCCCCCAGTTAATCACCAGGAAAGAAATGGGAAACTCAGTCCTACGAATACTGAATTCAGGAACTGAATTCAGCTAACAGACAGCCTGAATGAGTTGGGAGGCATGTTCTTCCCAGAGCCTCTGGTAAGAGCCCAGCCAACCGACAACTTGATTTCAGTCTTGTTCAGTCTGGAAAAGAAAAACCAGCCCAATCAACCCCGACTTCCTACTTGTAGAAATGTGAGATAATAAATTTGTGTTGATTTAGTTGCTAAATTTGTGGTAATTTGTTATAGCAGCAATAGAAAACTACTACAGATACCAAGTTAAGCATTCAGTGATCTGGAGGGATATTGAATTGCATGCAACTTTTTAATACATGTGTTTGTTTATTCATGATCTAAACATGATCTCATGTTAAAATATAATGTATTTTGTAATGGAAATGTTTCAATGCTTTCTAATGTTTACTTCCCTTTACACAAAAAATCAATTTAAATTTATGTGATAGGAAGAAATAAGTTATAGGAAAGAACTTGTAACTTGCTTTGATCCTAATGTTTGGCTCATGAATGTACAGTATAAAACCAAGATAGATCAAGTGTTTCTTGAGAGTAGGGACCATGTCTCTTTTGTCTTTGTCTCTATCTCCAGGTGGATACATTGTAAGCATTTAATGAATGCTTCTTGAATGTTATATGTATTGGTTTGTCTTTTTGCTCTAAGAAAAAAGTTACTTTAACAACTCTATGTTCTATATGTTTTCCTATAGGTTATGTTTTCTAATCCAGTGCTAGAAAATCCAGTGAATTTGGAAGCAGCCCATATACTGATTAAAGATGAAACTCTGTACAGGCAAATAATTCTAAGACTTTTCCACCAGCCATTACAATGTAAGAAGTGCCTACATATTGTTATTTGCCAGTTATTAATTATTTATAGCAAATAAATGATCTAGCAAGTAACTTGTATACGGCAATATTTTCTGTATCCATTTTCAGTAATGAAATCACACTAAGATCTCTCCTACTGTACCTCTTTTTCAAATCCATCAGTGTGATCCCTTCCTTTTTTTTTTTTTCCTATTTGAAGAATAGTTGATTTACAATGTTGTGTTAGTTTCAGGTGTACAGCAAAGTGATTCAGTTATACATACATATATATCTATTTTATATATCTATTTTTTCAGATTCTTTTCCCTTATAGGTTATTACAAAATATTGAGTAGAGTTCCCTGTGCTATACAGTAGGTCCTTGTTGTCTATTTTATATATAGTAGTGTGTACATGTTAATCCCAAACTCCTAATTTACCCCTGCCCGCCCCCTTTCCCCTTTGGTAACCATAAGTTTGTTCTCTATGTCTGTGGGTCTACTTCTGTTTTGTATGTAAGTTCATTTCTATCATTTTTTTTAGATTCAACATATAAGCAATATCATAAGATATTTGTCTTTCTCTGGCTGGTTTAGTGTGGTCCTTTTTAAAAGATTACCAGGAATCATAGGCTTAGTATCTTTAAAAGTAATGGTCATATGGGTGAATGGTGCTGATCAAAACTAGTCTACCCAAAAAAAAAAAAAAAAAAACTAGTCTACCCATCATAAAGATATGACATCAGTTTTAACTCTCTGGTCTGTAATGGATATTTCTCAGACTTCACCTTTAGCACCCCCCAGATCTTACTGATCTGGGACTCCTTTCCCCTTGATTACGAAAGCTTTCAGCATTTTTCTTTCTGGAGAGTTCTTCCTCCAGGTATTCCTTCAAAGAATCCATGTGGAAATGACATCTGAGGCTTTTCAGTCTTTCTGTTCTATTGACCAATGCTTTTCTGATACCCTCAGTCTGCTCACTCTCATCCTGCCAGCAACCTTTTCTTGACTCTTAATTCCATCGCCTCTATTGCTCCTGTGTTCTCTCTGCAGTTAGCAGAGCAATGCTGTTGGCTCCTTATGCCCAGAGGGGTTTGCCACAAGTGAAGGTTGGGATCCTAGTGACGTAGCTCTTTCCTTTACATTCTGCCCCTCCCTTCAGCAGTGCACATCAGCCTCACACAGTAACCGGCATTATTAGCTCCCCAATCAGCAGGCCTTGCTGTTCAGACTCACTCTGCCAAACTGATGTCTCTTGTGCTTTTTCTCTCCATTAGATGTCCACGATCTCTTCTTCCATCCCCTTCTAGGACCTGCCAGCCCATTAGTCAGGTCTGTACAATTTGTGACCAAGTTCAAGTCCTCCTCCACAGGGCATCTGGGTCAGATGCAATATTGATCAGGCATCTTTTCCAGTATCTTCAAATATGTCATGATTGTCGCCAGAGTTTCTCAAAATTCCCTGACAGTTTTGAGGCTGGTTTGTCCACAGAGGAACGGTACCACTTCACTCTGATCATATTTCTGACCAACCAGAATACTGTAACATCCCCCCCGTATCCTCTGCACTCAGGAAGTGTTTGTGGAATGAGCAAATGAATGATACGTATCCCTTAACCTTTTGTCATGCACTATAATACTGTCATTACACAGAAATATTCTGTACAAAGCTATGTCCATATTCTGGTGAATGGACATTTAAAAATTGGTTTTGAAGAATTTTCTATGGTAAATGCTTTGGTCTTGCCTGGCAGAGAGAAGGATGAGAAGAAACTGGAAGACAAGTTGGCCCTTTCTTTTCTTCTTTTCTCTCAGGCTGACATCACCCTTCACTCCTTTCAGTCCTCCTGCTTTGCCAACAAACCAGACAGGAAAGCTGTCCAAGTTGCCAAATCACCCAACAAATTAGTGACAAAGCAAATAGTGCTTTGGTAGGTTTTCACTATATGCTTCATTTGTGTTGGTGAAATATGTGGGAATCCAAGACAGCAAATAGTTTTCAGCTTGCCTGCCATCACAGCAGGACTGGAGTGGTACCTGTAGTGCCAGGAAGAAAATGATTTTCTGCAGCTTCATAGGGAAAGAGTGCTGTGATACAGCAGAGGCAACTGCTATGGTGGGAAATGAAGTGCAGAAAAATGTATTCACTCTAAATTAGATGGTAGTATAGTACCATGGGGTTTTCTGTGAAAAACTGCATCCAATGAGAATTAATTTCCTGTAACAACTTGAAAAAAAAAAGGTCTCCACTACAGTGCTGCAAGAATCAGCTTTCATATACGTTTAATATATTAATAAAGAGGTCTGGAAAATGCAAAGGAGAAATTATCCTATTTTTGGGTAACATAAAAGTGGAACAGATAGTTACTTGTATATGTGAGAAACTCAAGAGGCAGGTAATTGTATCATATCCGTAGGCATTAATTTTAGGCTACAGCAATATTCTTAGTGCCCGGGTAGCAGTCTCTGGCTATAAGTATTGAATAAAAATTTGTAGATTGAATGAATGAAAAAATACACATAGATTTAGATCCTGATTTTACTTCATAGTTTACAAAATGCTTTCACATACATTTATTCATCTGATCCTTAGCCTCTTCCCCTGAGGCAGCTGGGGATCAGTGATGAAGGGATTAGCCCGAGGCCACACAGAGCAAGCTACAGGGCCAGAGATCCACCCTGGCCATTCCCCCTGCCCCCGTGCCTCCAATTTAATGAGGTGAACATAAAGTCATTCATTTGGGATCAAAGAATTAAAATTTCCAAGTACAGAAGAGAAGAGACCTGACTTCATAGCAGACCTTTAGTCTATGAAAAATTCTTGGAAAGCTATTTGAACACAAGCTTAATGTGAAAAGAAAATGCCCTTCTACCAAGCATGTGCAAAATGATAACTTGCCCGACTCTGGTTTGGTGGGCCCTTCTCTGGAATACCAGCCTTTTCCTTGGCCTGTTGACAAGAATGCACAAACTCTGAGTTCAAACCCGATTGGTGGGGACTTCCCTGGTGGCGCAGTGGTTAAGAATCCGCCAGCCAATGCAGGGGACATGGGTTCGATCCCTGGTCCGGGAAGATCCCACATGCGGTGGAGCAACTAAGCCCATGTGCCACAACTACTGAGCCTGCACTCTAGAGCCCACGAGCCACAACTACTGAGCCCACGTGCCACAGCTACTGAAGCCCACACTCCTAGAGCCCATGCTCCACAACAAGAGAAGCCACCGCAATGAGAAGCCCATGCGCCACAATGAAGAATAAGCCCCCACTCACCACAACTAGAGGAACCCCGTGTGCAGCAGTGAAAACCCAACACAGCCAAAAGGAAAAAAAAAAAAAAACGGTTGGTGGAGGTCCTGATGACCTTCCCATGTCCTGCAAGCCTCTTCTCCTTGTGGCCTGGACCCTGACTCCCTTACTTATAGTTTGTGTGCTCACACATACCAGACTGCCTGGGACAGTCCTGGTATAATTATTTCCCTTTCATTCTGTGTTCCAGTTTGGACAATAAATTATATAGTCAGTTGGGGTAACTGATCTTTTCTAGAAGCAAATGCCACTATAGTTGCAGCATCACTAATGGTAAAGTCCATCGAGGTCCCAGCTGACCAAACATGAGAAAGGATTTTCCAACAATTCAAGTCGCTTAAGAATGGGCAAGGCCACATTGGCAGGTGGTAAACACCCTATCACTAAAGGTGTGCTTTCATAACTAGTGTTCGTTTGGCAGAGCTTAATGACTTGTTCAGGGATGCTGTCAAAGAACTTTTTGCCCAGTGTTGGGAGTTGGACAAGGGGATCTTTCAAGTGCCTTCCAAGTTATACTTCAATCTGTTTATGAAAACTTGGAGGTCTGGGAGGAGACAGTGCGTAACAACTGTTTTGCCTCCTAGATTCTGAGTATTGCTACTTCCTAATTTGTTACAAAGGGATTTCATGTACCCTCTTAACTGCAATTTTACTTTCCGAGTTTTCAGTTACTTGTGATCAACCATGGTCTGAAAACATTAAGTGGAAAATTCCAGAAACAAAACAATTCATGAGTTTTAAGTTGTGCACCATTCTGAGTAGTGTGGTAGAATCTCTTGCCATCCAGCTTCATCCTGCCCGGCACGTGAATCATCTCTTTGTCCAGCATCTCCTGCTTGTTAGTCACTTAGTAGCCATCTGGGTTATCAAATAAACTGTCCGATATCTGAAGTATTGCAGTGCTTGTGTTCAAGTGACCCTTATCTTACTTAATCATGACCCCAAAGCACAGAAGTGGTGCCACTGGCCATTCAGATATGCCAACGAGAAGCCACAAGTTCTTCCTTTAAGTGAAAAGGTGAAAGTTCTCAACTAAATAAGGAAAGAAAAAAATCATATCTGAGGTTGTAAGAACGAATCTTCTATCCATGAAACCGTGAAGAAAGAAAAAGAAATTTGTGCTAGTTTTGCTTTTGTACCTCAGACTGCAAAAGATATGGCCACAATGCATAAGAGCTTAGTTAAGATGGAAAAGGCATTGAATTTGTACAAGATATTTTGAGAGAGAAAGAGACCACATTCCCATAACTTTTATGACAGTATGTTGTTAAAATTGTTCTATTTTATTATTAGTTATTGTTAATCTCTTAACTGCGCCTAAGTTACAAATTAAACATCGTAGGTATGTACGTATAGGAAAAAAAACATAGTATATATAGGGTTTGGTACTCTATGTGGTTTTAGGCACCCACTGGGAGGCTGGGGGAACTACTGTAAACTCATACATCTTTTCTTTTTTCCAGTTTGTCCTAGTGAATTTTTATTTCTATATGGTTATATGGTCAAATTATATTATTTTCTGTTTAGCATGTTTGTTTTGATATTTAAAACATAGGGTTCACATAATTTTAAAAACTTTGGTTGAAAGAAAATACAAGAATATAAAAATAATGAAACTGAATAATGGTAGCCAAGCCTAAGGTAATAATTTTTCTCTTAACCATGTGTATATTCCTATAGCTTTTGTTAAAGGAGAATCATTCTACTAAGTTTCAGATTCTTATCTAAATAAAACTATAATATAATTCCTGACAGATATTATGACAGTCAAAAATACAAGAATAGAGAAGAATTATAAAAATATTAGGGAGATTATGCAACTAATTCACATAAGGTACTTTAAAAAAAACCCCGATGATTGTGCAAATCCATCCCATCCTGCTTGCAATTAAGAAGATGTTGTGATAAGCATTTGATTCTTCTTCAATTTAAGTTCTCAATTTGTTCACTTTTTTTTTTTAAGTTCTCTTAACAATAGAACAGTTTTAGAGGAACTTGTTTCTACAGTTGAAGCAGGTGATGTCTCATAGGATATCAGGTGTTGGGTTTTTTTCTCTTAAAGGGAGTACTGGTTGTTAGGTATAGGAATACGCTTTCCTTTGGAAAATATTCTTCCTTGATGTCAGGAGAAAGAGAAATTTAGCCCAGTAGCTTCTCATTAAAGAACATGAGCTTTAACACCATCATTCAGAGCCAGTTTTGTTGTTGATGATTACAGTATTACTCCAGATATTCTGCTGTCTACAGATGTCAGGAGATGTGGAAAACCTGACTTTAACAGGATGGCCTGTATGGATCTGTTGGCTGGAGTTACAGACCTCTTTTGTCCTTTTTTGTATTTCATTGCACCAGATGTTTCAGGAACTTTTCAGCAAAGTCTCTAAGTTGTTTTAACTAAAGGTGTTAAGTATTATTTTCTATCACAGAAATATTTGTGCATAGCTTTAAAGGACAGATAACACCAGTTGGTTTTTAAGGAAATATAGCAGACCTTGGAAGCCACACCTTCCATGGCTGAGAGCCGTCCCCACCCCGACAAGGTACCAACAGCTTTCAACAAGTTTATCTGTTTCTTTTGGAACTCACCACTGTATTTCTAAGTTTATTCTGTACTAAATTTCTGGGGTTTTCAGTTTAGTTATTACTTATGGGCTTCTTCTGAAAGATAAAGATTTAGCTTTTATGTGCCATTTCCACTCACATTTTCTCTCCCCCATTCTCCTAGTATTGTTTGTTTACATTGATATGACTTAGTAAATATTTGTCATAGGTGATCCACGAATGATTATTTTTCTTGTACAAATGGCCTGTTTTTTCATTCCCTTGTTTGTGTTTTTTGGATTTTTATTTGTTCTTTTAAAAAATATCTACCATTTATTTTTCCCCTAAACTTTCTGACAAAGCTGTAAAGACAAACAAACAAACAAACAAAACACACACACCAGGTATTGAGTGAGTTTCATTTTTTTCCCCTGGAAGACGTCTTTGCTGAGGCACTCATGCTCCTCCTCCTTTTCTGAATTGGCAGTTCTCTCGTAGGGATCCTGGGGTGACCTTTTGGTCTGCCTCTTGGATTGGAGCTCTTGCTTGATCCCTCCTTTTCCTCTTGGTTGGTTTGCTCCTTCATTTTGTTGGAACACTTCCTCCAGGAGCTTCCAAGTACATGAGAGCTAAATCTTTTATTACTTCACATGCCTAAAAATGTATTTTTTCCACTCTCATATGTTCATAATTTGGTTAAACTTTAGTCTGAAAATTTTTTTCCTCCTCATTCATCATGTAGGGCATTTCATAGGCTGTTTAAATCTCAAACTCTAATTCTTTAGTTCTGGACTTTTTTCTTATATGATTTCTTTTATAATACCTGTCCCCTCCAGTTTCCCTGTTCTCTCTTCTAAATCTCCAAAGATTTAGATGTGGGGTCTACTGATCTGTTACTCTGATTTTTTAAATCTATTTTCTCCTATTATCCATCTCTTTGTTTTTTTGTTCTGTATTCTGGAAAATGTCCAGAAAAGTATGCTCCTAGTTCCTGTTTTCTTCCTGCTTATTTGTTTTGGTTGTCATCATTCATGATAATGACTTTACTCAGATATCTACTGATCTTTTTTTTTAAAAAATATTCCCTCTTCCTCACAGCTGCAGCAAAGCAGAGGTTCTTCTTTTTTTTTTTTTTAATTTATTTATTTTTGGCTGTGTTGGGTCTTCGTTTCTGTGCGAGGGCTTTCTCTAGTTGTGGCAAGCGGGAGCCACTCTTCATCGCGGTGCGCGGGCCTCTCACTATCGCGGCCTCTCTTGTTGTGGAGCATAGGCTCCAGACGCGCAGGCTCAGTAGTTGTGGCTCACGGGCCCAGTTGCTCCGCGGCATGTGGGATCTTCCCAGACCAGGGCTCGAACCTGTGTCCCCTGCATTAGCAGGCAGATTCTCAACCACTGCGCCACCAGGGAAGCCCTATCTACTGATCTTTGACTATGCATCTGTATGATGGACACACGATGAATGAAAGTCATTCATTGAAAAGGTTGGAAATTTTGGATACAGATTGGACTTGTTGATGGTTTTGTTTCATTATAGGGTTATTCAGTGGGGACCTGACCTTACCTTTAGCTAGGCTTGACTATTTTTTCTGAGACGAATCCTCCAGTCTTATGCCTGAAGAGAGAGATGTTAACGACTTACACTCTAGGAGCTGGACAAAGAGCGAGAATAAGGAATCTTTCTTACCCAATACGATTTATTTGATTTATTCCCTGCCTTCAGTCCCTTGCCATACTCTTGTTCTGCTATCTCCTGAGCCTCTCTGGTTCAGTTTCTCCAGAATTAGACATACTCCCTCCTGCCTGGGCGGTGGTGGTCTTCTGGTTGCATAGGATGAAGGCTATGTCTTTGGTGTCCATGCTATACCTGTCACTTTTCAGAGGTATCTGGTACCTCCAATTCCTGAGTGTTTCTCAAGTTCTGAAGTGTAAATCTGCTTGCTTTTTATTGGCCTCCCCTCATCAGGTCGTTAGGTTTCAAATTTCTATGGCCTGTTAAGATAGTTACCACTTGACATCTGCTTTCCATCTTGAAAATTTTTCTTGCCATCTTTCTTTTGCTCTCCTTGAGGTTTTATACCTTATTTTTATTCCTTTCTTACCATCTTATTGAGGCTTTGGAAAGAATGCACATACGGCCATATATTCAGTCTTCCGAGTAAACCAGAATCTTTTCATATTTTTCTTTACAGCAAAAGATGACAGTTCTGAGTCACCTAAAGAGCCAGATAAATTTAACAGGTAAGTTTTTCTTTATACAATTTTTTGCCAATTTATACACTAAAAGAACTATTGATTTAAACTGTGTTTTCTATCATAATTGTATTTTCATTTTTTTAACTTAGAAAAATTATTTTTCATTTAAGTATATTTTCCCTTCCAATACCTTTTAAAAATGATGTTTTCAGGAAGAATATGGAGACTCTTGAATTCTTTCTAGTCTATTGAATTAAAATTGATGTAACTATGTTAGTTGCCTATTCTTTTAGTTTTTAGTTTTTATTTCTGAAAAGGAAAAAAAATGTTGTCTACATTATAGATCCAACCATTATAGATCACAAAAATCCAAGCAATTTAGGAGAAGATAAAGTCCTGGAGGAAAATGGCAAGAGTTAGGGCTAAAGCCATTGTACACTTGGGAGACCACCTGACAATGTGACATCAATTCAGCCTTGAACACCTGGACAAGGTGTAGGTTCTGCAGCATTCAGCTTCTCTAGCATTTCCATCAGCCTTATTTTGATAGTTAATCAGATGCAGAAAACAGCCAGCTTACTAGTGTTGACATAATACTTGATCTATCTTGGTTTTATACTGTACATGCTCCAAAACAAGGATCCTCTTAGTGGATTAATAATAGTAAAATGTTCCCAAAGGACTGAAATCAAAAGGAACCCTCAGATCGGGGCTCTGTCCCAGAATGTGAGACAATGTTATGTCAAGGGGCTCTGTGCCTGGAAGTGTTAGAAGCTCAGAATTAGAAGACCCAGAAAAATGGACAGAATGATTAATTGGGACCTGACAGGAAGAGCGTTGACCTTGTCTGTCCCCTAGCCCTCAGATGAAGACCAGCCAGTAGCAGTGGTGGGGTCTGTCTCAGGCAGAAGCAGGAAGAAGGGTAAACCCCATTACAGGGAGAAAACTTTGGCCCTTTGCTTCTTTGTCTGGGACAATGAGTCCCTCATCAGACAGGCAGCAAGGTAACCAGACGGCACCATAAGGATCCAGCACTGATCACAGGACTATAAAATCTGGGGTCTGGGAGAAAGACTTTAACTACAACTTTAGAAACAACTTGAGAGCCATGGTGAGATAAACTTGTAAATGGTGTTATCTTGAAAAATCAAGATTTGTGACAATGAAAGGAAAAAGAAGGGGGTGAAAAGTTGGGAGAGAGTGATGTCTTAACAGGTACAGTGAGATTCTGGGCAGAGGGAGTAACTAGGGTATTGATCCTAAATTGGATGTGAGAGTGGTGTGTTAGAGGCTCAGAAAGAAGGCCACTGCAGCTGGAACACAGCAAGGGGGAAAGAAGAGATGGATAGGGGATAGAGTAAGAGATGTAGACAGGGCCAGATCACTTAGAGCTTTATAAACCAGGTAAGGAATTTGCATTTCATTAACCTTGCAGTGGGAATCGGGACACAGCTGGACAGCTTTTAAGAAGAGGAAAGGCATAATCAGATTTACATTTTAAAAGGACTACTTTAACTGCCATGTGGGGAATCAGTTGTGAAGGATCTAAAGCGGAAGCAAGGGGAAGAATTATTGGGTTATTTTAGTAGACCAGGGGAGAGGTGGGGAGGTTTGCGCTAGGGCTGAGGGCATAGAAATGGAGAGGGAGATAAGTGGATGAATTGGATGGATTCAAGACTTAGTTTGATTGATGTGGGGAATGAGAGAAAGTGGAACCAAGGGTTATTACTAGATTGTAGTTTGAACTGGATGGGTACTGCGGTGACTTACTGAGATGGGAGAGATTGGAAGATCACACCGCTGGCTGAAACTAACAATCCCAGTTATTGATGAGGCTGTGATGGCACTGTAGCTCTCCTACATTGCTGTTTACATTGTTGTACCATTTGACATGCCCACAGCCAGTCTGGAACACAGTTTAGCAGTTTCTTATAATGTCAAACATTCGCCTGCCCTCTAACCCTCGCCTAAAGTATTTATCTTAGAGAAATGAAAGTATATATTCACCAAAAGACTTGAGCACAAATGTTCATAGGAGCTTTATTCATAATATCCCAAACTGAAAACAACTAAAATGTCCATCAACAATCAACATTATATATTCAACAGGCGAATATATAAGTAAATTGTGTTATAGTTATAAATTGAATACTCTCAGCAATAGAACTGTTGATACATGCAACAACATGGAATAATAATGCAGACATTATGTTGAGAAAAAAAAACCAGAGTTATAAAAGAGTACGTGCTGTACAATTCAATGTATATGAAGTTCTAGGACAGGCAAAACTAATCTATGGTGATAGAGATTGGATCAGTGATTACCCAAAGTGTCGAGGGAGATTGACTGGGAAGGGGCAGTAGGGAACTTTCAGGACTAATGAAAATATTCTATATCTTGTTTGGGCTTATGGTTATGCAGGGGTCTGCTTTTATTAAAACTCATCAATCTGTACTCAACCTATGCATTTTATTGAATGTAAATTAAACTTTAACAAAGTTGATTTTTGAAGGTATTCAACTAACTTTACAACTCTTTTAGAAATCTAAATTTACTTCAAATAAAATCTTTTTTAAAAAGGCATTCAAACTCTTCCAGTAAATAGAGACAGTGAGTATGCTACCAAACTTCCAAACTCTGATTCTAAAATCAGAGATCATTACAAGAAAGGAAAATTATAGGTCAGTACCTCTTAAATCTGAAATGTATAAATCCTAACCAAAATATTAGCAAATTGAACCCACTGATATATAAAAAGGGATAGTACATCATGACTAAGTGGGCTTTATTTCAGGAAAGCCAGGTTGGTTTAAAATTTGAAAATCAATCCTTGTAACTCACCTAGTTAACCAAATAAAGGGAAAAAAGCCATAGACTTATCTAGGTGAATCCAGGAGACACATTTAACACCCATTCATGATAAAAATTCTCAGCAAACTAGGAATAGAAGAGAATTTCCTTATTTCAATAAAAGGAGTCTACAGAAATCCAACAGCTAACCTCACACTTAAATGTGAAATGTTGAGTGCTTTTCTCCTGAGTTTAGGAACAATACAAATATGCCCGTTATCACCATTTCTATCCGACATTGTACTGGAGTCCTAGCCAGTGCAATGAGGGAAGGAAAAAAAACAAGTTATAAAATGTGGAAAGGGTAAAGTAAACCATCTTTATTCACAGATAGCACAACTATATACATAGTAAAATCCAAATGAATATACAAAGCTTGAAAGTTTGAAAATTAATAAGTAAATTTAGCAAGGATCCTGGATACAAGATGAATATTTAAAAATCAACTATATTTTTATATACTAGCAATCAACACATAGAAAATGAAATTTTAAAAATACCATTACAACAGCATCAAAATGTAACAAAAGATGAATAAGGCATCCATACTGAAAAATCACAAAATATATCTGAGAGAAATTTTAAAAGACATAAAGGAATAGACATATACAAAGTTTGTGGCTTGGGAAAGACTCAATACTCTTACAGTGTCAACTCTTCCCAAATTATAGATTCAATTCAGTCTCAGTCAAAATCTCAGCAGCCTTATTTTTTTCTGAAAACTGACAAGGTGGTCTAAAATGTATCTAGAAATGCAAAGCATTTAGAATAACAAGGCAATCTTGAAGAAGAACAAAGAGGATCAACACTCTCAGAGATCAAGATGTATTAGAAAGCTAGAATAAGTTTCACTCTGATTGGAGCTATTTAGGTCAGATTCCTGTCCCTACACTAGTTATCACTCAACTGACTTAGAGCCAGGGGTGGGGTCAGTCCCATCAGACCACAGGGCATGTACAGAATGGGAGAAGAATGGAACAGCTATTGGGGAGGCAACCACAGTATCCACTGTGACAACCTTCATGTCTGTATTATTTTTATTGTACCTGAACCTTAATAAGTAAGACTTTGACAGGCACAGAGGGCAAAAGAGTCTCTAATAGAACTGCTTGCACAGACATGGAAATGTAATATTGTGGTACACTCAGGATCACCAGGAAGTTCCATGTGATGGAGCCTTTGGATGTGGAGATGAATGACGGAAGAAAAGGTTGGAAATGGCCAGATGATGAAGAACCTCAAGTTCTATTTAAAAGTTGTTTATATGTCATCCTATAGAAGTATTTACCAACTGTGGCTTTCAAGCAGAGCCATGATAACCTGGAATAGGGAGAGACTGAGGTAGATGAACAATTAGGAAGCTGTTTAGAGTTTACAGGAGAAAAATGATGAGGTACTTATCCAAGGCAGTTGAGGAGACCAGCTGACACTGAGTGCTGAGGGATGCTAAACCCTTCCTTGGCTGTTTTTATGCATGTTCACAACCACCACCGGAGAAAGTTCTATCTCTGGAAACGTGGAGAGGTTAGGCTACTTGCCCGGAGTTACACAGCTAATAAGAAATGGTGCCAGAGTGTTTTAACCCAGGCCAGCTGATTCCAGAGCCTGTGCTCTTAGTCATGATACTGTTGAATACGTGACTAAATATCCAGAGATATTTAAGAATTTAGTCATTAGGCTTTGGCGATGGTTGGGATGTTGCTTCCATGAAATAGCGCTGCCATGATTCTCTTCCCTTAATGATCCTTTTGGTTTCTTTCACAGGCCCCCCTTAACTGTGAATTGGTTTCTGCTCACTCTTTTCTAAACACTTACTTACTCTTTTGGAGTTTGTTTTCCCTAATGGCGTCATCTATCAACCTCTGTGTTGATTTGACCTAAATTTCTTATTTCCAGTCCCAATTTCTCAGTCACACTCCTAAAGGTCATCACCTACAACCCATGTTTAAAATTAAACTCATATTTTACTTCGATTTCTCTAGACGCTTTCTATTAATAGCAAAACTAAGTGGTCTTCTGGGCTTTAGGAGAATATTTGACCCTCAAATTCCTTCACTTTTCACACCCTATCAGGCAACTGGTTCAGTCAATTCTTTAGCATTCTCGTAGATTCATCTCCTCCCCTTCCTGATCTTTGCTCCCACCCTAGTATTAGCTCTCAGAATCTCTTGCCTGCGTTACTGAATTTATTTCCTAACTGGTCCCCCTACATTTAATCTCTCGTATAATCCTCTCTGCATGCTAATGCCAGAGAAAACTCTTACTCAATCACTGATTTCATAGTTTACTTGCCTTATTTGAGAACTTCTGATTACTGTCTATCACCTAATAAATCAAGGTTACTGAATCGACTCTAATCCATTCTCTGCCTAAATTTGAAGACCCAGCATTGCCTAGTTTCACCTATTTTTATCAAATTCCAATTCCTCCAATTCCTCTGAAATTGGAACTCTCCACTCTAGTCAATTATCTTGTTACTCTCATCTCTTCCCCCAACATCCTCTGTACACACCATGCTCCTTGCCATCTAAGCTATTGCTAATACTGCTTCCCTGGCTTAAAATGCCTCTTTCCTTTGTCCCAGGTCCATATCCAAGTGACTCTTTCCCTAATGGCTCCAAAACAAAGTTATAGCTCCCTCCTCCAAATTTTTTTTGCTTATTGCCACTGCCAAAGAAGTATCTGTCATTGTAGTCTCCAAATGTCTATGTTAAATGATGTAACAGTTTATTATGTTAATATATAAAGCTATTCTATTTACTAGTTCAGATATATATCTTATTTTCCCAACAGGATAATAATAAGCTGTGATGTTCAGTTTAAAATTGTCTTCTACTTTTTCATATTCATAATGCCAACAATAGTACTCAATAAATTCCTGTTATTGGTTGAAACTATAAACACATGTATTTTTTTTATGCTGTATACATCCCTTCGTAGTTTATCTGAATAATAGTAAATAGTTACTGTTCTCTTATTTTAAGAGGCTATTTCCTTTATAGAATTGAAAGTGCAGATATTCCCAAATGTTTGAGGCATTCTGTTTTGTATATTCAAACTATACTAAAGTTATACCTTTTAGGGTAATATTTTTAATTATTCTAGGGGAAAAAAAGAAAGCCCCTGAAGGCTAACAGCTTGAAATTGAACAGGACACCGTTGGGAAGGGAGAGGGTCATGGGTCGTCGTCAAACAGACAAAAAACAATGGAGACGATTGTGCCTGAAGATGGTGTATTTTTTTTTCACGAGACAGTATGTTGACAGTTTCCTTCCTCTTGGGTCATTGTTGTCTGCTAAATGATCTGTGACAGCAAATTGATCACAAGCTTTTTCATGCAGGAGATATAATGCAGCCTTTCATTTTGTTACCTCCGTTGCCAAATGCTGAAACATTTCATTGGCAAATTAATGTTAGTTTAGTATATCATTTAGTACTATAAAGCACACATGTAGCTCTGGAAGCAATAATAGTAGTGATTAATTTATCTTTACCAAGTTTCAGATTTCTACTTAAGTGTGATTACAAAAGCAATAACACACTTGAAAAATGTTAGTCTTAAAATTAGGTGTCCATAATTATTATTTAAATAAATGAATTCATTAATACACTTAGATATTGCCCCCATTAATTTCAAAATTGAGTCAAATATTAAGGTACCTATGATTTACCTATAAAAATTAATGCTAATAACCTGTTATAACTGAAAATTTGCTTCTTCCTCCAAAGAGCTAGGAACTTAAAATTAAAAGAGACATAAAGTCTTTTACATTTGATGTTTAAGTATCTGTTTAAGTCAGTTAATAGATGATTTCACATGTCTGAAAAATATCTGAAAGTAATGTTTTGTTTGTGGAGTGTTGAGAATCTCTGCATTCAAGAAGATTGTAAGAAAAAAATTGGAAGTGCAGTTATTTAAGAGTAAGAGACTGTTTCATAGGTCCCGTTTAATACTTTGTAACAGTCTTTGCTCTCCCATTAGGATTTGGTAATATTAGCACAGGGAAGGAAATGTGCTGGCAGCAATATTAGAAAAGAGTTGTTTATTTTCCCTCATTGAAAGTGTCCAGATTCTGTGTAAAAATTAAACTAATCTCAATTCTGGTGTTTCATTTCTCCTCATAATAAAAAGAAAATAAAGGTGATTTTACTAAAATTTGGCATAGAAATGTAAGAAAGTTGTTTATCATAGAAAGAGAAAATGTACAGCTATGATGTTTTATTTAAAGTTCTTTTCAATGTTAGTCACGAAAGGCACAGTTATCTTAAACCTATATTTTTCTTTTTATAATATACACATGGATGCACGTTTACACTTATTATAGAAAACTGGTTTGGACGGACCTTTTTTTGTGATTTGCATGTATTAGTGGAAAATTATGTTAGATTCATTTGTTAGAAATAACTATGTGAGAATTTGCAGATCAGCCTAATGTATTGTGACAAGGTATCTGAAAGAGTCCACTCTGGTAAAAATAATTTTAAAAAGCAAACTTTCATGCTACTCACTGTCTGATCTTATTTTGTATTTTCAGATCAATTAAATCAGTCTCATTTAATGATTACTACAAGACATGGTCTGGAATAGCCACATCAAAAGCCACAGAATATTACAGAACTCCATGTAAGGTGATCTAACCTTGTCTTATTTTTGCAGGAAGGGGGGTGGTATATTAATTTCAACATTCTCAGCTTGTCTTGCTTTCAAAGACTAATTGACACATATTTGGAATTTGAGGGTGATAAACTTCTTTGTTGGCTCTATATACTAATCATTCAACAACTGTTCATTTAGTCCCTCTTTTGTAAAGAGTCCTGGACTGAAGTCTGATTAGAAGCCCAAAGGAAAGATAGGCAATTGGAGGAATAAAAGACAAAGTTCTTGGTCTTTTGAGGTTTACCATACGCCCTTTACCCCAGAAGGAAACCTTCATAGCAGGAGGAAACTTTTTGGTTCTAAACACAATTATCCCCAAAGCCAGAGATATTATTAAGTAGAAAGACAGCAAGAAAACCTGGGGATGCTCAATTGTATCAGTCGAAGGAAAAGAAAAATCATCTGTTACCATCATACATTGAGAACTAGAAAGACGGAATAGGAGAGCTGGACAACTTTTTGGTCCCATTTAATCTAATCTTTAGAGTACTGTTTCATTATTTGTATCAAAGTAGGTTAGCCAGTCTGCACACATTTACTGAAATACGACTTTGCGTCAGCTATCCTGCACAATGGCACATTCTGAAGTTATCAGTGACTTCCGAATTCCCAGATTCAGTGATTACATTTTTTTAGTCCTTATCTTACTTGAAATCCTATTGGCTGTGCTCTCCTTGAGTTAGAAGACACCATGTATCCATGGTTTTCCTCTTACCTTCCTAAGCGCTCCTCTGCTTCTTTCCTTAGCAATACCTTCTTCATTCAGTATTCTCTGCCCAGCTCTCTTTGAGAGACCTCATCCATCACTATGGTTTTCATTAGCCCACATGCCAGTAATTCCTAAAGCCTCGTCTCTAGCCAGGCTCTCTTCTGCATTCTGAATGCATATTTACAACTGTGTAGTAAGGCACCTCATACCCAAGATGTCCCAAAGTGAATTCATTATGTTGCTCCAAAACCTATTCTCCCTCCTTCATTACCTCTCTTGGTTAGTGGTAGATCACCATTCTTGCATTTACTTGCCAAGCCAGAATCATAGACATTTCCTAGTTCTCTTTATCTCCCTTATTAAGCCTTATTGATTTTCTCTCTTGCAACATTACAAATGTTTCCCCTCTACTCCATGACCACTGCCTTAATTTGTGGTCTCATCGTGTTTCATCTCATCATTGTGATAGTCTACTAATTGGTTTTAAGAGAACAAAATATCACCCAGAAAAAAAAATCATATCTAGTTTTAAGACACAAATTAGAGCAAAAAGGAGTACTAAGCTTAATAAATCTAAAAACGTGAGGTCAATAATTTCTAAGAAATTACTTGTTCTTTCAGGATGTTGGTTATTAGTTATTTTGTGATTACACATTATCTTCCTCACTGACTCATAGATTAGTGATTAAGAAAAATAACTTGTTCTAGGTGCTTTAAGAAGTAGTCTTTAGCAGCACTATCAGTGTAAAAGAGTTTTATTGATTTTGATACCAGATTACATGAATGTTTACTTCATTTAAAAGATTTTGATTGAGTGCGTCTTAGTCGATTCAGCAAACACATCTTGAGTACTTGCTATGTAAGAGGCTCTGAGGAGCTCAGATGGGTTCCAGGAGGTGATAACCCTTAACAGATGTGGTGTCAAGAGGCAGTTGGCATGCTCCAGGGAATGATTCAGCGTCCAACTCCTTCAACCAAAAAACAAACAGATTGTTATAGGATGGTGCTTTATGGAATAACGTGTAAATATATGAAGGCTCTTGGAAACTCCAAACTTCTAGGAAAAAAACAGAAGCACATGCCCAAACAAAGAAATTTAGAAATGATTGTCTTATAATAAAGAGTAATTTTAAAATGGAAGTAATAATGAAGTATCACTGGATACTGCAATTTCTTCTTCAAAAGAGTTTGACACCAAAATATTTAAGTTGGTTCTTGTTTCTACATCTGTCACTAACCTAGTATGTAATTCATTTCTCTTTGTGAAGGCAATAGCTGGTAATGGTTACCTCTAGCCCAGAAGAATTTCTGAGACTTTGATTCTAGCCCTTGGTGCAAGATTTCACAATCACTCTGCCTCTCTTTCCTACAGAGATTTGTTATAAGAATGTTTCAAAAGCTTTCCTTCAATAATAACCAGCACTTAATTTAAAAAATTTAAATGTAAACCTTACATGTGCTGCTGGCCATTTTGTCTTTGGATAGTTCAGCTGGATGAGATCCAATACTATCTTTTTTAATGGCTTAATTTCCTGGCAATAAGAAAGATGAAGCTGTTAGATTATAGAATGCTTCTTTAACTACTCAGAAATAAAGGGGGAACTTCTAATAACTTCATTTTCTACAGTTATATTTTTATCACTGGAAAGATTATTAAACTCTTGTGCATATTTTTAAAAGCTTTTTATTTTATGAATAGTGATGAGTAAGGTTATATTATGATTTTGAGTATTAACTCTATTGCATATCTTTGTGCCACAAATCTATACATAGTCATGTATGCCATAATACTAGTAAGTTTATTCTTGTATAACACAGTTTACGGAGTATACTCCGTATTGTTTTTCTTGTTTATTTTTTTATTTTTTTAATTTTTATTTATTTATTTATGGCTGTGTTGGGTCTTCGTTTCTGTGCGAGGGCTTTCCCTAGTTGTGGCAAGTGGGGGCCACTCTTCATCGTGGTGTGCGGGCCTCTCACTGTCGCAGCCTCTCTTGTTGCGGAGCACAGGCTCCAGATGCACAGGCTCAGTAATTGTGGCTCACGGGCCTAGCTGCTCCGCGGCATGTGGGATCCTCCCAGACCAGGGCTCGAACCCGTGTCCCCTGCATTGGCAGGCAGACTCTCAACCACTGCACCACCAGGGAAGCCCTGTTTATTTTTAATTGAGGTATAGTTGATGTACAATATTATGTAAGTTTCAGGCATACAACATAGTGATTCACAATTCTTAAAGGTTATGGTCCATTTATAGTTATTATAAAATATTGGCTATATTCCCTGTGTTGTACAATATATCCTTGTAGCTTATTTATTTTGTGCATAGTAGTTTGTACCTCTTAATCTGTATTTTTTTTTTCTAATTTTTTAATTCAACGAGCAAGTAGAAGGGATTCTTAAATTTATTTTTATTTATTTATGGCTGTGTTGGGTCTTCGTTTCTGTGCGAGGGCTTTCTCCAGTTGCGGCAAGCGGGGGCCACTCTTCATCGCGGTGTACGGGCCTCTCACTATCGCGGCCTCTCTTTTTGCGGAGCACAGGCTCTAGACGCGCAGGCTCAGTAGTTGTGGCTCACGGGCCTAGCTGCTCCGCGGCATGTGGGATCCTCCCAGACCAGGGCCCGAACCCGTGTCCCCTGCATCAGCAGGCAGACTCTCAACCACTGCGCCACCAGGGAAGCCCTTAATCTGTATTTTTTTAATCATCCCAATCTTATTGTCCTTTTATTCACTTATCAACCAATATTTATTGAACACCTAGTATATGTCATGCAGAGTTGTATATCAACACAATGAGCTCGGCATTATTATTACTCTGTTTTACACTTGAGAAAACCAAGACCAAGGGAAGCTAAGTAATTTACCTAAGGTCACACATGGAATATCATATATTGGTAAGAGTGTAAATTCTGGATGCATATTGCCAGGGTTTAATCCTGGCTCTTCAATTTACTAGCTGTGTGACCTTGGATAAATTTCTTAACCTCTCTGTGTCCCAGTTCTCTCATCTGTAAAATGAGAATAATCACAGAACATACATCATAACGTTGAAGCACTATAATAGTGCCTAGTGCATAGTGAGTGCTCAGTAAGTGTGGCCAATATTTATTAGTACAAGTGGGCTGTGGCCCAAAGACTTGAACCAAATCCTCTGACTCCATATTTGTTCTTTCTTTTATATTATATTGCATCCATAATATGATATAAAATTGTAATTTCTGTATAACTTGAAATTTAAATTCAAACTCTGAAGTATGTGCAGTACATTTTCAATAATTACAATTATTTGCTCATAATCATAGACAATCATATGGGAAAATGTACTGATGATCCACTATTCTCTGTCCATCACTATAGAATGGCAAATTAAAAGTTTGGCAGAGAACAAACCAATACATCTGGCTGTGGGCAACAGCACCTTAATGACAGAATATGATCCCCATAAGGAAATGTTTATGTTATACGAAAAGAATTCCTTCAGACCAGTGTACCCTGTAATAGTGAGCGGAGGCTTCCTGATGTTTGTTTGCTGTCATCAGGACAGACCAAACAGCCTGAAGCATCATGGGAATGCTTGCTTTCACCTTAGGATACTTTCATTCCTTGAGTCTTTGAGCCAGCAGTGAGGGCAAATGTCTCCAAAAATGCATTTAGATGCAGGAAGCAGTATCAATCACTTCTGATGCAGTGGTCTCAGTCTTGACTGCTCCTTAGAACCACCAGAGGAGCTCGTGAAAATTCCCATGTAAAGGGTGCACCCCCAGACCAATTACAGTAGGATCTTTGGGAGCAGGACCAGGGGGTAGTAGTTTTTACAACTGCCCAGGTGGTTACAATGTGCAAGCCAATGGAAAAGCCCTAGTGGGAAGAACCTGATATCAGAAATTAGAGACTCCTAGCCTTATACTAGTTTTGCAGACACAGTTAAGTGAATTTTGGTTAGTCATTTAACCTAATTTAGGTTAGTCTTTGTACCTCATTTTTCATTTCTATTCATTGACAAAAATATTCTACTCTATTTTAAGTTCCTCTATGGTTAGAATAAGATAGTACGTGTGAAAATAAAACATGCCAAGGTAAATTAGTGCTTATATATTTCTTTGGACACAACAGTCCCAGAGTGGAAAAAAATTTTTCAGATCAGCCTATACAGATGTTGGACGATAGGTGTGTCATAGAAAAAGCAGAGTAGAAGCAATGTCCAGTAATCCTCAGAAGGAAAGGAAGGAAGAAATATACTATGGGGGCAGTAGAGGATGCTTTTCTACACAGATTACAAAACTGACACAAGGGCAAGGTATGATAGTGATGGGGGGGATTTTAACTTCAAGAAGTTCTGACAAAATTTCACTGGTCCTCATTTCTTCATTATTTCCCTCCCATCAACATCATCCACTGAGCATCTTCTATGTCTATCAATGGGCTTTGTTGAAGACAAGAACATAAGTATTATGATAAGCTTTTTGAGGCATTTACAGTCAGATGGTAGGAGACAGATGAGTGAAAAAATTATGGGAATAAAATAAGAAGTGTTAAAAGTTTGTACAGATACTGTGGCATCTTTCATCTCTTGGATAATAGAGAAAGCGTTGGAGAAAAAGAGTCAATAATATAAAAGAAATGAGAATACAGTAAGTCCCCTACATACGAACGAGTTCCATTCCGAGAGCGTGTTCGTAAGTCCAATTTGTTCGTAAGTCCAACAAAGTTAGCCTAGGTACCCAACTAACACAATCAGTTACATACTGCTGCTTTTATGCTTGCCTCCAGACATTCTGGGCTTGAAATAAAGATACTGTATTACTGTACTCTATGCCAAAAGTACACAAAAAAGTACACAAAGCACAACCACTTGTAGAGTGTGCACACATGTGACAGTGTACACCAGACACATGAACTAACTTACGTGATTGGACATGTGAATGCATGTTCGCATCTTTGAAAGTTCCCAACTTGAAGGTTCGTATGTAGGGGACTTACTGTATTCAGGAAAGATAATCATGCTATTTGGGGTTTCATAATATATAAGGAAGAGACTGCCATACATATTCAAATAGAAAATATAGGAAAGGCAATTCCAAAAAATTAAGGAAAGACATGGATTATCCTTGAATAGAAACATCGAGTAAATTTCAGGAGTTCCCTGGTGGCCTAGTGGTTAGGATTTGGCTCTTTCACTGCTATGGCCTGGGTTCAATACCTGGTCAGGGAACTTAACATCAAATAAATTTTAAATTTTGTTTAGGTAGTAATGAATAGTACATGTGAGAAGACATTACTCGACCTTTCTGTGTCTGTGTGTTCATCTGTGAAGTGGGTATTATAATGGTAAGCACTGCATATCTACTTTACAAGTACCCCCATATATAGTAAGAATTCTATTAATATTAATTATTATAATCATCTAAAGGAAATAATGAATCCTGCTAAGAACTCTGGGGAGTACAGATTTGCTTCCTTAAAGGAAGGAAGGAATATATTCCAAATAACAATAAAGAGTATTAATGAAGTCTATAAGAATATGTATGTATGTGTGTTTGTGTGTGTTTGAAGAAGATAAAGAATAGATTGGAACATCGCTGGTGAAAATCATGTAATATTAATAGAAGAAAAGGAGAATTATTCAGTTTAAATATTTTCTCTATCAATGACAAATTTCATCAAGATGGAAGGGGTTAATTAATCATTGTTAAGAAGTTAAGCTCCAGATAAGGACAAGACAGGTGGGGAGCATCTGGTTGGTTAAATACATCAGGACTATAAACCCAGGACAATTAGAAGGAGAAGAGAGAGCAAGAAAGAGAGAGAGAGAAAGCCCATAAGCGAGCAGGGGGAGGGAGCGGGGAGAAAAGGAAGGATATATATGTGCGTGTGTGAATGATCTGGATTAATAGTATTTTGTGTAAAAACTACCAGTGCTTAAGCATAGTAGGTTTTCCGTAAATTTTATGTGAATTTGATTGAAGGCATAAGGCTTATAATTCACCACAAACATATGAGCCAGTGGTATAATGTGATTTCCAGAAAATACTAATGCATATCTGAGCTAAATTGAGAGAAGTCCAGCACACAGATCGAGGGAGGTAGCAATCCCACCTGCATCTTGCTATTGATATGAAATCAAGTTTCTGAGCCGGTTCTGGATGAAAACTTTAATAGGAATATCAACAAAGTTCACCACCAGGATGACGAGGGTTAGGTCTCTAGAAAATCATGACTTAAGAAAAAGTTGAAGGAACTGAGGCTGCCCTGAGAGCTATCTTCAAATATTAGAGGGATCCTTTCCATAGGGGAGGGATAAATTTACTCTGAATTGCTGAGGAGGTCAGAAGGAGGAGCAGTGGAAACTCACAGCCCTCAGATTAAGGAAAGGACATTGTGACCTCGGTAACTGTCAATGAAACGGGCAGTCTCCCAATAACAAAGAGACAAGGGATTCATTTAGAGGCTGGATGATCATCTGTTGCAGATTCTTGCTTTGTAGCAGATCAAGATCTGTAATGTCACTTTCAAACTCCACGATTTTATTTTTTCACTTGAAGGACTGCATTAGAATTTTGTTAAACTATGGCATCAGTTTCTGTATGAGTTATTTTAAAACTATCCTCGTTTCTATAAATGATATATAAACAAGTATCATTATCATGATAAGTTACAAAGTCACAATCTGTTTGTTTCAAACAATATCCAGTATCACAAAGTTTAAATAAAAAGAAGAAATTTGGTGTCTGAGGATTGTAATGTGACTTGAACGATAATAGTACGTGTTATTGCCACATACTAACTTAAGGGGAAATAAATTATTGTAAACTTTAAACTATTATTAAAGAATGTATGCATAGCTCCTTTTTAAAATATTCTAATTTCAGTGCTTGAAGATCCAAATTTCACTGGAGAGTATTACAAATGGAAGAAAAATGAGCTAAGACGACCTAAAGAATGGGGTTTAAAGTAAGTAATTTTAACTGTCTAGAATATTATCCTATGAACTTGAAATATCTATTATTCACTTTCTACTAACTGAACTATCAGAAGAAACCCATTGGATTTCTTTTAAACATAAGAACAAAAATAAGAAGTATCATTTTGTCCTTTCATATGAACCCAGGTGGGAAACAGCTTTGCTGTCTACCGGCTGCCAAAGGTGGGGATAGAACATGAGCCACAGTGAAGGAATCTCACAATACCTTTCCTATTAATCTTCTTATTTCCATTCTTAACCTTATCAAAATAGAACTTAGAAACAGGAAAAAAGAAAAACCAACCTGTTTACATATCACCAGTTAGTATTTCATTTTTCTCATGGTTCCAAACACCTTTTCCTCTTTCACAGATGGATTTCTCACTCAGGAACCAAATATATTAAATCTAGTGAGGAAGTCTGTAATTAAATACAAAGATAAATTATTACAACATCTTTTGGAATGATTGACTCTTGGACCACATTCAGGAAGGGACCTTAGTCTCATCTTCAGTCTCTTGACTCCTAAAGGCAGTTTTTCTGCTTCATCATGTTAGAGCACAGATTCCATCTCAGCTCTGTGGTACTGGCTGTGTTGCAGTGGTCATTTATTCTGGAGTGCTTATTGCAAAGCATTCAGTGAATGTGCTACCACAAAGCTAGGGGAATTAAAGTTCCTATTTTTTGTATTTACATCATGTTTATTAGCTCCTTGTTAGCATTGTGACCTCTTTTCTAGATGAAAATAATAGGATTAATAAAAACAATGTGCTGTATTTTGAATTTGTGTAGAAATCAAGGCTCTTAAAATAGACTTTCCTATCCTTTAATATCATAGTTCAGATTGGGTTTTTTGGTTAGATATTCTTTTTTCAGTTGATTTCTGCAGCAACTTTCCTTCAAGCCAAAGGGGAGGAAAGCTTTTGCATTAGATACTTTTCTGCTTTCAGAGTAAATTATAAGCAGTAGAAAAGTTTTTATGAAGCAGAAGTTGAAGAAGTGTCAGCATGGTTTTTTTCTTGAAGGCATGTTTCAAGTTTCATTTAAAGAAACCTACTTAGAATATAAGGTTAATTTTGCTGTGACATGACTTCCTTTTTGATTTCCTTTAACAGAACTGCTTTGTTTTATTTGTTTGATTATTGATTCATTATGTAAGGCCAGCATCCCACAGAACCCCAAAATGTAGAAAAAGTAGGACCATGTCATTTTCAACTTATCCACCCACTTCTCCATATGGCTGTGAACTGTTTGAATGCTAGAACATTTTCCTAAATACATTATTTTGAAGTTATAGGTCAAATTATCATGTGCGTGGTGACCCTGTCAGAATAAAACTTTCACACCTTATGCCATCTGGTGGTTGATGAGAATATATTTAGATCAGATGATAACAAAACATTGATTTAAACATTATTTAAATAAAGTGTCTAAAAGATATTGCATTTATCTACATAATTTTATTACAGCATAAATATTTGAGCATGCAAAAATATAAAGTATGGTGGAATCAACTTCTTTTTAAATAATTATTAAAAGTCTCATGTTCATCAAAATATATGAGGTATAACAAAGTGGTCAATTCAGAGTTTCAAGTAGGAAATGTTTGGGAATCTATGCAAGTGAGTAATTGGTCTCTGTGTACATGCAATATAATACCTTTTGCATCTCTCTGTTTTTAATATTTGAAAACAGGGAAAACTTTCCTCACACTGAAATGTCCCCTTTAAAAAAACCCAGAAAATGCAAATTGAGAGCCTTTCATCTGCAGAGCCTTCAGGAAAAAGAGAGACGTATCTCTCCTGACTCAAACCCCTCCTCCTACTGTCCTCCCATCCCCTCATCAATCAAGACCCGATTCTTAAGCTACCCTAAATTCTTTTTTTTTCCCCCACTATTGTTTGGGAACATAAGATCTTCTCACCACTTTGTGCTTTCTGTCTGGGATATCTTTCCCAGCAGGGTCTCAAGTTAGGCTTCTGTCTGAGTTAAAAGGTGGAACATGGGGCGCTTAAATGCAGGGACACTGCAGCCAGACTCTTTGCATCTGAATCCTGGCTCTGCCAATTACCAGCTCTGTGACCTCGGGCATGTTATCTGACTGCTTTGTCCCTCAGTTTCCTTATCTGTTAAATGGCAGTAATAACTCTACCCACCTCCCAAGGAGATTGTGAGGATTAAATACACTAATACATACACGTAGATTGCTTCAAACAGTATCTGGTACATAGGAAGTACTTGAGGTTTGCTATTATTCATGCTTTTCCTACTGTGGCCCTAGTTCAGTTCTCACATGGAAAATCTTTCTTTGGAGGCAGCATGGGAAAGGGCATGGGCTGTAGTGTCAGATAGATCTTGGAGAAATTCTTACCCTCTCTGAGCTGGTCTCCTTATCTGTTAAAAAGAGATATTACCTACCTTGCAAACTTGTTTTGCATTTGATCTCTTGAGTGAGATCATGTATATATATATATAAACCACATAGTGTTGGCACATGGACATTCAATAAATATTGGTTCCCAAGGAGAGGGGTTGACAAAAGCCCATGTCCCCCAACGTTTTCAGAGAATAAAAATAGAAATGTAAAAATTGTGAAATTTTCTCAGTCTAGAAACCAGAAAACAACACCTATCATAACCACATTTATTTTAGCCCCATTATGCCCTTGGTTCTTTTCCCTTCTCCGTCCTGTCATCTTTTCAGGCTGGCAAAGTGCTCCACAAGGATGGCATGAAGATCCAGCTCCACTGTGTTTTGTGGAATGGTCCATGATTCAGGCTCCCATGTCCCCCCATCCTCTCCTTCTGTAGCAGTCTGTTCCTGTTTCTTTCAGCGCCTGTGGTGGGGAGATTCATCTGTTCATGCAGAGTGACCAGGGCAGGACTGTTCTTGTAGCTTTGTATTCTCTGCACTTAGCCTGGTACCTGGCACTCAATTAGTGTTTCTTGAATGATGCATACTTACCCTGTTTCCCCACTTCATAGGAGGATTAAATGTGAAGGCAGTTACTTTTAGGAAAAGTAAAATGAAGGTGCCCATTCTAATATAGAGATTATGGTTATATTTTGGGTATTCTAAGGGTATAGTCATAGAACAGTGATTGAAAACTGGAAATATAAATGACTGTCATGAATATTTTATGCAAATTCTTAAGTTTTACACATGTTTTTAGTTAGTATTAATAGGAACTCATTGGCATTATAAGCAACTCATAAATATTCATGAACTGATCATTTGGTTTGGCGTTCATTTCTAAGGCCTTTTTTTCTTTCCTGTTGCCTTGCTGGTCTTTTGGCTATTCCTGCAAATGCTTTATTTCTACCAAGACATGGGAAAGAATATGAATCTAGAATCTAATCAATAGTTCATATTTATTTTCTCAGGAGAAAGTGAAAGATACAAAGTCAGAAAGCAGTGGAAGCTGTTCTTTTGACTATCCTTAAGCACATATAACACTACTTTTACATCATACTCTATACCCAGTGATTGCTAATGTGGTCATGGAAAGAACTATGCCAGTCGTCTAAGCTTTGTCAGGCAGCAAGTTATCGAAATAAAAGTTATCAATTCTGGAGAAGTTTTACATTCTACGTAGCTTCAGGAAAGAATCTTGCCCTTGTGCCTACTTTGAACTATCTATACAAAGGAAACTGGAACTAATGTGGCGAAGCATCTACTGTGTGCCAGGCATTCTCCCTTCATTTCCTAATGTAATACTGGCCACACTGTGGAGTGGACAGTTATACCTCTAAGTGTAAGCACACGCCTCTAAGTGTAACCCATTAGACTACCTATCAGCCTCCTTCAAAGACACAACAAATCAACCTACACTCCAAGTCAGACCACTTCCCTTATTATACAGACATAGCTTCAAGAGAAGGTTCCTAGCCTCCCTTTTCAACTGGATTGTCACCCCTAGGTTTCTGTACGGAAATTGTGGAAAACTAGAGGTAGCTCTATCTGCAGTTTACTAATGAGAGAAACATGAGGCACAAAGAGATTAACCAACTTGCCCAGTTATTGATAAACACATATTGTTTTTGAAAACTGAAACTTTATTTCCTATCTGCCATTAATATGTGCTTATTAAAAGCTTAAGTTTTTCAGGTAAATGTAAAAATATTGCCTACCCAGTTGCTAGCACAAATGAAGTCTGCTTTTGTGGAAAAGTTTTGCACTTTTTCAGTCAACATTAAATTCTATTATTAAACAATGTTAGTTCCTTTTTCCTTCTATATAAAGTAATTAGCATGTATTATATCAAATACCAACATAAAACTTTCTTATATTTATAAAATAAACTCTTAGTTGTACTGTGTTTTAAATTAAGGAGTTAATATATATTATGTCTAAGTTCCTGTAGTGTCTGATTTTTGAGTGTGTGTTTTAACTCACAAAAATATGTGATCTTCCTCTAGCATAACTATGTTTGATTCCAATTTCTCCAATTATATAGAAAATATTTATGCTGAGTACATTAACTTAATGTATGTTTATGCTATCCTTTCAGGGCTATTGAAGTTAAACATTGTTTTTGTAGGTTTACATAATCATATATTTAATGCATTTTTAAGGAGAAATGCTAGTTTTTTATTCCCCAAAGATTAAACCTTGAATGCCATCTAGTGGTTAAAGAGAGAATTGGCATGAGAATGAGCATGGGAAATGTCCCTTTTGAAATAAAGACATTCATACAGAGTGAAGTAAGTCAGAAAGAGAAAAACAAATACCGTATGCTAACACATATATATGGAATCTAAAAAAAAAAGGTTCTGAAGAACCTAGAGGCAGGACAGGAATAAAGATGCAGACGTAGAGAGTGGAATTGAGGACACAGGGAGTGGGAAGGGTAAGCTGTGATGAAGTGAGAGTGGCATGGATATATATACACTACCAAATGTAAAATAGATAGCTAGTGGGAAGCAGCCGCATAGCACAGGGAGATCAGCTTGGTGCTTTGTGACCACCTAGAGGGGTGGGATAGGGAGGATGGGAGGGAGATGCAAGAGGGAGGGGATATGGGGATATATGTTTATGTATAGCTGATTCACTTTGTTATAAAGCAGAAACTAACACACCATTGTAAAGCAATTATACTCAAATAAAGGTGTTAAAAAAATAAAATAAAGACATGGAAAAAATTAGACAAAGAAGAAAATTCCTTTTAAAAAATAATTTTGCTTAATCTCTGCTTAGATGTTTTCAGAGACAGGAAGCTCAGTACTTCAGGAACATTCACATAACTCTAATCTTCTTTATTTCTAGCTTAAATCTAGCACCTTGTGATATTCAACCATTCCAGATTTCTTTCATTCATTTAACAGACTTTCTTGAACACCTACCATGTGCTTTTACATTTGTCTGCAAAACCATCCAGAAAATGAGAAATTATCTCCATTTTATAAAGAATATTTTAACAGAAAAAATTAAAAAACAAACTCCCTAAGGTCACACACTCAGTAAGTGACAGAGCTGAAATTCAAATCCAGGCTTACCAGATGCTACAACGAATGCTTTGTTCGATTAGATCCAGAATCAGCTCAGACACTGAGGATCCAGGCTTGGCTGTGGATATGGGTAGAAGATACGATTCAAGGGATGCTGCTGTGGCAGAAAAGAAAGTACTGCCACTTGTCCTGGGAAACAACACAAATAAGGCTCTTCTGTTTTGTGGACTTGCCCTTTAAGTCTCAGAAAATAGCCATCATGTCTTTCTCCCACCTCCTCTTAAGTTTTCTGTTTTTAGAATAAACACACCCAGTTCTCTCACTATTTTTTTTAATGAATTTAATACTCTTTATTGTTTCCCTCCTATGGATATGATTCATTTAATCAATTTTTCTCTCAGAATGTTGCCCTCACATTTTACCATGGATTTCTGATTGTAGCACAGAATCTGCTGGATCCTCCTTTATTATCAACAGCATGGCTTAAGGCTGCGTCCCCTTACATCTCTCTTCAGAATGAGGGGTTTTGAGTCAAAAACACATACTGGGCTTCCCCCCACCAAAGGAATCGCTTCTTTGGCTCTGCTCCCACGTAGAATACTCTTTTGAGGGAGGGGTCTCTGTCTCTTGCTCTCTCTCCCTCTCCCCCTTGCCCACCCCTGCAACAACCTACCCCATTCCCCCCCAGCCCCCGTTTCCCCTGACACCTTCCACTCCTCGTGGCCACAGAAATGTGATACATGGATTGGCTTAGGCCTTGGTCTGAGCAGGGGTGAGAGTGAGGAGAGCTAAGGTTCCCTATAGGCATATTAGATTATATTTTACCTGAAGGGAAGAATAAAAAGGAGGCCAAGATGTTCCCTTAGAACATGTTACCAAAAGTCTGGTTACTAGATGCCATAAGTTTTATGATGCTTGTTATGTTCATAGAGTGACTTCTCAAGAACGTGTAGCAGTTTACAGAGCCACCAGAATGGTATGAGAATTTAATATGAACAAGCATTAGGGTTTTCTCTTTTACTTTTAACTTAATAATTATGGCACTTTCCCTTATAGTCATTTTAATTGCAATTTAAAAATTGTGACAAACAGTTTTGTTTTTATAATTTATGTTTTCAGTTAGAAAAAGGCAAATGTTTGAATGAAAAAGGAAATATCAATAGTATCTAGTTTTTTGAGGACAAAGAGTTATCACTGGAGAAAAGGTATAGATCAAGTTATGTTGTTTTCTAACTAAAGTCATGTTTGCCTTGAGGAAAATAAGATTCTAATGATTTTGTTTGGTTTGGAATTCACACAAAGCTCACAGAGGCTAGAAATAGTTTGCGTTCCTGCTAGTTAGAGAGGCAAGAACTCTTAATTCAAAGGGCATTGGATGGAGACTTCAGAAAGGTCATGCCTTAGGAGTAGGGCTGTATTTGTCTCCAAATAAAGGCTATTTTAGACCCATATGGAAGGCTAAACACAAACCTTGCAGTACTAAACTGATTTGTAAGATACTGAACTTTATGCCAGAACAATGGCCAACTATATATAAAGGAAAATAACAAAATTCAGCACCCAGCAACATAAAATTTACATTGTCCATCACCCCATCAAAAGTGACCAGTCATACAAAAAAGCAGGAAAATATAATCCATAACCAAAAGAAAATATATCAATATAAATAGATTCATAAATAATAGAGATGATAGAATTAGTAGATATGGACCTTAACGCAGCTTTTATACATCTTATAAAATATACTCAAGGATCTAAAGAAAGTCATAAATGTGATGAAAAGTAATGGAAGATATACAAAAGACCGATGGAACATCTAGAGATAAAATAAATAAAAAATGTTTTAAATACACACTGTATGGAAAGAACAGCAACTTAGATACTGAAGAAGAAATGACTCATGAACTTGAAAATGTAGCAATATAAACTCTTGAAAATAAGCATAGAGAGAAAAAAGACTAAGAAAAAAAGCCTCAGTGAGCTGTGGGACATAGTTTAGTGGTGTGAGATACATGTAATTGGTGTCCCAAAGAAACTGACAGAAAAAAATATATGAAGAAATAATTATGGCTGAAAATTTTCCAAATTTGATAAAAAATATAAACTCAGAGACCAAGAAGCTCAATAAGTCCCAAGAAGCAGAAGTACAAAGAAACCATTCCAAGGCACATTATAATCAAATTGCTGTAACTCAGTGATAAAGAGAAAAATCTCAAAAACAATAAAGGATAAAAACACACACACATTGCATGTAGAGGAACAAAGATAAGAGCAATCAATAACTTCATGTCAGAAAACTTGGAAGCCAAAAGATAATGGATGGCAACTTTAAAGTGCTTAAAAGAAAGAACAATTGGGGAATCTGGGTGTAGGGCATATGGGAGTTGGTAGTATTCTTGCAACGTGCTTGTAAGTTTGAAATTATTTCTGAAGAAAATAAAGGCCATCATTCTTCCATGGTTAAATAAATAAGTAAAAGAAATGGTTAACCTAGAGGTTTATACCCTGTGAAAATCTCTCTAAAACGAAGATAAAGACTTTCATACCAATAAATTCAACCACATAGATGAACAAATTTCTTGACATCTACCAATGCTCACTTAAAAAGAAATGGATAACCTAAATAATCCTATGTCTAATAAGGAAATTGAGTTGATAGCTAAAAGCCTTCACACGAAGACAAGTCCAAGGCCAGATGGCTTCACTGGAGAATTTTCCAGACATTTTAAGGAAAACATAATACCAGTGCACACAAACTCTTTCAGAAAATGGAAGAGAAGGGAGTACTTCCCAATACATGTTATAAAGTCAGCATTACCTCAATAACAAAACCAAAGACAGTATAAGAAAAGCAAAAACAAATGAAGAAAACTACAAATCAATACACCTTCTATACATAGATGAAAACAATTTAGCAAACTGAATGTAAATATATACATTTTAAACATGGTTTAAACATTTTAAATATTGATTTTTTAAAAATGTTAAATCAAGGTTACATTCCTGGTATAAGCCCACTTGGTCACAATTAATTATAATAAATAATTATGATGATTATACATGACCAAGTGAGGTTTATGCTAGGAATATAACCTTGGTTTAATATTTTTAAAATTCAAACAATGTAAAATAGAATAAGAAAGAAGAACCATATGATCGTCTCAATAGGTGAAGAAAATTTCAACACCAAATCCTGATTTAAAAAAAAAAAACAAAACTCTCAGTAAATTAAGAATAGGAAAGAACTTCCTCAACCTGCTAAAGCACATCTATGAAAATACTACAGCCAACATGCGTAATCGTAAAAGACTGAATGTTTTGACCCTAATGTCAGGAGCAATGCAAGGATGTCTGCTTTCAGCACCTCCATACAGCATGTTATTGGAGGTTTTATTTTCATCATAGTACATATCACTACTGATGTATCTTGATTTTCACATTCGCTTATTTTTTTCTCCTCTCAATGGGGCCAGGGACCTTGTCTGTCTTGTTCTTCCTGTATCATTAGCTCCTAGAACAGTGCCTGGCACAAGGTACGTGCTCAATGAATATTTTTCAAATGAATGAACTTTTCAGAAGTATTGTGTAAGTGAGGTACACCTGTGAGACAAAAGCATTTCTATTCCACTTAATTTCAATTACAATAAACAATATTTTCACCAAAAGTTTTCTTGTCATAATATATTAAAAAATTTAGTCATCCCCAAAAGAAATTTTTGTAAAAATTTTCATTTCCATATATGAACTCCTTCTCTAAGGAAATGCTATTGTAGCTTGACTTGGGCTCCTTGATATCTCCTACCAGGTGGTGGGTTTTTTCCAGGATATGTCATGAATTTTTCTGGTAGAATTTTTCCCTTGTGCAAGGGTTGCAGTGTTCCCCCAAAACTTGTGTCCACCCAGAACCTCAGATTATGACCTTATTTTGAAATAGTATCTTTGAAGATATAATTAGTTAAGATGATCTATAGCAGATTAAGTTGAGCCCTAAGTCCAGTAACTGGTTTCCTTCTAAGAAGAGGAGGGCAGGGAGACACCAGGAAGAAGGCCATGTGGCAATGGAGGCCGAGATCGGAGTGACGAAGCTGTAAGCCAAGAAGCACCAAGGGTTGTTGGGAGCCAGTAGAAGCTAGGAAGAGCCAAAGAAGTGTTCTCCCCTAAAGCCTCCAGGGGAAGCGTGGTCCTGCCAACACCGTGGGTCTAGACTTTAGCCTCCAAAACTGGGAGAGATTAAATTTCTGTTATTTTAAGTTGCCATGTTTGTGGTAATTTGTTCCGGCACTCCCAGGAAGCTAACATACCTTGCTCTACCAAATGATGTTTTTATTACTCTTAAAATATTAATCTAACACCATATTTGTTTACTTTTCTAAGTACTATTCTGTTGGAAAACACATATTGGAATAATTTCAGTTTACCATTGCATTAGTCAATACTCAGCATGGCATCATTGTCAAAGCCCATTTCTCTGCTTGTCTGTTTCGTTTGATTTGCCTTATTTTTCTCAAAAGTAATATACACTTCCCAAAATTCGTTCTTCTTCTTCCGCTTCTCCTTCTCCTCCTTCTTCTTCCTCTTCCTCTTGTTCTTCTTCCTCTTCTTCTTCTTCTTCTTCTCCTTCTTTTTCTTCTTCTTCTTCTTCTTCTTCTTCTTCTTCTTCTTCTTCTTCTTCTTCTTCTTCTTCTTCTTCTTCTTCTTCTTCTTCTTCTTCTCCTCCTTCTTCTTCTTCTCCTTCCTCCTCCTCCTCCTCCTCCTCCTCCTCCTCCTCCTCCCCCTCCCCCTCCCCCTCCCCCTCCTCCCCCTCCTCCTCCTCCTCCTCCTCCTCCTCCTCCTCCTCCTCCTCCTTCTTCTTCTTCTTCTTCTTCTTTACTAAGTACAAATGTTTTTAATAGGTGTTTTCTACCTAACTTTCAAGAATGGGTCGTTCAAACCTTATACATACTCTTTGAGAAAACGGGGAAAAACTCACTAACTCATTCAACACATTGACATCAAAACTTAACAGTGATGTGATTTTTTATATTATTTTTCTAAAAATTGTGTTTGGCCTTTCCATTTATATTCACGAGTGATTATTTCTTCTTTTTGTTATTCTAGGTATGCTGCTGCCATGGCTCGGATTGCTAGAGAAAATAAAAAGCCTCACAAAACCAGTTATCCAACTGAAAGAAGTTATCTCTGCACAACTCCAGGTAAACTGAGTTCAATCTATTTGTTTTACTTTGTTTTTAGAAGTGAAATACTAGTCATAATAATAAATTTAAATTTTTATTCAGTTCAAATAAGTTTTAGATATGTGAGGCCTAATCCTGTGTTCCCTTTTTAAAGCTGCTTTAACTCTTTCTGACAAAATAAATTCAGTAAGTTACTTACATAAGAATTGGAACTTTGAAAAAAAATGAATTAGTTATACTTTCAAGTTTTGTAGCCTTTGATAGGTGAATACACAATTTGAAAATCCAAGGCTAAGTTTCAAATGTATAAAAGCAGCAAAAATAAGCAAAACACTAAATAAATTAATTCCTAGAACTCATTTTAAATTCAGAGATACATGCAATATGGTTGAAAAGAAAGGAATAATATTAGTTGAGATGTTTCTGGTACTATTTTTAGAATTAATATTTTTTCAAAGAAACATTTGGTACAGATTGGGGGTAGGTCTTGAGCAGGAAGAGAGCTGGTAACTTATGGAAATCAGCTACTATAGGAGGGAAAGCAAAACATTCAGGGTCAGAGAACTTGGGTTTAGATACCACGTCTGTGTAATTATAGGAGAGTCTCTTAACCTCTGAGCTTCAGTTTCTTCATCCTCAGCTAGTACTGGGTACATGGAAGATGTTCAGTAAATATTTGTTTCTAATATCCTTCCCTATGTCAGAGGATTCTTGTGACTAAATGACTCCATGGAGGTAAAAATTCTTTGTGAACTGGGAAGTCCTCTAAACTATTCATTGCTGCTTTTGCTGTTGCCTGTCCTTGAAACACAACAGCATACAAACGCCAGACACAGGCATTAACCTTCATTCAGTGATTGTTCAAGGTCTTGCCCCCCATCTCTTTCTTTTCCCTGGCTCAGTATCTACTTCTCTTGCTCCTACTTGTTTTGGTGTGTCACGCGGATTCATCCTCTAAATTACCAACCTGAGTCTTCTCCATTCAACTGTGCCTTATTCCAGATTCAAGGTACCTGGAAGAATTGGTAAGAAATGTTGCTTTCTCCAGCCTTACTCTCTGCTTCCTCCATGAATTCTCTACTCCTCTCTGCAGTTCTCTCCTCCAACATCCCCCCACCCCCCATCTTCACCAGTGGAAGAGATCATTTCGTTAAGTTGATGATTACAACTATTTCTGTCCATGCTTTGTCAGACTGCTTTCTATAGCTCAAATCTGCTTATGTTTTAAGCGAATCTAAAATTCTTTGTCCTACTTACACCCTAAACACCATACTGACCTAGTAGGTCATGGTTGTTTATTCCCTCCTTCATTTCAAAAAAATTTGAGAGGTGCTGTGTGTTTTCTCATACCCCCACCCCCCAGTTCCCAACATCATTCCCTCCTTTTTCTTCCTTTCTAGTACCTACTCATCCTGAGATTCATCTCAGGTATTACCTTCTCTAGGAAACTTTCCCTATGAGCCATCATAGCACTCTATCGTGTCTTATCATGCTCTATTAGTTTTCTATTGCTATGTAATAAATTACCACACACTAAATGGCTTAAAACAACACATACTTGTTATTTCACAGTTTATATGTGCCCACAGTCAAGGCACGATGTAGCAGGATCCTCTGCTTGGGATCTCATAAGGCTGTGATCAAGGCATCAGCTGGGCTGCATTCTCATCTGGCGGCTGGAACAGGGAAGAATTTGCTTGCTGTAAGCTCACTGAAGTTGCTGACAAAATTCACTTCCTTTTGTCTTTAGGACCGAGGGCCCAGCTTCTTGCTGGCTGTATGCTGGAGGCCTCGCTCTGCTCTTAAGGCTTCCTGCAGTTCATCGCCTTGTGGGCTTTCCCAGCGTAGCCTCCTACTTCAGCCAGCCAGCAAGGAAATTCTTTAGAACAAGTCTGATAGTAAGGTAGAAACTTATATAATATAACATAATCACGGGAGTGAGGTTCCATTACCTTTGTCACATTCGATTGATTAGAAGCAAGTAGCAAGTCCTACCCACACTCAAGAGGGAGGGGATTACACAAAGGTGTGAACACCAGAATGTGGGGATCATGACAGGCCAGCTGAGAGTCTGTCCATCACACGTGCTATGTTATAGTGGTCTCTTTACTGCCAGTCTCCTTTAATAGAACATGACCTCCTTTAGGGAAGGGGCTGCTTACCTCTCAGCATGGTGCTTGGCATATAGTAGTCATTCAATGCTCATGAAAAAATGAGTGAATGAATGATAGAATGGAGTAGAGTTGTCACTGTTTCAGCAACCCTGTGATTTTGGAAAAAGGGGGGATAAACTCATGATGAATGAGAAAAAGTAAGAAAAGTGAGCTGGAAGAGAGAACATTTTAAGGAGTGTCCAGAAACTCATTTGATTTCTAGTTCTGAGTCATGTCCTCTTTGAAATTGGAATAGACTCTCCTTTGTGTCTAATCTTACTGCTGAGAGAAGAGACTGTACCTAAGAGGTTGTGGCCAATTAGATTAGTGTTCAGAAACATTCACTCCCTATCCTGTTCCACCACCATGGGGAAAATGTACTCCCTTGACCCTTGACTTTGAGCTTTGCCATGTGACTGTTTTGACCAAAGGAATACGGGAAGGGAAGGGTTTGTGCAATTTGGCTTGCTCTTTTTCACTCCTGCCATCATCACAAGAACATGCCTGGACTAGCCCTCTGGTCACCAAGCTTCCCAGCCATCCCGAACCCACAGAAACTAACCCGCAGCTGACCTGCTGATGCGTGACCTAAACAAATGCTTGCTGTCATATGTCACTGAGATCTTGTGGTTGTTTATTATGTAGCAAGAGTGAACTTGTACAGGATACCAAAGGAAAATATGACTCAGCTGGAAAAGGATTGAACTCTGTGCTTCCCTTTTGCAGAGAGGGTTAGCATGTCATAGTTTGCCGATGTGAAAAAATTCATCTGAAATTTTGGAGGTGGGAGTGGAGAAAAGGCCGTAATTCTTGAGAAGTTGTGTGTATCATACATGGCAGCTTCCTCAGACACAGCAGTTTCATGCAACTCTTCGCAAACTCTCACTTTACAGATGTGATGGCTTCACAGAAATCTCCATGAGCTCACAATGTTTGTCCCACTTGGGGTGGTTGGATGTGTGCAGCATCTTGTGCTGGTTTTTCCACTCATGTCAGTGCATCAAGCTAACATAGGCAGTGATATTCCTCTGGTTCTCCAGCTATGGCCTTCCAGACCTCACTGCTCCACGTCTTCCCACACGTGTATAATCCTTGTTTCATATATTGAACCCCTCATTCTTGTATTACTTGTAAGGGCTCTGTTTTTCTTTTTCTTTTTTTTTTTTCACATCTTTATTGGAGTATAAATGCCTTACCATGCTGTGTTAGTTTCTACTGTACAACAAAGTGAATCAGCTATATGTATACATATATCCCCATATCCCCTCCCTCTTGAGCCTCCCTCCCACCCTCCCTATCCCACCCCACTAGGTGGTCACAAAGCACCGAGCTGATCTTCCTGTGCTATGAGGCTGCTTCCCACTAGCCATCCATTTTACATTTGGTAGTGTATATACATCAATGCTACTCTCTCACTTCATCCCAGCTTCCCCTTCCCCCCCATGCCCTCAATTCCGTTCTCTACGTCTGTGTCTTTATTCCTGCCCTGCCACCAGGTTCATCAGTACCGCTTTTAAAAATTCCATATATATGCGTTAGCATATGGTATTTGTTTTTCTCTTTCTGACTTACTTCACTCTGTGTGACAGATTCTAGGTCCATCCACCTCACTACAAATAACTCAATTTTGTTCCTTTTTATGGCTGAGTAATATTCCATTGTATATATGTGCCACATCTTCTTTATCCATTCATCTGTTGATGGACATTTAGGTTGCTTCCATGTCCTGGCTATTGTAAATAGTGCTGCAGTGAACACTGTGGTACATGACTCTTTTTGAATTATGGTTTTCTCAGGGTATATGCCCAGTAGTGGGATTGCTTGGTCGTATGGTAGTTCTATTTTTAGTTTTTTAAGGAACCTCCATACTGTTCTCCATAGTGGCTGTATCAATTTACATTCCCACCGACAGTGCAGGAGGGTTCCCTTTGCTCCACACCTTCTTCAGCATTTATTGTTGGTAGATTTTTTGATGATGGCCATTCTGACCCGTGTGAGGTGATACCTCATTGTGGTTTTGATTTGCATTTCTCTAATAATTAGTGATGTTGAGCATCTTTTCATGGATTTATTGACCATCTGTATATCTTCTTTGGAGAAATGTCTATTTAGGTCTTCTGCCCATTTTTGGTTAGGGTTGTTTGTTTTTGTGATACTGAGCTGCATGAACTGCTTGTATATTTTGGAGATTAATCCTTTGTCCATTGCTTCATTTGCAAATATTTTCTCCCATTCTTTTCGTCTTGTTTATGGTTTCCTTTGCTGTGCAAAAGCTTTGAAGTTTCATTAGGTCCCATTTGTTTATTTTTGTTTTTATTTCCCTTACTCTCGGAGGTGGGTCAGAAAGGATCTTGCTGTGATTTATGTCATAGAGTGTTCTGACTATGATTTCCTCTAAGAGTTTTATAGTGTCTGGCCTTACATTTATGCCTTTAATCCATTTTGAGTTTATTTTTGTGTATGGTGTTAGGGTGTGTTCTAATTTCATTCTTTTACATGTAGCTGTCCAGTTTTCCCCACACCACTTACTGGAGAGACTGTCTTTCTCCATTGTATATCCTTGCCTCCTTTGTCATACATTAATTGACCATAGGTGCATGGGTTTACCTCTGGGCTTTCTATCCTGTTCCATTGATCTATATTTCTGTTTTTGTGCCAGTACCATACTGTAGCTTTGTAGTATAGTCTGAAGTCAGGGAGTCTGATTCCTCCAGCTCCGATTTTCCTTCTCAAGATTGCTTTGGCTATTTGGGGTCTTTTGTGTTTCCATACAAATTGTAAAATTTCTTGTTCTAGTTCTGTGAAAAATGCCATTGGTAATTTGATAGGGATTGCATTGAACCTGTAGATTGCTTTGGGTAGTATAGCCATTTTCACAATATTGATTCTTCCAAACCAGGAGCATGGTATATCTCTCCATCTGTTTATGTTACCTTTGATTTCTTTCATCAGTGTTTTATAGTTTTCTGAATACAGGTCTTTTGCCTCCTTAGGTAGGTTTATTCCTAGGTATTTTATTCTTTTTGTTGTGATGGTAAATGGGAGTGTTTCCTTAATTTCTCTTTCTGATCTTTCATTGTTAGTGTATAGGAATGCAAGAGATTTCTGTGCATTAATTTTGTATCCTGCAACCTTACCAAATTCATTGATTAGTTCTAGTAGCTTTCTGGTGGCATCTTTGGGATTTTCTATGTATAGTATCATGTCATCTGCAAACAGTGACAGTTTTACTTCTTCTTTTCCAATTTGTGTTCCCTTTCTTTTTCTTCTCTGATTGCTGTGGCTAAGACTTCCAATACTATGTTGAATAATAGTGGCGAGAATGGACATCCTTGTGTTGTTCCTGATCTTAGAGGAAATGCTTTCAGTTTTTCACCATTGAGAATGATGTTTGCTGTGGTTTGTCGCATATGGCTTTTATTATGTTGAGGTAGGTTCCCTCTCTGCCCACTTTCTGGAGGGTTCTTATCATAAATGGGTGCTGAATTTTGTCAAAAGCTTTTTCTGCATCTAGTGAGATGATCATATGGTTTTTATTCTTCACTTTGTTAATTGTATAATAATTGTATAACAAATTTGTAAATTTGTTAATATGGTATATCACATTGATTGATTTGTGTATATTGAAGAATCCTTGCATCCCTGGGATAAATCCCACTTGATCATGGTATATGATCCTTTTAATGTGTTGTTGGATTCTGTTTGCTTGTATTTTGTTAAGGATTTTTGTGTCTATGTTCATCAGTGATACTGGTCTATAATTTTCTTTTTTTGTGATATCTTTGTCTGGTTTTGGTATCAGGGTGATGGTGGCCTCGTAGAATGAGTTTGGGAGTGTTCTTCCCTCCACAGTTTTTTGGAATAGTTTGAGAAGGTTAGGTGTTAACTCTTCTCTAAATGTTTGATAGAATTTGCCTGTGAGGCCATCTGGTCCTGGACTTTTGTTTGTTGGAAGATTTTAAATCACAGTTTCAATTTCATTACCTGTGATTTGTTTGTTTATATTTTCTAATTCTTCCTGGTTTAATCTTGGAAGCTTGTACTTTTCCAAAAATTTGTCCATTTCTTCCAGGTTGTCCATTTTATTGGCATATAGTTGCTTGTAGTAGTCTCTTATGGCCTTTTGTATTTCTGTGGTGTCAGTTGTATTCTCTCCTTTTCCATTGCTAATTTTATTGATATGAGTCCTCTCTCTTTTTTTCTTGATGAGTCTGGCTAAAGGTTTATCAATTTTATCTTCTCAAAGAACCAGCTTTTAGTTTTATTGATCTTTGCTATTGTTTTCTTTGTTTCTATTTCATTTATTTCTGCTCTGATCTTTTTTATTTCTTTCCTTCTAGTAATTTTGGGTTTCCTTTGTTCTTTTTCTAATTGCTTTAGGTGTAAGGTTAGTTTGTTTATTTGAGATTTTTCCTGTTTCTTGAGGTGAGCTTGAATTGCTATGAACTTCCCTCTTAGAACTGCTTTTGCTGCATCCCATAGGTTTTGGATCATCGTGTTTTTGTTGTCATTTGTTTCTAGGTATTTTTTTATTTCCCCTTTGAGTTCTTCAGTGATCTCTTGGTTATTTAGCAGAGCACTGTTTAGCCTCTATGTATTTGTGTTTTTTACTGTTTTTTTCCTGTAATTGATTTCTAATCTCATAGTGTTGTGGTTGGAAAAGATGCTTGATACGATTTCAGTTTTCTTAAATTTTCCAAGGTTGGATCTATGACCCAAGATGTGCTCTATTCCGGAGAAAGTTCCTTGTGCACTTGAGAAGAAAGTGTATTTTTCCGCTTTCGGGTGGATTGTCATAAAAATATCAATTAAGTCTATCAGATCTATTGTGTCATTTAAAGCTTGTGTTTCCTCATTTATTTTCTGTCTGGATTATCTGTCTGTTGGTATAAGTGGGGTGTTAAAGTCCCCCACTATTACTGTGTTACTGTCGATTTCTCCTTTTATGGCTGTTAGCATTTGCCTTATGTGTCGAGGTGCTTCTATGTTGGGTGCATAAATATTTATAATTGTTATGTTTTCTTCTTTGATTGAGCCCTTGATCATTATGTAGTGTCCTTCCTTATCTCTTGTAACAGTCTTTATTTTAAAGTCTATTTTATCTGATATGAGTATTGCTACTCCAGCTTTCTTGTGATTTCCATTTGCATGGAATGGCTTTTTCCATCCCCTCACTTTCAGTCTGTATGTGTGCCTAGGTCTGAAGTGGGTTTCTTGTAGACAGCATATATAAAGGCCTTGTTTTTGTATCCATTCAGCCAGTCTGTGTCTTTTGGTTGGAGCATTTAATCCATTTATGTTCAAGGTGATTATCGATATGTATATTCCTATTACCATTTTCTTAATTGATTTGGGTTTGTTTTTGTGGGCCTTTTTCTTCTCTTGTGTTTCCCACTTAGAGAAGTTCCTTTAGCATTTGTTGTAAAGCTGGTTTGGTGGTGCTGAATTCTCATAGCTTTTGCTTGTCTGTAAAGCTTTTGATTTCTCCATCGAATCTGAATGAGATCCTTGCTGGGTAGAGTAATCTTGGTTATAGGTTTTTCCCTTTCATCACTTTAAATATGTCCTGCCACTCCCTTCTGGCTTGCAGAGTTTCTGCTGAAAGATCAGCTGTTAACCTCATGGGGATTCCCTTGTATGTTATTTGTTGCTTTTCCCTTGCTGCTTTTAATATTTTTTCTTTGTATTTAATTTTTGATAGTTTGATTAATATGTGTCTCGACGTGTTTCTCTTTGGGTTTATCCTGTATGGGACTCTCTGCGCTTCCTGGACTTGATTGAGTATTTCCTCTCCCATGTTAAGGAAATTTTTGACTATAATCTCTTCAAATATTTTCTCACACCTTTTCTTTTTCTCTTCTTTTTCTGGGACCCCTATAATTCGAATGTTGGTGTGTTTAATGTTGTCTCCAAGGTCTCTGAGACTGTCCTCAATTCTTTTCATTCTTTTTTCTTTATTTTGCTCCCTGGCAGTTATTTCCACCATTTTATCTTCCAGGTCACTTACCCGTTCTTCTGCCTCAGTTATTCTGCTGTTGATTCTTTCTAGAGTATTTTTAATTTCAGTTATTGTGTTGTTCATCACTGTTTGTTTGCTCCTTAGTTCTTCTAGATCCTTGTTAAATATTTCTTGTATTTTCTTCACTCTGTTTCCGAGATTTTGGATCATCTTTACTATCATTACTCTGAATTCTTTTTCAGGTAGGTTGCCTATTCATCTTCATTTATTTGGTCTTGTAGGTTTTTACCTTGCTCCTTCAACTGTAACGTATTTTTTTGTCATTTCATTTTTTTTTTTTTATTGGTGAGGCTGTATTGCTGTCTTACTGGTTGTTTGGCCTGAGGTGTCCAGCAGTGGAGTTTGCAGACAGTTGGATAGAACTAGGTCTTGGTGCCAAGGTGAGGACCTCTGGGAGGCCTCACTCTAATTAATATTCCCTAGAGTCTGAGGTTCTCTGTTAGTCCAGCGGTTTGGGCTTGGAGCTCCCACCACAGGAGCTCAGGCCCTACCTCCAACCTGGGAACCAAGATCCTGCAAGCCGTGTGGTGAGGCAAAAAAAAAAAAAAAAAAAGCAAAAAAGGAGCAGTACAATAACAAAGAATAAAAAACAAAATAAAATTAGAAGGATAAAAAATATATTAGGAAAAGTAAAAATATAATTGAAACAACTGGTTGTTGGGGGTTCCTCCCGTCCCCTTAGGTGTCTCTGGTCCCCCACCAGTGCCTGGTAGGTGCGCTAGTTGTGCAGAGGCACAAATTCCACATCCTCCTAGTCCACCATCTTGACTCTGCCCTCCAGGGCTTTGTTTTTCTAACTGACCTCAAACTGATACAGAAGTGAATGGAAATAAACCACTGGGCAATAATCAGAGCCCACCAATCAGAACAGAACTTAGTATCTTCACTAACTAAATTATTTTAGGATTAGAAAAAATTTTAAGAAGCAGGGTTTTGAGGATCCATCCCAAGAAAGGCATACAAACCGTAAGGCAATTAGAATTTGTGCTTCTGTAACTTATTTTAACATAGTAACAAAGTTATTGTTATTGATTCCAATCAGTAAATCCAAGGTTTCTCAGAACAATTTATAATGCTTAAGATTTTCTGGAGGAAGAAGGTTCAAAATAATGTTTACTTTTTCTATGTCATGAGGAAACATTTTTATGTTTGTTTTGCATTATGCTCTGCTAATCTAGCTAAGATTTCTTTTTATGCTTCCTGGGAGTGTTTTTTGTTTTGTTTTGTTTTGTTTTAACAGCACAGGAACTAAGAGGGCAAATGGTCAAGGTCATTGACTCCCAACATTCATTCCACCCCAACAACTGACTACCCAATCATGGTAATCCCATTTCCCTTGCCAGTGACTAGTTTAGGAGTATGGTGTGACACAACCCAGCCTGAGAGGAAATATACTAGGTCCTTCCAGGGGTAGTTTTCCTACTCTTAAAAATGAGACCCTGGAGAAAAGACCCCTTTATTCCTCTGGATGTTGCTGTGTCTGATATGAGTACTAGAATGGCCACATCTCTCTTGCTGTGAATCTGAAGATGAAGACAATGCCAGAGATGGTAAAGCAGAGTAGTGGAAAGAACTTGTCCTGAATGACATGGTTGAGTCACTGTATCATTCAGTCCTGCCCTACCTCTGATCTCCTTCTTCTGTGAGATAAAACATTTCTCTGTTGTTTAAACTGGTTTGAATTGGGCTCTGTATTTCTTGTGACCAAAAGCATATGAATTCAGAACAGCTCAAACATGGTTAGAAAGAAGTATCATTAGTCCATCAATGATATGTTCATAGAGAAGATTTTCTCAAGGGAAAGACAGAATTTAATTTTAAATTAATAATAGCTAGAGATTAATATTAAAATACAAAAATAAAAACTCAATCTTTAGAGACCTCAGGCCTCTTATAGGATGATGGCAGCTGTCTAAACTCAAATTCCTCTATAAATCTTTCCATAAACCAAAGAGACCGAGAGAACAATTCATTCATAACCCTTGTCTATAGCACAACTGGAAGACAATGGATGTTACAAAGTTCATTTGGTACATAATTGCAGAAATAAACATATGAAACCAACAGAATTTGTCCTGGACCGCATGATGGGCAATGAATTAGGTGGCAATAATTATGCAGGGAGAGGAGAGTACAGTGGGGTTTTAGGGGTAGCAGAACATAAATAGCACCACCTAGGGTTCATCCCTAGAAAGCAAGTTCCCCTCGCTGAGTGGAAGTATTGAGAAATATTGATACTATATCTATATTCTTCTTTTAAAAGATAATCAATTTATTTCCCTGTTTATAAGACCTATGCAAGAAAGATGAAACTTCTTTGTGTGACATATGAGGCTTTCCTAACCTGGGCTCAGCCTGACTAGCCAGCTCCACTGAACTGTCCACACACTATAACACAGTGATTTTGGATCCCATGGACCTAGGATTAACTATTATTAGCTGGACGTCCTTGGGCAAGTTACTGCAGGCTACTCAGTCTCAATTTCCTCATCTTTAAAATAAAGGTAATAATACCTGCCCATCATAAACATTGTGTCTAAGTTATATTTTACACGTAGCACATGCTTAGCACAGCACCTGGCAGAGCATAAATACTGAAGCGTCAACTCTGATTACCTCCAAAGCTGTCAGGTTCGCTCATGCCTTTGTGCCTTGGTCTGTGCTGTGTCCTTGATCTAAAGTGCTCCCATCTCCCTTCTCTGCCCCTCTCTGTTTGGCAAATTTCTCCTTCCCTGTCAAAGTCCAAGTCTGTTTTCACTTAGACACGGTGATTCCATCCTTGTGCTGCCGAATCACTCACGGACACCTTTTCCCTTACACATCTACTGGCACTTAGCAGGGGCTCAGTAAATGTATGAGCATAGAAAGATTGACCAAAAAGGAAAGAATGATTCATGACAAATAAGTTCATTGCAAAATGTGATATTTAGAAACTTTAAAAAGGTTACTTGCATTCATTTAGATGATCTTAGGCATTATGCTACAAATGCAGGGACACTTTCTTTTTATTGTTTTTCCTGCCATGTCTATTAAATTGCAGTTTTTTGTATTTCACATTATAGTTCAAACTTTTCCTGATTCACAAACTGAAACAGATATCGTCACAAAGATGGATGAAACAAAGGAGCGGTGGAAGATAAAAGTTTTACCAGATGATGTTAGCACAAATGAGCCATGGGAAGAAGAAGTGGAAGATCTGGTTGCCTGGACCAACACTCTTGATACAGATGCTTTGGAAGACTAAGCCTAATGCTCCAGGATTTAAAAAATTAACAGCCTCAACCACAGCTCAGCTTCATGGAGCAACTTTGGAAGGCTCTCACAACTTGGATTCCATTTTTTTTTCAAGTTGGTCACATCCTATCACTGCAAGAACAAATTAGAAATATAAGTGCAAATCAGCGAATATGTTGTTTTGGATTTTTTGAACTCTCCTTCATTGTTTGACCCTAAGTTAGCCAAGTAGCAGTGTTCATTGTGGTTTTCCAATCAGTGGTGTTATACCCAGCATTGTTAGGCTACTGGACACACATTTTTGCAGGCAGAACTTGGGTGAGGAAGAGGCTCATATTGGAGGGGAGCACTCAGGAGCTTCAGAGCCTGGACATTTACCCAAGTAGGGAATCTATGCATTTATCTCCATGTACCTGGTTTAGTGTCTTTTTTCCTCTGTATTCAAGGGATGAGATGTCACCTGTCCAGTCCACCATTGTTCCTCTTCTGTTTTCTCCCAGAGTCCATGCTCTATTTTCTCTTCGACCTTAACTAACCATCCCCTCCGATTCTCATATCTTTATTTTCTCCCTCTCTTTTTGCTGTGTTACCCCAATCTGCAAGTATACTCGGTTCTCTCCTATTCTAAACTGTGTCTCTACCTTTGACCCTGCATTTTACTTCCTTCAACACTATATCATTCATAATTTCTCAGATTAATAGTAATCTATCATTTGCTCTATTTCTGTAGTTCACTTCATGTTTGTACCCAATGCACAATAAAATCTATCTTCTGCTTGTACTACTAGGTTAAAATTCACTATGATCACCAAAAATTTCCATAGTGCCCCAGTTCAACAGATACCTTATCTTACTGGGCCTCTAGGCTATATTGGATATTATTGATCACTTTTCTCTCTCTTTTTTAATGTTTATGGCCTTGCCTTAAGAGAGACTTCTTTTTTTCTTTTTTTTTTTTAAGAGAGACTTATTTTGAGGCTTACCTACCTACACACGCAGTTCTCCCTACAAACACCACAAATTTATGTATCTATCTATCTATCCATCCATCCAACCTTGGATCTAGGTATTAAATAGGTCTCTCCCTTATTTCTAGAGAAACTGATTTTAGTATTTATGAAAAAAAAGACAGAAGCTCTGTTATACGTACTTTGATGTCTGGGCACTTCCCTGGCTGGTAGATATTTCCAAGTCTGCCTGTGGTAGTTCAGAAAATAAGGCCTCAACAGGTTGTAGTGCCGGACAATTGTTATCCTTCCCAACCAGGACCACAAAACTCTGGCAGCCATCTTGGATCTCCCCCTCCTTTTATCAGAGTCAAAGTACAGCCAAGAGCCAATTTCACAACCCCCACCCAGCTCGGTAACAGTTACAGTTCTTCCTACATCCAATAAAAGAGCCACTGTGAATGGCCTGTCTCGTACCTCATTGAAACTATAGACTGTAGCTCAAAGATGCATCTTGCTGATGGTCACAACAAGAGTGGCTGGGCCTCTGACTCGTCTGGTGGTTTTCTAGGAGGGCAAGCATGTGGAGTGTCAACAGATAAATAGCAGTCACTGAGGAATCAAACCCGAAAAGACCAGAACAGTCAACGAAAAATATTTCCGTGATATCAGCTGCCTCATATTGTATTTTGTCTTGTCTATTTAATCTTTTCTTTCAGGACAAAGAAGTTACATTTGTTGCTGACTTTTCCTGCAACCAGAAGACTGGGAGCAAAAGTGCGTGGTGCGGGGAGGTAGGGAGAGAACCAGTCTTTGGAATGGAGACATTAGTTAACAGAACAGGATAGTTAATTTAGTTACATTCACTGTATCTCTGGCTGTTCATTGGGGGTCTCAGTAGGGATTTCCCTTCTATCCCTAGCCCTTGGTGGAAGGTTTTTTGGGCTCTAGTCCAATGCTCTTCTCTACATATTTTTCTGGGACAGTCCCACAACCCTGAGAGTTGTACCACCCACGTGTATTCTCATTCTCTGACCTTTTAGTACCTGCCTTAAAAGGCATCTTTGCTTCAACTTCCCGATGCATCTGAAACTCAATAAGCCCAGCTTAAACTCATTTCTTTCTCTTCATCCCACCCCAGCAGACCTCCTTGTGCCTCTTGTGCTCCTCTTTTCAGCTAATGGAAGGACCCCAAGATAAAACCTTGGGGATCACTATAGACTTCTCTCTTTCACTTATGGCCAGTTGATCACGAGGACTTACAAAATATTGTAAATCCTTTAGATGTTTTAAGTCCATCTTCTCATTCCCGTCCTTACCATCACTGTGTATTACGAAGTCCTTTTCGTCCACAGATGAGATTATTCTTTTCTTTGGTGATATTATTTACCTGCCTAAAATTCTTCAGAGTGCTGAAATTTTCTGCCTGAAAGGTAATGTCCAAATCATAATGTCCATCATGTCAGCCATCACCCACCTTCTCCAACCGCATCCACCACAACTCCCCACCTTGTGCCTAAACTTCTACTTTCCCACGTGTAACATGCTCTTTCCTGCTTCCTTGCTATTGCTTATGCCATTTTCTCTACCTGGAATGCCTTTTCCCTTCTTCACTTGGCCAACTCCCATTCATCCCTTGACACTTAATTCAGGTGCTGTCTCCACAAAGTCTTCTCTGCACACCATATACCCACCCCAGGCTCTCCACAGAGTGTGTGTGGGTGTGTGCAGTTATATTATATTGAAATTGTCCATTTGCGCATCTGACTCTCCCACTAAACCTTCAAAGTATAAGCCAGCCAGATAGACTCCATTTTTGGATATCTCTTAAGACCCACATAGCAACAGTTGCCACAATTTTTCCACCTCAAACAAAAGCTCCTGTTTCACTGTCTTGGAATCTGCTGTAAAAAATAAATTTGGAAAACTTAGCAAATTGGTAATTTAAAAGTGACAAAAAGGGAAGCTTTTATTAACAAGCAGGAATATCTTGAGAGAAGTGATTCTGGAAGAAGGTGTTAGAGTTTTTTGTTTTTGTTTTTTTTTGGCTGTATTGGGTCTTCATTTCTGTGCGAGGGCTTTCTCTAGTTGTGGCAAGTGGGGGCCACTCTTCATCGCGGTGCGTGGGCCTCTCACTATCGTGGCCTCTCTTGTTGCGGAGCACAGGCTCCAGACGCGCAGGCTCAGTAGTTGTGGCTCACGGGCCTAGTTGCTCCGCGGCATGGGGGATCTTCCCAGACCAGGGCTTGAACCCGCGTCCCCTGCATTAGCAGGCAGATTCTCAACCACTGCGCCACCAGGGAAGCCCTTGTTTTGTTTTTTAAACAGCTTCAGTAAGGTATGGTTGACATACAATTAATTGAACTATTTATTTAATATTTATTTATTTGGCTAGCTGAGTCTTAGCTGCAGCACGTGGGATCTTCATTGCCGCTTGCGGGATCCTTAGTAGCAGTGTGCGGGATCTTTTTTTTTTTTAGTTGCTGCATGAGGGATCAAGTGTACAGTTTGATAAGTTTTGATATATGATACAGCCATGTAATCATCACTACTATTCAGATTGTGAATATATCTGTCACCCCCAAAAGTTTCCTCCTTCCTCTTTGTAATGTCTCTCTCCTGTCTGGGCACTTCCTGCCCTTGATTCTCATTCCTGGATGATCCCTGATCTGCTTTCTGTCATTATAGATTAGTGTGTGTTTTTCAGATTTTTATATAAATGGAATCACACTGTAAATACTTGGTTTTTTCTAGCTTCTTTTACTCAGCACAATTATTTTGAGATTGATTCATGTTTTGTGTATATCATTCTTCTTTATTGTTGAGTAGTATTCTACTATATAGATATACCACAATTTGTTTATCCATTCACCTGTTAATGGACATTTGAGTTGTTTCCAACTGGAGACTGTTACAAATATAAAAACTGCTGTGGAATTTCACCCTAAGATGACACAGTGAGTCATGCTCTTGTATAATCCCTTCTCCTTGAGTGTGAACAGAACCTGTGACTTTTTTCTAGCCAATAGAATATGACAAAGGTGATTGGATAGTCACCTTTGTCAATTATGTTACATTATATAGAACTCCATTTTAGCAAACTGGAGAGAGATTCTCCTGCTGGCTTTGAGGAAGTAAGCTGCCATGTTGTAAGAATAAGAAGGCTGCATGGCCAGGAACTGCTCACTGCTTCTAGGAGCTGAGAGTAGCCTCTGGGTGACAGCCAGCAATAAAATAGTGACTTTGGCCTTATAACCACGAGAAATTGAATCTGTCAACAACCATGTGAGTTAGGGAAAATGCCTGAGTTCCAGAAAGGACTGCAGCATGACCAACACCTTGGTTGCAGCTTTGTGAGATCCTGAGCATCCAGCTAAGCCATGACTGGACTCCTGACTCATGGAAACTGAGATAAGTGTATGTTGTTTTTAAGCTGCTAAAATTAGGGCGTTTGTCATGCAGCAATAGAAGATTAATATAGCCTATAGAAACACTTATGTATCCTTGTATGGACACATGCTTTATTTTCTCTTGGGTAAATACCTCAAATTGAAATGGCTGGGTCATATGGTGTATAAGTTTTTAAGAAATGAGCAACTATTTTTCAAAAGGATTTTACTATTTTACATTCCCACCAGCAGTGTATGAGAGTTCTAGTTCCTCTACATCCTGGTCAACTCTTGGTATGCCCCGTCTTTCGAATGTTAGTCATTCCAAAAGGTGTGTGTTGGTATCTCATTGTTGTTTTAATTTGCATTTCCCTAAAGACTATGAGGATAAGCATCTTTTCGTGTGCTTATTTGCCATCCTTATATCTTCTCTGATGAAGTATCTGTTCAAATCTTTTACTCATTTTTTATTGTTTTTTTTTTCCCCTGTTATTAAGTTTTGAGAGTTCTTTATGTATTCTGGATACAAATTCTTTATCAGATAAATTACAGATTTATCATTAACAAACTAGTAACTAGTCTGCCACTTGTTTTTTCATTATCTTAACAGGGTCTTCAAACAGCAGACATTTTTAATTTTGATAAAGTCCAACATATATTTTTTTTTCTTTTATAGATTGTGCTTTTGGTATTGTGTCTAAAAAACTCTTGCCTAACCCAAGGTCACAAAGATTTTCTCTTATTATTTCTTGTAGAAATTTTACAGTTTTAGGTTTTACATTTAGGTCTATGATGCATTTTGAGTTAACTTTTGTATATGGTACAAGGAATGGATCAAAGTTGTGTGTGTGTTCCTTCCTCCTTCCTCCCTACCTCCTTCCTTCCTTCCTTCCTTCCTCCCTCCCTCCCTCCCTCCCTTCCTTCCTTCCTTCCTTTCCTCCTTCCCTTCTACCTCTTTCTTTCCCTTTCTTTCTTTCTTCCTCTTTCTTACTTACTTACTTACTTTCTTTCTTTCTTTCTTTCACCATTTGTTCAAAACACTATCCTTTCTCCATTGAATTATTTTGGTACCTTTGTCAGAAATCAGTTAATCTTATATATGTGGGTCTATTTCTGGACTCTGTGATCCACTGATCTGTGTATCTTTACATCAATACCATATTGTCTTGATTATAATATAGTTTTAATTTCTTGTCTTAAAATAAGTTAATGTTCACTAAGAATAAAAATATTCTTATTTTTAGAATAAGCCCATCAATTTCTACCAAAAAAATCATGTGAAGATTTTTATCAGGTTGCAGTGAATCTATGGGTCAATGTGTTGAATATGGAAGTTAGATTTTGTCAGATGATTTTCCTGTGTCTATTGAGATAAGCATATGATTTTTCTTTTTTAGTTTATTAGTATGGTAAATTACATTGATTTATTTTTTAAAATATTGCACCAACTTTGCATTCCTAGGGTAAACTCCACTTGGTCATGGTATGTTATCCTTTTGTATGTTGTTAATTTGATTTGTTAACATTTCATTTAGAATTTTTATATCTATGTTCATGAGGAAAATCAACTGTAGTTTTTTCAAATATCTTTGTCTAGATTTGGTATCAGAGTAATGGTTGCCTCATAGAATGAACTGGGGAGAATTCCCTTCTTTTTAATTTTCTGGAAGCGTTTTTGAAGAATTGGTATTATTTCTTCCTTATATGTTTGGTATAATTCACCAGTGTAGCCATTTGGGCCTGGAGTTTTCTTTGTGGGATGTCATTTAATTACAATTAATTTTTTTAATGGCTTTATGGCTCTTTAGGTTATCCATTTCTTCTTGAGTGACCTTTGGTAGTTTGCATCTTTCATGTAATTTATCCATTTCATCAAAGGGGTCTAATTTTTTAGCATAAAGTAATTAATAATATTCCTTTATTGTCTTTTTAATATCTGTAAACTCTGTAATTATGTCACTTATATCGTCTCTTTTTTCCCTATCGGTCTCATTAGAGAGTTATCAGTTTTATTGATCTCAAAGAACTAGCTTTTGGTCTAATTTATGTACTCTATTGTTTTCTGTTTTCTATTTTACTGATTTCCATTATAATATTTATTATTTCCTGTCTTCTGCTTACTTTGGGTTTAATTTATTCTTTTTTTTCCCCTTTAATTTGTTAAGATGGAAATGGAGGTCATTGATTTGAGATCTTCTTTTCTAATATAGAAATTTCATACCATGCATTTCCCTCTAAGTACTGCTTCGGCAGCTTCCCATTAGTTTTTATGTGTTACATTTTCATTTTCATTCAATTGAAAATACTTCTAATTTCCTTTTTGATTTTTCTTTGATCCATATATTATTTAAAAGTATTTTATTTACTTTCCATATATTTGGAGATTTTCCAGAGATCTTTCTCCTGTTGACTTCTACTGTAATTCCATGTGGAAAGAGAACATGCTTGTGTATGATATGAATCCCTTTAAATTTATTGATACTTGTTTAATGGCTCATAGTATGATCTATCTTGGCAAATGTTCCCTGTACATTTGAAAAACACGTATATTCTGCTACTGTTGAGTAGATAGTTCTATAAATGTCAATTAGGTCAAGTTGGTTGATTGTGTTGTTCAAGTTTTCTATATCTTCACTGATTTTCTGTCTGCTTGTTTTATCATTTATTGAGAGACACGTTGAACTCTCTGTCTATAACTGTGGGTTAATCTAGTTCTTCCATCAGTTCTCTCAGTTGTTGCTTCATGTATTTTGCAGCTTTGTTATTAGGTTTGTAAACATTTAGGATTATTGTGTCTTCTTGATGAGTGGGCCCATTTATCATTATGAAGTGACCTTTGCTTTGAAATCTATTTTGTCTGATAATCATATAGCCACTCCAGTTTTCTTGTGATTAGTATTAACATGGTATATCTTTTTCTATTCTATTACTTTTAACCGATCTGTTACAATAGTACCTATCTCTAGAACACTCAAAAAAATTAAATAAATTACTTACAGATATCCTTTCCCTTCTCCATATTCTGTTGGTTAGAAGTAAGTCACTAGATCCAGCCCACACTCAAGGGGAGGGGATAAACATTTTTAAAAATAAATTACTTACAACAGAACATAAAACATGGTGAATATTCAGTGTATGTTAATTACTATAACCAATTGCTATTTCTCATCACTATATTCAAGGCAATGAGAACAGTCCCTAACATATCAGTATGTGTTCATTACTTGTCTACAGTTGTATTTATATTTTCTATTTTTAGATGCAAATAGAAAAAATATACTAAAAATATGTGAAGGCCAAAATAGAAGTGTTTAAAAAATCCAAATGAGAATATTTCCTACTATTTAACCTAAGTGAGGCAGCCTGGGATGGTAGTTCAGAGCTCATATTCTGGAGCCAGAATGCCTGAATGGATCCCCTATGTGCTTACTAGCCATGTGACCTTGGGGAAGTTACTTAACCTTCCTGCATCTTGGTTTTCCCATAAGTCAGGGATGGATAATAATAGCACCTAGATTCCTACAGTTGTTGAGAAGACCTCATGCATTGATACATTAATATTTGTAAAGTGCTCAGAACAGTGCAAAACCCATAACAAGTGCTCTCTATATAAATGTTTGATAAAATAAGAAAACAAACTTTACTTCCTTCCACTGATCATTCTAATAAAGTATGAAAGAAATTCATATTCAGAAGGCCTAAACTGAAGCCCATGAATCTGCAGTTAAATTAAATTAACTGTTAAGTTAAATTAAATACTCCAGGTGATTCTGATGGAAATTATCAGTGGATGACACTCTGAGACACAATATAATTCCAAGATTTATTTCAAATATGACTAACAGGACACAACAAGTGGTACCAGTTGGTAATGGGAGTGCCACAGTGTGTGATGAAGCCCCATGACTAAGTGCAGAGCCTGATTTGGAGAAAGATATCTAGTTTAATGTTGAGGTCCCCTAGCCACCTTGTGACTGGCACAGGTGCATTCAGAGAAGGAAGGAGAAAAGCAGGAAATTCTCTTAAAATTTTTTTTCCTAAAAAGAAGAGAATTTTTTTCCTATAATGTTTGGACTTACAGGCATGCGTCATTTTATTGTGCTTTGCTTTATTACACTTCACAGATAATTTTTTTTTTAACAAATTGAAGGTTTGTGGCCACCCTGCATTGTCAGATGATGGTTAATACTTTTTAGCAACAAAGTTTTTTTTAAATCTCTGGCAGTTCTTTCTTTATTAAAATTTTTTTCTTCTAGTTTTATTGAGATATAGTTGACACAGAGCATTGTATAAGTTTAAGGTGTACAGCATAATGATTTAATTTACATACATCATGAAATGATTACTGTAATAAGTTTAGTGAACATCCATCATATCATACAGATACAAAATTAAAGAAGTAGAAAAAAATTTTTCCTTGTGATGAGAACTCAAGATTTACTCTCTTAACTTTCAGATATAATGTACAGCAGTGTTAATTATCTTTATTGTGTTGTACATTATATCCCTAGTATTTATTTATCTTATAACTAGAAGTTTGCACCATTTGAGCACCTTCATCCAGTTCCTCCTCCCCCAACTCCCCGCCTCTGGTAACCACAAATCTGATCTCTTCTGAGTGTGTTTGTTTGTTTTTGTGGTATAATTGACCTACAACACTATGTTAGTTCCTAGTACACAATATAGTGATTCAGTATTTCTATACATTTCAAAATAATCATCATGATAAGTCTAGTTACCATAATAAAGTATTTTTAATTAATTATGTACCTTGCTTTCTCAGACATAATGCTATTGCACACTTAATAGGCTACAGTATAAACATAACTTTTATATGCACTGAGAAACCAAAAAATTCATGTGACTTGCTGTATTGCATCACTCGCTTTATTGTGGTGGTTTGGAACCTGCAATGTCTCCGAGGTATGTCTCTATGTCACATTTTTAGTTAAGTTTTTCAAATTTTCTTTATTGTTTAGACTCCTCTTTCCCTCCAGATGGCGCCAGTTAACTGTTGTTTTAGGTACTCAAGTCAAGGTGCGCTGACATTTTCCCTGGAAGTCAGGCACCCAGCCTTCCTTCAGACTTTAAAGGTTTGCATAGCCCATGAACATAATTTGAGAGTGGGAATATTTTGCTTTCCCTCCCCAGGAAGATGTTTACTCAGTACTAGGAAAGGTTTACTAAGAGGAAAGTAACCCAGAGCTTACAAATTATGCATGTTGATAAAAATCATAGAACCACCCTGGAGAAATCAGTCAGTTCTGACCAATGCCTTCAGGCAGGACCACACAGACACCACCCTCTCAGAGATGAGAGTGAGTGCAGAGAGAACTAGAGAAGCTCAGGGTTTCGTTTAATGACTTCAGACACCAGTGCATCCACTGAGAGCTGCTTTACCTCCTACCTGAGGAAAGGGGCAGTTCTCTAGGGGCTGGCAGAGAGCCAAAAGGCTTCAAGCCCTGTCTCCCACCTAGATGGCCTTTGCCTCCTTGCTTCTTACTTACAGACCCTGGGTGTCCCTAAAGAATAAATGCTCAGCATCTTTGCATGTGACGGGGGTCATGGGAGATCCTATCCTGTGCATCCCTGTTTATTTGTTTATTAACAAAAGGTATAAGGAGACCCAGAATTTAATTGGTGTTTTTTTTGTTGTTGTTTTTGGAGAATCAATTAAATTTAAGCCACTATCTCCAGAGAGTAAGATCCAAATCTTATCTAAATATTCAATTCCAGGAGGAATATTCAATATTCACCTTCCAAGAGGGAGTACTTTTTGGTTACTCTGAATTCCAGATGCAAAAACATAAGCCCACTTGATAGGGGGTTTTCATCATAAAAGACAGAGAACAGCTGACTCTCATTTTCTGAACAATATCCCTTAATAGATCTGAAGGCTAATTTTAAGCGTTCCACACTCATCTGCTATCTGTACTAACCAACCCCAGCCCTTTTTGCTTTTTGTCATGACCTGAATGTCCAAACCCTGCCTCAGACTCTTCACTTCCCTTTTAAGTTCTAGAGACACGACTAGAATTCAAATGAAAAGTGATCGCTCTAACAACCAAGGATAATTATATTTGCAAGTTGAATTCCATTTCAACAAAAACAATGACAACATCCAATCTGATCTCTTGAGGTTTTTTTGCATGTCTCAACAACTAGATCATGTTAATAGTGCATTACTGATAGAGAAAAATGTTTCCTGTAGAGGAGAAAATCATATATAATAGATGTGTTCAAAAGCTGTTATACATGTTGAGGTCAAACTACATAATTAAGGTATTGTTCTGGTTAAGTGTATGTATAATAATTAATTTATAATATGTCTAAAATAAACCTCAGTCTATGTCACGAGTGAGGGCTATTAATAAAATACCACTTTAATGTTCAAAAATGTTCAAATTATAACTGATTCCTAACATTGTGTGACCACTAGAAGTAAAAATTTCCCTATGTTCAGCTGCAAATAACAGAAGACCTAACAGAGGATTAAAGAAATAGAGTTCATTTTTCTCACAAAACAAGGACTCCTGAGGTGGGAAGTTGCTGGCAGTGGTCCAGTTAGTTGTGCAATGGTGCCCTCCAAGACCACGCTTTTTCTATATTTCCTCCCTGCCATTTTTAGTGTTGGCATTTGTCTTCATACTTTTTGTTTCATGATTACAAGATGGCTGCTAAAGCTCCAGACTGCATCTCTGTGTTTAAGAGAGAAAGAAGGGGAGGAAAAGAAAGGGGAGTGATGCTGGTTGCTACCTCTGTTCCAGAGCAAAGGGCTACCTCAAGATGACTCAGTGTCTTCAATGCTAGAAAATAAAACTGCCGGCAAATATACAGTCAGTTCTGTTAATACAATTTATCTATACCTTCCCTTTTTCATTCATGGTTGACTCAATAGGTAGTTTACAGTATCTTTTGCCACATTTTAAAATGCATAAATTGATAAGGAAGGGAATGGTTGATTCTACATATCAATTTGTATTTTTTATTTTTATATTTTTGTACTTGCAAAAATGTCCTTCTCACTTTGAAGCAGATGAGAGACTGGCAATTGAGACTGCAGAAAATCTAGGCGTTTATATCTTGGTTGGGTAACCAAATATCCTGCGTGGCCTAGGACAGGAGCTTTTAACATTTTCTGTGAAACCAGCAGATATGAAAAGAGTCCTAATACAGGGTCCTCCTTGAAGTAATTTCTTCTCAGTCATAAAATAGCTTGGAATGAAGGGATCGTGGGATGATTAGGCCCATTCTGTATTTCAGAATTTGTAGGCTTCAATGATGTAGACAGTCCATTGACATCTCACAAACTAGGGTGTGCTTAGAACTTGGCACACTGCAACACATGTAACAGCAGTTAGGGATGGTCAGGTCCAGGGTGGCCCCAGAAAGAGGTGACTATATCAGCATCCACTATAAACTGCAGTCTAGAATTCAAGAGACCTAGACAGGGCCCAGGGAGAACAACGTACTGGTGATCAAGAGCAATTTAGATAGTTATCTAAGAGCAGTAAACTACAGTGTCCTGGAGCTGGGGAATTGATGGAGGAGTGGAGAAGAGTAGGATTCAGCATTCAAGACATTGACATGCAGAACTGATTTCACTCTATAAATAAAAGCATTCTGACACTTAGATATCCAACCCCTCCAGCTTTGGGCCTTCAGTTGATTACTTTGGTGATCAAATAAGTCCACTGCCATTGTTCCATATTTTTAAAAAAGTCTGATTTGTACAAAGAGAGAACTAGAAGAGCTCAAGAATTCTTCTTTATCTTTAACTTGGAATTGAATATAATTTGGCCAAAAATTAAAAGAGAACCTTATCAAAGAAAATCTAAAGAATGTTCAGACTCTCAAGATAGCTAAATGGAAGTGAACTTTTACTTAACTTACAAAGAAGTAAACTTAAGGAATGTGCTATCTTGTTTTGGTCAGAACACTTAAAAGATATCCTATCTCTGGCAAAAATAAGTAAATAAACACAATTACTATTAAAGTAAAGGATTTAGGAATGAGAAAAAAAAAGGCTGAATTTCATCAAGAAGCTTGGGAAATGTAGATCCAAATAGATACAGTCTTCCAAATTCAATTTGTCTTCCAATTTAAAAAGAGATATGTAAACTTAAAAAAAAATATGAATTTCTGTACTTTAAAACGGCAGCTCATGATTTTGCCATAATCTGTTAGTTCCATTTGTTCCAAAATCAAGTATCAGTACAGTCTTTCTATGGACCAGGGTTATCTATTTTTGCATACAGATGGTATCCCCATTGTAGCTATCCTAACATCTGTAAGAGTGTGGTAGTTGATTTGTTGCTCACAAGAGGAAGGAACCAAATAGTGTATCAGTTAGCTTCTGCTGTGTAACAAACTACCTTAAAACTCTGTGACTCAAACCAACAGCCATTTATTTAGCTCACAATTCTTCATAGCAGTTTGGGTTGGGCTTAGCTTCTCAGTTCTTCTCATAGCATTGGGGCTCATTCATGTGTATCTGCAGTCAGCATCCAGCTTAGCTGAGGTCTGTCTAATCTACAGGACCCCAGCTGTGATAGCTTGTCTTGTTCTTTTTGGTCTTTCATCCTTAGTTAACTAGCACAGTCTTGTTTACACAGCAGCTGGACAGGTTTCCAGAGAGAGTGGAAATGTTCAAGGTCTCTTGTCACCTGGGTTCAGAACTGGCACACCATTACTTCCACTGAGTTTTATTAGCCAAAACAGGTCACAAGTTCAGCCCAGATTTGAGGGGAGGACAAATTGACTCCATCTCTTAATGGGAAAGGCTGCGAAGCCACATTGAACAGGATGTGAATACAGGGAGGAGTGAAGAATTGTGGTCATTTGTGCAATCTACTACAGAAAGGGTAGATAAGTCAATACAAGCCTTTCTACTACTAGAAAAAGAAGTCTTCATTTGTTCATTCACATGCCAGGCATCGTGCTGTGTAATAGAGATTTTGCAGGAGTTACTCTAGTAGTTATACTATGCCATGTGAAGTATGGAAGAATAGGCCTGAGCTAGATAAGTGGAAGTTATTTGCCCCAAGTTTTTATGCCAAGAGCAGTTTCTTTGGTAAAAGGTAAGCACTACCATGCTATAATGTAAATAGATTGATTTTTTAAAAAATCAATCAGAATAATCAGATCTGGAGAAGTGGTTCGGTATAACTGTTTCATAGTGTAGATGGGCAAGAGGTAAGAAAAGAGGCAAGAGAAAGAGGCAGAGGCCAGATCATGCAGGAAGCAGCAGGCCAGGTGAGAAGTGATGATGACCTGACCAGAGCAGAGAGCAGGCAAAAGAAGTGGGTGAATTCAAGGGTTACATAGGAGGCTGAATTGACAAGAGTGGATGATGAATTACACTTGAGGATAGAGGGGTCAGGGTTTCTGGATGGCCTGAGGCATAGTGGGGTCATTTACTGAGATGGGGGATTAAGAAATCTGGGCTGGGATGTTGCTAATAATCCCCACAGGTTTTCTCACTTTTTTTTTTCCTTCCAAGGTCAAACTTAATATCCATTTTAATCTGATCTCAAATGGATAAAACTGGGTTCTGGAGGAAGCCAGACTCGACTCAAACCTGTGCTCCCCTGCCTGCGGGCTAGAGATGTGACCTTGGGCAAATCTCTTAACCTCTTTGAGCCGCATCTCGCTCATCATATACTGGAGAAAATAATAGTGCATATTTCACAGAGTTGCTGTTGGAGTCAAATAATAAATCGTATACGCAGTGCTTCACACAGTGTTGAGTTCCGTAAACGCTAACGACAATTCTTGTGTTGGAAATGGTGGAAAGAGAAAGGAAGAAATCTAGACCCAGAGGCTCTTCAGAAAATCCGGAGGAGTCAGCCAGGCAGGAGCCTGGAGGAGAGGGAAACACAGGGTCTGAGGAAATGTAGTGGACACAGGCCTAGACCATTGTCTTAATCTCGGCTGACACACTTCATCCCAGTGAGAGGCTGACCATAGGTGCCTTTGCTCCCTGCCCCAGAAACACATTCCGACCTGCTTCTTTCTGCCCCTTATTGTTCCTCAGTAGTGGTCTTTCATCTGTTTCCCAAATTCCCAGCACCCGCATTAGATGCTAATCTGAAATTACATATTAAAAACTTCCTTCGACAAGAAAGAGCACAGGTCCTGTGGCACTGCCCTTATGCATCTGGCCCTGAAACCCAACGCGGACCCCCTTCTGATTACCACCCAACACTGGCTTTGGTCAAGTGACTTAACCCCGCTATGCCCTGCCTTCCTAGCCTGTAAGGTAAGGACGAGAGTAGTAACCATCTCAGAGGGGATCTGTGAGGATTCAAATTGGGTAGAACAACTGCTGGTCCAAGTACACCTTCAGAAAATGTTAGCCATCATTACAGGGCCAGCAGAAAGACTAGCGATCCGGGCCGGTGCCTCCTCAGGCCCTTAGGTCCTGAACAAAGCAGTGTCCAAACCCATGGGTAATAAGAGAGGCCAGTTGTCCTGGGTACCCCGCTGCTGGGGTGATAACAACAGGAATACTTGTCAGTTATTAGGTGTTATTTCATTTCCGTTCACAATTCATGGTGGGTGGGTATTGGAAGTTAAAGAACTCGATTGGGATTAGAACCCAAGACTCCATGAAGGTCTTAGTAACATTCTGTTGGGGAAAAGCTACAAGTAGATCACAGATAAGTTAAAATACAGGTTGGGAGCCCACCAATAGCCACAATCCACAAATGACACTCCCTAGAAAACCTGGGAATTAAGAAGAGTAATTCTGGTGTCCTAGGAGAAGCCGCAGGGAGATTCTTTTATCTGTACGATGACAGCTGCCTCTCCAGCCCCTGCAGTGCCCCCCAGCCTGGCAGGAGGATCACATCTGCTGGCCTCCTCCTCCTCTCCCAGCCAGGCTTATCTGGCAGGCGGCCAGCCTAACAGCCAGGGCATTTGAGGAGGCCTGATTTTAATAAATGTCTATTTCCTGTAGAAAACCGGTTTTTTCAGTGGCTTTGTAACTCAACCATTCTTGATCACATCAGGACTAAAACCGGCAGCCAGCTCGGCAGCTCGTGGGCACACTGTATACAATGGTGCATTGTTTAGCCTTTATTATAATCCAGAGCAACGTAAGGAAAAGGGAGGGAGGCAAAGCAAAGAAAGAAAAGAGTGAAAGAAAAGAAAAATATCCAAACCTCTTTTATAATTTCATAATACAGTGAGGTCCCAATTCTCTTTAGGGAAAATACAGAATCAATTAGCCTGTCTCTCTCTCTCTCACTCACACACACACACACATCACCTATAGAACAGACGAATGATGGATTCTAAGTTGATGCCTTTTTTCTTGTCTTTTTCTTCTTGACCAACACATCTCATGTCCAAGGAGAGTTGAAGGAGTGAAAATCAAGGCCTGAGGGGCAATAGCATGTTTAAAGGATCTTGGAGACAAGGCAGTGAAAGGAGAGTGGGTCTGAGAGGGCCAAGGAGAGGATGAAAAAAACAAATGCATAACAAGTATCAGCATATTGAAATTATTGGGTTGAGGGAGAGCATGAAGTAAGAAATTATATAAACTGAGTGGTCAGAAAGTGTCCTATTTCATTCCTATGTTCTCAGAAAAAGTGTTGCACGTGAGCTATGTTTTGGGCCTCCCTTTCCCAGCTTCATCAAATATCTCTGCCCTTTTCTACACCCATCTTGGGTGGTCACAAATACAAGTATTTCAGGATGTCTTGTCTGAGTCCCTGCCCTCCGGTGCTAGACAGACCAGCCTTCTCTTCTGCCATCTAACAAAGCTGACTGGACCCATGTTCTGTCCTCGTGACCTACTTCTGAAATTACGGGAGACACTAGTGAGTGTTTATGGATGTTAATATGCTCCATGTTATGTTTACATTGTTCTGAAGGTAAGAAAATGTATAGTTGTTCTATTAGAAATTCTAGGCACCCGGGCAGGTCTACTGGGGAGAATTTTTCTTGGTGAGCAGTCCTCCTCCTATGTCCAATCAGTCCTATCACAGGGAGACCCAGGATTCATTTACAGTAGAATTGAAATTGTTGGGTATATATCATTACCAAGGGCAGGGCAGAGGTTTGCTGGCAGCCAGGGCATGCTTCAAATGTGATGCAGGGCTTACGTCAATAGTCTGAATAGGTCAGAATGTACTGATGGAAAGGATGTAGGATTCTAATGAGGGTAGGTTTTGAAGCCACTTACCATGGATTCCAGTGTAAAGAGGTAGCTAAGCAGGCAAATGAAAAGACACAAGTAAATTAAACCAGGAATAGGTTTGGATACATGGTAGGGTCAAAAGCTAGTTAGGTGGGAAATGGAGTATGGATAAGGGAATGGAATAGAACTTTTAATTCAACTAAACAATTTCCTATGGAACACCATTATGTCCTTGGCATTGTGTTGGATTCAAAATTATAGGTCATGATACTTATCATCAATATTTTAGCCTCTTTTGGGGTGGGGGGTGAAAGATTGCACATCATAGTGCATAACCCAATTAGAAATGGGTTCTTAACCGAGGCAGGAGTTGGAAAGGAAAGCATAGGAATCATCTAAGAAGCTTTTTCAAGACATATTCTAGATTTCATGAATCAGAATCTCTGAGAAGGGTGGAGTTGAAAATGGGCTTGCCTGGTGTGAAAAGCTTCCCAAGACATTCAGCTGTGTACCCTGGTTAACAGCCACTGAATTAGACCAGCCCTTCTCCGTCTTACCTGATCATGAGAATCACCTGCTTTGCTCGTTGAGCATAGATTCCCTGGCTCCACCCACCTCCAGAGTTGCTGACTCAGCAGGCCTGGCACAGGGCACAGAAATGTTGTTTCTAACCATTGCTCCAATTAATTTATATAAATGTGTAAATTTGAAGAATACCAAATTAGTTAGTACTTATTTATTCAAGAACTGCTCATTGAGCACCTTCTGTTGTGCTGAATGCTGGGAAAACAGAGGAATTCAATCATTCTGGCCTGCAGGAGCCCACAGAGAAGGCAAATACAAGGTAAGTGCAATGAAGTGCTGGGCTAGGGTCGAATGGAGGTTTTCATAGGGACTGTGGTCAAGGGAGATTTGTTGAAAAGGGTGAGAGTTGAACTGGGCTGTGAAGGATTTGGCTCCGTGGAAAGGAAGGAAGAAGAGGTCAGACGGACGGGAGGTAGGGATGAGTGCGGCAAAGTTCTGAAACTCTGAGAAGGGAGCGCTGCCTGAATGACTGTCTCTTTGTGACAGCTGCAGAGTGGCGAAAGCGTGGGCTCGAGGGTTAGAGCCTGTGCCGGACCCTCAGCTCAGCCACTGCCGCTGTGTCCGTAGGATGCATTAGAACCCACGTGTACCTGGTTATCTTACTGGCAAAGTGGAAATAGTAATAGGCGTCCTAGGTTGCTGTGGGATTTAGTAAGCAAGTACACCTCCTAGCATTTCATTCAAGTGCTCAATAAATAGTACTGCTATTATTATATTTTCCAATGTTTGCTGCTTACAGAGTGCTTTCACCAGCACGAGTTCATTTGCTCCTCACAATAATCTTGAGAGGTAGATATTATTATTAATCCCCCTTTACAAATGAGAAAATTGAAGCTAAAAGAGGTCAAGAAATCCAAACAAGCTAATCGGCTTTAACTTGAACCCAAGTCTCTTAACACGGCATAATCTACTCTTTCTCTTATGGCAAACTGAGGTATTCAGGTTACAGAGGAGTCCTTGAGTGCCAGTTTTAAGAAAGTTAGACTGAATCCTGCACGTAGTAGGAAGCATTTAAGCAGAAGATGGACATGTTGAAAATATGTTATGAAAAGTTGAATATTCTGGATGAGATGGGAAATTGGGGGCCCTGAGAGAGAGAAAGCTGAGTCATCTGCAGTATTTTAGGAGTAAACTGAACCTTAAGCATAATGAGGTTGGTGAGGAAAGGAAGAATAGGGGGACAGGGACTGAAAAGAAAAGGAAACACACCCTAATAAGCAGTGACAATTGATATACAAAATGCTTGGAAGGGGACTGTCCAACGTTCAAAAATTATAGAGGCTGTTTTCACTTCTAATTGCTAGGATCAAGAGCTGGGAGAATTAGATTCTGTTTCTCGTGTTCATTCTGCGTGCTTGAGCATTCTTTCTACAACTTTGCACAAAGCTTTATATTTGCCAAGCGCTGCAGTCATTATTATTTATTGTTTCTCACATCAAGGGTCCCAGGTCTCAGCACTTAACTCTAGAAAGTGGTATTAGAATGCCCTGGGGACCTGACTGTGGCGGGGGAAGATTTTCAGCATCCTAAACATAATTATCTTCCAAGTAAAAGCATCGATTGGGAAGCCTGGATGGATAAAATTAACTGCTGCAATCCTAAAGACATCTGGTTCACATCCTGGGTAAAAAGGGGAAGAGCTTTATGGAGCCTATTAACGTCAATATCCAATGACATGAAACAGCATTATGCTAACCTCTCCCCAAATCCCATCTAGTCCGTTATCTACTGCTCCTTAGTGTGGTTCAGTGTCCAAGAAGGTCCCCCTTCGTACAGCCAGGTGGGAGTCATACGCTGTCTGCTTCCTTGTCAAGGAACGGATTTGATTTCTGGAGAGGTTACATTGACTGCTGAAGGTCACAAGCTAGTAAGTTGCAGAGCCAATGTTCAGACAAGTCTTCGTATCTATCTTCATTGCTATTTTAGGCTTTTCTGGGAAATATGGCACTTGAAAATAATTTTCAAATACAGCAGGTGTTGATGGAAAATTTCAAATAGCACAGAAGTGCTTGAATCAGGAAGCAAAGTCACCTCCCCACTCCCCCTCAGGGATAATCACTGCTCCAGTTTGATGACATCCTACCAGGTACCATCTGATGCACGTAAGCATGCACACATGTAAATCTGCACATGTAAGTCTGCATCATGTCTTCTTTGAAAAAGTAAGAAGGCTCATTCTATTCATTCAATTCTGTAACCTACTATTTTTCCCCTCAACGACACATCCCAGGTACCTTTAACATATAGATCAGCCTTGCTGACCTTCAAAGCTATGTTCCAAGGCACCGAAACCTATTTAACCAATTCCTTACTAATGAGCATGAAGCTTGTTTTGATTTCTTTTACCCTTTTTTTAATTGAAGTATAGTTGATTTACAATATCATGTCGGTTTCAGGTGTACAGCACAGTGATTCAATTATACATACACATATATATATTCTTTTTCAGATTCTTTTCCCTCATAGGTTATTACAAAATATTGAGTATAATTCTCTGTGCTATACAGTAGGTCCTTGTTGATTATCTATTTTATATATAGTAGTGTGTATCTGTTCATCCCAAACTCCTAATTTATCTACCCCCCTTCCTCGTTGGTAACCATCAGTTTGTTTTCTATGTTTGTGAGTCTATTTCTGTTTTGTAAATAAGTTCATTTGTATATTTTAATTTTTAGATTAGTGGTTAGTACTCTGTGTTGTGATTTATTTTATTCTTTAAAAAAATACTTCTTTAACTATTTTTGGCCATATATCTTTGTGAACTAGCACTGTTATGGGGGAAATTCCTAGAAATTGAGTTGCTGGAGCAAAAGGAATATTTATCTTTTATTTTGATGGATATTTCCAAGTGCCAAATAGCTCTCTAAAGTGTTTGTCTCAATTTATCCTTCCACCAACAGAGTATGATGCTATTGCCCCATATTCTCACCACCACTAAGTATTACTAATCTTTTTAAGTTTTCCAGTGTGATAAGTAAGGTGTTCATTCACTGACTGTGACATTCATTCATTCAATCAACACAAATGTACTGAGTGCCTACCATGTGCCAGGTACCATTCTAGTTCCTGGAGATACTTTAGTGTAAAACACAATGTCTCTGTCCACACAAAGATTAACTCTGTTTTAGATGTGAAAGGGGTAATAAATGTAATAACAAATATATACCGGGTACATAATAGGTCAGGGGGTATTAAGTGTTGTGGAGAAAAATACAACTGTGTAAGGGTGATAGGGAGTGAGGGAGAGCGGGTTAGAATTTAGTAGAGTGTGCACAGGGAAGCCCTCTCTCATCAGAGACACTTGAGCAGACACCTGAATGAAGTAAGGGACTGAGCTAAGCCTTTGCCGAAGGGAAGAAACTTCCTGGCTCAGAGCAGAGAAAGTGCTACCAAAGCCCCTGGGGCAGGAGCCCACTTGGTTTCTTTGAGAATGGTGAAAAGGGAGTATGGCTAGGGTCAAGTGAGCAGGCCGAGTGAGGGTAGGGGTCATGTAAAAGTCTTTGGTTTTAACTCCAAATGAAAAGAAAACTTTTGGAGTGTTTTGAGCCAAGGCAAGGCGCATTTTAAAGGATTGCCCTGGCTCCTGGGGGTGAATAGACCATCCAGGCAAAGGGGGTGGCTATGAGATGAGTAAGGACATGATGCAAAAATCTCAGGGAAGTGTGGTGGTGGCTTAGCCCACGGTAGTAACAGGGAAGGCAAGGAGAAGGCAAGGTCACATAATTTTGAATGTAAAGTTTACAGGATTTGCTGATGGCTTGGGTGTAGGGTGTGAGAAAAATAGGTACATCAGGAATGCCCCCCGGGTTTTTGGCCTGAGCAACTAAAAAAATATAATTGCCATTTCCTGAGATAGGGGCAATTGCGAGAAGAGCAGGTTTGGGGTTGGGGGAGAAATCAAGAGTTTAGTTTTGGTCATGGTGAGTCTGTGAAGAGACAAATAAGATGGCCAGCCTGATGACCCCCAGAGGTTCCCTCTGAGTTGCCTGGTGATGAGCTAGCTGGGATGGGTGGCTCCCAGTGCCCCCATCAGGAAGGTCAGGGTTCCAGATGCTATCAGTACAACACCGCTTTCTTAAGGAAGCAGGGAACAATAAAAGGAGACGGTACTAACTGGCCATCTGGGAGAGTGGAAGAGTAACTGGAGAAGAGAAATGTAGTGGTGGGATTTCTCTCTTCGTCATATGCATCATTTGCATTAGTAGCGAAGTTCAGCTCTGTGTGTATGTGTGTGTGTGTGTGTGTGAGTGTGAGTACGTGTGAGATCATCATACTTTAAGACTGGCCTAGACAATCTTTTGGGTTCCGTCTACCTCTAATTATCTGCTTCTAGGAATAAAGCATCTTTGAGTGAAACTTTTTATAACATTACTATTCTCTTTTAATAAAAGCATAATTCACTTTTTTCAACATTTCAGGCTGTCTTTATTTAGTTGTCTCCTAAGTGACATGGGCAGGTCAGCCTTCCCCCGACAGGGCAAATGCACATATAATATTATTGGACTTAACATTATTTAAAGAGAACTCACTAATGCCCTGCCCTTTCATACTATATAAGAAAAGCAGAATAATACTGCAAATCAAGTGAAGGACTTGGAGCCTGACTCCTCTTCCTATTTGCCATATGAACTTGGGCTAGTCAACAACTCTGAACCACAATTTCCTCATCTGTAAAACTGGGATAATAATCTTCATATACTTCATGGAATTTTTGTGAGATCCAAATGAACAATAATGCACATAAAGCCCTTTTGTAAGTGGTAAAAGTACAATTCAAATGAAAATTATTATAGTTCCTTAATACACAGTACTCTATAATAGCAGTTTTCGTGCAATCCCGTATATCAATGTTATTTGTGTATGCTATTTGTCTTTATTATACTACGAGAGCCTAGAAGCATTTATTCATCCTTATGCCCTTATAATGTGTTGCATCTTGTTTGATATTGACTGTAGGTGCTTAAACAATGTTTATTGAATTGAATTGATGTTGGTGGTCACTTATCTTCCTTGTTGCTAAATTTTATAATGTAACACCTAGAGCATAGAAGGGTAAGTCTAAGTAGTATATACAACAGTTCTCAGATGTTTCCAGGGAAAACAAGTTTATGCATTTGTTCATTTGGCTTTCTGTTTAGAATTAATTCTCTCCCTCCTATCAAAAACGTATGAGGCATCTTGCACAATTAAACAAAATGTTAAGGGATGATGAACATCAAAAACAAAATTAATCGCATTAAAATGAACAAAGGAATTCAAAGAGTAGAGGAATATTATCAAGCACATGGAATGGGTTAGTTACTGCATTTAAGACCATTAGTGCTGAAAGCGTCAGTGTTTCTGTTTTCTTTTTTTTTTTAATAGATCTTTATTGGAGTATAATTGCTTTACAATGTTGTGTTAGTTTCTGCTGTACAACAAAGCGAATCATCCATGTGCATACATATATCCCCATATCTCCTCCCTCTTGAGCCTCCCTCCCACCCTCCCTATCCCACCCCTCTAGGTCGTCGCAAAACACCGAGCTGATCTCCCTGTGCTATGCTGCTTCTTCCCACTAGCCATCCGTTTTACATTTGGTAGTGTATATGTGTCGATGCTACTCTCATTTCGCTCCAGCTTCCCCCTCACCCCTGTGTCTTCAAGTCCATTCTCTATGTCTACGTCTTTTTTCCATAGTGGACAGTAGTTTTCAGGGAGGGGAAGAAAGCCGTTGTTTCATCTCACATGCCAGCACCTCAGATTTGTTTTGTTCCAAGTGCTGATCAATTTAATCTCCATATTCCACCACAACTGTGTGGAAAGTGTCTTGGTGAACTTCCTGTCACTGGCCCTTGGAATTGGCATCTCTTTGGTATTGAGCTGTACTCACTCTTGAGGCAATGGTGCCTTAAAATCATGGTACGTTGTTACAGCACTGCAGAATTCCCTTGGAAAAACATATTACAACCTCGTTAAAACCACATTACTTTATCATAATTTACAGTGAGAGAACTAGAAGATGAATTATTGAGTAACTTCTTATTAATACAAAAGAAGTCTGTTACACTAAATTATAAACTGTAGTTTAAGGCATCAAGTACAGGCCTCAGAGGCAGAATATATAAAGATGCTCTTCAAACCAAATGCCCCCACTACCCAAGAATGGTCATAGGCCTCCTGAATGTCAGTATCTGCAGAAAGAAGATGTGGTTCCTACTAGGCTCTTCACAAATTATTTAAACATAAATGGGACTTAACTACACAAAGTTGTTATGAGATAAATAATGTGTGTAGGGCCTGGTACATTTCTATGGAAGGGAAACAATGAGGTTCCAGTTCCAACCTCTAAGAATCAAGTTCCTATCGACAGAACTGGAAAATCCACGGAAAGGAAAACAAGCCAACAGCTATGGAGCACCTACGAGTTGTCAGCACAGCATTTACATCTAACCCACTCTTCACAACTGCTTGCTCAGCAACCTGTTTTTGAGATGAAGAAACTGAGGCTCAGAGGGGTAAAGAACTTGCTCCAGTTAGTTACGGACAGAGTCTGTCTGACCTCACTCTGCCTTCAAAGAACATCCACTTCACCGTACAGCTTTTATACTGAAATAGCTCTTTTATCCCTCATGCTTGGGAGGAGAGGTATACAAGATAACTAAAGTTTTCCCCTTAGGCACAGAAAATCTTAAATGGAAATGTTTCTAGGATATGTTGTTTTGCTACCTTAAAAATCAGGATATGCTGAATGTAGATTAACCCTTTTTTAAAAATAAAGGACTATTATATAATAATTCACTTATTATGCTGTAGGTGTAGGTTGACTGCAACTTACATGACCCCTTCCCCATGGCTGTGATGCAGACCCCACAGTGGGCCATTTTGTACCATACGGACAGGATCAACATCTTAAGGAAGGTCAAGTGACAAGATAGAAAGATTCTGAGCCCCAGAAGACTTCACAGAGCAGAGTTACCATAAGTGCTTATATGTTTACAGAAAAGAAAAATGACTATACCAGGGGTTGGCAAATTTTTTCTGTAAAGGATCATGCGGTAAATATTTTCAGCTTTGCAAGCCATATGATTGGTGTTGCAACTACTAACTCTGCTGTCATAGCACAAAAGCAGCCATAGATGATTCATAAATAAATGGGTGTGGGTATGTTCTAATAAAACTTTATTTACAAAAACAGGTGGTGGGCCAGATCTGGCCCCAAGGCCATGGTTTTCTGACTCATGATTTATATAATTGAAAGCATGCTATTTTAGGTCTGTCAGAACAACTGAACCTATATTCTAAGTTATTTAAGTGCTAACCTGAAATTTTTAAACCTGTTTTCCTTACCATCTGGTTGCTACCTAGTCATTTTTCTTTTTTCTCATGAAAACAGAAACAATTTCAGTTGCGTGACCTCCTAAAAAAAGTAATATGATCATCTTTCTATGAATTTATTCATTGTATGAAAGATCAAAGTATCTTGTCCCTTTCAGTCAAAAGAATCATCATCTTCACAGTTTTTATCAATTTATTTTTTTATTTTGGCAGAGCTCAAGCATTATGCTTTTTTTCCATATCAGAATCCTCTTTACAACCTAGTCAGTTTCAACCCATTTTCCTTTATTTATTTTATAAATATTTTCTGGTGCACATGTGTCAGGCAATGAGTTAATTCTCTTTCTTTCATTTATTGTTCTGCAAAGTGAGAAATTTAATTTATATGGGTAAAAATTTACTCCTTATGAATTTTTAAAGGATTTGTACTAAAACAGAGCCATTTTTGGTACTATAACATCAATAGACTTCCCACCTTAGTTTCCATTTATGGGACTTAGTTCTTTGAGCCTCTGTGGTTATGTCCAAGTTCATTATAATAACCTAAGAATTTAAGATTTTTTTATATGTATAACTGAGGTTTTATTGTAAAGCAGAACTAATATATGACTTTATGAGAAAATGTATGATTCCTGTATGTGGAATCTTTTCTATTTTTAAAATTAAATTAACAGTGGCTATGATGGAGTAACTTGTAGCAGAACAAACAAATAAGTAGAAAAGCTAGATAAAATAACAAAAAAAACCCAACCAGATAAGTAGGAAATCTAGATTAAAAACAAAAACAAAAACAAGCAAAAAAAAAATCTGCAGGAAGCTATAGAGATACAGAGGCAGCTAAGATGTGAGGGATCAAGATTCTAGAGAGAAGGAAACATTACTGTTTCGTGAATAAGTTCATTTGTGTCATATTTTAGATTCCACTTATAAGTGATATCATATGATATTTGTCTTTCTCTTTCTGACTCACTTTGCTTAGTATGATAATCTCTAGGTCCATCCGTGTTGCTGCAAATGGCATTAATTCATTCATTTCATGGCTAATATTCCACTGTATATATATACCACATCTTATTTATCAATTCATCTGTCGATGGACATTTAGGTTTCTTCCACATCTTGGCTATTGTAAATAGTGCTCCTATGAACATTGGGGTGCATGTATCTTTTTAAATTAGAGTTCTCTCTGGATATATGCCCAGGAGTGGGATTTGCTGGATCATATGGCAACTCTATTTTTAGTTTTTTAAGGAACCTCCATACTGTTTTCCACAGTGGCTGCACCAATTTATATTCCCACCAACAGTATGGGAGGGTTTCCTTCTTTCCACACCCTCTCCAGCATTTGCTATCTGTAAACATTTTAATAATGGCCATTCTAACTGGTGTGAGGTGGTACCTGATTGTAGCTTTGACTTGCATTTCTCTAATAATTAGTGATGTTGAGTAACTTTTCATGTGCCTATTGGCCATCTGTATTTCTTCTTTGGAGAAATGTCTATTTAGGTCTCCTGCCCATTTTTTGATTGGGTTGTTTGGTTTTTTGTTATTGAGTTGTATGAGCTGATTGCATCTTTTAGAAATTAATCTCTTTTCAATCACATTGTTTGCAAATATTTTCTCCCAGTCCATAGGTTGTCTTTTCATTTTTGTTTATGGTTTCCTTTGCTGTGCAAAAGTTTATAACTTTGATTAGGTCCCATTTGTTTATTTTTGTTTTTATTTCTATTGCCATGGCAGACTGACCTAAAAACATTGGTATGATTTATGTCGGAGAATGTTTTGCCTATAATCTCTTCAGGCAGTATCAGTTTTGATTTCTCGTCTGTCTTATTTTGTTTATTTGGGTACACTCTCTTTTCTTCTTGGTGAGCCTGGCCAGAGCTTTGTTGATTTTGTTTACCCTTTCAAAGAATCAGATCTTGGTGTTTTGTTTTTTTTTGTTTTTTTGAACAAAGTTGGTTTATTGCTGGATGCAACAAACAGCTCTTGGTTTTATTTATTTTTTTCTATTGTTTGTTTAATCTCAATTTTATTTACTTCCTCTCTGATCTTTATTATTTCCTTCCTTCTGCTGACTCTAGGTTTTGTTCATTCTTCTTTTTCGAATTCTTTTAGGTGGTAAATTAGGTTGTTTATTTGAGATTTTTCTTGTTTTTTTTGAGGAAGGCTTGTATCACTATGAACTTCCCTCTAAGAACTGCCTTTGCTATATCCCATAGATTTTGTGTGGTTGTGTTTTCATTGTCATTTGTCTCAATATATTTTTAAATTTCCTCTTTGATTTCATCATTGACCCATTGGTTTTTAGTAGCCTGTTGTTTAGTCTCCATGTAATCATTTTATTCTCATTTCTCTTTCTGTGGTTGATTTCTAATTTCATGCCATTGTAGTCAGAAAAGATGCTTGAAATGATTTCTAGCCTCTTGAATTTGTTGAGGCTTCTTTTGTGTCCTAGTATGTGGTCAATCCTAGAGAATGTTCCATGTGTGCTTGAAAAGAATGTGTATTCTGGGGACTCCCCTGGTGGTGCAGTGTTTAAGAATCTGCCTGCCAATGCAGCGGACATGGGTTTGAGCCCTGCTCCGGGAAGATCCCACATGCCACAGAGCAACTAAGCCCATGCACCACAACTACTGAGCCTGTGCTCTAGAGCTCACAAGTCACAACTACTGAAGCCTGTGTGCCACAACTACTGAAGCCGTGTGCCTAGAGCCCATGCTCCACAACAAGAGAAGTCACTGCAATGAGAAGCCCGCGCACCTCAACAAAGAGTAGCACCTGCTCGCTGCAACTAGAAAAAGCCTGCACACAGCAACATAGACCCAATACAGCCAAAAATAAAATAAATAAATAAATTTATTTTAAAAAAAAGAATGTGTATTCTGGTTTTTTGGGAATGTGTTTTCCTGAAAATGTCAATCAAATCTAACTCTTCTGTTGTGTCATTTAGGATCTCTGTTGCCTCACTGATTTTCCATCTGGAAGATCTGTCCATTGATGTGAGTGAGGTATTAAAGTCTCATACTATTATTTTGTTCTCATCAATTTCTCCCTTTATGTCTGTTAGTATTTGTTTTATGTATTTAGGTGTTCCTATATTGGGTGCATATATGTTAACGAGTGTTATGTCCTCTTCTTGTATCAATCCTTTTATCATTATGTAGTGTCCTTCTTTATCTTTCATTATGGCCTTTGTTTTAAAGTCTATTTTGTCTGATATGAGTATTGCTACCCTGCTTTCTTGTCATCTTTTTCCATCCCCTCACTTTCAATCTATGTGTGTCCTTCGCCCTAAAGTGAGTCTCTTGTAGGCAGCATATTGTAGGCTCTTGCTTTTTGGTCAAATCTGCCGCTCTGGGCTTCCCTGGTGGCGCAGTGGTTGAGAATCTGCCTGCTAATGCAGGGGACACGGGTTCGAGCCCTGGTCTGGGAAGATCCCACATGCCGCGGAGCAACTGGGCCCGTGAGCCACAACTACTGAGCCTGCGCGTCTGGAGCCTGTGCCCCGCAATGGGAGGGGCCGCGACAGTGAAAGGCCCACGCACCGCGATGAAGAGCTGTCCCCGCACCACGATGAAGAGTGGCCCCCGCTTGCCGCAACTAGAGAAAGCCCTCGCACGAGCCGAAGACCCAACACAGCCAAAAAAAAAAAAACTTAAATAAATAAATAAAACACATGTTAGGTCATCAATAAATGTTAATTTTAAAAAAATAAATAAATAAATAAAGTGTAAGCATATGTGTATGCTCAAGAATGCATTTAAAAAAAAAAAATCTCCCGCTCTATGTCTTTTGATTGGAGCATTTAGTCCATTGACATTTAAGGTAATTACTGATAGATATGTATTTATTGTCATTTTAAACCTTGTTTTTCACTTGATTTTGTATTTCTTCTTTCTTTATTTTTGTTTCTGTTTTTCCTTTTGTGACTTGATGGTTTTCTTTTGTATTATGCTTGTGTTCTCTTCTTTTTGGTTTTTGTGAATCTATTGCATGTTTTTGCTTTATGGTTACCCTGCTTTTCAAGTATGTTAACCCATTACTATATCTATTTGCTTTAGACTGGTCAAACACATTCTGAAAAAAAAATCTACATTTTCTTACTCTTTTCCCCAACATTTTATGATTTTGATGTCCTCTTTTCTATCTTCATGTTCATCTTTTTGCTGTTCTTTATAGTTATCATCACTCTCACAAAATTAAAAAAAATTTTTAAAAAATCTGTGTACTGGCTTATTTAAGTGATTTACTTTCCAATTACGATTTTCTCTTTCCTATAGATTCTTGCTTCTTTTAGAGAAGACCTTTCAATATTTATTTTAGGATAGGTTTAGTATTGCTGTATTCTTTTAGTTTTTGCTTGTCTGAGAAATTCTTCCTCTCTCCTTCTATTCTAAATGATAATCTTGCTGGGTAGAGTATCCTAGGTTGCAGGTTTTTCCCTTTCAGGACTTTAAATATATCTTGCCACTCCCTTCTGGCCTGCAACATTTCTGTAGAGAAACCAGCTGATACAGCCTTATGGGGGTTCCCTTGTAATTAACTCTTTGTTTTTTTTCTTGATGCCTTTAGAATCCTCTCTTTATCTTTAACTTTTGCCATTTTAATTAAAATATGTCTTGGTGTAGGTCTGTTTGGGTTCATCTTGTTTGGAAACTTCTGTGCTTCCTGTATCTGGATATCTGTTTCCTTCTTTAGGTTTGGAAAGTTTTCAGCCATAATTTCTTCACAGACAAAGACATTTACATTGCTAATTATTTTGGTCCAAGAAATTGATGTCAAGATAGAGAATTTCATTTAAAAAATATGTTCGATTTTAAAAATAAAATGGCTTTTCTAGTTCAGGTAAATACAATAAGTGAAATTAAAAACTCAGTGGATGGATTTAACAGCAGATTAGACAGAGCTAAAGAAAGCTAAATGACTTGGAATATAGGTCAATAGAAAATATTCAAACTGAAGCATGGAGAGCAAAAAGTGTGGGAAATGCAGAAAAGAACTTAGGAGACATATGGCATGGTAAAATTTTACTGAGTGGAAAAACAACCCCAACTCAGATGCTAGGACTTGAGGAACAGACGCTATAAGTAATGTGATGCCAATAAATTTGAAATTGTAAGTAAAATGACAAAAGTCTTTGAAACACACAGCTTAACAAACTGATACAAGAGGAAATAAAAAATCCAAATAGTCTTTTTTCCTAATAAAGGAGTTAATTTTGTTATTAGAAACCTTCCTACAAGGAAATCTCCAGGCCCACATGGTTTCACTGATAAATTCTCTAATCATTTTAGGAAGAAATACACCAATCTTGCACAAACTCTCCCATATATATCAGTATATATATATTTAATGCTAGCATAGCTTTGAAATAAAAAACTGACAAGAACATTGCACTATAAGATATGAAAATTCAGGCCAATCTTTCCCATTAACATAAATACAAAAAATCTTAAAAGTGTTAGCAAATCAAATCTAGCAATATATTTAAAAAATAATATATCATTACCAAATTGGATTTATTCCAGGATTGCAAAGGTAGTTTAGTATAGAAAATCATTCAATGTAATTCACTATATTAACAGTAAAGGAGGAAAATCATATTGTATCCATAAATAAAGAAAAAGCATTTGACAAAATTTCATATCCATTCAAGATTAAGTGTATATATATATATATAGAGAGAGAGAGAGAGAGAGAGAGAGGAATAGAAGGGAATTGCCTTAATCTGCTGTAGTATTTGCAAAACAAAGAGAAAACTACCCCCTACAATATTTAAGGCTTTTACTGTGAGATTAAGAATGAATCATGGATGTCTGCTATTCCTATTTAGTCAACATTACCAGGTCAAAGGCAAAGGGTTAGAAGAAAGAGCAGGTGGCAATATCTTTAGAATCATGAGTGACATAACCATTTTCCATCCCTATTTTATGCTTCCAACATTATTCCACACCTACTGCTATCACAGTACCCAAATCACGTGATAGTATTTATATTTATTTGCAAGTTGGCTTCCATTAAGTGATCTATAAACTTCTTGAAAATAGGAATCTTGTTGACTCTTTGCTATAATCCCCAGAACTTTATACAGTGCCTCACCCATGGAAGACACGGTATTAGTTGAATATTTTGTTAAATTGTAATGTTCCCCAAAGCTCCTTGTCCAAGTTACTATTGGTGTGAAATAAACTATTTCAAAAATTAGAAGATTAAAACATAAACCATTATATATATATATATATATATATATATATATATATATATATAAAATAAAAAATCATAGGAAGTACTTGGAATTAACTAAGCCATACTCTTTTTTTTTTTTTTAACGTTTCTTTAATTAATTAATTAATTTATATTTATTTTTTTGGCTGTGTTGGGTCTTCGTTTCTGTGCGAGGACTTTCTCCAGTTGCGGCGAGCGGGGGCCACTCTTCATCGCGGTGCGCGGGCCTCTCTCTGTTGCGGCCTCTCCCGTTGCGGAGCACAGGCTCCAGACGCGCAGGCTCAGTAGTTGTAAGCCATACTCTTAAAAAAAAAAAAAATCCTCTAAGAATTAGACTGTAAGCGCAGCACATCTTCATCACTGCCCCTTCTCTATCAGGAATTTGACCTAGCACCAGTATAATGGAAGCTCTGCGAAAGCCTGATTTTTTCCTTCGCTCTCTTCAGGACCAGAGTCTCATGTTGTTGTACGTGATGTCTAGCTGTTGAATACAAGGAAACCCGGGAATTTGAGCTTTGACTTCAACACTGGGGAGGCTGGACTCATAACTTAGGAATTTCTGAATTGTAAAAAAGTTATTCAGAATATGATGGCACCCATGACTGTGAATGCAAATGTTCATTGTATAGAGTTAAGATCTTTTTTTCCTTCTAAACAGCATTTTTATTGAGATGTAATTCACACACCATAAAATTCACCCTCTTAAAGTGTACAATTCAGTGATTTTTAGTATATACACTGAGTTGTGTAGCCATCTATCTCGTTTTGGAACATTTTAATCACCCCCAAAGAAGCCCCGTCACTTCCCATTTTTCCTTCCCCTCAGCCCCTGACAACCACTGATCTACTTTCTGTCTCAGTGGATTTGCCTATTCTGAACATTTCATATAAATAGAATCGTATAATATGGATCTTTTGTAACTGGCTTCTTTCCTTTAGCATAATGTTTTCAATGTTCATCCATGTTGTAGCATGTATCAGTACTTCATTCCTTTTAGTGACCAAATAATATTCCACTGTATGGATATACCACATTTCGTTTATTTACTCATTATCTGGTAGACATATTTGTTGTTTCCACTTTTGGGCTATTATGAATAATGCTGACATGAACATTCATGTACAACGACTTGTGTGAACATAAGATTTCAATTCTCTTGGGTATATATCTAGGAGTGGAATTGCTGGATCATATAGTATAAAGATCTTAATCATTTTTCTGCCTTATATTTTTCAAAGACTTTTCCTAAGTTTGTCTTTTCCCTTTTGATCTTACTGATTTTTTGTTTTGGGTTTTAGTTTTTTACATAGAGAAATTTATATCTTTCTCTAGTCATAGTTATTTATTATTTCTTTGTGCTTTCTTACTGAGAACTTTTAGAATATGTTTGAATTCTTAACTGGTTTATCTACAGAGAGAAATTACCTCATCATGTCCATTGGAAGCATTCTGATCCATACTCTCCAGCATTTTACTTCCAATGGTTAGTACCATACTGATATGCTTTTGTTGTTATTGTTCAGTGTGTGGAAACAGAAATTATAAACTAAAAACTTTATTTCAGCCTTCATTACAATTAAATTAAAATGTAAACCTTAAAGCACAATGGTATTTAATCAGAAGTCTTTGAGAGGAAATAATCTTGTTGACATAAGTCCTTTGACATTTCAAAGCACTGGGCTACTCATTACCTTCCTCATGAGATAAGGAAAGGAAGTTGGAAACATTTACATTTCTGTGCCCTCAGAAGCACAAGGACCAAAGAGTCTAGACAGGTGGGGAAAAGGGCAATTGAACTGTAACATATCCTATTTGCTCACATATGCATAAAATACCTCTGAAAGAATGGGATAAGAAACTAACAATAGTGGTTTTCCCTAAGGAAGGGAAGTGGGAGATTGTGAGATGTGGGTGGGAAGGCTCTTCACTGTTACACCATTACGCTTTTTGAGTTTTTAACCATCTGCCTCTGCTACCTACATAATAAATAATAGAGAGATAAAAAATAATACATTTAAATAAATACAGATTTTTAAAAATCTTATTATGTTATTGAGAAGTAGCAAGAAGCTTCTTGTGATAGTCAAGGTTTTAAAAAATTCTTCCGGGACCGTTCAATTCAGGCTTTCTCTTTAATCTCACAGGAATGTAACCTCCAACTGTAGAACATGGATTGACCACAAAAGCTTATAAATATCTTATTGTTCATTTAACCTCTAGCATGTTTGTTGTAGGAAAGAGAATTTATTCTCTTAAATTGCAAATCTACCGTCCAGTCTTTTGTTAAACCAACCCATCAGTATATAAATCAGGTAAGCTCTTCCAGTCATTAACAAAGACCTTAGACCCTTGGTCTAAATTTTCTCCTTTTTAAAAAAATTTTTTAAATTTTAGCAATTGAGGCAGTCACATTTCTCTCAAGAAATCAACAGATTGATATTTGGATTTATATTTCAGCCTTCTATGAAGTTGATTAATATGAATAAATTCCTGAGAGGTTGATAATGCAAACCTGGTACTTGGCAGCCAGACAGCCAGTGCCTCCTGGTATCAAAAATTCGGTCAAAAATTCTATATGTAAGTAAACTATTCCTTCAACTATATAAAAATTTGGATGCCTATAAACAAGAGCTAAAAGATAATAGGGGAATATAATAATAACAAAGATATTAATAGCTACCATTAACTGAAAACGTACCCTGTGCCAGGCATCACACGAAGACCTTTACACATATTACATTCTCACTTTCAAAATAACATCAAGCAGAACTGTTACCTTTTACGCGAGGAAAATGAGGCTTAGAGAGGCTGTGGTACTGGCCATGGTCATGTAGCTGGCGGAGCTGGGCTTCAAGCTCGTGGCTATCCTGAGACTGTGATCTCAACCAGTAACTACTTCTGACAAAATAACAGGTAGAGTGAAGGAATTATGGGAAATGCTTTGCTTTTTAGGAAATCTTTTTTAAAATTTTAAGATATTTTTAAGTTTAAAATTCAGAAGGAAAGAAATCTATTCTACCGTGTTCCTGGTAAAACTGTAAATACATTTGGGAAATGGGTAATAGGTACACTCAGCAGGAACTGTAGTAGACTACTACCATCTGGCTATTCTGGTAACTCACTATCAGCATCAGAAGCTGGGGTGGGGCTGCTGAAGGCCTGGAGCCCCATGAGGCCACAGCTGAATTAGGAGGAGAAGAAAGAGGCCAGAGAAAGGTGAAGAAAGGTCCCCAGAGCAGAGGACCATGGCGAGGGTGGGTGCTTCTTCCAGGGGACTTCTGCATGTATGAGACAGGGGAAGGAGAAATGGGACAGCACAGAAATCAAATTGCAGCCTTTGGGAGTGTGACCCAGTGAGCCTTGCCTCTGTCCTTCCCTTACCCCTATCCAGAACACCCCCATGCCCCAGGTCCACAGACACTGTGCTGAAGTGGGGATGGCCACAGCCCGATAGCATCTGCCCAACTGAGGCTTCCAATGGGCCAGAATGAGAAGAGGAGGCCTTGAGCCTGTCCGTACCTGCAGCCAGAATCTCTGGCCTTAGGATGTATCTCTTGTTTACTCCATCATTCGTTCTTTCAGAGATGAAGTGCTTTTTATTATGAAAAATTTCAAACATGCAGCAAAGTGAAATAATTTTACAATGAACACTCATACACGCACCACCTAGATTTTATCATTAACATTTTGCTGTACTTGCTTATCAGTGATCTATTCATCCTTCTATTCACTCATGATTGAGTCTTGATTCTGGAAGTTCAGGAAGGAGCAGAGGAGAGGGCTAGCCTCAGAGAGGAAGCAGCCTCTAGTCTCGCTATGCAATGCAATCTGCCCCAATTACTTGTTTGTGTGGGGTCTTATTCCCTCCCCAGCTCCTCAGTTCTAGCTGCTCTCAGACATTCTTCCTTATTTTTCTCACCAGCAACACTAGTTCTCAGCATCTGTATTCATAAGATGTGGGTTCCATAAAATCTTCAGCAGTGAAAGGGATTTTATAGGTCAGTAATGTCCAACTCCTACAGAGTAAATAAACTTCTCCCTTGGACATTTATATCCTCACCGGGACACGTTCTGTATAATAATAACTACTTTCCTTGGAATAATGTCTTGGAGTTACAAAAGGGCCTTCGTGTGCAACCTGGCACACAGAGAAAATGATGGCATCTCTGAAGCACATTGAGGTAAACCAAGACAACTAGTTCATGAGTTTGGGCACCCCAGACTCTGCTTGCTGCCCTGGTTTAAGGGAACTGGGATCTCAGCATATCAGTAACCTATTCCAGGCATGGCTGAGAAGTTCCTTTGCTCTAGGAATTAACAGCCTAGGACACTTACTAAACAAGGAAGTTGCCCAACGTCCCTCAGTCTCAATTTTTTCTGAAGAATGGGTTTACTGTTGTTAACTACCCTGAAGTATAACTGTGGGGAAAAAAAAAAATTCACTGAGCCCTTTGCTAACCGGTATATTTCCTTCATATTAGGTAATCATCTCACTAACCCCTAGTAGTAAGTACTTTTGTTTTCTGCATTCTAAAGATGAGAAAACCGAGGACCAAAAATGTTCAAAATAACTTTCATAAGGTGACAAGTGGGGCTCAATGCCAGGACTTGAATCCCGGTTGGCCGGGCTGCAATGCTCACCCTTTTAACCTCTGCACCTGTCGTTCTCAATCTGGGGCAGTTTTGCCTCCAGGAGCATCTGATAATATGTGGAAATATTTTTGGTTGTCACAACTGAGGGAAATGCTACCAGCATCTAGTGTGTAGACACCTGGTATGCTTCTAAGTATCCTATCATGCGCGCGACTGCCCCTCACGACAAAGCATTATCCAGCCCAAATGTCAACAGTGCAGAGATTGAGAAGCCATGTTCCATATTTATTGTCTCCAACTAGTGGAAAAACAAAAATCCCCAAATGAAGCATGGGTTTGGAAGCTTTGACTGTTGTTTTAGGGTAACCCACCGAGGAGGGGGTCAGGCCCCCATCAGGACAAATATTCCGGTGGGGACGCCGATGGCAGGCCCACCCATCAGGCATTATCCCTGTTGCCTGAGAAGCCACAAGTCTCATTTGGCAATAGTCTGTGTGTCCAAAGCCGCATTCATTCCTTTTTCTATAGTGTCTTTTGTGCCAAAGATCCTAAACATCCTTGACAGATTGTGTGAAGCATAGCATCCTCTCAGCCAGAGCTTTGCTCTGAAGCTCTGGGTGCTAGATAATTAGGGACAAACCAAGAATTCCGTTAAGAAGGAAAGAGACAAGCCAGCCAAGGAGCCAAAAGAAAATTCTGTTGTCACTTTTCCTTCACTGTGATTTCCCCAGCAGCTTCTCCTTCCAAAGCCTCAGCAGGGAGGTTGTGGATGAGGAGGGCAGAGCAGCCTCTGGGCCACGGGCAGCCTCTGTGGCGCCCAGCCCCGAGTCTGCAGAAGCTTTTGTTCAATTATTGATGTCTGGGGAGGGAAGCGGTGGGCTGGCTGGGCTAGAAGGGCTGACACAATCCAAGTGAAGCAGGAAAACCATCAGGAAGGGAAAAGAGGGGGCCGAGTCAGGTCTGTCTGTGTTGATTGACATGAAAACATGTCCAGGAGAGGTGATTAAGTGAAAAAGCAGCTTACAGAACAGCTCCAAGGGTGAGATTATTAAATTATAGCATGTGTGTGTGAGAGAGAGAGATGTGAGAGACATTCACCCCAAAAGTGAGTGGGGTTTATTTCTGAGTGGTAGGATTTTAAATAATTTCTAGGTTCTTTAGTCTTTCTGGATTTCTTTACTATTAATAATAAGTTAATATGATATTAATATTAGCTTGATAATATTAATAGTATAATTAATATTTTATTAATTAATATAATATCGATATAATTAATGATATAATATTAATATAATTAATATTATATTAATGTAATAATTAATTATAATTAATATTACTATTAATAAGTAATTACTCTTTTCAGAACCTGAAACACCAGTTCTATTCCTGGAGGGGGTGGGGAGAGGAAGGTGGTGCAGACAAAGGTATGCGGAGCAGCATCTAGTCACCAGACTTTCAGAGGCTTAGTTGCCCTTGAGGGGCTCACGCCTGGCGAGAAGCTCATTAACATGTCCAAGGAACTAGCTGGCCCCTCACGGCAGGTCGGGGTTGGGGGGAGGGGGGAAGAAATCTTGTTTACTGAGACAAGAAAGGTCTGGCTCCTGTGTCAGCCCTCCCGGTGCAGGGGCCTAGGAAGCCAGCTGTCTCCCCACAGAGCCTCTCCCACTGAAACCAGCGTTCCCTTAGGCGGATGGTACTTTGTTTCCTCACCAGAAACAAAGTCCTGCCTGAAAAATGTCCGGGGTCCCAATGCGGAGTCACGGAATCCCACAACCGCAGGGTGGAACCATCCCCAGAAGGTCATCACCTCGTCCAACTCCTGCTCCTCCTGAAGTTTGAAGTCCCTCTGTCATGTGGTGGATTATTCCGGGCGTGTGCCACCCACAGGCCAGGGGACCCCCAATTTAGGGTCCAAATGGTTCTGTTTTTAGATAATGTTAGGAAGTTCATCATTCGTCTGAGCTCAAATCGGCCTCCCTCTAACCTCCACACTTTGGTCCAGACAAAACAGTTTTAACTTCCCCCACTCACCTTCCCTGTTTTTTCATCGTTCTGAGGGCTTCCATCACCTTCATATCAAGTTTAAACTCTTTTTCTGGATGTACAGAATTCCTCAGACTTTGGGTTAGAAGGACCACAGGTTGACGGGCCCCAACATAAGCAGGAAATGGTGGAAACGGGAGAACCTCGTCGACTCAAAGAGCAGGAATCTGGGGAGCTGCTGGGACCGAGAACAGAGGGCATCTTGGAGACCTGCCTTCCATTTTCTCTGCTCTCCTTTGCATCTATACGTCCTTTTTCTCAGTCTCTCAAGGCCACACGGTGGGCAGGACTTGGCCCCTCACAGCTCCTGAGTTTATTTCTTCCAGTCTGGACCAGTCTGGAATCTCTCGCTCCCAATTCCAAACTCCTGAAAGATCATTAGTGGCCCAGATTGGATCCAGTTCAACCAAGGGGATCAGGGGAAAGGGGTAAAGTGTGTATACATAGCTCCTGAGAGCGTATAGTTGGAGGAGGCACTTAAAGAGGTTATGTGACCTGTACAGACACCCCCAAAAGTGCCCACTTCAGCACACAAGAGTCATTATGATCTGGGCCCTGTTGACCTCTCTTACATCATCCCTTAACTCCTTCCCTTTTGCCACTTCTCCGTCTCTTGCTTCTTCCTCCACCACTTCTTCTTCTTAGAAAGTCAGTAAAGTGTAGTCATTAGATTACCAGTTCTATAGCCAGACTCCCTGGGTACAAATCCAGTTCTGTCATTGTTGTCTGTGTGTCCTTGGGTAAGTTACTTACCTTACCTGTATCTCCAATTCTTTTTTTTTGTTTTTATAAATTTATTTATTTATTTATTTATTTATGGGTGTGTTGGGTCTTCATTTCTGTGCGAGGGCTTTCTCTAGTTGCGGCAAGCGGGGGCCACTCTTCATCGTGGTGTGCGGGCCTCTCACCGTCGCGGCCTCTCTTGTTGTGGAGCACAGGCTCCAGACGTGCAGGCTCAGCAGTTGTGGCTCACAGGCCCATTTGCTCCGCGGCATGTGGGATCCTCCCAGACCAGGGCTCGAACCCGTGTCCCCTGCATTGGCAGGCAGACTCTCAACCACTGCGCCACCAGGGAAGCCCCTCCAATTCATTTTTTATAAACAGATATAATTAAAAATGCCTACTTCATAGGATTGGTATGTTAATTAAGTGAGTTAGTAGAAGTGAAGCACTTAGAACAGTGCCTGGGGTATAACAATAACTTGATCCGTGTTGCGATGATTCCCTCTACCCAGCCCACTACTCCAGGAATACTAGATGCATTAGCCAGGGTACTCCAGAGGAACTGAACCAATAGGATACATATATACATTTATATTTATAAGGAGATTTATTAATTATAAGGAATTGGCTCATGCAATTATGAAGGCTAAGAAGTCCCCAAATCTACAGTTGGCACACTTGAGACCAAGGAGAGCTGGTAGTGTAGTTCCAGTCTGAATCCGAAGGCCTGAGAATCAGGAGAGCCAATGGTGTAAGTTCTAGTCTCAAGGCAATCAGGCAGAAGGCCTCTTAGTCTTTTTTTTCTATTTAGATCTTCAGTTGATTGGATGAGGCTCATCACGGAAGGCAATCTGCTTTACTCAGTTTACCATTCAAATGTTAATCTCATCCAGATACAACCTCGCAGACATGTTCAGAATAATGTTTGACCAAATATCTGGCCACTCTGTGGCCCAGTCAAGCTCACACCTAAAATTATCTCTCATAGTAGACAACCAGCATTCCCTCAAACATGCAAGAAATAAAAGTTCCACAAAACAATGCTTACCTTACATTATACATTTTTAGAATGGCCACATATTTTGCAGACCTTACCATCAAGTTCATTTCTCCACTGCTTGAATCTGGGTTTGGTTACATGACTTGCTTTGGCCGTTTGGGAATTAACAAATGAACTGCAAACAAATAATGGAAAAGTGCTTGCCCTCTGTTGCTGCTTTTTTTTTTTTTTAATTTTATTGGAGTATAGTTGATTTACAATGTTGTGTTAGTTTTAGGTGTATAGCAAAGAGATTCAGTTGTACATATATATATATTCATTCTTTTTCAGATTCTTTTCTCATATAGGTTGTCACAGAATATTAAGTAGAGTTCCCTGTGCTATATGTAGGTCCTTGTTGGTTACCTGTCTTATATATAGTAGTGTGTGTATGTTAATCCTAAGCTCCTGATTTATCCCTTCCCCCCATGTTTTCCCTTTGGTAAACATAAGTTTGTTTTTGATATCTGTAAGTCTGTTTCTGTTTTGTAAATAAGTTCATTTGCATCATTTTTTTAAAAATTAGATGCCACATATCAGTGATATCATGTGATATTTGTCTTTCTCTGTCTGACTTACTTCACTTAGTATGATAATCTCTAGGTCCATCCGTGTTGCTGCAAATGGCATTATTTCATTCTTTTTTATGGCTGAGTAATATTCCACTGTATGTATGTACCACATCTTCCTTATCCATTCTTCTCTTTTTTTTTTTTTTTTTTTTTTAATTAAATCAACCAGATTCAATGAACCTACTGGAATTTTCCCATGTATTTCTTTATTTTATTTTATTTTATTTTATTTATTTATTTATGGCTGTGTTGGGTCTCCGTCTCTGTGCGAGGGCTCTCTCCATCTGCGGCAAGTGGGGGCCACCCTTCATCGCCGTGCGCGGGCCTCTCACCATCGCGGCCTCTCCCGCTGTGGAGCACAGGCTCCAGACGCGCAGGCTCAGCAGTTGTGGCTCACGGGCCCAGCTGCTCCGCGGCATGTGGGATCCTCCCAGACCAGGGCTCGAACCCGCGTCCCCTGCATCGGCAGGCAGACTCCCAACCACTGCACCACCAGGGAAGCCCTCCATTCTTCTCTTGATGGACATTTAGGTTGCTTCCATGTCTTGGCTATTGTAAATAGTACTTTAATGAACACTAGGGTACATGTATCTTTTCTAAGCATGGTTTTTCTCTGGATATACGCCCAGGATTGGGATTGCTGGATCATATTTTTAGTTTTTTTAAGGAACCCCATACTGTTCTCCATAGCGGTTGTACCAATTTACATTCCCACCAACAGTGTAAGAGGGTTCCGTTTTCTCCACACCCTCTCCAGCATTTATTGTGTGTAGACTTTTTGATGATGGCCATTCTGACTGGTGTGAGGTGATACCTCACTGTAGTTTTGATTTGCATTTCTCTGATAATTAATGACATTGATGTTGCTGCTTTTGGAACCCAGCCTACATGTTTAGAAGCCTGGGCTAGCATGCTGGATGCTGCAGATGTCCTGTTGTTCTAGCTTATCACCAGATATGTGACTGGGCATCAGTGATCCTCCAGCCCCAGTCCTGCCAGCCCAGATCAGAAAAATCACTCAGCCCAGCCACAGCATCTTAAGAAGATTTTTTAAAAAGCATTATTTTTTTTAAAGCCAGTAAGTTTTCTGGTTTGTTACACAATAATAGATAACTGATGCCTACCGGAAGTGGGATGTAGCTATAACAGAAACCTAAAACAAAGACATTGGCAATGGGACTGGCTAGTAAGAAGCTGCAAATGTGGTGAGGAAGCTGTTAGCAAAAACCGGGAAAATGATGAACACATCATTAGCGGAGACTGGGAAACCATCAAGGGAACTAGTCGGGCAGGCTGGAAAAATGATGACCCATGTTATGCCGTAACAGAACCACTGACAAACTGTTGCCTACGGTAACCTGAAAGATAGAAAATTACTAATCAGCGGATCTGGCTAAAGTGACCTCCAACTAGATGGTGAAAGTGTAAGTTGGGTGCTTTCAGCTGTAACAAAGAGATGAGCTGAAGAAAGACCTGTTCTGTTCACAAGCAGAATTCAAAGGAAATTTAGAGAAACCAGGACTTGCTAGGTTGGAAAATAAAAGTTTCCCATTTTTAGTCTCTCCAGAGGGCCAAAGAGTTTCAAAGTAAGAAATGGCTCAGAGCGAGGAACAAATCTGGATGTGGCTATAAGACTCTTTGCTGAGACTTCCAAAATATTTAATTTAAGGTGATGCCAAGTGTGAAATAATAGAAAATATATATGTTGGCCGGAACTCAGTCACACGGCCACTCAAGGAGAGGCTGGGGAGGTGAACTAGCTGGGTGCCCAGGAGGAAGGGGAAATGGGCGGGTGTGGAGGTGAGAGGCAGTTGGAGGAAGTTCTGAATGACAGCGGAGTTGAGAGAGTATCAAAGTTATCATGATTGTTATTATATTTTTAGTACTGGAGATTTTTAGAAAATACTGTATTACTTAGAACCCAAATATACGAAGTATGTAAAATCAGAGTGTTCTCTTTGAAGCACAGGCTTTGGAATAAGGCAAAATTGGGTTCATGTCTAGCATATTGCCACTCAGCATCCAACCCAGGCTTAGAAGACCCTGAGCCCAGTGGTGAAGAGCAGGCACTTTGCAGCCGCCCAGCTCTGGGGTAAAAGCCAGTTCTGCTATTTATTAACTGTGGGATCTTTCTTGACTTTTCTGAGCCTCAGTAGCCCTATCTATAAAATGGAGATTATATTACTTATCTCACAGGATTCCTGGGAGAATTAAATGAATCTTATTATGTAAACTGCTTACTACCTGCCTGATGCATGGTAGCGTAATCCATAAGTGATAATATGTTTATTATTGTTCTTCCAAGAAGGCATCTCTAAAGATGTCAGTTCCCCAGGAGTTGACTCCCCAGGGATGAAAGCTGAATGCCCAGGTCGGGATGTACACAAACACTAGCAAGTCCACCAAAAGAATGTCCTATGCCAGTAAAAGAAATAAAAGGCATTCCTGACATTTCAACAACAGAGGGCGGCTCATGCAGGTGCCTGCGGCAGCCTGTGACTAGAATTATACTGGAAACCTCAGCCAGATTCTCAGACCCCATCCCAGATGGCCTCAAGAGCGGCGTCTAATGCTTCTCATTAAAAACACAGCCAGTTGGCACTTTATGAGCCTTCCTCTTTTCATTGTGAAATTCCTAACTCCTCTCCACTCTTCCTGCTTTCAAATGAAGTGTATTTTCAATGAATAAAATGAGACCCTATGCGTTCTGGCTTTTTAAAATGCAACATCTTATTTGCCATATCGTGATACAAAGCTAAAATTGGGAAGGAGATGGAAATAATTACCAAGAAGCACAGGGATATGGGAGTTTTTGAAAACATAGAGATATTAATCTCCTTGGACTGGTTAATATTAGGACCAGAAGGATCCTTAGCAATCAGTCAGTTGGATGCTGGAATTTCAAGCCAGGGTATTTAAATTTGAATCCTGATTCCACCACTTAATGGCAAGGTGACCTTGGGCTAGCCTCATTTTCCTCAACCATAAAATGAAGGTAATAATAATACTTCTTGCTTACAGTTGTCCTGAGGGTCAAATGAGATCACACATGTGGGAAAACTACAATGTAAACTATAAAGATCTAGATGGACATTAGATGTTGTTTTTATTGTGTATCATCTCAGTTCCACAAATACTGTGAATCCTTAAGATACTTTGTTCAGCACAGGAGTTGCAAAGATGGACAAGGAACTCCCAGTCTGGTGTGGAGGACATGTAACTAATTTGACAAGATGCCAGAAAGGATGAGTACCGGAGTGGCTTTCCCATCCTGCCCTTATCACACCCCTGCCTAGGAAAGGGACTGGCCTCCACTGTAGGATCATTACTCACAGCTGCTAAGACCAAGGAGGACAAGTGACCATAGCTGGGCCAATCAGATTTCTTTCCCAAGATTTTGGAATTGGGCATGAATTGAGTTACTGAGCTGTAGGAACTGTGCTGTGAAATCCGTAAACTTGGGAGCCAAGGTAGGCATTTTGGTGAGGGCTGCATATTGGGGGGCTTTGTACGCTGAAGAGCAAGCAGAGAACTTGTCTGCAAAGAGAAATAAGAGACAGGAGCAGATGTGTAGCAAGAAAAAGAGACAAAAGAGCAGGTGAAAGAAAGACTGAGAGAATCCCCTTTGGGTCTCTCCAGGTATGAGGCCCGAATACATTCCACTAGTGGGTAAAAGTGAGATCCTCTTGGGTAAAATACAATATTCTTGTATTATACCCCTCCCTACCTTCCCTTCTCCCTTCTAAATTAATTTTGATTGGGTTTCTCTTACTTAAAATCAACAGGCCAAAGTAAAACAAGGTCACTGCACGTACTCTCCTGGGCACCTGAGAACAGAGCATTCTCCCAGGACAAGGTGGCATTGAGAGGAGCCTTAGTCTCATGCCCTCGTTTCACAGAACTGGAGACTGAGACCCAGGTCACGGTGATGTCCCCGAGCTCACACAGCTGATGGGTGTAGAGCCAGGACTTCAACCTAATCTGAACTCCTCATTTGAGAGGAAGACCTGACTCCAGGCTGTCAGTCAACCAAGAAGATAAATGCAAACAAGAAGGCAGGCCCCTTCTCCCTCCCCTGCTTGTCAAATCTCAATTTAAGCCCAACTGACACCTCCCCTCATCTCTATGCGCCTCTGGTACTTCTTTCTTCTACTCTTATTTGGGCACTTAGCCATACGTCCTTTCATTGCTCTTTGATGCTTCATTTATCTCCCTACCTGTCCTGTCAGGGAAAAACCACATCCTGAATCTCATACTCAGCTGGGAGGCAAAGTTCTAGAGTGAAAAAAGCAGAGGGCTTCTTAAGTTTATCTGGGGTCAAATCTTGACTCTGCCTTTAGTTAATGATAATGATAATTATTTACTGAGCATTCATGATGTACCCAATACCATATTATGTGCTTTATATGTGATCTATTCAATATTCACAACAACTCCAGGAAATAGGGGTGGTTATTTTATGCCTACAGAAGAAGAATCTGAGCTTGACAGAGTGTTGAAGAGAACGCAAGTACACAGTTAACAAGAGACAGAGCTGTGGTTAATAGTACCAGCTCCGCAACTTCTATTCAGGGTTAGGGGTTGCAGCCTGACTATGAAAGGGTGCTTGTGAACTTGATTTAAATTTAAGTTTGCATAACAAACACATTACTTTAAGTTAGAATGTTTTCCGTATTAATAGAAATAGCAAAAAAAAAATCTACAAATGCATAATTTTTAAAAAAATTAATTAATTAATTTATGGATTGATTTTGGCTGTGTTGGGTCTTCGTTGCTGCCCGCGGGCTTTCTCTAGTTGCAGCGAGCTGGGGCTACTCTTCATTGTGGAGCGCGGGCTTCTCATTGTGGTGGCTTCTCTTGTTGTGGAGCACAGTCTCTAGGCACGCGGGCTTCAGTAGTTGTGGCACATGGGCTCAGTAGTTGTGGCTCACAGGTTCTAGAGTAGTTGTGGGAGACAGGCTCAGTAGTTGTGGTGCACGGGCTTAGTTGCTCCGTGGCATGTGGGATCTTCCCGCACCAGGGTTCGAACCCGTGTCCCCTGCATTGGCAGGCGGATTCTTAACCACTGCGCCACTAGGGAAGCCCCTACAAATGCATACTTTTTATAGAAGATTGAGAAACGATCAAGTGCCCATATCAAAAACTAAGGACATGCAAGGTGGTGGCTTTGGGGTGCTGATGACCTAGATATAGCCCTTTCAGGAGTGTGGCCATGAATCCCTGCTCTCCTTGGGGCAGCACAGTGTCCCAAGCCTACCTGACATGTGCCTGATGGAGCTGCTGTCCCCAAAAGGAAAGACAGGAACAGTGAAGGTCTGAGCCTGTTTCTTGTGGAATAAGCAAAGGGAAACATCATAAAATTAGTTGAAATAGTTAATCTGTGATTAATATCTGGGAATATTAAAAAAATTCTCCAAATAATTACACTAAGTTAAGGGGCCCAGCAAAGCCCACAGTCTCTGCTCTTCATCTGTTAGTTATAAAAAATAGCACCCCAGAACCCTCTGCAGCTAGAGCTGAGGCCGAAGAAAAGTTTCAGTGTTTACATTTTCTGTTTTAATATTTGGTAAAAAAGAGTATCTAAATCCACGCTCATCATTCAGATGTGAGCATTCAGAGCCTTTATAGATGTTTAGTGCTTGTTTGTGTTTCCTATTCTCTGGTTTAGACAATCACCAAAGGGAGACTGTTGACAAGATGGTAGGTGTGCCAGCTCCAGCTGGGGGTTCACCCAGGAGCCAGCCAGCCACCTCCCACCCCAGTCCTTGATTGTGGTTCCTGCCTCTGGGGTTTTCCTATTGCCTTTTGGACCCTCTCCCAAACTCCTGTCTCCCACTCTTCCCCCTTCTCTTCTTTATCCCATGTCCCTTCCTAACTGGACGTGTCATATGAGATCATGTGTGCTGAGGTGTTTGTAAATGGCAATAGGGTGACAAGCCCTACGTAAACCACATTATTTCCATGGCTGGGTGGGGTGTCAGCAATGAGACTGAGTACTGGCTTATCCAGAATTCATGGGGTGAACTGCGGAGCAAGTGAGGCTGGTTGACGATAGTGGCCAGTACCTATTAAGATGGGAAGGATGCTGATTATAACCTTGCTGTGCAAGAGTGCTGTACTTTTGAGAACCCCATCATTTAAGACAATTATCTCTGAAAGGGCAGTTTTTAAAGAAATGATGCCATGAACCATAACCAGAGGGGACTGTATTGTTACAGGCACTGGGTTGGTACTGCCATGGTTTGAAGGAATTAGAGGTTGATACTCAAAGTATCTGACAGCTGATAATGGCATGAGCACCTAGAAGGGGCGATCAAAATGCAGACCGTACTGGCTGAGAGCATTCCTGAGAAAAAGAGTCTAAAATGGGATGACTTAATCACCTGCCATATGGCTCCCCTGCCATGATGAGGGCAACGAACCAACTATCTGGTGAAGAAGTGATCCGAAATCGTGTGACCTCCGTTTTCTTCATCAAATGGTTTGGTATTTTCTATTTGGCAACTGTAGTCTATAATGTGGCAATTAAGAGGTAAAACAGTTTAGACTTATCACCAGTTTTCATGTCACCTTGAAATGAATGGTGGGGGTAGTGAGCAAAATGGCAATTTCAAATTGCCCAGGTGATGAATAAAATACACAACTTCACACACACACACACACAAACACAATATTGGATACCAATAGTTTCCACTTCTTAAGTGTTTATTGAGTTTCCAGCCTTGTGCTGAGTAGTTTATATGTTTGACTTCATTTAACCTTCACAAGAAGCCTATGAGGGACAGTCTATGATCCCCATCCTACAGATGAGAAATTGAGAAGTAGAGAAATTAAATAGCTTCCTTGATGTCACAGACCAGGTATTCACACCTAGGTTTTTAGAATTCTGAAACCCAAAATCAGAATGACTCTGCTGTTACTATCATTATGAATAACAATGACTGCTAAAAATAGTTAATGTTTTTGAAGATAAGACTAATAATTCTTTTTCAGACTTTAGCTATCTATCGCTTGAGTTGTTAGCCCTCCAAAGAATATTGCATGATAATAAGCAAATGCAGGTTCCCTGAAGATCAGCCATGATCATGAAAGTGTTGACTGACTGGGATTCCTACACTTACTTACAGATTCCTTGACAGGGAGCACCAGCCTCCCCTATCCTTGCCCCCAGCCCTTCCAATGGCTGTGTAGCCTCTATCTCCCTAGATTAAATTCTTTTCCACCCTGAAATACCCAGAGTAGCTTCTGTTTTCCTGACAGAACACTGAGGATATACCTCCCACTAACCATTATCTGTTCGTAACCATTAATAGGTAATGAACTGTTACTAATAAAATTAAAGCAATTAATAAACAAATAACATATTGATTACCTACTATGTTCAAGACATTGTTTTTTGATGTTGGGACAGCATAAATAAGAAATAATTCTTTCCCTTGAAAAAATTATGCTATTATATTTTGTAAATATTCATTGAATAAATGAATACAAACAACAAGAAAAATAGAAATTTAGAAACAATAGTACAGACAGAACAATAGAATGAGTTTGGACTTGAGGGCAAGATACACTTGGGTTCTGCAATCCACTTACTGTTTAATTGTTAGCCATCATTGCAGAGCCTCTTGATACATTTTCCTAATTTTAGTTTCACCCTGTGGAAGCCACGTGGGTTTGGGATTTGAGTAGACCAAGAGCAGCCAATCCTTTTTTTTTAATTTTTATTTTATACTGGAGTATGGTTGATTAAAAATGTTATGTTAGTTTCAGGTGTACAGCAAAGTGTTTCAGTTATACATGTACATGTATCTATTCTTTTTCAAATTATTTTCCCATTTAGGTTATTACAGAGTATTGAGCAGTGTTCCCTGTGCTATACAGTAGGTCCTTGTTGGTTATCTATCTTAAATATGGCAGTGTATACATGTCAATCCCAAACTCCAAATCTATCCCTCCCCCCAACTCTTCCCCCCGGTAACCATAAGTTCCTTCTCTAAGTCTGTGAGTCTGTTTCTGTTTTATAAATAAGTTCATTTGTATCATATAAGTGATATCATATGATATTTGTCTTTCTCTGTCTGACTTACTTCACTTAGTATGATAATCTCCAGGTCCATCCATGTTGCCCAAAATGGCATTATTTCATATCTTTTTTGCTGAGTAATATTCCATTGCATATTTGTACCACATCTTCCTTATCCATTCATCTGTCAGTGGACATTTAGGTTGCTTCCATGTCTTGGCTATTGTAAATAGTGCTACTATGAACATTGGGGAGCATGTATCCTTTCGAACCATGTTTTTCTCCAGATATATGCCCAGGAGTGAGAATGCAGGATCATATGTAGCTCTATTTTTAGTTTTTCAAGGAACGTCCATACTGTTCTCCTTAGTGGCTGCACTAATTTACATTCCCACCAGCAGTATAGGAGAGTTCCCAAGAGTAGCCCATCCTTGATGGCTATTGACCTAGCGTAATATTTTCCATCCATAAAATGAGTTTTTAAAGTACCAAAATGAGCACATAAACCAGGACTCAAAATTCTTCAGTCCCTTCCTGAGAAGCAAAGCATTTAGTTAATGTAGCCCAGAGTGGGCTTTTAAAAAAATCTTTCTTCCTGTCTTCCTCCAACATTTAAGGGTGTCTCTTGGTAGCTGGCCTCCAAGATGGCCCCAGTGATTCTCATTTCCTGGTGTTCATGTTCTTGCATACGTTCTCCCTGCACCAAATAGGGCTGACCTGTGTAACTGATTGGATACTGCTGAAAGGACTCTGACTTCTGACACTGCAGTGTCCATCTTATCTCTGTGGGGTCACTCACTCAGGGAAGCCAGTTACCATGTCATACTCAGTGGAAAGGTCCATATGGTGAGGAACAGAGGGCTCCTGCCCATAGCCATGTGAATGGGTCATCATGAAACTGACTCTTCTGGGCCTCATCATGCTTTCAGAGGATGCAACCCAGCCAACACCTTGACTGCCACCTCATGATGGACCTGGAGCCAGAGCCCCCCTGCTAAGCCACTCCCAAATTCCTGACATACTGAAATTCTGTGAGATAAATGTTTATTGTTGTTTTAGGCCACTAAGTTTTGAGGAAGTTTGTTAAGTTACACAGCAGTCAATAACGGATACAGGGCTCAAAAATTCACTCACAGAAGTGCATCAAATCCCTTGCCCTCTCCTCTCCTCTCCTCTAGCACTCCAGACTCCTGGGAGTCTCTTACCCTCTACTTTAACAGAAACTTCTCACCAGCTTTCCCTATTCCATCAAGTTATACCTACACCCCTTTCTCCTCACCACAGCCACAGAGAACAGCTTCTCAGGAGTCATCTTTCTCCTGTTCTCATTGCCTTTTCTCCTAAAAAAATCTGTCTCTGCCATGTTTATCTTTTCTATTCTCAGAGATGAGGAGAAGGAGAAATGGAGAAAGATGCTAAGTGGGCAAAAGAGAAGGGATGGCCGTAAATAAGTTTATCCCATCACATAATGCATTGGGTTATGAATTAAATAAGGTGATACGTGACAATGCCCAGTTCAGTGGATGACAAATGACCATCCAGTCTATCTTAGTTCCCTCCTTTCTCTTCATGCCCCACTTCACCTCTCTTCCAGCCACACAGATCCTCTTGGGGTTCACCTCAATCCTTCACTTCTGTTTGCATTAGCATTTTCTGTTCCCTCTGATAGGAATGCCATGTCTCTTCTGAACTATTTGGTGACCTCTTACTCAATCAGCTCAAGTTGTACCTGTTCTGGAAAGCCTTCTGTGTCCTCCCTGGGGCAACTACTTTCTTCCTCTCTGCACCCTTCAACCTCTTTTTGGCATCCATCCATTGCTATAATTATTGCTCTCATGTCACTCCCTTCCCACCCTGAAGGGCCTCAAGGGCAGGGAATGTGTTCTCATGTTTGTAGCCATAGAAGAGAGAAGGAAAGAAGGTGAGAAAGAAAGAGAAGGGAAAGAAGGGAAGGAGGTAGTAGACGTTGATTGGTCGGTCCTCAGCATCCATTTCCCACTTCTCTGACTTCCTGTGAGGGAATAACCTTCCCCTGTTCTCAGTCCTGGTGTCAAGGTGTGATTGACCCCACCCTGAAGAGTGGGCCTGAATGACCCAAAGAAATCACAGTATTCCAAGTCTCTGGTTACAGATGGGTTCAGATATGGGTATATAACCCAGTCAGAGACATTTTCTGAGTCTTCAGGGAAAGACAAGCCTCCTTCTATAAGAGGTACCAGAGACACTTTCCTCTTCCTGATTGATATGAATAAGGAGTAAGGAATGAATGAATAAGGAAGAGTGTACCCCTGGGGGCTGCTGGCACCCTCTTTTACTTCAAAGGGAAAATCTGTCTGAGAATGAAGCAAATGTTTAGGAGACAGAGACCAGAAATGGAGAGAGTAAAAAAAAGAAAAAAACCTACATCTTGATCACATTGTCTGCACCCTGGATCAAGCCACACCTAAAAGTGTAGCCCCTGGTATTCAGATAGGAAAATACTTTTTATTATTAAAGCCAATTTAAATTATAATACTGGCAACATAAAGAGTCCTACCTGCTACAAGAAAAAAAGAACAGGGACTTCCAGGGCGGCACAGTGGTTAAGAATCCGCCTGCCAATGCAGGGGACACGGGTTCAAGCCCTGGTCCGGGAAGATCCCACATGCCGCGGAGCAACTAAGCCCGTGCGCCACAACTACTGAGCATGCGCTCTAGAGCCTGCAAGCCACAACTACTGAGACCGCGTGCCGCACTACTGAAACCCGCGCGCCTAGAGCCCCTGCTCCGCAGCAAGAGAAGCCACCACAATGAGAAGCCCGCACACCGCAACGAAGAGTAACCCCCGCTCACCTCAACTAGAGAAAGCCCGTGTGCAGCAACAAAGATCCAACGCAGCCAAAAATAAATTAATTAATTAATTAATTTTAAAAAAGAAGAAGAAAAGAACAGAAGAAGTTAAATGTTCTCATCTAACATGTTTAAGCTAAGTATAATTTTGTATTCAAAGGCATGTGCTTCATTTATCTGGAAATTTATTTATCTAGGATTTTTTATTCCCCAGTGTTGTCAGATGAGAAAGACATTGCTGTACCTCTCTGCCTGACTAGATGACAAGCTCTTTAAAGGCAGAAACTATTTACTCATTCATTTGACAAATACTGAGCATCTTCCAAAAGTCAGGCGCTGCGCTAACACAAGAAGAAGATAAGGTCCTTGTCAGATGGAGGAGACAGCCACATCTGCTCTTCCTCTATGGTATCTAGCTCAGAGCCCTGCACATCAAGAGTGGGCAATAAAAATCGGTGAACTATTTCATGACTTCTTAAGTGCAGCTGCACAGCAGCTGAGAGTTTGTTACCAAGAAAAAGAAGAGAGTAGGAAATGGGAGACTGGAAAGAGTGCTCATTTGGTCCAGGTTGAAGGAACTGTAAAGCGAGTCATAAAAGAGAATGCCATTTGAGAGACCAGGTCAATTAGAAAAGAGTTGAATTAAGGGGCTGGTCGAAAGAAAAGCTGACGAGTTATGGACTTGCTGGGACACTGGGAAGAGCCTAGAGAGAAAGCCCAGTGGGTTCCCTAGGCCCAGAGTGAAGGAAGTGTGAGTGACCAGGTCATGGAGGAAGAGCCAAGAACTTTTTTTTTTTTTAATTTTTATTGGGGTATAGTTGATTTACAATGTTGTGTTAGTTTCAGGTGTACAGCAAAGTGAATCAGTTATACATATACCTATATCCACTCTATTTTAGATTCTTTTCCCATATAGGCCACTACAGAGTATTGAGTAGAGTTCCCTGTGCTATACAGTAGGTCCTTATTAGTTATCTCTTTTATATACAGTAGTGTGTATATATACCAATCTCCCAATTTATCCCTTCTCCCCCTTAACCCACCTCCGTGACCATAAGTTTATTTTCTACATCTGTAACTCTATTTCTGTTTTGTAAATAAGTTCATTTGTAGCCTTTATTTAGATTCCACATATAAGTGATATAATATGATATTTGTCTTTCTCTCTCTGACTTACTTCATTCAGTATGACAATCTCTAGGTCCATCCATGTTGCTGCAAATGGCATTATTTTGTCCTTTTTATGGTTGAGTAATATTCCATTGTATATATGTATCACATCTTCTTTATTCCTCTGCTGATGGACATTTAGGTTGCTTCCATGTCCTGAGCCAAGAACTATTAACCCCTGACCATCCTGATGAGCCAAGTCAGGCAGAGCCAAAGAAGATTCTCTCTGGACTCCTTCCTCCCAGCTCTCCTTGAAGGCACCTCTCCCTGGTACCTTATAGCCCTACCTAAAGCCTTCTCTGGCCCTGCCCTGCCTACAGAATAAACTTCTTAACTCTTTAATGCTTGCCCACATCAGTCTCTCCCAATTTCTAGACTCATTTCTTACCTTTAATCCATGTAGAACTTGGACAATCCTATTATTAAACTTTGTTTACATTTTTCTCTCTCCCACTGTTTTCTGGGCAGGGACTATATTGTATTCATCCCTGTGGCCCCAGCACCTAGCTCCACTATTGGTATCTAAGCTCTTGCTAAATGACTGGTGAGGTATTGTGTTCAGATAGCCAAATGGTTAGGCAAGGGGGCCCCGGTTTGATGCCTGGTTCCTGCACTTACTCACTGTGGAATTTGGGGCAAGTTATCTGATTTCTCTGCACTTGAACTCCTCATCACCTACATAAGGATCTTAGTGGTAGGTACCTCTGGTTGTTATGAGGGTTACATGAAATAACCCTTGTAAAACAGAGACACCAGGGCCTGGCACAAAAGGCTCAATTTAAAGCTAAGTATTATCACTGCCTGAACTTGGGAAACTCAGGGTTAAGCTCCAACAACTTCTAAAATCCCAACCCAACTTTAAGAGTCAGATTCTGTCAAATCAATCATCAGAACAGCGAATGCTGTACATTTGTACGTGGAACACCCTGTGTTTCACAAGGCATGCTTTGTCCTTTTCCAGCATCCCTAGTCCAGCACTGGGGAGCAGACTTTTAATAAATGTCCGCACAACAGGATGCAGGAACCTGCTGGCCTGTTCTTAGTATGGGTGGATACCAGGTATTAGTGTCCTAGGCTGGCTGTAATATTACTGCCAACTGGGTAGCTTAAAACCACAAAAATTATTCTCTCAGAGTCTGGAGGCTAGAAGTCTGAAATCAAGGTGTCCACACAGCCGCCATTTCTCCAGAGGCTCTAAAGGAGACTCCTCCTCACCTCTTCCACCTTCTGGAGGTCCAGGGGTTTCTTGGCTGTGGCAGCACCACTTCAGTCTCTGCATCCATCTTCACATGACCATTGCCTCTGTGTGTCTGCATCTTCTTCTTGTCTATCTCCTATAAAACACTTGTCAGTGGATTTAGGGTCCACTTGGGTAATCCAGGGCGATGTCGTTGCAAGATCCTTAAATTAATTACAGCTACAAAGACCCTTTTTCCAAATAAGGACACATTCACAGGTCCCAGGTAGACGTATATGTTGGGTGGGCATATTTGTTGGGTGGGCCACCATTCCACCCACCATGCCAAGCATGGCCTCAGAGGAGGGTACCTCTGTTCTGGCAGGAGCCACTGGGTCCTCTTGGACTCGAGAAGTAAGGGGAGCCGGCACTGCTTGCCGTGGGGAAATGCACAGCAAGGCCACCCCTCCCTGCCAGACTTTGGCTGCTGGGTTGAGGGGAAGGAAGCTGCTCTGAACCCAAACCTGTATCCCTGAGAGTCCCAGGGTGTGGAGGATGGAAGTTAGAGCCTGGCCAAGGTTACCACAGCAGAAGGGCACAGCGAGGGTTCTCACCAGGAGGGCTCAACCTTGCATCCCCTGGACCTGAGACTGGAGGACTTTAGACCCAGCCTCCCAACAGGGGGTTCTGATTTGAGAAGTTAACGAGTGTGAACTAAGAGAGTAAAATTTTGGAGCCAAAAGAAGGGGCACTACTGGTGTGTTGGCAAGGGTCCCAGTGGCAAAGGTATCCCTGGGGCGGATGAGCATCTGAGTGACAGTGCAAGACCAGGCAACAAGGTGAGGGTCAGAAGTATGAGCAACTAAGGCCTGATCGGATTCTCTTGCTTACTGTCTCTGCTGGGCATTTGGAAGCAGCTGGTCTGGGGACATTCTGAGCTCCCTGGGCAATGGACTGAGAGTCAGGTGGGAGAGCACAGGTTAGGAAGGACCCATGAGGGAAACAACAAATAAGTGTATGTGAGAATTTAAGTTGGGAAAAAACTTACTCTCTAAGCTAGCTGGCTGGCATTGGATTGAGCACTTACTCTTGGGCACCGTTCTAAACATATCACATGAATTCTCGTAGTCTTAAGTCATCATCTTATGGGGTAATAATATCATCCCCATTTTATAGATGAGGAAAGTGAGGCAAGAGAGACTAAGTAACACCCGAGGTCATGAAGCTAGTAGGTAAGCATTTGAACTAGATTTGAACCCAGGGGGTCTGGCTCTAGTCCAGGCTTGTCTCCACTACACACTGGTTGCCAATCGTGCTGGTTATGTTGGAGGGAAGGAAGGAATCTCATGGAATCTTGAGACCTTCCCTGTAAAGTAGGCAAGGCAGGGATTATTGCTCACTTTGCAGATTAGAAAACTGGCGCTCAGAGGAAGTCAGTGACTTGGTTAATTTCAACCAGCTAGACAGTAGCAAAGCCACTGTTTGAACCTGGATCATCTGGGCCTAGTCCCGTGCCATTTCTAATTTTCCATGCTGCCTTCAGCAGAAGTGCTTTTGTACCCTGAGTGCCTGCCTGAGCATATATTCTTCAGTCATGGGGCATGCCCAAGAAAAAGAAAGAGGGAAGGCTGAGTTTGAAGCATTGCTGTGTTTAGTGCTGAAACCCATGCTTTTTCTTAGGGGCATACAAAGTTATTGATTCAATTAAACCAACATATAATTGAGCCCCTGCTGTCACCAGGAATGTGGAGGGATGGGGAGCTCCATCTCTGGTGATGTTCTGGTCACTAGGCGCCCCCCACCCCCTGCCCCAACACAGAACCAGCACCCTCTCCAAAGTGTGCAAGTGCTCAGTGCTGGCTATAGGCCTTATCACCAGCTGAGAATGATGCCTGGATCAGTGAGGAAGCCCGGGGATGCTAGATTCCAGCTGCAGCGCTGGTCTAATAAGCTGTGTACCCTTTCTGGGCCTCCATTTCCTTCTCCATAAAATGTGAAAGCTGGGCTGAGCCATTTCTAAGATGCCACCATATACTAACTCTCTAGGAGTCTGTGATTTCCTAGAGTCCACGCCTTAATCTGTGACGGAAACTGATCTGTTATGATAATAACACTTGTGGGGTTCTGATATGAGTATTATCTCACATGGTCTCAGAGTCGCTCTGGGAGATAAGTATGATTCTCCCCATTTTGCGAGGGCTGGGGGGAAGTAGGACTGAGACGTGGAGACTTGACGTTCGGTGCTGTAATCTCACAGCTAGCAAGATTTGTACTCAGGCCTGACTGATGCCATAGCCCTTGCCCTGGCTCAGAACAATTCCATCCTGCCCACCACCACCCCCCATATGGCCCTGCATGGGCTGGGTCCACACGTAGCAGTCTGGGCCTATGGGGGCCTTGCCAGTCTTGCCGGGCTCAGCCTGCCTTCTTGCTGAGCTAGGAAAACAAGACAAGTGTGTGGGTGCTTGTCAGGACTGTGGGCACCTCAGGTTGCTGAGGGAGAACTCACTACGTTAACAAGGTGAAAGCTTCCATTCCTGACTTCTGCTGGGCTAGAGCCCCACGCCAGACCAGGCCTGATGGTTTCCTGCTGCCAGTTCCAGGGGGTTACCAACCTCTGGGTTTTTGAGGTTTGCTCAGCTTTCAAGTCTGGCCACATACAATCCCTTGCCAGACCTCGGACCAGCCCCGGCAAATGCCTCTGGCAGTTGTAGCTGCATCCAAATAAAAACAACTCTTTGATGAGCGGCATCCACGACACGGGGCTCCAGGGGTGAGAGGAGATCCAGAACCCTCAGAAACCCGGTAGCCCAAGGTTCAGCCTGAGGTGCCGGTAGCCAGGCTCCCCTGGGGCTGCCAATTTAGGAAAACTCAGACCCAGCTAGAATCATACACACGCAGAGAACCGGAGCCTCACAATGTCCCGTGACCCCCTCCTTCACCGTTCACTGCTGGGCCAGGTTGTTGACTGCCTACAAGGTACTGTTCACTGTACTCATTCATCCCTGTCCTGCCACTTACTAGCTCACGGCCTTCAGGAACTTATTTGACCTCTCTGTGCCTCTGCTTCCTTATCTATACAGTAAGGATAGTAGTTGTACCTCACAGGGTTGTTATATGATTAAATGAGAAGATGTATTTTCATTGTGCTTAGCACAATGTCTGGCACATAAGCATACAGCCTGTGGTGTTAGCTATGAGTCATCTACAGATAACAACTGAATCATTCAATGATTAAATATACACATTCTAAATATGAATACTTGCCAAGGCTGTTGTGCGCCAGGGTCTGTGCTGGGTGATGGGAGCGCAGCTACGAAGGTCACTTCTGTAGCATTTGCCAGTTTCCATGGTGTAAATATTCCCACTGTGGTAAATTCCAAGCTACACCGTCACGTCCCTGAATGCGGAGTTGGGAAGAGATACACACGAGAGCTCTCACAAACCAGTGCCAGCACAGAGGCGCTTCTGGCGGACAACCAGCGAGCTTCCCGGGAACCGAGCTGGAGGCAGAGAAATCAGGAACTGAAGCTTCTCCTTCCATGTCTGGGGAGCTGCTTGTCCCTCTCACTTCCGCTTTTCTCCACATCCTTTCCCTAGAGAGTTCTTCTGTTTACTTCTGCCACACGTGGCCCAGGCTGGAGGCTTCAGATCTTAAGGCCACCAAAGGGTTCACAGCTTACTGACTCAGCATCCCACTGCACAATTCCAAAAATCTGATCACTCATCTTTTCTTCCAGAGTCTGGCTATACAAATCACTCTTTCGTCTCTTACATTGCTTTACATTCCTTATGACATAACATCTATTTATTTATTATCTGTCTTCCCATTTGAATGTCAGATCCATGAAGGCAGGGGCACTATATCCCTGGTACCTAGAACAGTGCCTGTCACTTGATAAGTATTTGTTGAATTGATGGATCGATGAATGAATGAATTCACAGACCACTGATGAGATAACAGGTTGCCCAGTCTCAGGTCAGCTCACCGCCCCTGGTCCATTCAGCTTTGGTGAGGAAAAACCATGTGGCTCACAGAGAAGGCTGTCTCACATCTATCTACTTCAGTCATCACTTAGATTAGACTAGCACTCTCCAGGGAAATGACACACATCCCTAGAACATTGCACCCCAGGAATTTAGATTTACCTATATTTACCTAGGATAGTCCACGAATATTCAGATAGGACATCTTACCTGCAGAATGTAGACTGGTCTGAGAAATTCTAGCTTGAGCGTGATCAGTCTAGCATACTGTTGGTGGAATTTATACTTCCTATAGAAGAAATCTATTGCTTTACCTGTCTGGCACCCTTCTGTTTTATTCTAGAAACAGAATGCCCTTTTTCCTGGGAAATCCTCTTATCCCAACTCCATCCACTTATTCTGAGTGGACATCACCATGTTCTTGCAAACCCCATTTCAAATCACAGGTGAATAGACCAAGGGCAAGCAAATCACTCAAGCTGAGTCCCCTGCTTTTACTCTTGACACCAGTGAGAGAGGGTGGATGAGTCCTTCTCGGGTGGTGGAAAGAAGCCACAAGCTATGAAACTTGGAAACTATAGCCAAGATCTCCACCAAGCAAAGAAAACCAATCTGTGGGGAAAGGTAACGACTCAATATGCAGAAAAATGGAAATAAAATATGGAGGACAAGAGTCCTGACAGCATTTGATCAAGATCCAGATGAATCTCTATTCTTACTGTCATTTGTTCAGTTCTTCCACCAGTCATTTATGATAGCCCTTGCCCAGCCCCATCCCTATCGCAATTCCTTTTTTGTTATAAAGGAGTTCTAAGTTTGATTCTCTGCCACTTTTGCTGGGTTTGTGCTGACTCAAATTTCCATCACCACTTCCTATGTATATAGTTGAACACTCCTGAGGGCAAGCAGGAAGGTCCCTCACAGATAGCTTTCTAGAAATTAAAACCCTGAAATTATAGAGCTAGAAGCAGCCTTATAGCCAGTATTTGAGGTGGGGGATTGTGGTGGGGAGGGGTACTTAGGGGGACAAAGTAAGGAAGGAAAGAGAAAGAAAACTACTCACAGAATACCTATTTTATGCCATATATGTTAATTTATTATGTTATATAAACCTCACAATAATCATAATAACTATAATAGAAGTTGTTCCCATTTTATAGAAGATAAAACTGATGCTTGGACAGATTAACTAATTTGCCTAAGGACATCCGTGGTTGAAGGGAGCTAGGATTTTAATTCAGTACTCTCCACTCTACTCGCCCTGGAGTTGACTCAACAGTGGGAAACCAAGAGTCTCTGAAGGCAGAAGATTCTCTCCCTGCCCCTCAAAACCAGCATTTCCCCTGCTGGCTGGTCCTGCCTGACAAAGGAAGAGAGTCAGTGCCCCATTCTCTTTGCTCTCACCCTTCTGTTCCATGGGCTTCCCTATCTCCCTACTCTTTTTTTAAAATTTATATTTTTATTGGGAAAACAATATTTTTAAAAATATTCAAAAATATTTATTCATAATACCCCACACTTGAGCTAACCCAAATGTCAATTATTAAGAGAATGGATAAATATTTTGTGATATATTCTTTTTTTTTTAATTTGTATTAGAGTATAGTTGATTTATAATCAGTTTCAGGTGTACAGCAAAGTGAATCAGTTATACATACACATATATCAACTCTTTTTTAGATTCTTTTCCCATATAGGTCATTACAGAGTATTGAGCAGAATTCCCTGTGCTGTATGGTAGGTCCTTATTAGTTATCTCTTTTATATATGGTAGTGTGTCAATCCCAATCTCCCAATTTATCCCTCCCCCTCTTTCCTCCCTGGTAACCATAAGTTTGTTTTGTATGTAAGTTCATTTGTACCGTCTTTTAGATTCCACATGTAAGTGATATCATATGATATTTGTCTTTCTCTGTCTGACTTACTTCACTCAGTATGACAATCTCTAGGTCCATCCATGTTGCTGGGGAAGACAATATTAAGACAAAGGATTTTGTATATATGTAACATGACTGTTCCTTCTTACGTTAAGTCTGGAAAATAATACATCTGTTTAACATCATGGCTGCTCTGGAATTCTCGTTGAAAACTTTTTTAACAGAGTAGCCAAGAATATCCTGTTTCCTCTAACTGGGTAATTTTTTATTCCAGTTTTATTGAGAAATAGTTGACATACATCACTGTATAAGTTTAAGGTGTACAGCATAGTGGTTTGATTTACATATACTGTGAAATGATTATCAAAATAGGTTCAGCTGACATCCATCATCTTACACAGATACAATAAAAAGAAAGGAAAAAAATGTTCTCCTTGTGATGAGGACTTGTAGGATTTCCTCTCTTAACAACTTTCATGCATAATGTACAGCCATGTTCATTATCTTTATCATGTTGTACACGACACCACTAGGACTTATTTGTCTTATAGCTGGAAGTTTGTACCTTTTGACCGCCTTCCTCCAATTCCTTCTTCCCCTACTCTCCACCTCTGGTAACCACATGTCTGATCTCTTTTTTATGAGTTTACTTTTTTCCTGTTTCCACATATAAGTGAGCTCATACAGTATGTGTCTTTCTCTGTCTGACTTACTACACTTAGCATAATGCCTTCAAGGTCTATCCATGTGGGTGCAAATGGTAGGATTTCCTCACCTTTTTATGACTGAATTATATTCCATTGTATATATAATATAAATTCTTTATCCATTCATCCATTGATGGACACTTAGGTTGTTTCCATGTCTTGGCTATTATAAATAATGCTGCTATGTACATGGGGGTTTGGTATCTCTTCAACATAGTGTTTTCATTTCCTTCAGATATATTCCCAGAAGGGAAATTTCTGGATCATATGATAGTTCTATTTTCAACTTTTTGAGAAACCTCTGTACTGTTTTCCGTAGTGGCTGCACCAATTTACAATTTCACCAACAATGCACAAGGGTTCCCTTTTCTCTACATCTACTCCAGCATTTGTTGTCTCTTGTCTTTTTGTTGGTGGCCATTCTAACAGGCTGAGGTGATATCTTATTGTGGTTTTAATTTGCATTTTCCTAATGACTAGTGATGTTGAGCATCTTTTCATGTACCTGTTAGCCTTTTGTATATCTTCTTTGGAAAAATGTCTATTCTGTTCCTTGCCATTTTTTAATTGGGTTATTTGGCTCTTTGCTATTGAGTTATATGAGTTCTTTATATATTTGGATATTAACCCCTTATCAGATGTATGGCTTGCATATATCTTCACTTTGTTAATGGTTTCTTTTTTTATTATTAATTTTTATTGGACTATAGTTGCTTTACAATGTTGTGTTATTTTCTGCTGTATAGCAAAGTGATCAGTTATACATATACATATATCCACTCTTTCTTTAGATTCCCTTCCCATTTAGGTCACCACAGAACAGTGAGTAGAGTTCCCTGTGCTATACAGTAGGTTCTCATTAGTTATCCATTTTATATAAAGTAGTGTATATATGTCAATCCCAATCTCTCAGTTCATCCCTCCCCCCATCCCCGCTTGGTAACCATAAGTTTCTTTTCTATCTGTAACTCTATTTCTGCTTTGCAAATAAGTTCATCTGTACCATTTTTCTAGTTCCACATATAAGCCATATTATACTATATTTGTCTTTCTCTTTCTGACTTACTTCACTCTGTATGACAATCTCTAGGTCCATCCATGTCACTGCAAACGGCATTATTTCATTCCTTTTTATGGCTGAGTAATATTCCATTGTATATATGTACCACATCTTCCTTATCCATTCCTCTGCTGATGGACACTTAGGTTACTTCCATGTCCTGACTATTGTAAATAGTGCTGCAATGAACATTGGGGTGCATGCACCCTTTCGAATTACGGTTTTCTCTGTATATATGCCCAGGAGTGGGGTTGCCAGATCATATGGTAGCTCTATTTTTAGTTTTTTAAGGAACCTCCATACTGTTCTCCATAGTGGTTGTACCAATTTACATTCCCACCAATGGTGTAGGAGGGTTCCCTTTTCTCTGCACCCTCTCCAGCATTTATTCTTTGTAGATTTTTTGATTATGGCCATTCTGACTGGTATGAGGTGATACCTCATTGTAGTTTTGATTTGCATTTCTCTAATAATTAGTGATGTTGAGCATCTTTTCATGTGTTTTTTTGGCCATCTGTATGTCTCCTTTGGAGAAATGTCTATTTAGATCTTCTGTCCATTTTTTGATTGGGTTGTTTGTTTTACTGATATTGAGCTGCATGAGCTGTTCATATATTTTGGAGACTAATCCCTTGTCAGTTGCTTCCTTTGCAAATATTTTCTCCCCTTCTGAGGGTTGTCTTTTCATTTTGTTTATGGTTTCCTTTGCTGTGCAAATGCTTTAAGTTTCATTAGGTCCCATGTGTTTATTTTTGGTTTTATTTTCATTACTCTAGGCAATGGGTCAAAAAAGATCTTGCTGCGATTTATGTCAAAGAGTGTTCTGCTTATGTTTTCCTCTAAGAGTTTTACAGTATCCGGCCTTGTTAATGGTTTCTTTTGCAGTACAAAAGCTATTAAGTTTGATGTTCCACTTGTTTATTTTTTGCTTTGCTGCTTGAGCTTTAGGTGTGATTTTCAAAAAATTCGTTATGAAGACCCATGTCAAAGAAATTTATTCCTGTGTTTTCTTCTAGGAATTTTATGGCTTCAGATCTTACATTTAAGTCTTTAGTCAATTTCAACTTAATTTTTGTGAGTGGTGTAAGATAGGGCCCAGTTTCATTCTTTTAAATGTGAATATCCAATTATCCCAGCACTATTTATTGAAGAGATTGTCATTTCTTCATTGAGTATTCTTGGCTCCCCTGTCAAATATTAATTGACCGTCTGTGCTTGAATTTATTTCTGGGCTCTTGATTCTGTTCCGTTGTTCTACTTGTTTGTTTTTAATGCCAGTACCATACTGTGTTGATGAATACAGCTTTATAGTATAGCTTGAAACTAGCAAGTGTGATGCCTCCTTCTTTGTTCTCCTTTCTCAGGATTTCTTTTGTTATTCAGGGTCTTTTGTGGTTCCATATAAATTTTAGGAGTGTTTTTTCTACTTCTGCAGAAAATGCCGTTGGAATCTTACCTGATCTTTTCTCATGGGTGTGGACCCAGGTGTGCTGCCACAAAATTACCAATGAATAGGTGGGGCAAGAGATGAGCAATCCCCACTTGTATCTCCAGGCCTGCTTCACCTTTAAGCACTATAAGCAGTTAAGTGTCCCACTTATTTAATGAAAGATTATTAGGGGAGGGGATTATGTAACCTACTTTAGTAATAGATCTCAGTTCTCTGCAGTCCTACAAAATGATTTTACTCTTATATATATCCAAAATCACTCTTGCTGCAATGAAATCCAATATAAAATATCATGGCTGCTAGAGTCAAACAGATGCGAGTGCAAGTCCTGTGTTTACCTCCTTGTGTGATCATTGGTAAGGTATTTTATCTTTCTGTGCCTCACTTAAAAAACAAAGAGAATAATAATAGCCACCTCTGAAGGTTCTAGTACGATTGCATGGCATAATGTGTGAAAGTACCTGGCTCATAGCAGCCACTTCCAGTGTAGTCATGGAGTTCTTATTTTTATTCTTGTCCTTTGTGGAAGTATAGAACTATCATGGAGGAATCAGAGGCTTTTGTTTCTCCAAAAAATAAAAAAATACACCAAGAATGCCAGTCAGTCTCTCTGATAACATGTTCTTCTCTGGGTGTCATCACAGTCTGGAAAGGGCAACAGGGGAGAGTTAAAATACGTAGCCACCTCTGATGACTTAAAAAAAATTTTTTTTTGAAATATGGTTGATTTACAATGTTTTGCTAGTTTCTGGTGTATAGCAAAGTGATCCAATTATTATATATATATATATATATATATATATATATATATATATATATATATATATATATATATTCTTTTTCATATTCTTTTCCATTATGATTTATTGTGGGATATTGAATATAGTTCCCTGTGCTATACAGCAGGACCTTATTGCTTATCCATTCTATATATAATAGTTTGCATCTGCTAATCCCAAACTCCCAATCCATCCCTCCCCCACCCCTCTCCCCCTTGGCAAGCACAAGTCTGTTCTCTATGTCTTTGAGTCTGTTTCTGTTTTGTAGACAGGTTCATTTGTGTCATATTTTAAATTCCACATATAAGTGATATACAGTATTTGTCTTTCTCTTTCTGAGTTACTTCACTTAGTATGATAATCTCTACATCCATCCACGTTGTTGCAAATGGCATTATTTTATTCTTTTTTATGGCTGAGTAGTAGTCCATTGTATATATATACCACATCTTCTTTATCCATTCATTTGTTGATGGACATTTAGGTTGCTTCCATGTCTTGGCTATTGTAAATAGTGCTGCTATGAACATTGAGGTGCACGTATGTTTTGAATTAGTTTTCTCTGGATATATGCCCAGGAGTGGGATTGCTGGATGATATGGCAACTCTATTTTTAGTTTTTTGAGGAACCCCCATACTGTTTTCCATAGTGACTGCACCAATTTATATTCCTACCAACAGAATAGGAGGGTTTCCTTCTCTCCACATCCTCTCCAGCATTTGTTATCTGTAGACATTTTAATGATGGCCATTCTAACTGGTGTGAGGTGGTACCTCATTGTAGTTTTGATTTGTATTTCTCTAATAATTAGTGATGTTGAGCAACTTTTCATGTGCCTATTGGCCATCTGTGTCTCTGATGACTTTTTTTAAACCTCGAAACCAAGTTGGCTTTTGAGCCTAAGTGGAGGAAACCACTCCCCCCCAAACAAGTCTTAGCTCTAGCCCATCTATCTATATGGGATTGATGTCTTCTTCTAAGAATATTCTAAAGCAGTAACTTTCATACTTACAATTTTATCGGTGGAATCCGTCAATCAAATTAAAACTTATGGAGAACTGCAATATCTAAAACATGAACTCATTTATTTACTGAGTGCTTATTTCTGCCAGACTCTCTTCAAGGCACTGATCAAAACAGTGGAACTTCTTGGAGTCAAGGTGATGAATCCCTGAAACCTGCCTATTGTCTTCCCATCTTCATCCCCACCTGTTCTTGATCCCTGAGATATCTTCATAATTCCCAGGGGCTCTATGTCTCAGAAAACTACTGCCCCACATCACCTTTGGAATGTAACTTCTCAGAACACTAAGAGTTGGAGGGAGGAAACTTATGCAGCTTCCACTGACTGTGAAGAGGAGCTGTCAGCTTTGTTCTCACTAGAAGGTAGAGTCTGGAATTGGCAAATGATTTTCTAGAATGTTCTGCATGAAGCTGTTGAGTTGAAACCTTGCCCCCATCCTTTCTGCCACTTCCAACGATCTGTGCCTCTCCCCTCTGATTTGTGGTTTGTGTACCATCTGCTTCCTAGAACTAGAGTCCAATGCTGACCTTTAGACCATTTGCTAAAGCTCTGCTCTCTAGCCCACCTCCTGTTGGATACCGAACTCTCCAGCCATGGGCCATGCTCCAACTAAGTGACTGTTAATCACAAGTAAGGAGGCTAACCACTGTTGGTTGATCTTCTTCCGTTTGGAGATTTTTCTATTAAATACCATTGCCATAACCACATTGACCACACTGGGTATTGCTGCCCCTTTGATACTGCAACTCCAATGTGGGCCCCGGCAGGAGTTGTCCCATAAGTCTCACTAGCCAAGGCTGGCACATTCAAGGACACTTTTCCTTATGACTGGTAAGAACAAAAGAGAAATCAAAACAGAGACTGGCATATAGCTTTATAGCCTGGCTTACAACACGTGGTCCATTCTTCACAGTTAACAACCCCTACAGCACACCTCTGCCTGGGTCTCAACATGCTCCTTGGAGCAGAAACCCTCTCCCTCAGCACTTCTAAACTCTTTGACATCCAGATCTTTGAGAATAAGAACAAAAGAGAATCAACCATTCTCATTTCTTATCTTCCTAACTGCTTAAAGGCCTGCCGTCTCAGTTCTGATTTCCTGTACCATGCTCTGTCTCTACCCCAAAATTATATAGGATATGCCTCCTCATACACCCACAGGGGGTAGTGTTACCTAGGTCCTTAACAGAAAAACCACATCTAAATAAAATGCAGAAATATCAGTGCTATACAAAAGCTGTACTACACATATACACTATAGAGTTTGCATTGTGGTAGGGGTTGAGATGGTCCTTTATACTAGTCTGACATGAAGGAGGATGGAATTTATGTTTCTTAGGAGCCTACTATGGATTAGGCATTGAGCTTCCTACTCTCACCTATTTTAAATAGTTTAAAGTAATCCTCAGAGCAATCCAGTGTAGCAGATACTATTATTAATCCTCTTTTTATAGTGGAGAAAATCAAGGTTTAGGCAGGTTAAGAAACTTACCCAAGTTCCTTGCTGGGAAGTGACAAAATAGAATGTTAAGACCATGTCACTCTAACTCCAGAACCAAGGCTCCAAATGTTAATACTGCCCAGAATCTCCTGTCACTAGATTCCCAGTTCTGCCTTGGTTGTGTGAGTGGACTCTAGTTGAGGTCCCAGAGCCCATTCCACTCCATTCCAAGTATGCAAGAGTAACCACATTGCCAGTGACTGGTCCAAGGAGGGACAGGTCTAAGCCATTTTGAGCCAATGATACAGGAGGAGAAATTCACTGGGAGTTCTTGGGAAAAACATGTCTTCAGTCTTAAGAGAAAATCACAGGAAGCCAACCTCTCTCTTTCATACTGAGTGAAAATAAGGAAGCATGTACCTTTGATTGCTAGTGACGGCAACCCTACAAGGAAGAGGGACCCCATCCTTGGGATGAAACCAACACTGTGGACCTAAGAGCATGCACTGGGTCCTCGCCAAGGCCACTGAACCTCTTGCTCACCCAACCCGAAGCCTCCCTGCCTCAGGGCTCCTCCTCTGTCAGCTAATACTGCTTAAGCCATTTTGAGTTGGATTTTCTGCTGCCCAAAGATAAAAGCATCTTCAGTGATACAGATACTAATACCAGTGTTGTTGTGCACTGTCATTTGGCCTCTAGACTGTGTCTAGCATAAGGGCCACTATGTTTTCTGCTTGGTAACCTCAGCATCAATATAATATAGTAATTAAAATCTCTAGTTCTGGAGTCTGAGTTTGGATTCCATCTCTTCCATTTAATAGCTAGGCAAAGTTGCTTGAGCAGTTTGCTTAATTTTATTTCTGTTTCCTCGTCTGTAAAGTAAACATAGTAGTACTGTTGCCCTTGAAGGATTGTTATGAGGATTAAATGAGATACAGAACATGAAGCAGTTAGTACAGGGCCTGATATATAGTAAATACTAGAAATTGCAGGGCTATATTAAGGTCAGCCCCATCTGTTTCCGTCTTTTTCTCCATCTCCCAGTATGCTTTGCAGCATAAGACAAGTGGATAACCACTAGGATAACCATATAATTTGTTATCAAAATCAGGATGTTTTGTCTGAGATAAATGCTAAACTAGAACAGGGATGACCTGTCCTGGGGAAACCTGGATACATGGTCACTTTAGGAATATCAAGAATGGATCTTGGACAGCAATGTTTTCCAGCGAAAGTCATCACCCTAAGATACGATTATTGAGTTCAGTAGCAACTTCTCAGAGAATCAAAAAGTTTAAAAGTGTGGTCCATGATGAATGAGAGTTCTTTACAAGGAGACCATTCTTAGAAGAGCTGGACTGCCACATAAAGCTAATGTCTAGCATATTCCCTTTCTGCATGTATGACAATGGAAACTTTTTTTTTAAATAAATTTATTTTATTTATTCATTTTTGGCTACGTTGGGCTTTCGTTGCTGTGCGCAGGCTTTCTCTTCGTTGTGGTGCATGGGCTTCTCATTGCAGTGGCTTCTCTTGTTGCGGAGCACGGGCTCTAGGCGTGCGGGCTTCAGTAGTTGTGGCGCATAGGCTCAGTAGTTGTGGCTCATGGGCTCTAGAGCACAGGCTCAGTAGTTGTGGCGCACGGGTTTCGTTGCTCCTAAGCATGTGGGATCTTCCCAGACCAGGGCTCGAGCCTATGTCCCCTGTATTGGCAGGCAGATTCTTAACCACTGCGCCACCAGGGAAGCCCCAACAGAAACTTTTTAGAAGCTCTTTGCAGACAGCACTCAGCTTTCTTCTAGTCCCATACCTGTAATGCATTTCAAAGAGATGGTGGAGACAGAGCATTTGAGGAACCATCTTAATGTAATTAATATGAGACGGATTATTGTCCCAAGTTGAAAAGATAACTCTCTTTTTCTTTATTGTGTGCCAAAAGAAATTTCAGGAAATGAGTTCAAGCTGGAATCTTCCCTGCTGCCACCTCAGCATTGGGGTGACAGAGTCCCAGGACCCAGGAGCACATGCCCTGTGGTCAGCAGTACCAGGCTCACTTTAGCCATAAGAAATCCTTTAGATAATGTGATGACCAGATGTGATTCTTTAGACCTCAGTGAGGCTCTTCTTTTTTAAACCTGCAAGCTTTAGGGGAAAAGCTGCCTGACTCCTTGTGTAGTCTGGGAGGAAATAGTCTTTCTTATGAACCCGTGAGGTTGTATGTCCTCAGGGGCACACCACTGGGAAGTATACTTGGTCTTTCTCAACAGGTACCTCCAGCTTGACAAGGGATTACAAAACTTGACCCTGGGGATTTTCCCTTGATATTACTGGATCAGAAGGAACCTGCCTCTGGGAAGGATTGGATTCAATCCCCTACTATACTGAACAGGTATTGCCTCCACAGTATCCATTCCACACAAACACACACCCATGATGTTGCAGCCATGCTATTTGGATGGACTTAACCCCATCCAGCTCTGGGGGTCCAAGCCACCAGAGTCATCTCATGGCCCTTGCTACTGTGGTTCCGGAGTGGACATGTGACCTAACTTGGCCCAAACAGAGAAGCTTGGGTTTTTCTTTGAATATTTATAAGAGTGTTTCTCCCCCGACTGTGGACAAGGAAACATGCAGCTCTAGGAGATGCTGTCAGCCATCTTCATACCTTAAGGGAAGCTTGAAGATGAAGAGCAGTCCAGAGTTGAGAAATGATACAGCAAAATGAAACCAAATCCCTGAACAAACCACACCTAAAGTCTTCCACACCACATCTTTCAATTATGTGTGCCTATAAGTACCATTTAATGTTAAATTGGTTTGAATTAGATTTCCTCTTGCTTGTAATTGAAGGCGTCCTAGGTTGAATATTGCTTCGCAAGCATTTATATAGGTGGAAGGTTCCTTCTGGTTCCCAATTCTGGCCATTAAGGAAAATCACAGCAGCATAATTGGCATAGAACGTTCGAGAAATTATTAGCTTGTATCATATGAAATTGCCAATATTTGCTCATTTTTGACCTGTGAAATGGTAATTTCATGTAGTCAACCAATTAGCAACAAGCAGCTGCTGTTTAAAAGCTACAGCTAGGGAGCTTGGCTCTACCTCCAAAATGTGTTTCCTACCATTCCACTTTTCTTCATCCTTATTACCATCATCTTAGCCTATATCAATGCCATCTCCTACCTGGATGGTGTCTATGAACTCCTAAAGCATCCCCTGTCACCACTCCTGTCCCCTCCAATCCACTCTCCATGAGAAGAGAGAAGTGACCTCTCCAAGATGGAAATAAGTTTGAATCCTCCGTGATTGAAATCCTTTCCTGGCTTCCCATTGCTCTTAAAAAAATGTTGAATATCCATAAAAATCTCCCAAGGCTTTCTGCAACCTGAACTCCTACCTCACCCTGAGAGTTTCTTAGCTACCTTTCACTTCCTTAGTCACACCATGCCCACTCTTACCTCCCCATCTCTGCGCATGCTGCGTCATCAGCCTAGAACCTTCTCCCCCATCAACTGTTGAGCGAGGTTATCTGTGGTCAACTTGGTACAGCCGTGTCTGGCTAAGATTAGGAACTACACTCGTAGAGTTCCCTTTCCCACTGGCAATGAGGGGAATTCACGTGAGATTGGGAAAGTGGAGATGAAACATTCCTTTATTCGCCCCAAGTCATGGCAGCCAAAATAATGGCAGTTTAACGATGGTCAGACAGAGAGCTAGGTCAGGGGCAGTGGATGGACAGGCTTCTCGGACCTCATCGCATCTCCCGCCTCACAGTTTGACTTTGGCAGCCAGATGGACGCAACTCAGATTTCCCTGCCAACTGCAGCTTCTTCACCCACGCCATCGCTTCAGGCTGAAGTGATTAGTACCTGCTCCTCCAATGCTCTGAGTCCTCTTCCAGACCTTCACTCCCCCAGCTTCTCCCACACTCACAGAACTCTAACTCCTACATTAAACCCCGTATTCCTGTAGTGCTTAAAGGGACTCTTTTCCAGACCAGAGCCACTTGTGTCAACGGAAGTGTCATTTTCTCAGGGAGGGCGTTCATGACTAAGGCTAGATTCAGGCTCCCTTTTATATGTCCCCAGAGCTCCTGACATCCCTTTCTTAACAGACTGTATTAGTCTGCTTGGGCTGCCATAATAAAAATACCATACACTGGTGCCTTAAGTAACAGATATTATTTCTCACAGTTCCGGAGGCTGAGAAGTGCAAGATCAAGGTCCTGGCTCATCCAGTTCCTGGTGAAAGTCCTCTTCCTGGCTTGCAGACAGCCACTTTCTTATTATGTCCTCACATGGCATGGAGTAGGAGGCAAGACAGAGAGAGAGGGAGAGGAAGAGGGAGAGAGGAAGAAGGAGACAGAGAGAGAGGGAGAAAGCAAGCAAGCTCTAGTCTCTCTTTTAATTCTTAGAGGACCCTAATCCCATCATGGGGGCCCCACCCTCATGACCTCATCTCAACCTAATCACCTTCCGAAGGCCCCACCTCCAAAACCATCACATTGGTATTATTATTAGGGATTAGGGCTTTAATGTATGAAGTTTGGGGGGGACACAAACATTTAGTCCATAACACCCTCCTCACATTCAAATTACTGTTGGATGTCTGCTGATCTTCTCTGTTAGACTCTAAGCAACTGAGAAAAATAGGGGATAATTTGGACGTGTGAATAACATTCCTCATTACTGAATCCCTAATGCTCAATAGAGCACAAGAAACATAGTAGCTGCTCAATAAATACTTGTCAATGAATAAGTGAATGAATGAATGGAAGAGAGAAACATTGTATTCTACCAGAGCTTTCTATGATCTACAAATGAACTTTGGCCTGTACAGAATACTTGCATGTTCTTAGTTATTTGACTATAACGGTTTAGAGTTATACAAGCATCCAGCAGGTGCTCTTTATGCTTTTCAACTCTGGGTGAAAAGAAATGGTTAATTCCAGTAGGAAGTGGGAATTTTTATATTCCTAAATGGGGAGATTCTACTAGGCAGGCAGAATTAACTGTGAACTTTATTGTTGGAAGATCTCCCTCATCCTCATCCTTGCCACCCAGAGAGCCAAAGCACTTGCTTTTGGGGAAGAAGAACTGGGAATAATTTTGGCAAGTGAAAACCATTTATCACCCGTCCACAGACCACTCAACACTCTATGTCTCTACCGTTAAGAATAGAGAAATGGAAACCTCAGCCTTCATACTTACACACGTCTATGAAAAATCACTCAGTGACTGAAACATGCCCATCCATCAGGGCTCTATCAGGGTGAAGTGGTAGCAGAGAGAGTAGGAGAATATTTTGCTTCAGTAGTCAAAAGCAATCCATTTGAGAGCTGTTCCATGCCTTTGGTATTTCACAGGACACTGTGATTTTTTTTTTTTAGTTCACTGGCTCTCTTTCACTTTGTACGTATGTATTGAACATCTACCAGGCACAGACCCTGTCCTAGGTTCTGGGGAAACAAAGTTCAATAGGTCCTGGTTCCACTCCCCAAGGAAGCTCTGAGTCTTCTGAAAAAGATGGACAAGTAAACAGGAAGTTACAGTATAGTTTAGAACCATATATTGGATTAGTTATGGCAAAAGTCTAAATATCTCAAACAAAGAGCCAACAAAACAGTGGCTTAAGGAAGAAAGAAATGTGTTTCTCTCTTATGTAATAGTCCCAGGAAGGAAGGCATTTTCTGCCCCACACTGTCATTCAGGATCTAGGTTCCTTCCATTCTATCATTCTACAGCCCCCTGTGGTATTGTCCTCATTTGAATGGCTGAAGCTGGGTGGCAGCACGTCTGTACTCCCACTAGCAGGGAGGAAAAGATTAGGAAGGAGCATGAGTGACACATTTTAAGACCCAAGAATGACATGGACATACCAATGACATGACCTTAACATATACTTAGTCATATAAACACACCTAACTGCTGCGAGGCTGGGCCATGCAGTTGCTGGTGTCAGGTACCACATGTCCAGATACCACTCTACTGTCACAGAAGAAGGAGAAAAGAGATGCTGTGAGCAACTAACCGTCTCCACCAGATAAGTGAGGATATCACTGGAACACAGATGAAAGGTGCCTTCCGCAGTGTGAGAGGGCCAGGGAAGGAGTCTCTGAAGAAGTGTCTCTCCAGCTGTGTCTTGAAGGATGAGTAGGACACAGTCACTCAGATGGGGTGCAGAGTACTCCAGCCTTCAGGAACAGCATGTGCAAAGACAACTAGTCCAGTGGGGCTGTGATTCAAGGGGAACGGATGAAACCACCATCATATCTGATGGCTTTTCAGCTCTCTCTGAGGTGACACAAAGTCCAGCCCAATCTAGTCCAATATATAATCAAAACTCCAGACGCATCCACTGTAAACTTCTCCCCTGCCCTGGACGTGGAGGCCTGTACAGGAGACAGGGACATAACTGCTGCTTCCCTCTCTCCTCACTCTACTTCTTTCCCCTCTCGTTGGTGGCTGCTTTGGGGCCCTGAAGGCTCAGAAAGAAGGAAGAAAGAATTTAGGGATATGAATAGTCTTTCTTTACTACTACTGTTGTGCTCTGGCTTTGGGCTTTCTTTATACGGCAGAGGCACGATTGCTGGCTCTTTCTCCTGTGAGTACTTTAATGGGTCCCTTGGAGATTCCTTGCTAGACCTCCTTTCTAAAGTTCTCCTGGGACAGGCATCACCTCTTCCAGCTGGCTATAGGGTGGTCCATCCCCCTGTCGAGTCACATCACCACTTCAGGTAGTTTTCTTGGGAAGGCTCCCTTTTAAGATGACCCCAGACTGGCCCTTCCATGAGGCCTTTATCTAGTCCACAAGAAACACCCCACTTGGCTTGCCATGGGTGGTGGTACAGCAGTTGGGACAGTGCTTTCTGCATTTTGCTCTGCCACATGCAGCAGCCTTTAGACTTCTCCCTTGAGAGTCGCTGTGTCCTCAAAATTCCAGGGAACACATGTCAGTCTCTCTGAATGATTCTCTCAAAACCCTCTCTTCACATGGTTCAAGGTAAAGGGAAAGAAGAAAATTAGTATACCTACAGTCTTCTCCAAAATGGTCCTTCCTATGACCTCGGTTATGAGCTAGTGCTAGGAGAACCTCTTAGCAAGTCAGGCACAGCTTTCTAGCACTTCTTTAGGATGTGTGGGTGTTCCTGACCTTTTGGTTCTCTAACTCCCAAGAAGGCAGGAGCAGTCTCATTTGACGTTCTGTTAACATATACAATGAAGTGTTTTTTTTTTTTTAATAAGTGGTATTTAATTTTTTTCAGCATTGCGTTTATGGTCTATTTTGTAATTCATTGCTTCATCAAAATAGTAGGTTATTGTTTCAAAGAGAGATCACTGTTAAACAGATAGTTTAAAAATGGCAATAAGAATGAAGATGACTCACATTCTAACCCACTGTGATAGAGGACACGTGCTAGTTCCTAGCCAGCATCTGGCACCAAACGCCTTGCTGGTCCTCCTCCCACTCTCCAGTCTCCGGGACGGTCATTCATCTAACAAATACTTACCAAGAGCCCACACCGTGCTGGGCACTGTCCTAGGTGCTGAGGACATATTTCTATACAGAACAGTAAAAGTACCTGCACTCAGGAGCCTGCCTTTCAGTTGGAGGAGAGAAAGACAACGGACAAAATAAATAAGTGAAGTGTATGGTATAGTAGCTTGTGATCAGTGCCTGGCAAAGCACTTTCTAGGTGGTGTTCCAAGGGGTGAGTGGAGAGATTTGTAAGGTAGGACACAGTAGTCCTGGGAGTTGGCATTCTAGTGAAGGAAAACGGAATGTAAACACAATTATAATACAATGTGCTTAAATGAGTCGGAGAGAAGGGTGTGTATAGGATGCTAAGTGACTAACTGTTCAAGGGCACTAGGGAAGATTTCACTGGCTTTCTGTTTGAGAACACAGTATTGTATTTTAGAAAAGTAGCGATAACTATCTTCAAATGTTAGCTCCTGCCCCTCCCAGTGCTTGCTTCAGCTTGTGCATTCAGTTCTTTCTCCCCGTTCAGCACAGAGGCCAGAAGCAGGTCTAGGTGGAGAGCTCCTTCTCCCAAAGTGCCAGCATTCTGAAAAAAAAGACTTTGGAGGAAGTGGAAGGAAACATGCTGGAGATATCCATGATCAGTCCATGAGACCCACAGAAGAGGTGGTCAGTAGACCGTGTTCTCTCAGTTGCTCTGTCTGACCCCCAGCCTAAGGCTTCCTCCCTGTGAAGTTAGATCCTGGCTGGGCCTCGGACCATGGACATATTCTTTTATGTGTTTTTTTAGATAGGGACCTCCTGGGAAGTACTCGCTCTGTCTTATATACATCTTTGCATGAGTCCCCAAAGCCTAGCTTCCCCCCACCCCACCCCCAAAACCATGGCAGTGGCTTAGTAAGCAAAGCCAAATTGTAATGAAATGAAATACTTCAAAGGCAAAGATTCTGCTTCTGGGAGACATCTGTTGCTTATTGGGATAATTTTGGAGTCAGACAGACTAGAATTCAAATTCTGATCTCTTCTGTGTGATACTGGGCAAATTACCCAATCTCTCTGAGTCTCTTCCCCTGAACTTCTAGATAAGAGTTTGAAGATGAAACAAGGTAATAAGAGAACGCTTAGCACAGAGTCAGGCACATAATACTTGTTCAGTACAGGGCCAACGTCACTCATATCAGGGAGCTACAAGGAGGGTAGTTGGAGCCCAGTAAAGGGGAAAAAAACCCCCAACATAATCATTATAGCTCACCAACGATCTAAATGGCTCCCTTGGTAGGTAGTGAGCTCCCCATCACTGGAGGGATTCAACTAGTAAGGTTGTATGGCAGTTTCTCCATCAGAAATTTCTGCACTCGTGAAAGGTGGGACTAGGTATGCTTCATATGCCTTCCAAAGGTAAAGTCTGCCAAGGTTGATTTTGGAGAACAGGGTAACAATTAGATCATGGGCTTTGGAGGCAGGCAGGTTGGGCTCTAATCCCAACTCTGTCACTTTACTAGCTCTGTAATCCTAGGAAAATGTTTTACTTGTGGAGCCTTAGTTTCCTTATTTGTGATAGTGATAGAACTCAGCATGCAGGATTGTCATAATGACTAAATGAGTTAATACTCATTTAGTAAGCTCTTAGTAAGTCCTCAGTAAATACTAGTCATTATTTTGCAGACAGTGACTCTTCTGGTCTCAGGCAGACAGTGTCATCTGACATCTGCATAGTGACCTGCTCCAGGATTCAATGCATCATGACTTGCTTGAAGTCTCAGCTAGTCTCTCTCCCACAAATATTCCACACTTTAAGTTGAATTATTAAAGAGAAAGTGAATACAATAGTATCAGTGCTTCTGTGCAAGTAACAAGAATCTATACTGAAAGTTTCGAGCTCTGGAAAATGCAGGATGATAGTGGCTGTCCAATGCCCCTCAAGTCTCCTGATGGTCAGAGTGGGTTAATGCAGTACCTGTCCGAGCTCCCCCACTCCCCCTCACTTAGCTTGTTCATCCCATGGGATCTTGCCAAATGTGTTTGCAGAGCAGTGTTCCAGTTAAAAGGTCCCAAAGGAAAAGCTCCTTTATACAAAGTCAGGAGACATGCACATACACACACACACACACACACACACACACATCTTGAGTACCACTCATATCAGCCACCTAGTTGAAGGAAAATACAACCAGCTTAGACAGAATCCTTCTGTCTTTGAAGTACATCTGAGTATCCTTTGCCTCCTTTTTTTAAATCCTTCTTTCTCCATGACACCAGGAAACCCTCACCACACTTCAGGTCCTTCTATATTCTTGCTGTCTGCATCCTCTTTCTCCAGAAGAACAGAGAAGGATTTGCAATTAAACGTTACAGTATGTTATTGACTGGCAGAAAATGTGCCTGAAACTCACACGCACGAAGGTGTTCTCTCAGCTGGGTGTTTGGATGGTATAGGGGCTTAGTGTTTCTGTGGGCCCTGCATCCAACTCCACTTCTCTGGGAAGAATTTCCCTGTTTTCCATTAGAGACCCACTTCTCCTCAACCCCAGGCCACATGGGTCAGGGAAACCTCACTTTCCCCCCTAAATTCAAATGTGGACACATTACTCAGATATGACCAGTAAGAGTACCACATGCCTTTGGCCACAGTGATAAGTCAAGGGGCTGGTACAAGACCCAACCTGGCCAATGAGAGCTAATGAACATTAGCATTAGGACTTTTGCTTATAGGATGTCATCCTAAAGCTGCTGGGCATGAAGAGAGTGGTTACCCTGTGGCTAAAGCTAACTTGAAGAATGAAGCCAGCACCAAGGAAAACTGATCTGAGAGACATACCAGCACTAAGTAATAATGGCATTACTTGAGCTCCTAGATCCAGCTGTACCTGAAGCTGATTACTCTTGAAATTTTCACTGTATGAGCCAATAAATCCTCCTTTTGCAACTGAAAGCCTCCTGACTACCATACATGAAATTTTTTTCAACTTTTTTCTAATGGAGGTCTATTCTCTTTGCCAAAAGAAATTTAAATTTTAGGGGGACTATAGAAGTTATTTTTTAAATGGAGATATATACTGGGAGGGCACCAGGTATTTGACACTGGCTGAGAGAAGAAATCTATCTTAAAGAAATAGCATTAAGCAAGACCCAAGGGCTGAGTAGGAACTGGACATATGAAACACATTGTCCAATGGGGAGTACTGGGGCTCAAATAAGGGCCATTAGAGAAGGTAGAGAAAACCAAGAAGGATTATCTAGGATCATGGGCAGGCAGATTCTGTTCATAAGATAATCACTCTCCCCTTTACCCACAAGCATCTAGAAAATATCTGACCCATTGTAGCAGTGTAATATTTATTACTATCACTATCTTTATTATTATTTATGGATAGTGGCAGGGGAGAGGCAACCCAAGACCATACAGGAGTACATTAGTCAGAACTCGTTTGAGTTCAGGTGAATAAAACCCAGCTCAAATAGCTTAAGCAGAAAGGGAGAGAATTCCTTAAAGGCTCAGAGTGAGGGGTTAGCTGGATCTCAAGGCAGCTGGACTCATGGATTAGAACCCAATAGAATGCTCTCCTCCACTCATGTTCACTGCTCTTGGTGTGTCGGCCTCATTTTCTCCCATAGCAGCCTGGATTTATTCAAACAGTGAGGGATAGTGCGCCTCATAACCAGAGAGCTGACACTCACTCTGCTCTTCATTTCCAAGTTCTAAAATATCAAGGAAGGCGTGTGACTGGCTTGGTTTGAGTCAGGTGTGGAAAGCTGAGGAAGGAACCAGACGTGGCAACCTATGGCGGACACCATCAGTGCCCACCCAGATCTCTCAAACCCTTCACCTTCCAACTGCCAGCATCTGCATCCCTGGGCCTGAGGGCTTCATTTCCCAGTACCACGTAAAGCTGCTCTGTGTTCATGAGTGGCAGGCCAGAAGCTCTGGGGAATTCTCAGTCCCCAGAAATAGTCCTCAACCAAAGACTCTCTGGAATTGGTGTATAAATCTCCAGCGCCCTTGCTCCTTGGGGAGGTTAATTGTGAGGTATGTGGTTTGCACTGTTTCCCAGAGCTTCGCCACAGGACAATGATCCAGTTGCCTTCTGGAGGAACATCATAAGGCACACTTTGCTGTCTGTCTTTCTTTCCTACCAAGGTCCTGCATCTCCCACGTAAACTACTAGCTCAGGCTCTGCTTCTGGAAAAACTCAAACTGAGACATAAGCCAAGTCTAGAGGATTACCATCAACGTATGTCCGTGTGTGCGAGTGCACACACGTGTGTGCGTGTATACCTGTACCTACGTGTGCAACAATTCAAATCTTCAATCTGTGAACACAGACACCTCCAACTTTACAAAGCCAATGAAACAATTTTCAAAACAACTGTGGAAGACAAAGTGTTAATGCAGTCATTCGTTGAATACCTTAAAATGATAAAAGAAACCGAGGACTCCCAGAGCCTCACTGACGAGGAGAAGCAGAGCTGCCGGAGGAAATGATCTGTTAGACAAACACGGGGAGTGCTCATCTCCCCCCGCCCCAGGAATGAGATAAATGCAATCTGCAAAATGAAACAGCAAAAGGATGCTATTGCAAGAATTTCAAATATTGAATATGGATTATGCCTTTTTGCCCACAATGTAGCGTAGGATACATTTATTTTATTATGTTTTGTGTATTACATATACTATATACCTTGTATCATGTTTACATTATTACACTTCGACGTGATATATTATGTCTCAAAAAAACAAAAGAAAAGACATAGCTAAGGAGGACCAAAATTGGGTATCAAGAGTCCAAATACAAAATTAAGAAAATGAGGATGACAGTCTGGGTAAATAAAGGAGGAGGTGGTCTTGGGCAAAATGCCCGGGACAGGGGCTGCTCACCTGGCCGGCTCTACAGCTCTGCGGGGAGGGGGGTCAAAGTCTAGGACAGGGAGGGGTGCAGTGACATGGACATCGATAGAGACAGGACAGACACTGCAGTGCGTTTTCTTCCACTGAATTCTAGAACTAGGAGTTCCCACCAAGCCTGCGTGTATGGAATGTGCTTCTGGCATGGTTTGTGGGCTGTGCACATGCGTGCGGCTGTGGTTGTATTGGGAGTGGGGGGTGTGCAGGTGGTCCACTTACCCTCCCTCCTGGCTGCCTCCTGGGAGGGAGGGAAAGTAGACCACCTCCCTGTGGGCTCTGTCTGCACACACGGCAGCACCTTTCTATGTGACTCAGTCATTTCCTCAGGCAGCAAGAAAGTGAGTCCCTGGAGACGGATAGGGACTTTGAAGGGTTCAGTGCTCCAACTACTTGTCAGAGAAAGCTGTAATAAATAAAAAGGGAATGACCTATATGGAAAAGAATCTAAAAGAGAGTGGATATATGTATAACTGGTTCACTTCACTATACAGCAGAAACTAAGACAACACTGTAAATCAACTATACTCCAGTAAAAATTATAAATAAATAAATAACGGAAAGGGGGAGATGTGGGATCGCAGTTACAGGGAGAGAAACATGAAATGGGAAGGCTTCTGTCCCTGGCTCTAAACCAAAGCATTTTGGGTCCTGAGATGATAGACAGCGGAAATAGTCCATGGCCAGACCTCTTCTCTGCTCTGCAGCAGCCCCCAGACCAACGGGTGTGAGGCCCTCACCTTTCTGCTCACAGGAAGGGAAACTATAGGGAACATAGGACAGTCCCCAGGCATGCTGGTAGTGTGAGTGTGAGTGTGTGTGTGCATGTACATATGTGAATGTCAGGGAATAGGTTTGAGGTAGAGCTGCTTTTAGCTGCTTCTCCAAAGTAGGCCACTGTATAGGATTTCAAGAGCCCAAACTAATTACCCACCATGGGGAAAAAAAAAATAGGTTAATACATATTCCTGTCTTTGGAAAGTTCCAGAGAACATTGTGGGGAACTAGTTGATTGCCCCACCTCTCTTCAGAAATAAAACAGATTTCCAAATGAACGGATAATGTTTTGTATATATCAGGCTACTCCCAGCCCTCCCCTTTTTCTTTTCTAGAATCACAATTGTATGGTGTAGTGAAAAACCCAGCTTATTTTTTATTTAATTTTTTAGAAAATTATAGTATAGCTGATTTACAATATTGTGTTAGTTTCAGGTGTACAGCAAAGTGATTCAGTTATGTGTATATATATATATATTTTTTCTGATTATTTTCCATTATAGGTTGTTATAAAATATTGAACACTGTTTCCTGTATTGTACAGAAAATCCTTGTTGCTTATCTATTTTATGTATAGTAGTTTGTATCTGTTAATCCCATACTTCTAATTTAACCCTCTGCCACCCCTTTTCCCCTTTGGTAACCATAAGTTTGTTTTCTATGGGAGTCTGTTTCTGTTTTGTATGTAGATTCATTTGTATTGTTTTTTAGATTCCACATATAAGTGATATCATACAATATTTGTCTTTCTCTGTCTGACTTACTTCACTTAGTATGATCTTATCTAGTTCCATCCATGTTGCTGCAAATGGAAATATTTCATTCTTTTTTATGGCTGAGTAATATTCTATTGTATAGATAGAGAGAGCTAGCTAGCTAGACAGATATCAAAGCCCAACTTCTTAAATGCAGCATTTTCTGCACCTGTCCTATGACTTTTGACTTTCTCCTCTCTGGAACTGTTTTTTCATCTGTTAAACAAGGAGGCTGGCTAAGAAAGTGATTTGCGATGTTTTGTTTTAACCTAAAACTCTTATTCCTATCAAAATCTCGCACAGAACTTCAGTAAATAAAATAAAGCACTGGTTAAAGAGCAATGAGGGACATAGGCCCCACTTGCCTAGCCTTCCTCTTAGGCCAAAAACAGTTCCAAAGCTGTCTGTGTGGGATCTTAAAACCCTGGGGAACCAGTTTGAAAACGACCTAACTTTGGGCTTTTCCAGCTCTAAGGTTCTAGGCCTCGTATAAGCTATGAGCTGCTGGGTTGTGTTTGGTGAACCAAAGATTATTACATTTCTTTGTGTTAGGGTCACACTTTTCATCCAACAGTTGCATACAGCCAGAATTCTACCACCTTTGTCCCCATAGCACATGAGCACCTCAAGGTCAGTTTGGCCTGCATGGGATGGCCCAGCAACTGCAAGATCAGCCCCAGAATCCCTGTGTCTTACTTCCCAGGTAAGCCCCAAGAGGATAGGACTCAAAAAAACAAAACAAATATTCTTCTAAATTCCTATATGGTTCAATGGGATGCGTTCTGATACAATTGCCATCTAAAGAATGTCACTTGCCACCCGGCTCTACAAAGATTAGGTCATTAGCCACTGCAGTCGCCGACCTTTAACACACCCTGAAAGGAGTTCAGGGTGGAGATCAGGAATGAGGCACTCTGTGCTCTGGGAAAAACTGGCAGAACAGGCCTTCAGATAGTTAGATGTTTTCAGAAGAAAATTTTATGAACCCAATTTCTTGCATCTTATACCTAGAAAAACACTAAAATCATTAACAGAGACATCTATGCTTTGTGACTAGGAGCAACCTTCTACCGAGATGTATGCTTGATGGCCTGTACCCCCTTCACCAAAATCGTATATATACTGACCGCCGCCCCCACCCCCAACCCTTTGCAGCAGTTCCTCAGAGCTGCCTGAGAGGCTGTCTCCCAGGCTATAGTCCTCAGTGAGTCCCCATATAAAACTGAACTCACAGCCCTCATGCTGTATGCTTTTTTCAGTCAACACAATCATTTTCTGTTTTCATGCTCATATTGCCCCAGATTTGAGCAGTGAAAGGTCAATAAAGCTACCATAATTTAACAAAAGGAGGGGAAAAAAAAAAAGAGGACAAGACTCAATCCCTCCCAATGGCCCCCACTGAGCCTGTTTTCAGCGGAAACCACCCCAGAGACAGCAAGAGCTCTTAGCCCTCTGGAGAATCCCAAGAACCTTGGTCTTTAAGAAAAAGGGAGATGGGAAAAGGAAGTGATTTTCCCTTCGCTTGCACCTCCTCTCTCTCAGCCCTGTATGACTTCCAGTATAAGGGGAAACTCTTCCCTGGATCACCTAAGACCCTTGGTCCCTGCCTCCTCTGGCTCATGCCACGCACGCACCCCCCCCCCCCGCCCCCGAATCCTACATTCAGCCACAGCTGCCCACCGGCCGTACTCATCTGCAAGCCTTTCTCTGATTCGATTCCAGCTCCCGAGAGCACTTCCCTCACCCCAGAGTCACCCACCCCATCAAAGCCAACAGGCTTCTGCAGCTTCGCCTCTCTTCTTCAACATTGATCCATACTTCCCTTCCCTTGACCACTGCCCCTCACCCCTACATTCACACACAAGCCTTGCCTTGGTTCAGGGTCCCTCTCCTGCCATCCCTGGCACCCTATTAGGTCCCCTAGGACACTGCTCTCAGTGTCCCCAGCACATAACAAAAATAGCTACCACGTGCCACATGCCAGACCTTATCCTAAGGACTTTGCAGGAAGAAACTCATTTATTCCTTGCAGCAATTCCAGGAGTCAGGTCTTATTTTCATTACCATATTATAGATGGGAAAGTCCCAGGCACAGAATAACCTGTGCAAAGCCACACAAGCAGGAGCAGAGCCAGGCTTTTTCTCAGGCAATCCGATGGCACTCATGCTCTTAACGTCTATACCCCAGGCCTGATACAGAGCAGTAAACAGATTTCAATTGAATGAATTGATTTGGACAGATTGTCTAACTTGGCCTGTGTCCTAAGAACCCCAAGATTCTCAACGGTGCCTCAGCAGTGGCCAAGGCCCTGGGGTGACAGAACCAGCCCCTCTCTTCTCATTTCTTCAACCAGGGCGGCTCAACCTTGATCTGCTTTATATATTGGATTTTGTGTTAAAGGTTGTTGAAGAAGGACTTCTACTGCAAAGGGACGGGAAAAAAAGAAAAGAAGCAGAAGGAAGCTAGATATTTACTCAGTTCAAGTAATAATAGTTAATATTTATTGAGTATTAAGGTGGGTCAAGTGTTCTACACGCATTAATTTTTAACCCACTCAACAATCCCATGAGATAGCGACTTTATCATCCATACTTCCATTTTACAGATGAGGAAACTGAGTCATTGAATGTAAAGTGACTTGTCCCTGGCTGACATGAGCAAAGCCAGGATTTGACTCAGATCATCAGACTCCAGGTTCTTAATCACTGTGGAAGGCTGAATAATGCCCCCGCAAAGATCAAAGAACCCTAATTCCTAGAACCTGTGAATGCAACCCTGTATGGCAAAAGGGACTTTGCTGCTGTCATTAACTTAAGGATCTTGAGATGTGACGATTATTCTGGATTATCTAGGTGGGCTCTAAATGGAGTCAAGTGTCTTTATAAGGGAGAGTCAAAGGGAGATTTGACTGCAGAAAAGGAGAAGGTAATGTTATCATAGAGGCAGAGACTGGAGTGGGGTGGCCAAAAGCCAAGGAATGCAGGCAGCCTCCAGAAGCTGGAAGAGGCAAGGAAGAGGTTTTTCTCCTAGAGCCTGCAGAGGAAGCCGACACCTGCTGACACCTTGACCTCAACTGACTTTGGACTTCTTCCCTCCAGAACTGTGTAAGAACAAATGTGTTGTTTTAAGTCACCAAGCTTGTGTTCATTTGGTACAGCAGCCATAGGACAGTAATAGAACCACCAAAGGATGCTGCTTTCAAAACGAGGGGGACTCTGAAGGGTCAGAGCCACTGGACTGAGGAGATTTGAGGGTGCAGGGCAGAGGGCTTCGCTTCACGACTCCAATCGCATCTCAGGAAGTCTTCACCCACCTCTGCTGACCTGCTGCCTACACTGACAACATGTGTCTGTGTGTGCTTCTGGGCCGTCTCTAGGCAGAGGCTCTGGAGCTTGAACAATGTGGGACAGCATTTGGCAGTTCCTGCTTTAGTGTTTTTGAATTTTTTTTTTTTAACGTTTTAACAGAGAAGGTGGTTAGAGGGATACTTCCTTAAGTCCTAAGTATCCCTTGTCACCTTGAAGACCACACCTCTCCTTTCCCCCAAATCAGAAGGAAGGCGGGGAGATTATTCCACCTGGCATTGTGCTGAAGACAGCTCTGCTGTTCCTCTCCGCCACACAAACAGGAACATTCGAGCATCTGCACTTTGATCCTGCTTAGCTGGCTGTGGGACTTGGAAGCTGAGCGTTTTCCTTTATTCTAGTTCAGTTTCCTCGTTGGTAAAATGTGGGTTAGGACACCTGGCCTGCCTCCCTCTTAAGACTGGTGTGAGGATGACAATGAGACACCACTAGCAAAAGCGCTTTTTGAACAGTAAAGCTGCTCAGCACTCCAGCTGTTTCACGTATAGGGGGTCCGCCTCCCTCCCAAATTATAAACACTCCTCATTGCTACTAATAATAGGAATAAGAAAAGGTGCCGGGGCTTCCCTGGTGGCGCAGTGGTTAAGAATCCGCCTGTCAATGCAGGGGACATGGGTTCGAGCCCTGGTCTGGGAGGATCCCACATGCCGCGGAGCAACTAGGCCCGTGAGCCACAACTACTGAGCCTGCGCGTCTGGAGCCTGTGCTCCGCAACAAGAGAGGCCACGATAGTGCGAGGCCCGCGCACCGCGATGAAGAGTGGCCCCCGCTTGCCACAACTAGAGAAAGCCCTCGCACAGAAACGAAGACACAGCACAGCCATAAATAAATAAATAAATAAATAAATAAATAAATAAAAAAGAAAAGGTGCCATTTATTGACAGCTTACTCTGTACCATTTACGTTTCATCCATCCATCATTTATTCATTAATTCGTTTGAAAACTATTGCTTGAACCTAAGTTCCAGGCATTATGTGAGTATACAGTGGCTCAAGAACAAAATGAGTAGCAATCCCTGCTCTCCGAGAGACCGCACTTTTACAGGAGAGGCAAACAATACCTAAGAGAACAAATAAACACCTGCATAATCACAAATAATGATAATTCTATGAAGAGATAGAGCAGGGTGTGGTGTGCAGAGTATTGAGCATGGGGGTGGTCTGTATTGGTGTTGGAAGGGTCAGGGTCTTATTAAACTTTTTAACATTTTTTTATCCCAAGTGTGATGAAGGAACACTTGAGAGCTTTAAGCATGGGTGTCATGATCTAATTTAAGTTTTAAAGAATGGCAAGCAAAAGAGAGACATTTAAATATATATAACATCCTCTGTGATAGGTATTATTATTCTCGTTGCCATAGGAAACAGGCTCAGAGAAGTGGATTGAGTCACCCAAACTTTTCTAGAAGTGTCATAACTGGAACTCAGAGCCAGATCTGTCTCATATTTGAGCCCAGACAGGCATATTCACCAACAGCTCTAAACTCTTATCAGTTCCTTTTTACCACATTTTTACCACCCTTTCTATGCCTGTACCTACTCATTTTTAATACCCAATGCAGTGGAGAGATTTGTTGGGTTTAGCTTACTTTTGTTTTGTCTTTCCAACTCAGTTTCCAAAAGAAAACCCTGAAGTCACCACCCCCCCCCACCAGCTCTCTCTGGGTCCAGCTCCTCGCCCCCTCCAACTCCCCCTCTCGCCCCCCACTGAGGCACTCACTTCCCGCTGTGGACTAGGGGGAGGGGGCTTCCTGGGGACTGCTGCCCTCTCCCCCATCCAACCCTTCACAGAGCTTTGAAATGCTAATGAAATCATAAAATCTCACAGAATCTGTTCGACTTCCGTTCCTTTTCATATGCCTCTCCATGGATATTCAAGTGTCAGACCTCAGTAGGTTGTAAATCTCCTCCGTGGCTGCAATCAGAGCAATTTCACGAGCCGGAGAGAAATTCTTCCTTCCAGGGAGCCTGGCCCTCCCCACCTTGGCCAGCCACCTGGGAGACGCAAGTGAACGTATTCTCGTCGTTACACTGACACTTTCCCCATCTGAACCGGGGGAGGGATGGGGTCCCCTAGCCTGAACCGGGGGAGGATGGGGTCCGACACCACCAGCGCGCCAGTGGCAGCCCAGGCTGGATGTGGAAAACCCACTGGGAAGCAGTAACCTTGAGCCCAATGCCTGCCTCCCTGGGCCTCGGTTTCCCCATCAGAACCTCAGCAATGTCTCCTGGTCTCCCACAGGGCCTCCCAGAGAGGAGGAGGAATATTTATTGAATGAATGAGTTATTGGCTATGTAAAATAGGAAATAATAGTGCATATCTCGCACTGTTGTCGAGGTGATTAAGCGAAGTAACAGGACGTGTAAACTCCTAGCAGAGAAAGGACATCATATACAGAAGGGAGCTGCTTTCCTCCCTCCCAACCTCCCTGCTCCGTCCCTCCCTTCCTTTCCCCCTTGGCTCCATTAGCCCCTTTCTGCCTGCTGCTTTCCAACCTCTTTCTCCTCCTTCTATTTTTAGCAGGAGACATCTCTACCTTGCAAGCTGGCAGGAGAGTGGAGAGCAAAACTTTTCAGAGCAAGCTCCTAGAGCCAGGGACCTGGGAACAGTCCTCCAGCACAGTGTGGGGAGATCTGAGAGGTCAAGATGAGACTTTCCTGAATGTTTCCCACAGCTTGTAGGGCTTTCACATAGACAGCAAAAAACTGAACTATTTCATGGGCCTTTCTTTCCTCCTGGAACTCTTTCAAGGAGAGTGAGGACCCGGTGAGGTTTCTAAATAGGTTTGCCAGTGGGAAGACACAGATCTGACCTCTACCCAGCACCCTCACCTCCAAACACAAAGAACTGTAAACTAAGCTGCATTAGCCACCGTGCATTCTACTTATATTCATCAACACCAGCTCTCTATTTTATTAGCATTTATGACTGAAACTGTATTTTTATTGTTGGTTTATAGTTTATAATAGATGCTTGTCTCCCCTACTAACTCAGAGCTTCTCCAGGATAAAGAGCTCTGTATTAGCATCCGGTATATAGCAGGCCTCAAAAAAAAAAAAAAAAAAAAAAAGCCTGTTGAATAAATAAATTTATTTTGTGCTTACTAAATGCAAGTCCTTGCCATATAAAGATGAATGAAAAAGGGTTCAAAACTCAAGAAATTCACAACCTACCAGGGAAGACACATATACAAGACACATATACGTATGCAAAGTAGTTGCCATTTTGGAACAGTAGATGCTATGTCACAGAATCCAGTATTCAGTATTAATCAGTCCATCCATCATTCCTTACTCCTTAAAATATAGTCAGTGCCTTAATAAAACCCTTTTTTTATCAGCAAGAACAGAAAAGACATCAGGTGAGTTAATCGTTTTACAGTTTTCATTATGCAGATGAGTCCAAACTAAACTGACACCTTTTTTGCCAGGTGAGCTGGCCCTCCAGTATTTATTAACATTTCTTTGGTATTATTTATAATATGGGTAACAATGTTGCCAAGGAATGCAGTGATAGGCATAAGTCAGGTTTAAAGCTACTTACATGCAGTATCTTTCCCAAGGTCTTCTTTGAGTCTGTACTTAATGATTTCTCTCTCCCCTCCTCCCATTAAATCACCGTCACTATGAAAATAAATCAGAAGTTCCAAGTGCTGTCAGAAGCCTGCTGGGGAACTGTCTGCCCACTTTTTACTGCTCTTTTCCTTTAAAGTTTCAATGTAATCTTTAATTGCTGTCAGCTCTAAGAGGAAAAATATCAACACTATATTATATTGAAATCCATAAGGACATTTTTCAGTTGCCTCCTTAGAGATTGGGTCTACAGGTTGGAAATGGACCATGATGCAGTTACACACTCCAGTTTTCAACTGGGGACTCATAACTCACATTATGATCTGTGATATGTGACAGGAAAGCTTGAGCTATAGGGAGCATATTAAATACAGGACATGAAAAGGTAATAACAGTGGATTTTTCCCTCTGCAAAACTAATCAGGCATCTTTGAAAGGCTTGGCATTGTAATAGCAAAAAAATTCAAAACTAAAACCAAAACCACTAAGGTATCCAGACATGAAAAACTTGTGTAATCGCCTATCTAGTAAGAGTAAAGTCGGGATTCCAGGATGGACCCCACCTAACAGTCATGGACACCAATTGTTGTGAATATCAAATAAAAGCTTGCAATTAAAGAACCATCTAGAAACCTGGCCAAGATCAATATCTATCTATTTCTTCATCACTAAGGATGCCAAATAGTAACACATTTGCCTCCCAGCTGCTATCATGTTTTGTATCAAGAGCATTTTAGTCTGAAGCCAGTGACTTTTCTGGGAACAAGCCATTTCCATTTGATATAAGACCTTCCACCTTTTTACTGCTTACAGTATTACTCTTCCCTATTTCCCTGGTTTGCATCATGGTAGCTGCCCTCTTCCACTCCAACTCTGAGACTGCTCTCTTGGCCTAACCCAGGCAGATATTTTAAGAATAAAATACTTAGGAATAAACTTAGCGAAGGAGGAGAAAGACCTGTACACTGAAAACAACAAAATATTACCAAAAGAAATGAAAGAGACACGAATAAATGAAGACATCCATGTTCATAGATTGGAAGACTTAATATTCTTAAGATGTCCATACTACCCAAAGGGATGTAAAGATTCAGTGCAAGCCCTATCAAAATCCCAATGACATTTTTTTACAGAAATAGAAAATCCATCCTAAAATTCATATGGATTCTCAAGTGACTCCAAATAGCCAAAATAATCTTGAAAAAGAAGAATATTGGTGGTCTCACACCCCTGATTTCAATACTAACTGCAAAGCTACAGTAATCAAAACAGTGTGTACTGGCATAAAGACAGACATATAGACCAATTGAATAGAATAGAGAGTCCAGAAATACACCCTTGCATATATAATCAAATGATTTTTAACAAGGGTGCCAAGATCATTCAGTGGGGAAAGGACAGTCTTTTCAACAAATTGTGTTGGGAAAACTGAATATCCACATGCAAAAAAATGAAGTTGCATCCATACCTATGCCATATACAAACATTAGCTCAAAATGGATTAAGGATCTAAACATAAAAGCTAAAACTATAAAATTCTAAGAAGAAGATAGAAGGGAAAATCTTCATAACATTGGATTTGGCAATGATTTCTTAAATATGACACCAAGAACAGGCAGCAAAAGAAAAAATAGATAAATTGGCTATCATCAAAATTAAAAATTATTATGCATCAAAGAACACTATCAACAGAGTGAAAAGGCTACTCACAAGAATGGGAAAACACATTTGCAAATCATGTATCTGGTAAGGGATTAATATCCAAAGTATACAAAGAACTTCTACAACTTAACAGCAAGAAAACCAAATAAATTGATTTATTTGGCAAAGGATTTGAACAGACATTTCTCCGAAGAAGGCATACAACTGGCCAATAAGCATATGAAAAGATGCTCAACATCAATAACCAGGAAGGAAAATGCAAATCAAAACCATAATAGACAGTACTTCACACCTTTTAGAATGACTATGACTAGAAAACAGAAAATAACAATTGTTGCCAAGCATGTGGAGAAATTGGAGCCCTGTGCATTGCTGGTGGGAATGTAAAATGGTGCAGCTACTGTGGAAAACAGTATGATAATTCCTGAAAAAACTAAACATATAATTACTATATGGTCCAGTAATTCCACTTCTGGGTATATATCCAAAATTATTGATAGCAGGAACTTGAACAGATATTTGTACACCCATGTTCATACAGCATTACTCACAGTAACCAAATTGGGTGGAAACAACCCAAATGTCCATCAGTGGATGAATGGATAAAGAGAATGTGGGGTGTGTGTATACACACACACACACACACACACACACACACGCACATAATGGACTATAATTTGGCTCTAAAAAAGAGGGAAATTCTGACAAATGATACAACATGGATGAACCTTGAGGACATTATGTGACGTGAAATAAGCCAGTCACAAAAGGGCAAATAGTGTATGATTTCTCTTATATGAGGTACCTAGATTAGTAAAATTCATAAAGACAGAAAGTAGAATGGTGACTGCCAGGGGCTGTGGGAAGATGGGAATGGACAGTTATTATTTATTTGGTACAAAGTTTCAGTTTAGGAAGGTGAAAAAATTTGGAGATGGATGGTGGCGATGGTTGCACAACAATGTGAATGTACTTAATGCCACTGAACAGAACATTTAAAAATAATTTAAATGGTAAATTTTATGGTATGTCTATTTTACCTCAGTTTTTTTCTAGAAAGATAACATTATCATCTGGAAAGGAAAACCTGCTCAGGCTATCGCAACTCCTGGACAAGGACAAATTCTGATTATAATGAGAAATTTGAGTGTAATCTTGGGACACAATTTTCCCAGATATATCTGTTCCTGAGAATTATGTGAATTATGCCTTTGCAAAATTAATTTAACTGCATTTAATGAGTTCTATTGTGACTAAGTAGGATAGTGGGTGCCCAGGTTGAGAACAAGGTAGAATATTTATTTTCTTTTTAAAAAGATAGTGTTTACTAAACAAGATCGTAAAATGACAGGGAAATTCTGCAGAAAATCAGATTCTTTATAGGAGTAGGTGAGAATACTCTTTAGAAATACTAAAACAAATCATAGATTATGATGGCCAGAGGGGAATCTAATAGATTAAATAGTCCAAGTCCTCCTTTTTTAAAAGAAAAGATTATTTATATAAGAAGAAGGATAAAAAGAGAAATCCTGTCTGAAGGTATGGGAAGGGCAGCGCACATTCACTAGCTTTGCCCACACATGAAGCAATTCATGGACACACGCACTTTTCTCGTGGGAACAGGTAGCCTCCCAAGGGGCCTGACTGTTTGGCATTCGTCAGCTTCGTGTGATCTCCAAGAGCCAGCCTCTGGCCCCAGCCTTACCAGCTTAGACATGTGATGTGTTCCCACACTGACAGCAGGCCAGCTCTCAGGAGCTGACTCACATTAACTCTATTCACAGGATGGATATAGGGAAAAGAGAAGGCCAATTCATGAATTCACTGTGAGATCTATAAATGCCACAGGACCAAAAATATCCAGTCATTTTGACCAGCACATTTTCTTCCCTGTTAAATATTTGTAGGTAGCCAAATATTAATCAGAGAAGACTGCTTGGTGAACATGAAATCAGAAGTCAGGCATTCAGGCTACCTCAGTGTTTCCCAAGCCTGGGAGAGTTTAATTGTTCTGGTTTCACCCTGGACATAGGTGTAGCTTCAAAAACTGCTCAGGTGATTTTGATGTACAACCCAGGCTGTGAACCACTGAGGTAGTGTAAGCTGATGTATCACAAGTCTAGAGACCATCTTGCAGATGCCCTTTGGTGAAGGTCCCCTCTCTGAATAGTGGTTGAGTACAGCCAATATCTGCCTCAGAGACTCTACTTTTATTTCCTAGGTGACCACCCCCCATTTTTTTCCTTCCAAGTTCTCATTTTACAGAAAAACAGGTGAAGTGACTTGCCTAAGGTTATACAATTAGAGGCAGAGTCAAAACTAAAATTATAGTTTTTCTCAACTTCTCCATAGCTTTCCCACTTCACCTGGCCTTCTGAGGGACCTGCAGGGACTATATAATGTAGGATTGCCTTGAAGGAACTTAGGTTCTCACAGATCTTGTCAGGTCCTCATAGTTTGCATGTCAACGGCTTTTAGTTTCTTGAAGTATGACTTTGGGTGGGGACAGAGTTAATGAGTTCAAGTTGAGACATAATTACAGTCCTTGAAGTCTACACAGATTGGCTACCCCTCCTCTGTGCTCCCTACCATGCTGTGTGTTTACCTCTCTCTAACCAACTAGTTTAATTGTCTAATTACATGTCCATCTCATTCACTATCTTATTTATTTTGGCACCCCTCATTTCTGACATATGCCAGGCTCATAAATATGAATAATATAAAATTATGTTAAATCATCACGTAGTAGATGGGAAGTTCTAGAGCTCAGAGAAGGGTCCAGGCTAAAGATGTCAATACAGGCAGGCAATGAATTATGTGACAAAGCGTCCCTCAGGGAAAGTTCCCATCCTCCAGGCCCTGAAAAGGTAATTCTGCTCCAGTCTCTGAGCCTATATTACACAGCTAGAGAACATTCATGCCTTTGTGGGTCATTTTTTAGAGAGGCAAAATGGGGCAAACACCTCGTTCACATGATGGCAAAGTAATGTGCACTCATTGTTTGGATGTGATGCATCTCTAAATTGCTATGATAGGAGATTTTTTATAAAGGACAGTCCCTGAAAAAATTGAATTGAAAATGTGGGCATTCTGTTAATAAAAGGTACAGTAAACTTGTTATAAGGAATCTAAAAAACTTCAAATCAGTAACAATTTTTCCTCTATTTCCTGCATGCTACTTTTTTGAAAACTGACAAATAAAATGTCCCTTATTTCTCCGATTGTATATCGAGATATGGAGTCAGGAAAGATTCAGGCCGACCACCTACACCTTCTGTTAGAGGGTAGGGATTGCTGGTGTTTGACTTAATGGCCCAGAGGCACTGTAAAATCTTGGAGTGTATTCAAACCACCAGAGCAAGATTAAATTTTATTCTGAATAGTTTTCATGTCAATTATACTCTCATATTCCAAATTTTTGAAAATTAGTAATTCATGCATGACATGTAAACTATCAGTTAAACTATTTACCCTTTTTTCTACCACTCTTGGTAGGTGGGTGTTTATTTTATTTCTATTTAGGTGTTCATCCCTCTCAACCACTCTCCTCAGGCACAGGACCTGAAAAGTTTCCATAGTTTTAGTTTCTCCATTATATTCATTTCAAAATGAGAATCTTTAGATTGTTTTTTAGTTTCATTTTTATTAAATTAACATTTGAAGGTCATTTTTTTTTTTTAATGAAACTGTCACAGAAATAAGCTATATTTTCACAGTATTGAATTTCAGGTGCAGTTTAAATTAATTAATTAATTTATTTTTGGCTGTGTTGGGTCTTCGTTTCTGTACGACGAGGGCTTTCTCCAGTTGCGGCAAGCGGGGGCCACTCTTCATCGCGGTGCGCGGGCCTCTCACTGTCACGGCCTCTCTTGTTGCGGAGCACAGGCTCCAGACGCGCAGGCTCAGTAGCCGTGGCTCACGGACCCAGTTGCTCCGCGGCATGTGGGATCTTCCCAGACCAGGGCTCGAACCCGTGTCCCCCGCACTGGCAGGCAGATTCTCAACCACTGCGCCACCAGGGAAGCCCTGAAGGTCATTCTTTAAGTCAGAATTTTGTCCATAACGGCCTGGTGCGTGAAATGGAGCTAAGCATTATTTTCTACATTTTAGGGCAAGGAAAACAAGGGCTATGTCTAACAAAAGAATCCATCTTCTCCAGTTTCTGCAGCTAATTAAAATGTTTTGGTTCAAAGAGAAGCAGTAGTCCAGATTTCTGGGTTTTCATTACTCAAAGGGCAGGAGGACCAATCTTTTGGAGGACTAATTTTTTTCTGTTCCTTCTCTTCATTCCCACTGGCACAAAGGCAAATACTTGAAACATGTAGATTAAATTGAGATAGATCTTGATAGCAGTTATATAAGATTCTAGAATCAAAGAAACCTAAAATTGGGAATAATTAGCCGAGCATTTAGCTTCAAGATGGCAGATATGATTGGTGATACAGCTGCCCCTCACCTCCCATCTGTAGCAAACATCATTAATCAATTATCAATCCTAAATGTGGCCCAACAGTTGTTTTCTACACAAGTCCCCCAGCAGCCATTACCAAGTAACTGGAGTTGCCAATGAGTCCCTACCTAAGCTAGTCTAATCATCTTACTTTATGAGAACATTGAGACCCACAACGGTAAGGTGACCGGCCCAAGGTCGCTCAGTGGCTGACAGAGAAGCTCTGTTCTGTATCATGTAAGATTTGAATTAATAACAATGTCCCGGAATCCAACAAGGACACAGAAGAATCTATATAGGATGAATCACTTCTACCTGGGAAGACAGACACCCAAGGGAACAGCTAGGGACAGGCAGCGGAATATTACTGTTCTCCTTCTATTCCAGCGAGAGGGCAGGGGATAAAGAATAAGAAAACTAAGATCCTTCCACAAGCCTTCAAATTGTGGGGTTCTTGAAACTGTCCCACTAGGTAGTGGGCAAAGAAGGAAGGTGTCCCAGTACAAGCAGTAGTCCCCAGAGGGGCACCCATCTCCCTTCCTACTCATTCGGGTTCCCACAGCCAGACTTTGGAAGTTCTTCAGAAAGGATTCACTATCTAAAAAAACCTTTCCCCTCTCTAGACTGGAGTAGGTGGTAATGAAATGATTTGTTGGGAAGGGACTTGGATCGGACTTGGGGAATTGGATAAGAAGTCACCAGGATGAGGGGTCAAGCTGGCTGTTAGGTTGTTTTTGAGAAAGCAGAGGTGCCAGGCTGTTGTGGTACCAGCTCCGGAGATCCTAAAGTGGGAGGATTGATCGTGAAGAGAGGGTGTGAAGTGGGTTTGGCAGCAAATGAGCTACAGCTGATTGAGTTTCTCTGGCCTTTCCATTTGAACTCCGCGTGGGGTTTGTGGTCCCTGTAATTCAGAATGAAAATTAGTGCAACGAAGCTCTCCCAGGGGCCTTGGGTGCATTTAAAGGACTGGATGGAAAGGTGGCAATGGGGCAAAGGCAGACAGAACGTAATTCTTTTTTATTCAGGCTTACCTGCCTCCTAAAAAGTGCCTATGAACCTCTTGACAGAAATAAGCTTTAAGATGTAAAGAAAGCAGCAGTCTGAGGCTCTGAGAGAGAATTAGAAGCAACTGGGGAGAAAGATGTGAAAGACTTTGAACAGTAAGATCAGATTTTCCTTCCTAAAAGGGGGTGGGTAAGAAGAAATACTGTTTCTAGCTGGGATAGTCTACGTACGGTACTCACCTTCCCTCGGAATTCAATGATTGGCAAATACAATGGCTGTGAGATTGAATAAAAGGAAGGGAGTTTCCTTAAATCCAACTGGCAAAGATGGTTGTTTACAGGCCTGTGGGCATTTCATGCCAGTTGATACACAGCCTTTCGGTTTGCCAACATAACTCATCTGAATCTCAGAAAAGGAACAATGATTCCATAGACTTTGTCAGTCCTCTGTTAGGAGTCCCTTTGGGGGTTGTCTCTTTCGCTCAACAAGTTTGGAAAGACCAGAAGCTAATTTAATATGCAACCGGGACAAGGGCATTTGCTGATTTGTTGTTATTTTTATGAAAATATTACCATGTGCCAAGTGTATAGTGCTTTACATGGACCTTCTCATGTTCACCCACACAGCAACCCCCAAGATAGGTAACCCTCCCATTTGCCAGTGAGAAGAGTGAGGCTCAGAGGACCAGGTCCCCTGCCCAAGATCCCACAGCTGGTGAGAGTCAGAGTCGAGATTAGAAGGCAGGTCAGCCTGACACCACACCCAGCCCCTGACCAGGGATGGTCACCCAGCAGGTCACATCCATTCAGAGGTCCCATTAGGAAGATCAATTTAGTGGGAGAAACCAGCACCTTGTAGTAACATGAAATAAAATAGAAAACAATGGAGGACATCTTATATAAATGGTAAAGATTGGTTTGTGATACATTTGTTTTAATTCTACAAATATGTACATGGTGTCCTTGGTAGTGATATAAAATTGATTTCTCTTTTAAAAATTTTATTATTTATTTTATTTATTTTTGTCTGCTTTGGGTCTTAGTTGCGGCTCTCAGGATCTTTCATTGCAGCGTGCGGACTTCTCTCTAACTGTGGTGCATGGGCTCTGTAGCTGCAGCACGTGGGCTCTCTAGTTGTGGTGCCCGGGCTCAGTAGTTGCAGCACACGGACTTAGTTGCCCCACAGCATGTGGGAATCTTAGTTCCCCGACCAGGGATTGAACCTGCGTCCCCTGCATTGGAAGGCGGAGTCTTAACCACTGGACCACCAGGGAAGTGCCTAAAATTGATTCCTTACTATGGATTAGCATCAGAAAAGTTTAAAGACCACTGCTCTAAACCAGTCAGTAATCCTGCCTCCATGTGTAGTTGGGAGGTGTTCGACCTTCTTACTGGGCTTTTAAAGATTTGTGGAGAAAGAGCAAAGGGTGGACCTCTTAGACAGCACTAAAGATAGAGATATCAAGAACTCTTTATTCGTTTTTGCCTCTTGAGTCAACAAACTTTTTCTTTTTATTTTCTTGTGGGCCACTAGCTTTATTTACTTTCTTTCCACATCTTTATTGGAGTATAAATGCTTTACAATGTTGTGTTAGTTTCTACTGTACAACAAAGTGAATCAGCTATATGTACACATATATCCCCTCCCCCTTGAACCTCCTCCCATCCTCCCTATCCCACTCCTCTAGGTCATCACAAAGCACCGAGCTGATCTCCCTGTGCTATGCTGCTGCTTCCCACTAGCCATCCATTTTACATATGATAGTGTATATATGTCAATGTTACTCTCTCACTTCATCCCAGCTTCCCCTTCCCTCCCATACCCTCAAGTCCATTCTCTATGTCTGCATCTTTATTCCTGTCCTGCCCCTAGGTTCATCAGTACAGCTTTTTAAAATTCCATATATATGCATTGGCATATGGTAATTGTTTTTCTCTTTCTGACTTACTTCACTCTGTATGACAGACTCTAGGTCCATCCACCTCACTACAGATAACTCAATTCCGTTTCTTTTTATGGCTGAGTAATATTCCATTGTATATATGGGCCACATCTTCTTTATCCATTCATCTGTCGATGGACATTTAGGTTGCTTCCATGTCCTGGCTATTGTAAATAGTGCTGCAATGAACATTGTGGTACATGACTCTTTTTGAATTATGGTTTTCTCAGGGTATATGCCCAGTAGTGGGATTGTTGGGTCATATGGTAGTTCTATTGTTAGTTTTTTAAGGAACCTCCATACTGTTCTCCATAGTGGCTGTATCAATTTACATTCCCACCAACAGTGCAAGAGGGTTCCCTTTTCTCCACACCCTCTCCAGCATTTATTGTTTGTAGACTTTTTGATGATGGCCATTCTGACAGGTGTGAGGTGAAACCTCATTGTGCTTTTGATTTGCATTTCTCTAATGATTAGTGATGTTGAGCATCTTTTCATGTGTTTGTTGGCCATCTGTATGTCTTCTCTGGAGAAATGTCTATTTAGGTCTTCTGCCCATTTTTGGATTGGGTTGTAACAAACTTTTTCTTAAAGGGCTAGATAGTAAAAACTTGAGGCTTGCTGGCCAGATGGTCCCTATCACCACTACTCAATTCTGCAAAAGTAGCCATAGACAATGTATTAAGTAAATGAGTGTGTCTGTGTTCCATAAAATTTTATTCACAAAAAACAGAGAGCTGGCCTGTGAGCTGTAGTTTGCTGATGCCCGCTTTAGAACACTGAATAAAGAAATACCTGAATTGCCATAGTCTAGGCCTATAGTACTTGAATGGTCCCAAATTATAAGGACAGCTCCACTTTCAAATGATCATTCCCAGATAAAGTGTTCAGATTTCTGTTTCTTAAGACATGGTCATCATCCCTATGTTATTAGGTGTATTCGTTATGCAATGCTACATAAAAAATTTACCCCATAACTTATAGCTTAAAATGGCAAATGTTATTTCCTAGTTTCTATGGGTGAGGAATCTGGGCCTGGCTTTGGGTGACTCAGCTTCAAGGTCTCTCACAAGGCTGCAATCTAAATATCACCTGGGGCTGTGGTCTCATCTGAAAGTTTGACCAAGGGAAGATCTTCTTCCAAGCTCACCACATGGTTGTCAGCAAGATTGAGTTTTTTACAGGCCTCCCTCAGTTCCTTGACATGTGGGCCTCTCCATGGGACAGCTCACAACACGGCAGCTGTCTTCGAGCAGAGTCAGCAAGTGAGAGAGCAAGAGAGGGCAAAGCCTGAAGCCAGAGTCCTTTCATAACCTGATCTTGGAAGTGACATTCTTTCACTTTTTTTGCGCTATTGTTATACACTAGAAGGAAGTTGCTAGGTATAACCCATACTCAAGGGGAGGGGATTACACAAGAGTGTGAATACCAGGAATCAGGAATCATTTTAGAGGCTGCCTACCACATGTGGGCTAGGTATTTCATTCATTCATTTAACAATTATTTACTGAGCACCTACTATATGCCAAGAACTGTTATAGGCAGTAAACAGAACAGACAAAAATTCCTGCCCTTGTTCTGGTGTTCTGCCCCACTCCAAATTCATATGTTGAATCCTTAACCACCAGTGTCGCTGAATTTGGAGATGGGGCCTCTAAGAAGGGATAAGGTTAAATGAGGTTAAAATGGTGGGGCCCTGATCCAATAGGATTAGCCTTGCACTCTCTGTCCTCCCTCCCCCTCTGTGTACAAGCACCCAGGAAAAGCCATGTGAGGACAGAGAGAGAGGCAGCTGTCTATAGCCAGGAAGAGAGACCTCACTAGAAACAGAAACAGAATTTGTTGGCACCCTTGATCATGACTTCTAGCCTCCAGAACTGTAAGAAAATACTTTTCTGTTGTTTAAGCTGCCCAGTCTGTGGTATTTTGTTATGGCAGGCCTGAGATGACTTATATATGGTGATAAGTGCCATGGAGGGAAAGAAAACAGGGCAGTGCTGGGAATGGGTTTGCAGCTTTAAACTGGGTGGTCAGTGTAGGCCTCACAGAGGTGACAGCTGGGTAAAGCTTGCAGGAGGTACAGGAGTGAGGCGGCAAATATGGGAAAGAGCTTCAGTGCACTGGGAGCATGCTGTTCAAGGAACAGCAAGGGCACCATCCTATGTGGAACAAAATGTAGGTGGAGGATGGGGAGGAGAAGATGTAGGGTTCATCAGCCATTTCAGGAATTTGGGCTTTTACTCTGAAGTGGAGAGTCATAACAGGGTTTTGAACTCAGCAGTGCCATGATGTAACTGATATTTTAATATGTTCCTCTGGCTTCTGTGTGAAGAAAAGATTAGTAGGAAAGGCAAGGTTGGTTGCAGGAGGGCCAGTTAAGAGATGATGGGGTTGAGGGTGCTGGTGGTTGCCAATGGCGGTAATGAGAAGTCAACCTCTGACTTTCAGAAGCAGAACGCTGGTGCATCAGTCTCTTCATCAGCAGAGCTTCCTCAAAACACTTTTTCTTTGTAGTGGGTGAAGTGCAAAGAGTACTAGACAGAAGCCAGGAGACCGGGTGAGTGGAGAGATAAGAGGCAAAGCAGTTAACTGCTGGGTCTCAGACTTAGTCCTCCCTAAGTCTAAAATTACAATTTAATGAGACTGTCTGTAGAAGGTGGATTTAGGACAAGTGAACAGTTAGGTTACTGTTCATTTTAAGCTTGATCTTTGCAAGAGGGAAAAAAAAAAAAACCATAGGAAATTACAGAGCTGGGCCTGCAGAAAAATTAAAAAAAAAAAATTACAGTCAAATTGGTATCATTGAGAAAAACCCCATGTTTAATCTTTAGGCAGCCTGGGGCCTGAGAAGACTGATGGATGTGTATCACTCTGTTCTCTTAACACAGGTGAACAAAACAGAATTCAACCCCAAATCAGACAAGACCCTATTCCTTAGGGAGTGAAATGATGTTACACTTTTAGAGCGAGTTCAATCACTCTAATCTCTCTCCAAGTACCCACATGTCAAGTCCAATGTGCCATGACAAGGCGTTGCCCCTCACATAGAGGCATTAAGGAGTAGTATTTGCCATCTTCACCACCCACTGGAAATGTACCAGGGGAGGTTAGTAGAAGCCAAATAAGGCATCCTTAAATATTCATGTCAAACAGGTTGAGACTCGGTGACAATTGCTTCCAGAACCCATCAGGCAGTTTGTCCAAGAGAAAAATGCATATATACCACCAAATACATTTTTTAGTAACAAAATTACAATTTTTAATAGGTCAGGGCAGTGCAATGGGTTAGTATTTTTGGACTGTCCATTGCCTACCGGGTGCCCACAAATGTTCACTCATTTATTCCTCAAAATGACCTCGGAAGACAAATATCATTATGCCTGTTTTGCAGACGAGGGAACTGAGCCTGACTTGCCTGAGGACATGTGGCTCGTGAGGGCAGAGCTGGGCTCCCACCCACAGTGCTGCCATGTAACGTGTTTTGTCTCAGGGGTTGGCTCTGATCACTACATCTTAATGTTCAGTGAGCCCCAAATTGAACACCAGTCGCATTTTATCCACATTCAAGTTGTCTTCATTCTAAGAGCTAATCTCATCAGTGTACAGGGGAATTTAAGAACACCAGGTAAGTTCAGAAACTATACCAAGCTGGGTAAGGCTGCAAAATAGATTATAAGACTGTAGAGCGTTTACAGGGTGGTAGTGGCCTCTGCAGCCCAACCAGTCTAGATTCAAACCTTGACTCCACACGTAGTATTTGGGTGACCTTGGTTGGGCAAGTTACTTAACCCCTCTGAGCTTCAGTTTCTTCATGTATAAACTGGGAACAATAATTTTGTCTACCTCATTAAGTGCTGTGTGTGTTAAATGTGAAAATTCACATGAATCACTTAGAATGATGCCTAGTATATAGTAAATGCTCAATAAATGTTATATGGTATTGCTGTTTACCTAAAAAAAATCTTCCTTGAGCTTGTTGAAGCTATTTCCTTGTCCCTGCTGACTTTTCAGGCTGTAAGTTTTTGTGCATTTGTTTGTTTTTAAATAACAAATCTCAGAGAGTGACTGGCATAATTTTCTTCCCCCAAAGTTATAGCTGGTCTTGATCTTCATAGTCTATTTCCCAGTGAATTGGTGGTATATTGCTTGTCAATTCAAATCCTGGCATAGAAAAATAAGTTTATATCTGCTCCATGTTTGTCCCGGAACTCTGGCTTTTAAATCCATCACGGCTAGACTGTGTGCAAACTTCTCTTTAAGTAGACTCCACAATGTTGATGCTCTACATGGCCTCCCAGAAATGTGTTCTTATTTTTTCAGAGACTTTTCTGGTCACAGAGATAAGTGTAATGGCCAGGTGGAGAGTGTTGCTGACTGGGGGAGGGCGGGAATTGCCAAAAGGAGGTACGTGGCTGCTGTTTACTTCTGGTCAGTCTTTGCCCTACAAGATCCAGTGTTTCAAGAAACGCAGAGAATGCAGACGTTGAATTTCTTTCTTTCTTTCTTGGTGGTAAAAATGCTTTTCAAATGTTGACAGCTAATTCAGGGGGGAGTCATGGGCAACTAATCAAATATTGATAAGTAATTAAATGTTGCCAACTAATCCAGATGGGATCCATAGGACAATATATTTTTTTTCTTTTTGTCTCTGGTCTAGTATATCTCCCTCCTTTGAAAGTTTGAGATTAGTAACAAAAGAATAAAAGTTATAGGAATGGAAATAGTCTCAAGGGGAAAAAGCCTTTTGGGAATGTTTTGTGATTTGCAGCCAAGAGCCTATTACCCAGCATATAGGTTTAGACGGGCCCAAAATATTGCCTATAGGGCAAGATTTTCCTTCAGATGAATTCACTAGTGCCAAACTGCTTGAAACCACATGCTAGGGGATGACCTTGAACTTGTAGAAGATAGCTGTCCACCCGCCCCCTTCCATAGTTCCCAACTTAACTTTGAAGACAGAATGGATTTTGGAACAGCTGATCTAAAGCAGGCCTATGGAAACCTGTTGCTACTTAAAATTAGAATCTCAGAAATATTTCATAGCCCATGTGGAACTCTTGCCATGTTAACTTGCATTTTAAAAGCAGCAAATATTGTTCTTTGTAACTGTGTGAGTCAGAACATACTAGGTTACTGCAGTAATAAATCAATAGATGGGTAACTCTGAAGCATGTTCTGCATTGCCTCCCAGGGTTCTCCAAAGGTATTTGCCCCCAGTGGTTAATGGTTTTATAATGTGCCCTGTATTAGCTTCCTTTTTTCCCTGTCTCACTTTCTTGTGCCTCTAATGAAACTTCCTCAGATTACCTCCCAAATAAACACAAATCTTTTGAGTCTCGGTCTGCTTATGCAGAGCTCAAGGAAAGACAGCCACCTTCCACTTATCTGCATGGCAGCATCTTATGATTGTCACATTATTTGTGGATATCTAGAAGTGTACCTAGACTGCAATGAAACTGTTTATGTGCAAGAAAATCTGGGGGTATACAATTCAGCTTAGGAAACCATTCTCTTTATATTGTAACTGGCTTGTACCAATTAATCTATCCTTAGGTGGCTGCTGGCAGAGGATATAAACTAATGAGCAATGATTTTTGTCAGGCATCAAATTAGTTTCAAAGTAGAGGCATGAAAAGTTGGAGTCAACCTAATATTTCATTTACACAGATATTGGGACCCCTAGGTCCTACTTTAGTTTCTCTATAACTTTTTGCAGTAGGTAAGACTTTCGTGTGAGTTAGGACTGTAACTACCTTATTTTAAAAAATAAATAAACAGACTGAGGGACCGAGAATTTATTGATTTACATAACTAGGAAGCCCAGGGGTAGATTTGGCCTTAGTTATGACTAAATTCAAGAGCTTAATTAATGTTGTCAGACTCTTCTGTCTCTCTAAATAGCTTAGACCCTTACTTTAATGACTCCCCTTCATCCAAGGAATCAAGCCTCCAGTATCCATGCCCTTGTATAGACTCTGGGCTTGACCATGAGTATTGCTTTGACCAATGGGACATGAGCAGAGATTGAGAAAACAGTGGGACTAGCCCTCTTGAAATTCTGCCACCGCCATATGAAGAAACTGAATCTAGCCTCCTTGAAGAAGAAAGACCACATAGATCATTCCCTGGTTTCATAAGCCCAGCAGTCCTAGCTGGACCTTGTGTTAACTTTTCTGTCACTCCTAGACCACCTAGAGAGACATGGGGTAGGTGTTTGATAAACACTTGCTGACAGATTGATTGATTGGACTTAGAAGGAAATCTCTGGGTAATCAAAACTACTCCTTAATGGGGAGACGATGAAGGAAGATACATTTTTGAGGACAGATATGTGCCAGGTCACGTGGCCCTCAATGGTCATCAATATCAAGTTGAATTTGTTTGCATTCCCTTTCCTAAATCTTCAGATTGTTAAAAGGCATATTTGGTGTTACTTGGTTAGTAAATCAAATAAGTAATTTCATAACTAACTGCCTCCAGGTTTAACCATTAACAGATAAATGAGTATTCAGATAGGACAAATCTCACAATGAGGTAGAATGAGCTTATGCTAAATGAATGAACAGAGAGCTTATACTAAATGAATAATAAATTGATAGATGCCATAGAACCACAGAGTCTATGTCTCATTCATTCAACAAATACTCAGGCACCTACTATGTGCCAGCCACTTTTAGTCCTGGAAAGAACAGCAATCATCTAGTCTACCCACCTGAACACCTCACTGCCCAGTTAACAGATGAGAAAACCGAGGCTGAGAGAGAGAAGTAAACTTCCCTACATATCAAACCAAGGACTAGAATTCAGTTGTCTTCCTTCACAGGCTAGTATATTATCTCAGGATGTCTAAACACCAGACCAGTTTTGTCTCTAGTTATGTGGCCTTAACTCAATAATTCATCCTCTTAAATTTCATTGTCTGTAAAATGATGGGAATGGGCCAGATGAGGTCTAACACTTTTTTCCAGTTCAATCTCCATATAACCCTATCTATCTCCTGAAGGAAAGTTACTATAAATGTGTTTGGAAGTTTGGGCTTTTAAATGGGAGCCACAGATGCCAGCCCTGAAGGAGTAGCCTTTGTATATGTGTAGTCCCTATTTAATCCACAGTAATAAAAATGGATTTTTCTGTAGGCTGGGTTTGATGGCCCCTGAGGTGGAGAAGGAAGATTTTAGTATGAAGTCCCATAATTGACAATATTTCTAGCTATAATCTGATTTGAAAAACAGTCTATTCTGAATGTGTGGGAGGAGGAAAAAGCACTTTTTAAAAAAAATTATTTTGGTAAAAAATACACACATAAAATTTACCATCTTAATCATTTTGAGTGTACAGTTCAGAAGCGTTAAGTATATTCACATTGTTGTGAAACAGATCTCTAGAATTTTTTCATCTTGCAAATCTGAAACTATACCCATTCAGCAATTCCCCTTTTCCCCTCCCCCTATCTAGCAACCACCATTCTACTTTCTGTTACCACGAATGTGACTAATTTAGGTACCTCATATAAGTGGAATCATACAGTATTTGTCTTTTTGTGTCAAGTTTATTTCACTTAGCATAATGTCCCAAAGATTTCTGCATGATGTAGTATGTGAGAGGACCTCTTTCTTTTTTAAGGCTGAATAATATTCCACTCTATGTATATACCATATTTTCTTTATCCATTCATCCATTGATGGGCATTTAAGTTGCTTCCCCTTCTTGGCTGTTGTGAATAGTGCTGCTATGAACATGGATGTGAAAATATTTCTTCAATATCCTGCTTTCAATTATTTTGGGTATATACAGGAGTAGGATTGCTGGATCATATGATAGTTCTATTTTTTTGTTTTTTGAGAAACTGCCATACTGTTTCCATAGGAGTCGCACCACTTTGCAATCCCACCAATGGTGTATAAGTGTTTCAATTTCTCTGCATCCTCAGCAACACTTGTTATTTTCTGTTTTTCTTTTTTTAAATAGTAGCCATCCTAAGGGACGTGAGGTGACATCTCATTGTGGTTTTGAGTTGTATTTCTCTGATGATTAGTGATGTTGAGCTTTTCATATGTTTATCGGCCATTTGTATCCCATTTTTGGAGAAATGTCTATTCAAGCCATTTCCCCATTTTTTAATTGGAGGTTATTTGATATTTTTGTTGTTGAGTTGTAGGAGCTCTTTATATATTCTGGATATTAACCTCTTATCAGATGTATGATTTGAAATATTTTCTCCCATTCTGTAGATTGCCTTTTCACTCTGTTGATTGTGTCCTTTGATGCACAAAAGTTTTTGATGGAGTCTCATATGTCTATTTTTGCTTTTATTACTTGTGCTTTTGGTGTAATAGTCAAGAAATCATTGCCAAGTCCAATGTTGTTAAGCTTTTCCCCTGTGTTTTCTTTTAGGAATTGTGTGTGTGTGTGTGTGTGTGTGTGTGTGCATATAAATATATATAAAAGAGAATGTTATTCAGCCATAAAAAAGAATGAAATCTTGCCATTTGCAACAACATGGATGGGCTTAGAGGGTATTATGCTAAGTGAAATAAGTCAGAAAGAGAAAGACAAATATCGTATAATCTCACTTATATTTGGAATCTAAAAAATGAAACAAACAAAACAAAACAAAAACAGACTCATAGAGAGAACAAATGGGTAGTTGCCAGAGGGGAGAAATGGGGGGATGGGCAAAATAGGTGAAGGGTATTAAGAGGTTAAAACTTCGAAATATAAAATTTAAAAGTTACAGGGATGTTGTATAGTATGGGAAATAGTATCAGTGGTACTTAATAGCATTCTATGGGGACAAGTGTTTAATAGACTTATCATGGTGAACATTTCATAATGTATATAAATTTTGAATCACTATGTTGTACAGCTGCAACAAACATAATATTGTACATCAACTATATTTCAATAAAAATAACTTTAAAATATATTTTAAGCAAAGATGTTAGTAAAAGACAAAGAAGGGCATTACATAATGATAAATGGATCAATCCAGCAAGAAAATATAACATTTATAAATGTATACACATCTGAAAAAGGAGCACCAAGATAAAGCAAATATTAATGGATTTAAAGGGAAAAAGTGAAAACAATACAATAATAGTAGGGGACTTTAACACGCCAGTTACATCAATGGATAGATCATCTAGACAGAAAATCAATAAGGAAACATTTGACTTAAATGACACATTAGATCACAGAGACTTAATAAGTATATGCAGAACATTTCATTGACAGCAGCAGAATACACATTCATCTCAAGTGCACATGGAACATTCTCCAGGATAAATCACACGCTAGGGCACAAAACAAGCCTCAATAAATTTAAGAAGATTGAAATCATATTAAGCATCTCTGACCACAGTGATATGAAACCAGAAATCAGTCACAAGAAAAAAAAAGAAAAAGAACACAAAAATGTAGAGATTAAATAACATGCTATTGAACAACCAATGGGTCATCAAAGACATTGAAGAAGAAATCAAAAAGTATGAAGAGACAAATGAAAACAAATACAACATACGAGAATTTATGGGATACTGCAAAAGCAGTTCTAAGAGGAAAGTGCATAGCAATATAGGCCTACCTCAAGAAACAAGAAAAATCCCAAATAAACAATCTAACTTTACACCTAAAGGAACTAGAAAAAGAAGAACAAATGAAGCCCCAAATTAGTAGACTGAAGGAAATAGTAAAGATCAGAGTGGAAATAAATGAAATAGAGACCAAAAAAAAAGAAAAGAAAGATCAATTAAACTAAAAGTGTATCTCTGTCAAAGATAAACAAAATTGACAAACCTTTAGGTAGACTAACCAAGAAAAAAAGAGAGGGTTCAAATAAATAAAATCAGAAATGAAAGAGGAGAAGTTACAACTGATGCCATAGAAATACAAAAGATCATAAGAGACTTCATAGACTGATTACTAGTAAGGAGATTGAAACAGTAATCCAAAATCTACCAACAAACAAAAGCCCAAGACCAGATGACTTCACTAGCAAATTCTACAAAACATTCAAAGAGGACTTAATACCTATTCTTGTCAATTTTTTTCAAAAAAATTGAAGAGGAGGGAAACCTTCCAAACACATTTTACAAAACCAACGTTATCCTGACACCAAAACCAGACAAGGACACCACAAGAAAGGAAAATTAAAGGCCAATAACTTTGATGAACATAGATGCAAAAATCCTCAACAAAATGTTAGCAAACCAAAGCCAACAATACATTAAAGGATCATACATCATGATCAAGTGGGATTTATTCCAAGGATAAAAGAATGGTTTATCTGCAAAGAAATCAACATGATATATCACATTAACCAAGTGAAGGATAAAAATCATATTATCTTCTCAATAGATGCAGAAAAAGCATCTGACAAAATTCAATATCCATTTATAATAAAAAAAAACACCCAGTAGGGACTTCCCTAGTAGTCCAGTGGTTGACTCCACGCTTCCACTGCAGGGGGTGCAGGTTCAATCCCTGGTTGTGGAACTAAGATCCTGTATGCAGCGCAGCATTGCCCAAAAAAAGCAAAAAACCAAAATGAAACAAAAACAAACCAAAAAAATAAATAAGTAAAATGCTCAACAGAGTGGCTCTAGAGGGAATGTAACTCAACATAATAAAGGCTATGTATGACAAACTCACAGCTTACATCAGAGTCAATGGTGAAAAGATGAAAGCTTTTCCTCTAAGATCAGGAACAAGACAAGGATGTCCACTCTTGCCACTTTTTTCCAACATTGTCTCAGAAGTCCTAGCCACAGCAATCAGACAGGAAAAATAAAGCACCCAAATCAGAAAGAAAAAAGTAAAACCACCACTATTTGTAGGTAACATGATACTATATAGAGAGAAATTTAAAGACTCCATCAAAAAACTCTAGAATTAATAAGTAAATTCAGTATATTTGGAGGTTACAAAATCTCTGTCATTTCTATACACTAATAATGAATTAACAGAAAGAGAAATTAAGAAAACAATACCATTTAGAAACAAACAGAATAAAATACCTTGGAATGAATTTAACCAAGGAGGTAAAGACCTGTACACTGAAAATTATGACTCTGTTGAAAGAAATTGAAGAAGATTTAAATAAGTGGAAAGATATTCTGTGTTCATGGATTGGAAGAATTAATATTGTTAAAATGTCCATACGACTCAAAGCAATTGACAGATTTAATGCAATCCCTATCAAAATTCCAATGACATATTTCACAGAACTAGAAGAAATAATTCTAAAATTTGTATGGAAACACAGAGACCTTGAATAGCTAAAATAATCTCAAGAAAGAAGACAAACCTGAGGTATTACGCTTCCTGATTTCAAACATCAAACCTAATTGAAATATTATGTACTGTACAAAAACAGACACACAGATCAGTGAAACAGAACTGAGAGCCCAAAAATAATCCCATACGTATAGAGACTATTAATTTATGAAAAAAGAGCAAAGAACATACAATGGAGAAACGATAGACCCTTCACTTTTTTTAATTGAAGTATAGTTGATTTACTATAGTGTGTTAATTTCTGCTGTACAGCAAAGTGACAATTTATGAAAAAAGAACAAAGAACATACAATGGTGAAAGGATAGTCCTTTCACTTTTTTTTAAATTGAAGTATAGTTGATTTACAATGTTGTGTTAATTTCAGCTGTACAGCAAAGTAATTCAGTTATACATATATATACATTCTTTTTTTCGATATATCCTTTTCCATTATGGTTTATCATAGGATACTGAATATAGTTCTCTGTGCTATACAGTAAGACCTTGTTGTTTATCCATTCTATATATGAAAGCTTACATCTGCTAAACCCAAACTCCCACTTCATACCTCCCCCAACCCCCTCCCCCTCGACAACCACCAGTCTGTCTCTATGTCCATGATTCTGTTTCTGTTTCATAGATAGGTTCATCTGTGTCATATTTTAGATTCCACATATAAGTAATATTATATGGTATTTCTCATTCTCTTTCTCAGTCTCTTTCTTACTTCACTGAGTATGATAATCTCTAGTTGCATCCTTGTTGCTGCAAATGGTATTATTTTCTCCTTTTTTATGGATGAGTAGTATTCATATAAATATATATGAAGATGTAGTATATATACAGTAGATGTAGTATTTATATATATATATACAGTATATATATATATACAGTATATTATCTTGAGATATGTACCTTCTATACCCACTTTCGTAAGAGTTTTTGTCATGAATGGATGTTGAATTTTGTCATATGCTTTTTCTGCATCTGTTGAGATGATCATATGGTTTTTGTCTTTTTATTGTTTTTGATGTGGTGTATCACATTGATTGATTTACATATGTTGACCCATTCTTGTGAATTGGGATGAATCCCACTTGGTCATGGTGTATGATCTTTTCATGTGTTGTTGGATTCATTTTGTTAATATTTTGTTGAGAATTTTTGCATCTGTATTCATCAACGATATTGGCCTGTAATTTTGGTTTTTGGTGGTGGCTTTGTATGGTTTTGGTATCAAGGTGATAGCAGCTTCATAAAATGTCTTTGGGAATGTTCCCTCCTCTTCAATTTTTTGGAAGAGTTTGAGAAGGACTGGTATAAGTTCTTCTTTGTATGTTTGGTAGGTTTCACCTATGAAGACATCTGGTCCTGAACTTTTGTTTATAGGGAGTTTTTAAATTACAGATTCTATTTCATTTCTAGTGATTTGTCTGTTCAAATTATCTATTTCTTCTTGATTTGATTTTGGTGGGCTGTGTCTTTCTAGAAACTTGTCCATTTCTTCTAGGTTGTCAAATTTGTTGGTATATAATTGATCACAGTATTCCCTTATGGTTTTTTGTATTTCTGTGGTATCGGTTGTTATGTCTCCTTTTTCATTTTTTATTTATTTATTTGGGTTCTCTCTCTTTTCTTCTTGGTGAGCCTGGCCAGAGGTTTGTCAATCTTGTTTATGAGAAAGGATAGTCTCTTCAATAGATGGTGTTGGGGAAACAGGACAGCCTCATACAAAAGGATGAAACTAGACCATTATCTTATATCATACAAAAAAATTAACTCAAAATGGATTAAAGAGTTGAATGTAAGACCTGACACCATTAAATTCCTAGAAGAAAACATAGGCAGTAACCTCACTGACATCGGTCTTAGTGATATTTTTTGGATTTGAATCAAAAGGCAAGGAAAACAAAAGCAAAAATAAATGAACGGTACTACATCAAACTGAAAAGCTTCTGCACAGTGAAGGAAACCATTATCAAAATTAAAGGCAGCCTACTGAATAGGAGAAGGTATTTGTAAATCATATATCCAATAAGGGATGGGCAAAATGGGTGAAGAGGGTCAACTGTATGGTGATGGCTGGTAACTAGACTAGTGGTGATGATCACTTTCTAGGTATACAAAGGTCAAGTTATAATGCTATACACCTGGAATATATATACATATTTAAAAAACAATAAGTAATTTCTCTGGGAAAAAAAGCAACAAGAAGTGTCAACAAGGTGATTCATTGTAATAACTTCCTGACCTTTCAGGGACAAAGGGAAAGAGATTCAATTAATCCCAGAACTCTGGCAATAACACTCAAGGCAGAGTTAAGAAGTACATCCCAAATGCGATCCATAGGAAGAATGGCAAAACAATGAGACTTTCATTAGGCTGCAACTGATTTTCTCTCTAAAAAAAAAAAAAAGAGCTAAAACCAGTGAAATACCCAACCACAAATATTCTTTATTTGTTGATGACACAATCTAACCACCATGAGAAATTCATATTACTAATATTAAGGATACTGATCTTATTTCTTGTGAAATAATCATCCTGGCCATTATTATGCTAAAAATGATGCATTTCCCCCCCACTCCCACCCCTGTCCTGGATTCCATTACAAATCTTTCGAACATTCACTGACAATGAATAGTGCCATGATAAAAATTTCTTATTGCTAGTCCCTAGATTTCTTCTCTAACCATGGAGAGAGTTATGGGGGTAGGTAGGAGAAAGCTAAGTTCTCCCCAGTAAAGGTGTGTGGAGAAATAGGAAAGCTCATAGCTTGGTGGGTTGGGTGGGATGGGGTGGTGTAGTTTCATGTAGAACTGAGAAAGGTAGCCTACTTCTTTCCCAAGACCTTGTTCATATAATTCCACTTATTACAGGTCCTTATAACCTCTCTAAAATTCCAAGTTCCTTGTCTACATTTCTCAGTTTGGTCCTGTGCTCAGTTTACCTGTCACCTTTCAGCCCACAACTGTTTTTCTCTATTTGGCTCTATAATTCTGAACCTGAGGGTCTGCATACTACTTTTCCCAGGACTCCTTGACAACTGGCTTCCTGTTATTTTTCTTCTAGTAGGGGTCACTGACAGGACATAGAAAGTAAGAAAATGGAGAAGTTATTCTCCCTCCTCCCTCTCTGCTTCTAGCACCATCTTGGAAGTGGCTGCATCCCTCTTGCAATCCCTACCTTCTCCATAGTGGCAGCATCAGCCAGGAGGCCTCTTAGCCATGGTTCCAGCATAACCACAGAGCCCTTCTACTCTGCACATCTGGGCTCTGGTAACACCATCTTCATCCTTTTGTCACCAGCCATAGTGATTATAGTTTCTTCATGTAGTTACTTAAACTGAAACCATCCCCTTTGCATTCTCTCTCTCTATCTTTCTCTGACATTCCATTACTCATGTAACCAATTCCCTGTGTTAAATTCCTCCTATTTGAAATAGCTACAGAGGTTTCTGTTTTCTTGACTTGGACTCTGATTAATACAGACCCCAACAAACCTTTCCAGTATTATCTCCTTCTTACCACTAGAATCAGACACTACCTCTCACCCTGACTCACATGTCATATGCTCTAGTCACACTGTATTTGCTCCCTCCTCACCTAAGTCATATGCTACCTCTTGAAAAAGACCATCAGTGGGCAACTTTGACCAAGCACATCTAAATTTATTAGACTTACTGCAAGAAGAGAGAACACTTGCTAGAGTCCTAATAACATCTCAGAGGGGAAGTCAGAGAAGGAGCAATATAAGCTTTTAGAACTGGATGAGGTGATTTTAAAAAGTCTTTTAATATAGGAAACTAGTTGGGTTTGGGCAGAGTTTTTAATATAAAAGCTTTGAATACCAATCCACACTGAGATGAGGGCCTTAAAGTGACTATGTTAGTTAGTTCACAGTGTTATCTTCCAGAGGCAAGTATTTTCCAGAGCAGGTAGCTAAGTTATTTTGATTGATCTTAGTATTGTCTATCATAGGGGCTAGGAAGTGTACATGGTTCATGTTTTGTTTAACACAGAGAGAGAAATTATACTTATTTCAGTTCTAACTAAACCAGTCTTCCCGTGGTTTTATTTATCTGTCTTTATTTATAATGTTTCTTGCCCTTTGAATATATTTTATCTTTCATTGCACACTTATTCATCCATTAAATATCCATTTATTGAGGACTTATACGGCAGGCATTATTATAGGCACTGGAGGATGGTTCCTATAATATATTACACTTTATTAGGAGAGAGAGACAATCAAGAAACAATACAGTTTCAGGCAGCAATAAATCCTCTGAAGAAAAATAAGTTAGAGTAAGCAGAGAAAATGTGACTATGATGGGTTTTAAATAATGTGTTGAAATCATGCCCATCTTTTTCACACCAACAAAATTAGTAATTCTTCAATAAGCCATTGTCAACCACTACATATATTGAGATGATATTTTGACATATTGACTCAGGTTTTTGTGCTCTCAGTAATTTTTTTTCATCCTCCAGAACTTCCACTATTAAAACTCTAACTTTAGACTAAATTTATTGTCTGAGCAAGAACAAAGAGTTAAAATCTTGACTTTGAGTTCCAAAATATCAAAAGTAGACCTGAAGAATTCATATGATATAGTTTATATTATAAATGGAGAGATGGACAGATTGTGTGGTGACATAAGATCATAGACAGGATATAAGAATGCTTTCTGGGCTAGGGATTGGGGGTGTTGCTGGGAAGCAGAAGTAGGGGGAAAGAAGTGAGCTTAGTGGTGAGAGAGGGCTCTGGTTCCTTATCCTTTGGAGGATCAATCTTGCAGTGTCTGTGTCACCAACCACAGATAAGTCTGGGGAGATATCAGAGCAGGGGGCTTGTACCTCACCTCCCTAAAGAGGCCTCAAGCCTCTTGGAGAAGTTCCTGAACCAGCATGCAATGCCTATAGGATGGATGTAGACATTCTCAGAGATTCCAGGGTACTCTTGAGTGGTACAATGTGCAGCCAAATTGTCCCATGTCCTAAGAGGCAGAGAGGACTAGAGGAAGAAAGAGGCTTCCTAGACACCACTGATGACCCAGTCAATAGGTTATATGTGGATCATCCAGATTGAAGGAACCTGGCGGGACCTCATAGACCAGTAAGAGTGGACATGCAAGAGAGGACAACATTCAAAGACCAGACAAGAAACGTAGATCTCAGAGGGGTCCAGCAATGTCACATGACCCCAGATGCCCCTCTCCCAATGCTCTATATATTAGTTTGCTAGGGCTGAAAACAAAGTATCACAAATTGAATGGCTTAAACAAGAGAAATTTCTTGTCTCACAGTTTGGGAAGCTAGGTATCTTAGATCACAATGTTGGTAGGGTTGATTCCTTCCAAGAGCTGTGTTCCCTCCCTGCCTTCTGGTGATTTACTGGCAATCTTTGGCATTCCTTGGCTTTTGGAAGCATCACCTCATACCTCTGTGTTCACCTTCACATGGTATTCTCTCTGCATACATGTCTATCTCCAAATTTCCAATTTTTATAAGGACACCATTCACATTGGATTAGGGCCCACCCTAATGACCATTTTAACTTGATTACCTCTGTAAAGAACCAAATTACCTTTTGAGGTATTGGATGGTAGGACTTCAACATATGATTTGGAAGAGGGAGACACAATTCAAGCCATAGTACCATGTATATAAACCCTTGGGTGGATAGAAGAAAGAATCTGAATTTGACTGAAAAGTTAACCAAGAGACTGAGTTAAAACTGGTGCAGTTGAGTTACCTTATGTGTCAAACAAGTTTTACCATGGCCCCCATGGTCCCTACATCCTGGTATTCATGCCTTTGTATAATGTCTGCCCTTTGAGTGTGAGAATCACCTGTGACTTTCTTGTAACCAGCAGACTATAGCAAAGGCAATGGCATGTCACTTCTGTGATTATGTTATTTATATAAGACTCCATCTTGCTTGTAGACTCACTCTTTCTCTCTTGCTGGCTTTGAAGAAATAAGCAGCTAAGTTGTAAGAAAGCTTATGGAGAGGGCCACATGGCTGTGGGTGACCTCTGCAAGCTGAGAGTGATAGCCAGCAGGAAGCTGGGGTTCTCAGCCTTACAACTGCAAGAAAATTAATTCTGCCAACAACCAGAGTAAACTAGGAGGTAGATGCATCACCAGTTGAGCCTCCAGATGAGAACCAAGCCCTGGCTAACACCTGGACTGCAGCCCGACTAAGGACTTAGTTAAACCATGCCCAGGTTCCTGACCCGCAGAGACTGTGAGCTAATAAAGGTGTGGTGTTTTAAGCTGATAAATTTGTGGTGATATTTTACATGGTTATAGAAAACATACACTTTCAGCTGGTAACATTGAGAGTTTTATCATCAGATGAAGGAATTTGTAGGGCCGGAGGTGAGGGAGACTGGGGACATAGTTATTTTCAGTCACAGAGAAATAAAGACTATTACATTTGGCACCTGTGAATACTCTAAGAAAATCATACTTCCCCACTCCACATCAAATTAATCTCTTCCTTCTCTTTGTTTCTATGGCTTTTCCCCACCCTCCATTTTTAACATATTCTTGGCATTTGATAATTCATTGTTCCTGGGTTTATTCACTCAAGAAAAATACCCAAGTTCTGTAACCTGGTAGCTGGTCATTTTTCTCTGATGTGAATTTTAATCATGAGTGCTTTGAAGATGGTGTGAGATCAAAATGGCTTAGTGAGTAAGCTTAGCAAAGTGGTAGCAACCAAATTTTACTCTAGGAGGAGCTTAGGGGCTGCAATCTATTTGGAGAGCTTGCTTGGCCAACGTGACCTTAACTTTGATCAAGAAAAATAACAACACTTTCTAAAGATGCATTTATTCACTCTTTATATGAGAATCAGAGAATGTCAATTGTCCATATCAAAGAACCCTATTATTCTTACTGTTATTAATTAGGTGTCTTGGAAGGGGGATTTTTAGAAAGCAGAGGGGAGAGTTTACTCCTTGCTGCTATTACTGCTAGCAGACCACCCAGAATCCAGAGCTCAATGTGGCTTTTTTGTTCTCTTCTCATTATCAAGTATATAGTAACTCTGGGGACATAACAGAAACGTTCTTTGTGAGAAGAAATCCAACTGATAGTGCTAATGATGGCAATAAAGAGAAACTAAAGAAGTCTAAGAAAGTGAAGGTCTTTGCATTTTAAAGATTAGTAACTGTTTTAGGATATGCCCCCTGTGCATGTCAAGAATCTACTCTAAATTATACCAATTGTAGAAAATTTGAAAAGGAAATACACTAACAGGGAGGAGCATACCCATACTTTTATTAGCCCCAAATAACAAAATTAACATTTCAGAATATATATTTCCAGTCCTTTTCCTGTGTTTTAAATCTAATTGAAATGAATAGCACCCTACTTTTTCCTCTAACATTTGAAAAGTAAGTTCCCATACCAATTAAAAAAACTTCCAATAAATGTATTTTAACAAATGCATTCTATTCCATTACATTAGAGTAACATAATTTTGTAACATAATTTACTTAATAATCTCCTAATTATCCATTATTTTTCCAGTTTCATTATTATTATAAAAACACTGTCATGAACATTTTATAAATAAATTTTTTTAACATCTTTATTGGAGTATAATTGCTTTACAAGGTTCTGTTAGTTTCTACTGTGCAACAAAGTGAATCAGCTATATGTATACATATATCCCCATATCCCCTCCCTCTTGTGTCTCCCTCTTACCCTCCCTACCCCAACCCTCTAGGTGGTCACAAAGCACCGAGCTGATCTCCTTGTGCTCTGCAGCTGCTTCCCACTAGCTATCTATTTTACATTTGGTAGTGTATATATGTCAATGCTACTCTCTCACTTCGTCCCAGCTTACCCTTCCACCTCCCCGTGCCCTCAAGTCCATTCTCTATGTCTGCGTCTTTATTCCTGTCCTACCCCTAGGTTCATCAGAAGCATTTTGTTTTTTGATTCCATATATATGTGTTAGCATACAGTATTTGTTTTTCTCTTTTTGACTTACTTCACCCTGTATGACAGACTCTAGGTCCATCCACCTCACTACAAATAACTCAATTTTGTTTCCTTTTATGGCTGAGTAATATTCCATTGTATATATGTACCACATCTTCTTTATCCATTCATCTGTCGATGGACACTTAAGTTGCTTCCATGTCCTGGCTATTGTAAATAGTACTGCAATGAACATTGTGGTACATGTCTCTTTTTGAATTATGGTTTTCTCGGGGTATATGCCCAGTAGTGGGATTGCTGCGTCATATGGTAGTTCTAGTTTTAGTTTTTTAAGGAACCTCCATACTGTTCTCCATAGTGGCTGTATCAAGTTACATTCCCACCAACAGTGCACGAGGGCTCCGTTTTCTCCACACCCTCTCTGGCATTATAAATAAATTTCAACTGAAGTTTTATTCTTAAAGGTGAGTGTATATATAATATTTCTATATCTCTGTGTATGTATATGTTTATCTAGAAGTAGAATTACTGAATCAGAATACTATGAACATTTTAAAATCTGTTAATTCATATTACAAAATGCTTTCCAAAAAGGTTGGTCTAGTTTGTACCGCTACTAGCTGTGTAAAACAATATCCATCTTACCACAGCCTTGCTAGCATTTTTAATAATTTGACCTTAGTGGTGATATGAAAGAAGGATCTAATGCCTTTTGATCCAAATCTGCTTTGCAATGTTTTAAGAACTATTTGTTGAATAAACTTTCTCTTTACCACTGATTTACTTTAGCTCCTTCATTGTTAAATGATGATATATGATAGTCTTTTTCTGGGCTTTCTCTTCCTATTCTGTCTGTCTAATTTTTGCATCTGTACCACATATACTGATTTGCTATAAGTTCATAATGTGTTTTAATATCTGGTGGAGCAAGTCTATGTCATTAGTCTTTTTTGTACGGCTCTAAACTAATTTCACCTTTTTGGAATACGTTTGGTTTTAACCTCTGCTATAGCACCAACCATATTTTACCTTAAATTATGGCTACATAACTATCCCCCTGAAGAAAGCTCCTTAAAGTTGGATATTTTTAAATCTTCTTTTTTTTATGCCCCCCTTTCTGTACTACAATTATTTACTCATAAAATTTAGTGAAGGTCACTCAATGGCAGGCAATTGGTCTCAGTCAGAGCCACCTCCAAAACTGGCCATATTCTTCTCCTCTCTGAATATCCTGGAACCTTGATGCACCTCCTCTGTCCCCTTTATTTCTCGCTTTCCTCGGTCACAACCCAGTCACATCCAGAGATCCCTTAAGCAGACAGCATAAAGAATTGACAACTACTATTGAGAGTAATTTGTTCGGCGTACTGTCCTACGCACTTCCTCCCTACCCATAGGCACTATTGAAAAATGAACTAATGGGTCATAGGATGACTGAAGATGCAGCTAAATATTAATGAATTTTATTCAGTAATTGCCCACATAAGAGACAAAATTATCATTTAAAAGAACTGTAGTTACTAATTAGGCTCATTACTCCTTCAGGGGTTCCACTGAGCAGAGGTTATTACACCTTGGTCTAAACTAAAACTAAATCTACCTATCATTGGTGATTGTTTTGGTGTTTCTAAAAATGGTACAGAAGTTAACTAGGGATATTTTTAAACCAAATAAGTGGCTTTTTATTTGTTTAATAAATGCATTTAGTCAAAGCAATAATTCCTAAATCAAACTGTGCTTTATAAACACTTGGGGATTGAAAATGCAGATTCTTTTATACCCTTATACAGGGAGTATGACTCTGTAAGGCCAGGCCTGGAACCAGGAATCTGGGGTGTTTTTCTTTTTGGTTTTTTTAATTCCCTTGGTGCCCCTGACACAACCTTTTGGGAGCTACTAGGCTAAAACATGTTGTTAACAAGGCTGAGATCATTGCAAATATACACTCATTTTCTACAAGACATAAGTATTCTACAGAATTCTAGGCAAGACCATTGGGTGTTGCTGGAGACCCAAAGGAGGTGATTTATAAGTAACTTGACATTCATGTGGAAGTGATGAGAAAAATACATAAGGAGCATCTAAGGTGGGATCACTGAGCTTTTCAAAACTGAACTTTTAATTCTTAGATCAGAAAGGGATGCCCAAGTCTGGCCTTCATGTGAGCAGAGAGAATTCCAGGTTGAGGAACAAACTTAAGGACATCAGGTAGGTACCATCCCTTCTTATCCTCTCCCACCCAACCAGCCCTTTGGCAAATTACCTCCCTACTGCCTACTGCTGTAACTGCCTAAAATCTTTTACTTACGAATTAGTTCCTTTGAGTCACTCCTTATCATTCCATTCATTCTGCATGATAACTGAGCATCCAGAATTACTAGACAGGTTGCTAATCTCTGGCAAGTGGGAGATGAGAGGTTCAGTCTATGACCTTGATTCAAGTCTATTGTGGGAAGCAGCTCTATTCACTTATAATACAGCATGATATGTGCTGTCAGAGAAGAGGCCTTGGAACCCAGAAGAGAAGGTTAAATGAAGAAGTGAAAATCTCTCGGCCCTGCTGTTAAAGTCCTCAAAATTCTAGCCATGTTATCAGGAAGTCAACAGGGTTATCACTGCACACAAAGCAACACAGTTTCTTTGATGCTGTTACTGCAATTAGAGGGTTCAAGCGTAAGTGGGCTGGAATCCCAGCTGTTGGCTCTTTTTTCCTGTTCCCGTTCTCCAAGGCTGCCTGGCTACAACCCCCAGGGCAAAGCCCTCTGACCAGGTAAATGGTCAGGGGCTACTGGGATAGGCCAGTTACGTTTTTATCAGGGCACCCAGCTGCATGAATTTAGGAGCTGGAATTGAATGGCTTAGGGGCAAGTGTAGACACAGCAGGAGGTCTGTGAGGAGATTCAGGGGGGCAGGGGGTTCACAAGGACAGTGTCAAATTATAGCAGGTCACCAGGGTGGTGGGGTGACAGGAGGGGTGAGATCACCAAGTCTTCACAGACACCACGAACATTACAAATGAAGGGATAGATGTCCGTCAGGTGATAGCTTGACCCAAATTGTTCTGGATCCTTGTCTATTAGCTATTTTCTAGGTTTCTGGCTTCCAAATGACATGCAAAAACTGGGCTCTAATCGAATCCACTGTCTTCTCCAGGGATGTAACCAGAACATCACTCTGCTGTAATACAATTCTAGTACAGCCATCCCAGACCATATTCTGTTTTCCTTGGGCATCCTTATCTGCATAAACATTCTGAGCTGCCTTTTTATCTGACCCAGATGGTCTACCATAATTGCCTATGATTAGTTCTATATTCCTTTTATCTTTTATTTCCATCCAAATATATTTCGTCCCACTGCCAACTTATTTATTATGTGACATTCTTTCCCCCTTCAGACACAATATCCTCCTTGACCCATGTTGGCATAATTCCCCCTCGCCTGTTGTGTCTATCTCTTATATAAACTTTCCATCTCCAAATTATTCCGAATCTGTTTCTGGTTTTAGCCTCTCCTTAGTAATCCTTGTTACATAATGTGTCTATTATATCTCTTGGTATTTGTTTTCTTTCAGTTCACTTCTTACCATGCATATGAAAGTCATTTGTAAGGGGAGCTGTTTAGAATTTGCTTTTATTTTTTCTTTGGTTTCTTTAAGTGTTCTGTCTCCATCCTTTGAGTTCTTTTAATCTCTGACCCTCCTCCCTTTCTTCAGCCCCGTTGATTTCCCTACAACATACTAGTTTATACCTTCCTCCCAGATGCATGCAATTTTTACCATTGTGGCTTTGTGTATTGCTGTGCGGTTTTCCAGAAGAGTTGGCTGTCTTTCATGTAACATTCCAGTCTCCACCATTCATTCGTTTAGCAGGAACTCCATTCAAAATCAGTTTTATCCCAATCATTAGCATGTGCCTAGAGCCTGAAGGAAGTCTGATAGACTAAAAAAAAAGTGCAATAAACTCATTTTATGTTTTCATGAGACTTTAGCTGTCTATAAAAAGTCCAAACAACCAATTGAAAGTGAAAATAGTTTAACCCATTGTCTATTCTATTTGGCCTACAGGGAGTTGAATAGTTGGAATTTTTTTTCCTCATTACATTCTTAACTCAGTTTCCCTACTTCCTTACCTAAGAGTCCTTTTTGTTGTTGTTGTTGTTGTTTTGTGTGTAGATGTATGTGGGAGTTTGCATCATTTACACACTCCCTTCACGTTTATGGAAAAGCTATCAGATAGGATGTCACAGATATAACTATACTTCTAATACCATTGAATACAGCCAGCAGTAGTGAGGGCTCATGGTAGAAGGAGCGAGATAAAGCAGTTACCTTGACTGAAAGTCTAGTGACAATACTTAAATATTTTCGTGAAATGTAAATTTCCTTGGGGTTGAGCTATCTTTAGTCATCTCTGCTACTCAGCTTCCCTGGGCCTCAGTCCCCTCATTTGAAAATAAGGACAATATTAACAATACTTCCTCAATGGGACTCTTCTGAAGATTATCAAAATACTGTCTAGGAAGAAACATTTTATTAATGGTGAGCAAAATAATCAGATGTGACTAGAAAGTCACCTGGGTATCAGTCAGTAAGTTTTTGTGCCAGGGAACTAGCGAGTTATTCAATAAACTTAAAAAGAAAGTACATTTTTCTTATGGGAGTAATTTAGTGCCTAGGAGAATACAGATGAGCATAATTACCACATCTCATTGTTTAAAGTACCTGAGGGCAAAGTTCCCCATGCTGAGATCCCATCCTGGCAATAATGTGGTTTCAACAGAGACTTTGAATGTAGAATGTATTTTTCCACTTTCCCCTTGCTCACCCATATGCTTCCCTCACACACCCATTGTTCTCCCTTCCCTGTGATCCTCTATGGCTTCTTTTCTTTTTCCCAAAAAAAGTAATATATGCAGGACAAAACAAAACTTAAATATGTTTTAGAATAGATATTCTAAATACATGCCTTGTTTCTCCAGGAATCTCTTCACTTTAAACATTATGAGCTCTTTTTTCATAATTTTGCTACACTGTGAATTGTTGCTTATAAGAAAAGGGATGGCATATTCTTGGGAGATTTATTTCCTAGTCATCAAGTATCTAAATTTTTGCTCCATATTGCATGTATCTTGCTGTTGTAATTATTCCCTGGACTCTTTGAAAATATCCCCAATAATAGAAAGAAATTTAGAGATTCAGTATGTATCTATCACTAATATATGAGTCACCACTATAAAATAATGGGAATGATTTCAAAATTTACACAGATCTCTCTTTCAATATGTCCTACCTGTGTTTATGCATAAATGTAACCGATATATAGTGTGTGGACTACACTGGTAACAGATCTGAATAAAATGCAGTCGTGGTTAAGAGCACATGCTGTGCAAGCACACAGAAATGAGGATGAGTTGTATTCACTTCTTACCACTGGAACTTTAGGTGAAACACTTTCATCTCTAGACATCCTGTTTTCCTGCCATACTGTTGCGGGGGGTGGGGGGCATAAGATCTCCTTTATAAAACTTTTGTTAGAATTAAATGAGAAAACATAAACCTGTAAAACTGTTAATGCAGTATCTGGCTGGCAAAATAAATACTCAATAAAAAAATACTAATAATGTGGTTTCAAGTTTAGAGAGGACAAAAACCAGGAGAGGGAGCTCTGATTGGAACATTCCACTGTTCAGATCCAACTGTTGTTGACCCAAATTTAGTCAACAAAACTTTCCCAATAGTTTTGCTTTTAAAATTCTTGCATTTTAAGCTTATTCATAAACATGAAATTTAGAGGGAAAGAAATTTTTAAGTTTACATTATTTGGATTAGGAGCACAGATTCTGGAGTCATGTCGCTTCCATGAAAATCACAGTGAAACTATTTACTGGCTATGTGATCTCGGGCAGGTTACTTAAACTTCCTGAGCCTCAGTTTTCTCAATTGTAAAATAAAGAAAATAACAATACTTTCCAAATAGAGCAGCTGTGAGGATTTTTTTTTTTTAATGTATAGAAAACCCTTATCACTGTGCTTGGCACGTAATAAGCATTAATAAAAGCTTGAGTGCTTTTTATTTTAGAAAGCTGAGGGCCAAAGAGAATTTCATTTGCCCAAAGTCTCACAAATATGCTCTGCAAAGACTGAAGTCAAGATTCATTCAGTTGATGTCAATAATTTGGCTTTTTCTACCACACACTAGGCCCTCCATGTTTGTTCTTTGTACTTACCCTCTTCTATTACCATTCTCTCACCTCTAGCAATCTTTTATCATCATGTAAATTATTCATAGAAAAGAGAATCCTTATTATTATTTTTTTTAATTAATTAATTTATTTATTTTTGGCTGTGTTGGGTCTTCGTTTCTGTGCGAGGGCTTTCTCTAGTTGCAGCGAGTGGGGGCCACTCTTCATCGCGGTGCGCAGGCCTCTCACTATCGCGGCCTCTCTTGCTGCGGAGCACAGGCTCCAGACGCGCAGGCTCAGTAGCTGTGGCTCACAGGCCCAGTTGCTCCGTGGCATGTGGGATCTTCCCAGACCAGGGCTCAAACCCGTGTCCCCTGCATTGGCAGGCAGATTCTCAACCACTGTGCCACCAGGGAAGCCCAGAATCCTTATTATTTAGGCAGACATTTTAATCAAAGATAGAAGGCCATTGATTCAGGTAGACAAGTTTGACATATTTAGAGTTGACAGTCATATGTTCTCCTACCTGTTAGTCATCACTGTTCCCTCTCCTATCAGATGGTATGCTTACTGAAGCAGGGCCCATGTCTTATTTATTTGTGCAGGCCCCAGCCTTGACAAATTCTAATCATTACCCATATCTTCAAAGTATGCTAGAAATAAAAAACTTGGTAGTATTAATAATCACATATTACAAATTATTTCTAGCATTTTTATTATATATTTTTCCCTTTTATTTCACACTGCATCCCATTTTACAATAGAGACACCAACACTCAAAAGAGGTAAGTAGCTTGTCCAAGATCATACCATTCATAACTGCCTAGGAGGAACACAGACCCTGGGTGACTGACACCAAATCTTCATTATCAGAAGAAAAAGCGGTGGGGGTAGGGAATTCACACACTGACTGTACCTGTTCAGACACAATTTAATCTGATTAAGAATCCATTTCTATGAGAATACCCACACATTTTATGAGAGAACAAATTTTACATGGCTCAATTATCTCAAGCATAGGTGAGCTTATTTGCTGACACAAGATTAGCTATTCCTTAACCAATACCATCTATGTATTTCTTTTTTTCAAATAATAGGTTCTGACTGATTTTGCAGCACAAGAGATCAGATCAGTTTCAGCCTAGAGTTTAACTCCTGGTAGGATAGTGTGTGTTTAGCCCAACCCATAGCACCATTTAATTGTAGAAGAATCAAAGTTATCTTTTTATTTTTAATTTTTTTTTTGATGTGGACCATTTTTAAAGTCTTTATTGAATTTGTTACAATATTGCTTCTGCTTTATGTTTTGGTTTTTTTGGCCCCGAGGCATGTGGGATCTTAGCTCCCTGACCAGGGACTGAATCCACACCCCCTGCATTGGAAGGCGAAGTCTTAACCACTGGACCGCCAGGGAAGTCCCCATAGTTATCTTTTATGTGACATTCTTTCTCTTTTCAAACACTACATCTGTTTGAATCCATGTAGGCTTCACGTTAGGGTTAGGTTTAGAAATTGTCAAAAACACTTTTAATAAGCTTGTTATAAACCACTACTCCAAGAGAATCAGCTGAGTAAATTATGTCTCAACAAAAGAAAATATTCTATGATTATTATAGTGTTTGAAAACAAAGACCATGAGAGCTACCGAAAAAAGAGAAAGGGGAGCAAAGTATAGTGAATTCATTACAAGTTTATTTACATCTGAAGTTATTAATAATATGTTTATTTTGTGAACAATCATTACCTTTTTCACCAGCCGTATTTTATGACTTCATGCAGTTATTAAAACATTCTCAAAATATTAAAGTCTATTCAAACATTGAGACTAAAGGGTTACATGTCAGATGAGTAATGAGAAAATCAATGGAAAAATAACTTGTCAACAAAAAGTCCTTATCACTTTATATTGAATATCAAGAAAATCAATGGAGAGTCTTTTTTAATTGTGATGAAAGTAGAGACACGGTCAATTTTAATCTTACTTAGAGCTTTACCTTGATCTGACTAGTCAACATTTGAGTTGTTTTGTTTAGCAATTTGGATATTAAATATTCTATATTTTTGAGCTTTCTTATCAGTGCAGCAAAGACATTTCATAGCATAGTACTTTGACAAGTATTTTTCATATAAGAGATTAGCTACAGAGCTTTCCTTCAATTAAAGCTGATTTTATTCTTGAAGAGAGACATTTTATTTTCGATTTAACATTTTCCTTCCCAAAACAAGGGTTTATATTATTCTATTTTCACCATCTTAACATGACATTGGGTCTTTAATGGGTTAGGCAACTCCATCAGGATCTTATCTTTTAGAGACTGTGCTATCTTTGGGGAATTGAGCCAAAGGACGCTGAAGTGAGATACATCTCTGGCAGAGAAAAGGGAGCCCTATTACAGAATAATTAATGAGATTCCAGAAAAAAGGAGAGCTTAGATCCCACAGAGAGGCTTTAGTCTCCACTAAAATCTAGTACTCCTGCTCTCCTGAGTCCTTAGGCCTTAGCAAAGTGGATGGAAAGCAACACTTAGTTCTCAAACTATAGCTCAGAGAAATGAAAGCAAACTGACATCAGAGAAGATGGAAAGGGTGACACATGACAGATGGAAAGAAAGGGCATGCTAAATATGTCAACATAGGATGTTACCAAAAAAAAAAAAAAAGATTAAAGTAAGCAGAAAAGAATATATCATGCAAAAGAAAAAATAATGTAGCATTCATAAAAACACATAACACAAACAATATATATATATGTCCTATGAGCACTTTAGGCCAGTAAAGGATTTAATAAAGCTCTTAATTCAGTAAAGGAAGAGATCAATGGCAATATAATATACAATAAGAAAAAATGAATGGAGAGAATGCAAAGATAAGTAAACAGATTAGGAAATCAAGACAACCATTATAGACCCAACAGTAGAAACAGTAAAAAGAAAATGAATGTAATAGTAAAAAGCTTCAGATAATCAACATGAATGCAAAAGAAAAAGGCAAAGAGATTAAGGTAACTAGAAGAAGATGATAGGTGTGGAAGATAAAGAAGATCCAACATAAGAATAACTAGGATCATGATGATAGAACCAATCAAATAAGCCATTAAAATATGCAGGAATATAGTGCAAGAAATGTTTCTTGATCTAAAGGAAGAACTAAATTTACAGACTGAATTCCAAGAAACTGATAAAAACAAGTTATGTAAAAATATTTTCTAGTGAAATCATTAAAATTCTAGAATTCTCTGGGATTCCTGACCAAAAAAAAAAGTGAGGGAAAAAAATCAGGCTATTATCATCCTCATTCACTGTTAAAAACATTGAATGCCAGAAGGCAATGGAACAGTGTCTCTAATGTTCTGAGGGAAAGAAAAATATTACATTCATTCAAATGATGATTCAAAGACAAATGCAAATGACAGACATTCTAAGACATGAAAGTCCTCAGGGAATATAGCACACTATTCAACAACCTGCCAAAATTAAGGAGCCACAGTAAAAGGAACACCTGTGATCATTGCATCCATTTAAATGTAGAACTGTGTTTAAACAAACAAAAGGATTATGACTACAAAATAAATAAATAAATTTATAGACACTGACCAAATCAAAATAAGTCTGTAAGTAAAGGAGGAGAGGTGGGAAGAATTGTAAGAAAGCTGATTTCCTCATCTTTCTTAACAAGTAGTCAATCTATCTTGTCTAAAGTTAACATGTAGGTATAAAAATAAATGATTCTCACCTCTTAGAGATTCTTTCTTTCTGGCTATCCACCATTCAGCCATCCATCATTCCATCCAGCCATCCATCATCTTACATATAGACATATTTTTAATGGTGTTCAACAACTGTTAACATTACTTATTTATGGATGGTGAAATTTTAGGTGATATATAGCTTTCTTCTTTTACTCCTCTGTATTGCTTGAGTTTTCAAGAAGCAATCATCACTGGAATGGATTAAAATTCTTTGCTGGTCTTCTCATCAGGAAATGGAGTCTATCTCCCACCCCTGGTACCTGAGCTTGACTTGTGGCTGGCATTGACCTGTGGGACTCAACAGAAGCAATATATTGAGATTTCCATGCTTACCCTCTTGGAACCCTGAGACAAGCATGCTGCAAAGAAGCCCAAGATGTAAGACCACATGAAGATACAGTCCCAGCAATCCCAGCTGTTCCAGCCACCCTAGATGAGGCCCTTGGCATGTGAGTGAGGCCATGTTAGACCAATTCATCCCAACTGAATTGCCAGATGACTACAGCTGCATGAGTGAGCCCAAGCAGAAATAATAGATCATCCTAGTCAATCACAGACTTATGAGACAAAATAAGTCGTTTTTGTTTTAAGCTACTAAGTTTTGGAGTTAATACTTACATACCAAAAATAACTGATTTATTCTCTTTTACAAAAAGAATAATTTCAGTACTCTTAAAAATCTAAATAAGATGCAAAAGTCCCCATTCTATATAATAAGCGAAGTTCTCCTTAACCTGAATTTTTCAAGGGGTTCATGATTTCCCTGTCAATATGTACTACAGCACTCTTTCCCACTATTAACCACTCCTGACATTCCCCATTACTGCCTTTGTCATTCTCTCACAAGTCCACTTCAACCCACACTATAAATGACTGTAATTCCTCAGCTGCTCCAAAGTACCACAAGCACACATCTTGTGTATGTCTCAGACTTTTACTAAAGGTAAAAGATAAGATAGTACAAACACTGTATTATTTATCTATTACTGTGCAATAAATTACTCCAAAACTTAGCAGCTTACAATAAACATATATCAATCACATAGCTTCTGTGGGTCAGGCCTTCGGGAAGTGGCTTAAGTGGGTGGCTCTGGCTTAGGAACTCTCATGAGTGTGTATCAAAATGTTGGTCATGGCTGAAACCATCTGGAGACCTGACTGGGGTTAGAGGATCTGCTTTCAGATGACTCACATGGCTCTTGGTAGGAACTGGGAATCATTGGAGACTGTCTATCACAAGCCTCCTAGGATGAAAGTGATTCACACCATTAGGAATCAGTGTCTGAGGTCTTCATCTCATTAGTTTACAAAACGACACACACAAAAAAAAACCAACAAAATTCCCCCAAACAGAGTCATGATGGAAAGTTGTACAGGTTGTTAGCCATACTGGTAAACCCAGTAGAGAGATCTGAGCCCTGCACCCTAATGCAGGGTTATGTCTGTCCGAAGAAAGGGGTGTCTTTTTCTGGATTCAAATTTACTTGAAAGCCTGAAATATACCTTTGGTGCTAAAGAAAACAACAGAAGTAGAGCTTAAACATTCATAATATTTTAAACAAAATCATGCCAATTCTGTAATCCCAAAATGAGACTTCTGAGAAAACACTGAAAAAACTGTTAATATGGAATTTATTTCTAGTATTTGCTATAAATCAGCAACTTACTGAACTTGCTTTGCAAAATTTGGCAAATTCCAATCTTAACAACTCATCACAATGTCTAAATACCTCCTCACCTTTTAGTTCTTAGTTTGTATCACACTGGAATTTTTCAATGCTTTGAGGAGATTTTTGTTTCTGGACTCCCCAGTGTAGTTCTATGTTTCTGGGATATTGTGTTCTAGGAATCAATAAGAGGGAAACTCACAGAAAAACTTCCTACAATCAGATTGTTTTGCAATCAGATATCCACGTGGAAAAATCTTGAAATGTGAATTCAGGGCTACCGAGACCTTTCAAGGCTACTGCATCAATATTTTTAGTATCTGTCCTTCTAAACACAAGGTATTTGTAACACATAATGGTTTAATCCAACCAAATCAGTTTCTCAAACCTTTCTAGGGCTACTTAATATATACCATGTTCTTCTTGCATGGTGAAGAGCTATTGCTGAGTCATTTAATTGGCTCTATGGAAGAAGAGCTATGTGGAGTTGAAGTCACCCCCTTAAGACAGGTCCTTAGAATAAGTGGTTGTAGTCTGTGCAAACTTCCTTTATTTTATTTTATTTCATTTTATTTTTTTAAAAACAGATTTATTTATTATTTTATTTTTGGCTGCATTGGGTCTTAGTTGCAGCACATGGGCTCTTCGTTGTGGTGCGCCGGCTTCTCTCTAGTTGTGACGTGTGGGTTTTCTCTTCTCTAGTTGTGGCACACAGGCTCCAGGGCACGTGGGCTCTGTAGTTTGCAGTACATGGGCTCTAGCTGAGGCCCACGAACTCAGCAGTTGTGGCTCGCAGGCTCAGTTGCCCCGAGGCACGTGGGATCTTAGTTCCCTGACCAGGGATCGAACCCGCATCCCCTGCATTGTAAGGTGGATTCTTTACCACTGGACCACCAGGGAAGTCCCCTTCCTTTATTTTACATATCTCAATGTAATTTATTACTCTGAATCAAATTATTTTTTTTTCTCAGTCAAATTCAGTGTTGTTTTTCTGTTTTATCCCTCTTTTTTCTGTCTGTTTGGAAGGCCTTACATTTGTCTGGTTGTTCTAGTATGAGGAAGCTTCTGGTCCATAGTCATCCTTTGTCTTCTGCTGGTGTCTGATAAGGTGCACCTCTTCCGCAGCATTTTTTGGTCCTTTATGTCCACCTGCATCTGGTAAGATTACCCTTGTCTTACCATGGCCTCCACCTGACAGGTCCTTGTACTCCTTATCCCAATCTCAAGGCTCCTTTGAGTCTACTGGCCCCTTTTAGAAAGATCCACACCCCTTTCAGCAGCACAGAGCTGGTTCCATGTTTCACACTGTGTGCTTGTGAAACTGCCCTTAGACCCATCTGCAGAGTTGCTTCAATCGGCCACTGCTGCTCTAGTGCTTAGCCTGACTCTTCCGAACCACATGCTAGGAGATGAAGACTAGGTTCCCTGTTTTTTGAGCTACTCTCAAATATCTCTGGTGTCTCCACTGGCCCAGAGCAGAATAGGAGCACAGGATCCCTTCTGTGAGACAGTTTCTGATGTCTATTTCCTGTTTATTCTATACTGCCTCCTACCCATTTATTTCATCTTAGAGATAATTATTATTATCTTTAAAAATCCAACTTCTTTATTTATGGTATTAAATTTATGTACCAACTCTTAGGCCATTTGTCTCTGGATTTTTAAAATCAGGCTCTGAGCATGTGGAAAATCTTTTCTCTTTAAAGTATCCCAGATCTTACAAATCAAAAGCTCTGATTTTCGGGCTTCCCTGGTGGCGCAGTGGTTGAGACTCTGCCTGCTAATGCAGGGGACATGGGTTCCAGCTCTGGCCTCGGAAGATCCCACATGCCGCGGAGCAACTAGGCCCGTGAGCCACAACTACTGAGCCTGCGCGTCTGGAGCCTGTGCTCCGCAACAAGAGAGGTCACGATAGTGAGAGGCCCACGCACCGTGATGAAGAGTGGTCCCCGCTTGCCACAACTAGAGAAAGCCCTCGCACAGAAACGAAGACCCAACACAGCCAAAAATAAATAAATAAATTAATTAATTAATTTTTTTAAAAAGCTCTGATTTTCAAGACTATTATCTCTGTTTAGGTTTCAAAATGTGTTAATTTTAGTTAGGGCTGCCCTAACAAATACCACAGACTGGGTGACTTAAATAACAAAAATTTATTTTCTCACAGTTCTGAATGCTAGAAGTCCAAGATCAAGGTGTTGGCAAGGTTGGCTTTTCCTGAGGCCTCTCTCCTTGGTTTGCAGACAGCCACCTTCTTGCTGTGTCCTCACATGGTCTCCCTTTGTCTGTGTGTTATCTATGTCCCAATCTCCTCTCCTTATAAAAACACTAGTCATATTGGATTAAGGCCCACCCATATAACCTCATTTTACCCGAATTCTCTTTAAAGGTGCTATCTCCAAATGCAGTCACATTCTGATGTACTGGGGGTTAGGACGTTAATATATGAACTTGGCGGAGGAGGGAGTTGGTGGGGGAGGCAGACGAAATTCAACCCACAATACGAAATAATCTATTTAGAAACTCAGTTGACTTCTAAGTTTTCTTTGGGCTCCTTTTTGTCCTCTTTTCTCTGGGGCAAATGAATACAAATTATGGCAATTGTGCAATGGATGAAGGATCTCAGAAATCTAATTTTCATGGCTTATAAAGCCCTTCATAAACTTTCACTAATTTCTTCTATGTCTTCTTTCAGTTTTCCCCATACTTCACTTTCTCTCCTCCAGTTATATAAGAGTTCTTTTAGATTCATCAAAATCCTCACTGCGTTTCTCACCTCTGGGTCTTCAAAAACTTTGTTCCCAGATCTGAAATGCCTTCTCTCACTCTACTTTCCTTTACATTGCTAACTCCTACAAATCATTCATGTCTCACTGTCTGCTTTTCCTGGGACCCGAAACTAGGTTAAGCTTCCCTATTTGTCAAGCTTCCCATAGCACATAACTTTAAGTTACCATTTTATAGAACTCCGTCACTAGCTTTTCATTATTTATGTAATATCTGTATTTTCTGCCAGGCTGTAAGCTCCATAATGACAAGGACAGTATCTGTGTTGGTCACTGCTGTATCCAGAATGTCTGCCACAATGTCTGGCACAAAGTAGAGGCAAATAAATATTCAGTGAATGAGTAAAAAACTAACTCAGAGGCATTATTGGCTTGGTACACAGGAGTGGTATCTTGTGGAATTACACTCACTTTTTTTTTTTTTTGTAATTTATTTTATTTATTTATTTTTGGCTGCATTGGGTCTTTGTTGCTGTGCGTGGGCTTTCTCCAGTTGCAGTGAGTGGGGGCTACTCTTCATTGCGGTGCGTGGACTTCTCATTGTGGTGGCTTCTCTTGTTGCAGAGCACGGACTCTAGGCACCCAGACTTCAGGAGTTGTGGCTCGCGGGCTCTGGAGCACAGGCTCAGTAGTTGTGACGCATGGGCTTAGTTGCTCCGCGGCATGTGGGATCTTCCCAGACCAGGACTCGAACCCGTGATCCCTGCATTGGCAGGAGGATTCTTAACCACTGCGCCACCAGGGAAGCCCCACACTCACATTTTTTTAAAACACAGAACTTGCTCTATGTATCAGGCAGGATTATAACTTGTAAACAGCAGAAACTTATTTAAGCTAATTTAAGCAGAAAAAGATATTGAATAGCTTGCAGTGTCTTCCAGAAAACCAGAGAACCAGGTTTGGAGGTTACAATGCCAAGTACAATGCCCATATCACAGTGCAAAACTGCTGCTACCTCTGGGCACCCAATGCCACAGCTGACACTGCCAGCATCACTAGACACTAGGCACTAGGGCTACTAGAACCAGTGTCCCTGCTGCCTCCAGAAAGCTGCACCTGCCATATGACTGCCTCCACCACGTCATCACTACTCCCTCCAGAGACTCCACTGCCCAGTTAGCATGCCTAGACCCTGTCCTCACTGCCATGGCCACTCCCACTACACCGCGGCCACTGCTGCTGCCTGAATGGATCCTGCGCAGACACCACTGATTCACATTATCAGCCTTCAATTCAATAATCTGTTTGGCGGAGCCTAGGCCATGTGACCAAGGCCCTAGCTACAACTTAGGCTGCGGAAAAAAATGTCTGCTATCTTAATGTCTGTGGGACATATGGGCTATAACTTATAATGTAAAAAATTCCCAAACATCGGAAGGAGGTTCAGACACTAGGAGGCCAAAAAGAATGACATATGTCCTCTGCATTGTTATCGCAGAAGTAAGAAGTTCCATGACCCCACAAAGAACTGTGTCTTTGTAATGTGTGTGTGTTTGTGTGTGTGTGTGTGTGTATTTAATGCATCTTTACAATTGTTGACACTAAACTTGCTAGAGCACAACTAAAAAAATATCCATTATGATGCTAACATCAGTGGTCAGCTTTGCACACTTGTAGCCGATCCGTTCCACCTGCGACTCACACTCAATGCTTGCATCCATCCCAAGTACCCATTCCACAAATTCTTCCACCTCCACTTCCTTTTCTATAAACACCCTTTTCTTCACTATCTTGTCTTCTATCTTTTATGTACTTGAATCTTCTCACCTCAAGAGAGCAGAGGCTGTCAAATGATCGTGGGGATGTCGTGTTTAGTGTGGGGTTGTACACAGACTAGGCTCTCTCTCGGCAAAGAAGTGTTAAATGGAAACATAAAAGGGAAAACTACCTACCCCATGCCACCTCCCTGCAGACCTGGATTCTCCTCAATGCTTAAGGTTTATTTTGTTCAATGGCTTAGGTAGCTATTTTTGGCATTGACTTGATTCTTTCACTGATATAGATCCCAGACTCCCTTAAAACACTTTTTCTCAGGCAGTCTCAATATCAGGAAACCTCTTTGTCCCATGTCTTTGAACTGCTGATCACACCTATATGTTCTTTTTTTTTTTCTATATGTTCTTAGATCACAGCACGTGGCCAACCCATCAGTCAGAATAGACCTTCTCCCTGCATCCCTTCCCTCAGCCTCCCTCCCTCAGACCTTCCATAGTTCCTTGGTCCTTTTTGTATTTTTATTAATTTTTATTGGAGTACAGTTGATTTACAATGCTGTGTTAGTTTCTGCTACAGCGCAGTGAATCAGTTATACATATACATACATCCACTCTTTTTAAGATTCTTTTCCCCTATAGGTCATTACAGAGTATTGAGTAGAGTTCCCTGTGCTATACAATAGGTCCTTATTAGTTACCTGTTTTATGTATAGTAGTGTGTATATGTCAATCCCAATCTCCCAATTTATCCCTCCCTTCTCCTTTTCCCCCTGGTAACCATAAGTTTGTTTTCTACATCTGTGACTCTATTTCTGTTTTGTAAATAAGTTCATTTGTACCATTTTTTTAGATTCCACATGTAAGCGATATCATATGGTATTTGTCTTTCTCGGTCTAACTTACTTCACTCATTATTAGTCTCTAGGTCCATCCATGTTGCTGCAAATGGCATTACTTCATTCTTTTTTATGGTTGGTCCTTTTAATGTCTACTCCTTTGCACCAGAATCCTGCCTCCTCTGGTGTCCTGCCTCTGAGTCATCTTCTCTTTCAGATGCTGCTGATGAATATAGGAAGACGAAGAAATGGAGATCTGAAGAAATGACAGCAGAGAATTCCTCATAATGACCTGGGCTTTATTTGAAATATCTTTTTTAAAAATGTAAATGCCTCTTATACTGAGATTAACCTCTTGCTAGCTTATATCCCCTTCCCCACCTTTTTTCTTTTGTCTTTTGTCTTCTATGAGTCTTAAGTTTATATTTTCCATATCCACTCTTTTAGTAGTTACTCCAGGTATTTTAACATGCATACTTTAAAAAGTCAAATGTTAATCAATATCTTTCTATTTCTTTCCCAAAACAAAGACACTAGTGCTTCATATCTAATCAAACTTCTCAAATTATATGCTATTGTTGTCCAGTATTTGGTTTGTATTTTTTTAATTTGACAAAATAGACATTATTACTTTATACAGTCAGTATTTGTTTAGATTTACCTACATACATATAGAAATCTTTGCTGGTAATTCCTTTCTGTATCTGAGACTTTCCATTTGGTAGTACTTTTACCTGAATCTGCTGGTAGTAAATTCTGTTATCTTGTTTTCTTCTAGCGTGGATATGTTATTCTTTCCCTCCTATCTTGAACGATCATTTCACCACGTATTTCATTGTTGGTTGACAATTATTTTCACTCAGCACTTTAAGGATACCACTCATCGTCTTCTAGTTTTCATTATTGTACAAAAATTACTCCATCAGGCTATTTGCAATGCCTTGTAGAAAGTCTTGACTCTCTAGTTGCTTTCCAAGTCTTCTCCTTGCCTTTGATGCTTTGTAGTTTGATGTGATTTACATTTAAATGAGAGTTTCCTTTCATTTATCTTTGTCTAGGAGTTTTTGGAGTTCCAAATCTGAGGATCAGTTGTGGGTTTTTTTTAAGTTCTAGAAACTTTTGGCCATTATCTCCTAAATGATTGTTTCTTCCACATTCTCTTTATTATATCCTCCTGAAACTCCAATTAGAGAACTTTTCCATATGTTAGAGAAGTTAGAACTTCTAACTGTTAGAACTTCTCTCTCCTCCCTATGTCTTAATCCTTTTCTCCCCTTATTTTTATGCTACAAAATATATCCTTTACAACCTGCAGTAGCCTTAAAAAAAATCCACTTCTAGCTAAATATAAGTGGAAATACAAAGCTCCAGAAAGGGAGTTGGAAGTAACAAAACCTTGTTCTATCACAGGGCAAAAGCTCAATCTTCAGTCAGACCTGAGCAAGCTCATTAGCTGTCTTGCCCTCAGGGCCACTCTGGCACCTCTCTGGAAAAGGCACACCCACACAAAGTCCCTTAGTCCTCCACACAAAGGATATGATCCTGATCTTGAGGAAGAGGTAGGTCAGTCAAAAATAGCATATTGTTCTTGTTCTTTGTTCACCAATTAGAGCTTCTCTCTGCAGAGGTAGGAGATAGAGGGGACATGTGGTCCTCCATATCAGCCTGAATTACCTGCTTCAAGCAGAGAATGTTATTATTGAAAAGTTGTAGAAGAATGTAATACATGCCAGGCTACCCAAAGCCTAGCCAAGATCCCATACTGACTCCTCTGATTTACTTAAACATTGTGTGTTGAGGTCAATTCCATCTCCAAAAGGCTTTAAGAACTGCTGGTTCCATACCTAGCTTCTGTCAAAACAATCAAGCTCTGAATGAATTGTTTGCAATACAGAGATGGCTGAACACCAAAATTATGATTTCCATTTTCAGATGCTGAATTTGATAGATTTGCCATCAGAAAATCTACCTACTTTTGTTTGAGCAGCCACCATGTTGCTTCATTACCCTACTTCTAATGGGCAGACTTGAAGAATGACACAGCTTATCCTTAAAGTACTTGGTACCCATTGCCTGGGTTATCATGACTGCTCATGTCATTCCCACTTCAAAAACAGAAGTCAGTGTAACTGAATAATTGTCCTGGTCATCTCTCTCCAGGCTCCGATGACAATAAGCAACAACAACACACACACAAGTACACACACACCATTTCAAGTCCTTTTTGGAAATAGATATTTAAAATAAATAAACAACAAAGGCTTTTTCTGGGTAATATTGTGTCCACACCTGGTGTTAATTCATTTATACTATGAAAGCAAGTCTTTTCTATGATCTCCTTAGCATTGAGTTGAGGTGGATTTTGTCTTTATAACTGAGTCCACAGGACAAATGTAACAAAAGTTCTAGAAAAGCATTTCTCAAAGCACACTGCTCAGAACAAAAGAACCTCGGGAAATTAAGAGGTGTAATGTAAGATAAGTGTTCCATAGTCCAGCAATTTTGAGTAACACTGCATTAAGTGAGGATAATAAAGTTAAACAGGCCTCTTTACTGCAGGACTTTACAGAACCTTCACTATACTAATGTACATGTAAGTCATAAAGAGAAGATAATATGTAGCATTTTTTCAAATATATTTGACCACGGAGTACTTTTTGTTAAGCATCTTACAAGAAGTGTTCCATGAAACAGACTTGAAAATCATGTTGGAGAGTACACATTGCTTTATTGCTCAACTTTCTTCCTCCTGAGGTAGAAAAAGAACAGCAAATCCAAGAGAAGTATCTCTTTTGGAGCCATCTGGTGTTGATTTTTTATGAGTCAGTTGGAATAGCTCTGTCACATCTGAAGGAGATGTTCCTTGCCACAAAGTTTTTTGTCTGACCACTCTGAGCAATCACAGACCTCCCTGCCTTCTTCCCTCCTTTTTCTCCCAAGATAACTCCAACCCAGCCCTGTTCCTGGCCTTTAGCCTTCATGTCTTCACTTGCCTCCCGTGGCTTTCAACCTTTATGATTTGCTATGTCCATTGCACTCTGTGCTTTGGCCTTTGGTGCTGCTGTTATTTCCCAAAATCCATTCCCTTTCTGGCTGTTAGACTTGGATCCTGCACTGTGTTTTGGGAGAACTCCACTTCCTCCCCCTAATAATATGCTCCTATTCTTATTCACCTACACTCAGCTACTAGTGGCCTCTTGTTTCTACTTCCCTATGCATCCCTTCCAGCTTCCCTGTAGAAGCTTATTCTAGCCGTGTCCTTGACCCTCACCTGTAGCATTGCCCACAGCTAGGAGATAACTGACTACTGACGCTTACCAGGACCACAAAATATTGGAAGGATTTCTCTTGCCACATAAAAGATCAACCCAGCTACAGAAGGAGTACACCTTGAGTGCTAAGGCTTAATATTAGTGTGTGGGTCCTTTTGAGTCCCCTGTGGTTTGCAGGTTATATAACATTAGTCAGTGGGTATCTCACAGTCATTTTGTACCAATAAGCAATGGCATTATGACAACTTGTTCCTTCTATATTTTTAATATCTTTTATCTGTTATACAACACTCCTTAAACTTTGCTTATTCACATGTTATTAGGAGTTATCGCGGCTCTCTGCTTATAGACCAGAGATTATCATCGGCCTGTCATTTTACTTCATCTTCTTTTGTTTTTAGTTATTTTTTCTGTTTAAGCTCCCAAAGCCCTACAGGCAGAAGTGCCTTCAAATTAAAATGCATTGTTAATATTCCAGACCACACACACTTGGTTCTTCATGTGGCTTTGAGTTTTGCTGCTGAGATGATTGTGCATGATATTCTCATGGTGAGAAAATGTGCCCAACTCAGCCTATTTTGCAGAACTCTTTTGTTCCCTCAGGCAATCTTGGCATGGTTTTGTTATAAAGGTTCAGTTGGGATAACCCATATTCTTTCCCCAAGGTCACTTTTCAAATTCCTTGTCAATCAGTTTAATGAAAGGTAAATAAGTACCTGACTTCAGAGTAGCCAAACAGAGTCAGTTTCTTGGGGCAAGTGTATGTGAGCATGTACATGAGTATGTGTGTGTGTGTGTGTGTGTGTGTGTGTGTGTGTGTGTGAATGTGGTGGGGAGAGTTGAGAGGAGATTACAAGTCCCTCTTGTGGTGACATCATGGGGCAAGAACATTTAAATGTTTTAGAAAATTGACAAGATTATTAATTGAGAGACAGGTACCATCACAAACTTCAAAAAGATACCTCAGTGCTTATTTTCATTAAGTGGGGTGAGTATGTTTACAAAAGATTTAGAGGATGTTGTAAATCATATTTTTAAATAATATGACTTCAGATGCTGAAGTAAACCAGATTCCAGAGCCGCCCTCAAGGACACTTGTTCTTGTCTGCCCAAGCCTGTCTGTATCTGTTCCTTAGAATCACTTCACCCTCCACAAGAACACTAAGCTTCAAGCCTGGACCATGTGCTTGTTCCAGGCTGCTCTGTTACAGCTTGGCTCATCTACCCTCTTTCTCTGGATATATCCACACATTCTCACTTCTGAGTCAAGTGTACTTGGCAGTCATTTCCCTGCAGGCATTGGCTCTTCTTCTTCCTATACACTTAGCCAAAGCTTACTCATCTCTCAATGTCAAACTCACAACAGTTCAATTCTAAACTCCAAAAGGGTAGAGGCTATGTCTGCTTTCTTTCTAATCACTTACCCAGTGCCTGGCATATAATAAATTCTCAAAAAATATTTTTTGAGTGAATAGCAAATGATTGAGTTTTAAACATGGGCTACAGAATCAGGAAATCCTCAGGTATTTAACGAAAGGTCAGGTTGATGCCTGCCCTGAGTGACCACTCCTGCAGAGGGCGGCTCTAATTATTCACCTGTTCATTCCCTTGTTATGTGTTAAGCCCCAACTCTGTACCAGCACTCTGCTAGGTTCTGTGGGAGATAAAGATAAATCAGACTAGACTCCTATTCTCCAGAAACCTGTAGTCTGGAAGGGGGAATTTGATATGCACGTCAATAACTGGAACACAAGGTTGAAAGTGACAAAAGCCAATAGAGAAAAACTCTGATAGATGAGAAGAGGAAGGAGATTAATTATGTAGGAGGATGTTACAATGAGACTTTGCTGTCTCACTTTGAGAACCAGATAGGTGCCAAGTGCCTCACAGTGACTCCACTGCCCTAGAGCAAAGAGCCAGACTGTTTATCCATGGAATGCTGGGAGACCCACCTCAAGGCATGGAAGAGGTGATGTACCAGAGACCAGACCGGGGGATTTCTTTGGAGAGAACGATCAGTGTGCTGTGCATTCCCCTCTCACTGGTCCTCTGGGTGGAAGAAAAGGAGTTGGGGAACAAAGGAGTTGCTGTCCTTCATCTCAAGCCAAGTGAGGAGCTTCTAAGGGCATGTCAGAAGCTTGGGGAATGTGAGGACTTGTATCTTAACCTAATCTGGTGGTTTAAAGGTGAACAACCACCATCAGCTGAAGAGAGGAGAATGTATTGGGAGCAAGCTGCACCTCCACAAACAGCAGGACAAAGGTTCATGTGTCCCTGGAAGGAAAGATGTAGATTCCATGAGAAGGAGCTGATCTGGAGTCTTCTCAAAACAGAACATACTCAAGAAGATTCCCCAACAGGGTGAAAGGATCCCAACAGCAAGGGTCTGTGCAGGGTGTTTGAAAGCCCAGGCCTGGAATCAGCTCATCAACAGCTGCCAGAGACAAGCATTGCGTACACTGGGGAGACTGCCATCTGAGGTCTCACTGGGAGGCTCTCCAGAAAACCCACAAAAGCACTTCATGAAAGCCAACATCCAGGGGGAACCGATAGATCACCACAGCTGTTCCGGCCATATGAACCGATGCCATTTCCCCTAATCCCCTCTGCCTTGGCCCAACTCTAAGGGCTTAGACAAGCCGGCAGTGAGTGAACAGAAGGATGGGCTGGGAACAAATGAAGAAGACAAACGGGAACATTCTGCCTCCTCTGTGGGCTTCCAGGCCCAGGTCAGGACCCCGCTGGAAGGGAAAAGCTTTATATTGGATAAAAGTTTGAAGTTTTGATGGTTACCCTGGACCAGGCTGAAGTTACGTGATTATGAGGCAAGAGTGACCTTTTTAATGCCAAAACAAAGGGACTATGTATTCATTACCTAAGTGTGACTGGAAAAACCATATTGGGATATTGCCCAATATATCCCAGTATTGAGACCTGCCCAATATTTCATCTAGGGAGGGTTTAAACCAAGCAACAGTAGAAAAAGAAAAACGTTGCTGTCTGGTTGCATCTATCTAGTGACAGTTCATTCAATACAAGCAGTTATAGTTCTTCTAGCTAAGGACATGAGGGAAGGAGAAGATTATTTTTTAACTTTTTATTAAAATATACTTACAGAAAGTGCACCTCTCATAAGTGTATGGCTTGATATACTTTCACAAGTTGAGCACATCCATGTACCCAGGACCCAGCTCAAGCTCTAATACCCCAGAAACCACCACCACCCCCCCCCCCCGGGCTCCCTTTCAATCACTACTCCTCCCCCAGGGTAACCACAGTCCTGATTTCTAACAGCCTAGATGAGTTTTGGCTTTTTTGTACTTTAGGTAAATAGAATCATGCACTGTAAGGGTGCTGTGTGCTCTTTTGTGGCTTCTTTTGTCAACATTCTGTCTGTGGGATTCATCCACATTGTTCTCTGTTGTCATAGATCTTTTATTTTCATTGCTGTGTAGTATCCCCTTGTGTGACTATAACAAACTTTATTTATCCATACTTCTGCAAATGGGCATTTAAATAGCATTGTTATAAATGTTCTAGTATGTCTTTATTTCTGGTTATACACCCAGAAGTGGAATTGCTGGTCCATAGACTATGCATATATTTAGCTTGAGTAGATGTTCAAAAAAATGGTTGTATCAATTTCCATTCACACCACCAGCGCATATGAGTTCTATTACTCCACAATCACAGCAACACTTGGAATTTTCCTACCTTTTTACTTTATCTATTCAGATGGGAGCAGTGGTATTTCATGGTGGTTTTAGTTTGCTTTTTCCTATAGACTAATAAAATTGAGCACTTTTTCATATGTTTATTGACCATTTTTCTACCCTCCTTTATGAGGTGACTGTTCAAGTTTTTGTCCTTTTTTCCCTAAATGGATTATTTCTCTTTTTTTATTACTTTGTAGGAGTTCATTATAGAGGTTTGGTATGAGTCCTTTGTCAGATATATGTATTGTGAATATCTTCTCCCAATCTGGGTTGCATTTTTACTCTTTTAAGATATTTTGATGAACAGATGTTATTAATTTTAACATAGCCCAATGTATAGTGTTGGGTACAGATCAGGGAAAAAAATTTTCATGTATATCTCCAATTCACTCAACACTGTTTATGCAGAAAGCTACGTTTCCCCTGCAGTATTGCATTTGTTATATAAACTAGGTACCACATATGTGGCCTCTATCTGTTCTGTCCTATTGGTCAGTTATCTATCCTTGTATCAATATCATACTGCTTTAATTATTTACTATAGTTTTCTAATAGATAGTGATATCTGGTAATGGAATTGTTTTTCAAGACTTCCTTAGAAATTCTGAACTCTTTTAGAGATGTACTTTATTAGATTGAGGAAGTTCCCTTATAGTCCTACTTTGCTGAGACTCTTATCAAGAAAATATGGTGAGGTACTTCCCAGAACTTCTGCCACCAGTGTCTTTGTCCCCGTGGTGAGCCACAGCCACCCCCCACCTCTTCAGGAGACCTTCCAACATAGCAGCCATGTGGCTGACAGGGTCTTGGTGCTCTGGCTGGATGTAAGGCCTGAGCCTCTGAGGTGGGAGAGCCAAGTTCAGGACATGGACCACCAGAGACCTCCCAGCCCCACGTAATATCAATTGGTGAGAACTCTCCCAGAGATCTTCGTCTCAATGCTAAGACGCAGCTCCACTCAACAACCAGCAAGCTCCAGTGCTGGACACCCCATGCCAAAAAACTAGCAAGACAGGAATACAACCCCACCCATTAGCAGAGAGGCTGCCTAAAATCATAATAAGTTCACAGGCACCCCAAAACTCACCACCGAATGCAGCCCTGCCTACCAGAAAGACAAGATCCAGCCTCATCCACCAGAACACAGGCACCAGTCCCCTCCACCAGGAAGCCTACACAACCCACCTCGCCCACTGGGGACAGACACCAAAAACAATGGGAATTACGAACCTGCAGCCTGCGAAAAGGAGACCCCAAACACAGTAAGGTAAGCAAAATGAGAAGACAGAGAGATATGCAGCAGATGAAGGAACAAAGTAAAAACCCACCAGACAAAACAAATGAAGAGGAAATAGGCAGTCTACCAGAAAAAGAATTCAGAGTAATGATAGTAAAGATGATCCAAAATCTTGGAAATAGAATGGAGAAAATACAAGAAACGTTTAACAAGGACCTAGAAAAACTAAAGAGCAAACAAACAATGATGAAGAACAAAATAAATGAAATTAAAAATTGTCTAGAAGGAATCAAAAGCAGAATAACTGAGGAAGAAGAATGAATATGTGACCTGGAAGATAAAATAGTGGAAATAACTACCACAGAGCAGAATAAAGAAAAAAGAATGAAAAGAATTGAGGACAGTCTCAGAGACCTCTGGAACAACATTAAGTGCACCAACATTCAAATTATAGGGGTCCCAGAAGAAGAAGAGAAAAAGGGACTGAGAAAATATTTGAAGAGATTATAGTTGAAAACTTCCCTAATATGGAAAAGGAAATAGTCAATCAAGTCCAGGAAGCGCAGAGAGTCCCATACAGGATAAATCCAAGGAGAAACATGCCAAGACACATAATAATCCAACTATCAAAAATTAAATGCAAAGAAAAAATATTAAAAGCAGCAAAGGAAAAGCAACAAATAACATACAAGGGAATCCCCATAAAATTAAGAGCTGATCTTTCAGCAGAAACTCTGCAAGCCAGAGGGAGTGGCAGAACATATTTAAAGTGATGAAAGGGAAAAACCTACAACCAAGATTACTGTACCCAGCAAGGATCTCATTCAGATTTGATGGAGAAATTAAAACCTTTACAGACAAGCAAAAGCTAAGAGAATTCAGCATCACCAAACCAGCTTTACAACAAATGCTAAAGGAACTTCTCTAGGCAGGAAACATAAGATAAGGGAAAGACGTACAATAACAAACCCAAAACAATTAAGAAAATGGTAACAGGAACATACATATCAATAATTACCTTAAATGTAAATGGATTAAATGCTCCAGCCAGAAGACATAAGCTGGCTGAATGGATACAAAAACAAGACCCATATATATGCTGTCTACAAGAGACCCACTTCAGACCTAGGGACACATACAGACTGAAAGTGAGGGGAGGGAAAAAGATATTCCATGCAAATGGAAATGAAAAGAAAGCTGGAGTAGCAATTCTCATATCAGGCAAAATAGACTTTAAAATAAAGACTATTACAAGAGACAAAGAAGGACACTACATAATGATCAAGGGATCAATCCAAGAAGAAGACATAACAATTGTAAATATTTATGGACCCAACATAGGAGCACCTCAATACATAAGGCAAATGCTAACAGCCATAAAAGGGGAAATCGACAGTAACACAATCATAGTAGGGAACTATAACATCCCACTTTCACTAATGGACAAATCATCCAAAATGAAAATGAATAAGGAAACACAAGCTTTAAATGACACATTAAACAAGATGGACTTAATTGATATTTATAGGACATTCCATCCAAAAAAAAAACAATACACTTTCTTCTCAAGTGCTCATGGAACGTTCTCCAGGATAGACCATACCTTGGGTCACAAATCAAGCCTTGGTAAATTTAAGAAAATTGAAACTGTATCAAGTATCTTTTCTGACCACACACTATGAAACTAGATATCAATTACAGGAAAAAAACTGTAGGGGCTTCCCTGGTGGCGCAGTGGTTGGGAATCCACCTGCCAATGCAGGGCACACGGGTTCAAGCCCTGGTCTGGGAAGATCCCACATGCCGCGGAGGAACTAAGCCCATGCGCTACAACTACTGAGCCTGCGCTCTAGAGCCTACGAGCCACAACTACTGAGCCCGCATGCCACAACTACTGAAGCCCATGCACCTAGAGCCCGTGCTCTGCAACGAGAGGCCACTGCAATGAGAAGCCCGCACACAGCAACGAAGAGTAGCCCCTGCTCACTGCAACTAGAGAAAAGCCCATGCACAGCAACGAAGACCCAATGCAGCCAAAAATAAATAAATTAAATAAAATAAATTTAAAACATAAACTGTAAAAAATACAAACACATGGAGGCTAAACAATGCACTACTAAATAACCAAGAGATCACTGAAGAAATCAAAGAGGAAATCAGAAAATACATAGAAACAAATGACAATGAAAACATGATGACCCAAAACCTATGAGATGCAGCAAAAGCAGTTCTAAGAGGGAAGTTGATAGCTATACAAGCCTACCTCAGGAAACAAGAAAAATCTCACATAAACAATCTAACCTTACACCTAAAGCAATTAGAGAGAGAAGAACAAAAAAAGCCCAGTTAGCAGAAGGAAAGAAATCATAAAAATCAGATCAGAAATAAATGAAAAAGAAATGAAGGAAACAGTAGCAAAGATCAATAAAACTAAAAGCTGCTTCTTTGAGAAGATGAACAAAATTGATAAACCATTAGCCAGACTCATCAAGAAAAAAAGTGAAAAGACTCAAATCAACATAATTAGAAATGAAAAAGGAGAAGTAACAACTGACACTGCAGAAATACAAAGGATCATGAGAGATTACTACAAGCAACTATATGCCAATAAAATGGAAAACCTGGAAGAAATGGACAAATTCTTAGAAAAGCACAACCTTCTGAAACTGAACCAGGAAGAAATAGAAGATATAAACAGACCACTCACAAGCACTGAAATTGGAACTGTGATTTAAAATCTTCCAACAAACAAAAGCCCAGGACCAGATGGCTTCACAGGAGAATTCTATCAAGCATTCAGAGAAGAGCTAATACCTATCCTTCTCAAACTCTTCCAAAGTATAGCAGAGGGAGGAATACTCCCAAACTCATTCTACGAGGCCACCATCAGCCTGATACCAAAACCAGACAAAGATACCACAAAAAAAGAAAACTACAGGCCAGTATCACTGATGAACATAGATGTAAAAATCCTCAACAAAATACTAGCAAACAGAATCCAACAGCACATTAAAAGGATCATACACCGTGATCAAGTGGGGTTTATCCCAAGAATGCAAGGATTCTTCAATATATGCAAATCAATCAATGTGATACACCATATTAACAAACTGAAGGATAAAAACCATATGATAATCTCAACTGATGCAGAAAAAGATTTTGACAAAATTCAACACCCGTTTATGATAAAAACTCTCCAGAAAGTAGGCATAGAGGGAACTTACCTCAACATAATAAAGGCCATATATGACAAACCCACAGCCAACATCGTTCTCAATGGTGAAAAACTGAAACCATTTCCTCCAAGATCAGGAACAAGACAAGGTTGCCCACTCTCACCACTATTATTCAACATAGTTTTGGAAGTTTAAGTCACAGCAATCAGAGAAGAAAAAGAAATAAAAGGAATCCAAACTGGAAAAGAAGAAGTAAAACTGTCACTATTTGCAGATGACATGATACTATACAGAGAATCCTAAAGATGCTACCAGAAAACTATGAGAGCTAATCAATGAATCTGGTAGAGTAGCAGGATACAAAATTAATGCACAGAAATCTCTTGCATTCCTCTACACTAATGATGAAAAATCTGAAAGAGAAATTAAGGAAACACACCCATTTACCATTGTAATAAAAAGAATAAAATACCTAGGAATAAACCTACCTAGGAACCAAAAGACCTGTATGCAGAAAACTATAAGACACTGATGAAAGAAATTAAAGATGATAGAAACAGATGGAGAGATATATAGATAGCTAGTGGGAAACAGCTGCATAGCACAGGGAGATCAGCTCAGTGCTTTATGTCCACCAAGAGGGGTGGGATAGGGAGGGTGGGAGGGAGATGCAAGGGGGAGGGGATATGGGGATATATGTATACATATAGCTGATTCACTTTGTTATACAGCAGAAAGTAACACAACATTGTAAAGCAATTGTACTCCAATAAAGTTGTTAAAAAGATAAAGATGTATTTTTTCAAATGTTTTTTCTGCATCCAGAAAGATGGTTATATTATTTTTATCTTTTATTTAAGTAATGTGGTAAATCAAAATAACTGGTTTTTAAGTGTGAAACCAACCTTGCATTCCTTGGGATCAACACCCTTGCTCATAATGTATTACCTTTTTTATATATTGCAAGAGTTCATTTGTTAATATCTTGTGAAGGATTTTTACATCTACTCTGCATGAAGGATATTAATTTTATTGTCTATTTTAGTACTCTCTTTGTCAAGTTTTGGGATTAGGATTTACTGGCCCCATAAAATAAGTTGGAAAAAGTTCTACCACTCTCTATTTTCAGAAGAAACTTGTGTGAAACTGATATTATTTATTCCTTAAATGCACGACTGAGTTCATGAGTACAGCCACGTGGGCCAAAGTTTTCTCTGTAGGAAAGTTTTTATTACATACTCATTTTGTAAATAGATGTAGGACCCTTCAGATTTTCTATTTCTTCTTTTGTAAGATTTGGTAAGTGGTGATTTTTGAGAAATTTGCCCATTTCTTAACAGTTGTTGAATTTATTAGCATAAAATTCTTAATAGTATTCTCTTATTTCCTTTTAATGTCTGTAGGGTCTCAAGTGATTCCATCTTTTTCATTCTTGATACTAATAATTTGTGTTTTTATTCTTCTTTCTTTTGACTAGTATTGGTAGGATTTATTTATTTTGTTAATGTTTTCAAAATATTAACTATTGGCTCTGTTAATTTTTTTATTGCTTGTCTTTTTTCTCTTTTATTTTCATTCTTTTCTATTTCCTTCTTCTGTGTACTCTGTGTTTAATTTGATGTTCTTTTTCTAACATTTATGTGAAAATCTTAGATCATTGCTTTTAAAACCGTCTTCTTTTTCAATATATTCATTTAAAGCTATAAATGTTTCTCTAATCACTTCTTTAGCTGTATCCCACAAATTTTTAAAGTAGTGTTCTCATTATCATGTAGCTCCAAATAATTTCTATTTTCTTTTGACTTTTTCTTGACCCATAATTTATTTAGAAATGTTTTACCCAAGTTCTAAATATTTAGAGTATTCTAGATATTTTTCATTATTAAATTCTGATTTAATTTTATTGTGGTCAAACAACATACTCTTTATGATATCTAACTTTTGAAATCTATTGAGTTTTTTTTTTTTTTACAGGTTAAAATACAGTCTGTCTTGGTAAATGTGCACTTGAAAAGAATGTATACACTGCAGATGCTCTGTATAGTGGTCAGGTAAGTCATGTTGGTTGTCTTACCATAGTCTTATTGATTTTTTCTACTACTTGTTTTACCAATTACTGAGAAGGGGGTATTAAAATCTTCAGCTATGATTATGATTTTTATCTATTTTTCTTTATATTCTGACATATTTTGCTATTTGTTTTCTATTCATACTGTCTGTTTTTATTTTTCCTCCTTTTCTATCTTCTTTTGGGTTGAATATCTTTATTTTATTTTATCTTATTTATTAGTTTTTTAGCTATAACTCTTCCTGTGGCCTTTTTATGTATAATGTACCTTACAGCAGTATGAACTCATTCACTTCCTCTCTTGTGCAATTATTGCTTGTGCAATTATTGTTATATATTTTGCTTTTACATATTATAAACTTCCATAATACACTGATATTATTTTTGCTTTAAAAGTTTAATCATCCTAAGAGAAATTAAGTGAAGAAAAAATAGTAATCTATACGTAGCCACATATTTACCATTTGTGCTGTTCCAGAATCCTTCCTCTAGATCCAGATTTCCACCTGGTATCATTTCCTTTCAGACACAAGAATTTCTTTTAACATTTCTTTTCATGAATTTCTGCAGAAAATAAATCATCTCACCATTCTTTTATCTGAAAAATCTCTATTCTTCTTCATTGTTGAAAGATATTTTTACTGGATATAGAATGCTAAGTTGACAACACTTTAAAGATGTCATTCTATTTTGTTTAACTCCATTGTTTTCTGATAAAAAATAAGATATCATTCTTATAATATATATTTTCTCTGTTTTAAAATTTTTCTTTTTATCTTTGGGTCTTAGCAATTGGACTATCATTTGCTTAGATGTGGTGTTCTTTGTATTTATCCTTTTAGGAGTTCTCTGAGCTATTTGGATTTGTGGGTTGATGTATTTCCACTAAGTTAAGGAAATGTTTTATCTTATTTCTTAGGAAGAAAATTTCTACCCCATACTCTCTCCTTTTTTTCTGGCACTCCAATTACCCATGTGTCAATCAGTTTGTTGTCCCACAAGTCACTGCAGTTTGGCTAATTTTTTCAATTATTTTCTCTCTATTCTTCAGTTTGTATAATTTCTGTTCTCTTGTCTTTAAATTGATTGGTCCTTTTTTCTGCAGTATCCAATCTTTTAAATTCTATCGATTAATTTTTTCTTTTTCTTTTTTTTGTTTTTGGCTGTGTTGGGTCTTCATTGCTGTACACGGGCTTTCTCTAGTTGCAGCAAGTGGGGGCTACTTTTCGTTGCAGTGTGCAGGCTTCTCATTGCAGTGGCTTCTCTTGTTGCGGAGCACAGGTTATAGGCATGCAGACTTCAGTAGTTGCAGCATGCAGGCTCATTAGTTGCAGCACGCAGGCCCTAGAGCACACGGGCTTCAGTAGTTGTGACATGCAGGCTCAGTAGTTGTGGCACACGGGCTTAGTTGCTCCATGGAATGTGGGATCTTCCCAGACCAGGGATTGAACCTGTGTCCCCTGCATTGGCAGATGGATTCTTAACCACTGCACCACCAGGGAAGTCCCAATGTTTTCTTTTTTGATATTGTATTTTTTTCAGCTCTAGAATTTCAAGTTGGTTCTTTTATAATTTTCATTTCATTTTTGGGATTCCCTTTCTTTCACCCATTTTGCTCATCTTTTTTTTTTTTTTTTTTGGTTGCATTGGTTCTTCATTGCTGCACACAGGCTTTCTCTATTTGAGGTGAGCAGGGGGCTACTCTTCATTGCAGCCTGTGGGCTTCTCATTGTGGTGGCTTCTCTTGTGGAGTACAGGCTCTAGGCTCACAGGCTTCAGTAGTTGCAGCACACAGGCCCTAGAGTGCATGGGCTTCACTAGTTGCAGCACGTGAGTTCAGTAGTTGTGGTACACAGGTTTAGTTGCTCCACAGCATGTGGGATCTTCCTGGACCAGGGATCGAACCCATGTCCCCTGTATTGGCAGGCAGATTCTTAACCACTGTGCCACCAGGGAAGTCCAGCTCATCTTTTCTTTTTAATCCATTAACATATTTATAAAAGCTGTTTTTAAATTCCTGTCTCAATGCTAACATAAAAATCATCTATGGATTTACTTCTCTTGGCTATGTTTTCTCTTTGATTGATTGCTTATATGTTCCTGTTTCTCCAAATTTCTAGTAATACCTTATTTTATCCTGGACAGTATGGACAATACATTACAGAGATACTGTAGTTTTGAAAGAAAGTTGAATTTGTACTAACAGAGAGTTAAGCTATTGGTGGATCACATTAATCTTTTTTTTTTTTCAGTTTTATTGAGAAACAATTGGCATACATCACCAGATAAGTTTAAGGCATACAGCATGATAGTTTGATTTACATATATTGTGAAATGATTATCACAATAGGTTAAGGTAGAATCCGTTATCTCATATAGATATAATATAAAGAAAAGAAGAAAGGGGAAAAGGAGGGGGGAAATTCTCCTTGTGGAGAACTCTTAGGATTTACTCTTAACAACTTTCCTGTGTATCAAGCAGTGTTAAATATAGTCATCATGTTCTACATTATGCCTCTAGTACTTATTTGTCTTATTAGTGGAAATTTGTACCTTTTGACGACCTTGCTCCAATTCTCCCTCCTCCCACTCTCAGCCTCTAGTAACCACACATATGAATCACGTTAATTATACGTGGAAGCTTGTTTTAAGTTCTGCTATAATGGATTTATTTTCATTTTGCATTTAATTCTAGACTGGAGCCCTTAGTCCTGGGCTTACTTATAAGGTATGGCTTTTCTGAGGTTTTAGTGAAAAGTCTGAGATGTTCACCAAACCCTTCTAACTTGACAGAATTTGAACTTTGAACTCTTTCTCCCCAGCTCCATGCAGCTACTAAAATTTCTTCCTCCTAGCCACTTTTTGCTGGCCTTCTTGTGTTTTCACTTTGTGAGTTTTTACTTTTGCAGCCACTAAAGGATTTTAGGAAATTTTGAATGCAAAATTTGAGGGGTGGTGCACAACCATTAACATAAAAGTTTTGTACCTCATCATTCAGGATAGGCTAAGTTATTCTGTAATAAAAAGCAGAAAATCTCAGTTTTCAGCAGCTTAAAAGCAACAAGAGTTATAGCTTGCCTTGAACTAACACACCAGGTAATAACAATTATGGACTCTACACTCTGGGTTTTATTTTAATGGTTATTTGAAAAATTACAGCTATCACACCAATCCCTTGATTTTAATCATAATATTACTTAAGTCAAGTTAATTAAAATAAAATTAGTCAATTTAAACAAAAATATGAAGAAAATAAAGTTGATGCCTGGAGATGGACAAAAATTTTGAAAGTGGTATCTAAGCCACTGATGTATGACAAATAAAGGTATAAAATATTCTCCTAAATCCAAAGCAAATTTAGATTAAGAAAAATAGTTTGAGATGGTTACTTGAACAATAAATATTAATTAAAGTAATATGATGCTTTCTATGGAAATTGACTATATTTTTGGTGCTGCATCACTAAGGAGGTATAGTCTTATAGAAATATTGGGTACATTCATAAATATTGAAAAATATATATAACAGTAAATATTTAAACTCTTGTAACTTGATGCTTTAACTAATACTACCATTAACTTTTCCATGACTCTAGGTAGATTTTGGATGAGGTAATGAGCTCTCTACTTTGGACTTCTTAGTGTCTAGTTTAAAGTTTGTACAATAAGCCATTATTGTACTACATTTTGAGATTTGCCAAAGATGAGTAAAAAGAATTAGGGTTCCTCAGCCAACTTATATAATTTTGACTTTGGCCATGAATATTTTACTCCTTTTCAGCTCCTCTTTCTGCTGTTTCTTAAATGGCATCCCGTGCAAGATTGTTGAAAGATGGCAGAGACCAACATTCCACTATTGTTTAAATGCAAGTCCATGACAACCTGAATCTAAAATGAATGCTCAAGTCAGTGTTAATGAATCAGTACATTCATAATTGGAAAATAAGCCTTTTTCTCCCTCCCCCTGACTTGGTAATACCTCTCATTATCTGGTGGTTCTGAGAATGCCTGTGATAGGCATCTGAAGGCAAAGTTGGATGAAGAACTATCCTAATCCCATTGATAGCAGAAGAAAAGGGAAAGAAGCTGAGATTTCCACCCCCACCCCCATTTATAGTCATTTAATTAAGCTAAGACTTTGTTGTGTCGTTTACAACTAGGAGAACTGCACAGGCAGCTGCGTTTTACACATTGAGTGGGTATAAATAGAAGAATTAATATAGAAAAGATGAAAAACCCATGTGGATAATCGGTATCTGTTACCTCCTGAACACTATCATGCTTTTATTTTAAAAAGCCAGTCTGTGTATCTGCTTTTTATTTATTTATTTGTTTGTTTGTTTATTTATTTATTTAATTTTTGGCTGCATTGGATCTTTGTTGCTGTGCGCGGGCTTTCTCTAGTTGTGGCGAGCAGGGGCTACTCTCCTTTGCAGTGCGCAGGCTTCTCATTGTGGTGGCTTCTCTTGTTGCGGAGCACGGGGTCTAGGCACATGGGCTTCAGTAGTTGTGGCCCATGGGCTCAGTAGTTGTGGCTTGTTAGCTCTAGAGCACAGGCTCAGTACTTGTGGCACACAGGATTAGTTGCTTCGTGGCATGTGGGATCTTCCTGGACCAGGGCTCGAACCCATGTCCCTTGCATTGGCAGGTGGATTCTTAACCACTGCCCCACCAGAAAAGTCCCTGATCCTCCTTTTTTGAAACTGGATTTTCTAAACTAGAAAGATTAGATCCAGAATTCCAAACCTGCGGACATGAGATGAACTCCCTTTAATTCTCACCTAAAACTCTCTAAGCTGATTTCATAACTGTACATTAATTATATGACTTTTTATTTAAGGTCTCTCTTTTCCTAGATAGCTACAATATTATATTAATTTCAGGTGTACAACGTAGTGATTTACAATTTCATAGATTATACTCCACTTAAAGTTATTATAAAATGTTGGCTATGTTTCTTCTGCTGTACAATATACCCTTGTAGCTTATTTATTTTATACATAGTAGTTTGTACCTCTTAATCTCCTACCTCCATCTTGCCCCCACCTTCCTTCTCCCCACTGGTAACCACTAGATTGTTCTCTATATCTGTGAATCTGCTTCTGTTTTCTTATATTCGTTTGCTTTATTTTTTAGATTTCACATATAAGTGATAACATATAGTAGTTGTCTTTCTCTGTCTGACTTATTTCAGTAAGCATAATACCCTCCAGGTTCATCCACATTGCTGCAAATAGCAAAATTTCATTCTTTTTTATGGCTGGGTAGTATTCTACTGTATATATATATCACTTCTTCTTTATCCATTCATCTTCTGATGGACACTTCCATATCTTGGCTATTGTAAATAATGCTGCTATAAATATTGGGGTGCTTGTATATTTTTTGAATTAGTATTTTCAGTTTTTTTCAAATACATACCCAGGAGTGGAATTGCAGATAGTTCTATTTTTAGTTTTTTGAGGAACCTTCATACTGTTTTCCATAGTGGCTGCAAAAATTTACATTCCCACCAACAGTGTGCAAGTGTTCCCTTTTCTCCACATACTCACCGGCATTTGTTATCTGTGGTCATTTTGACGATAGACATTCTGACAGGTGTGAGGTGATATCTCATTGTGGTTTTGATTTACATTTCTTTGATGATTAGCAATGTTGAATATATTTTCATGGACCTGTTGGCCATCTGTATGTCTTCTTCAAAAAAATGTCTATTCAGGTCTCTTGCCGATTTCTTAATCAGGTTGTATGTTTTTTTGATACTGTGTTGTATGAGGTGTTTATAGATTTTGGATATTAACCCCTTATTCGTCATATCATTTGCGAATATTTTCTCCCATTCAGTAGGTTGTTATTTTGTTTTGCCAATGGTTTCCTTTGCTATGCAAAATCTTTTAAGTTTACTTAGGTCCCATTTGTTTATTTTTACTTTTGTTCCCTTTGCCATAGGAGACAGATACAAAAAATATTGCTACAATTTATGTTAAAGAGTACTCCGCCTATGTTTTCTCTTAGAATTTTTATGGCTTCATGACTTACATTTAAGCCATTAATCCATTTTGAGTTTATTTTTGTAATGGTGTGAGTTTATTAATGGTAAGCCATTAATCCATTTTGAGTTTATTTTTGTAATGGTGTGAGATAGCAGTACAGTTTGATTCTTTTGCATGTAGCTGTCCAGTTTTCGCAACACCATTTGTCGAAGAGGCTTTTTTGCCTTTGTATATTCTTGCGTCCTTTGTAATAAATTGACCACATAAGTGTGAGTTCGTTTCTGGACTCTCTACTCCATTGATCTATATATCTCTTTTTGTGCCAGTACCATACTGTTTTGATTACTGCAGCTTTGTAGTATAGTATGAAGTCATGGAACATGATACCTCTAGCTCTGTTATTCTTTCTCAAGATTGTTTTAGCTATTCAGGGTCTTCTGTGTTTTGATACAAATTTTAAAATTATTTGTTCTAGTTCTGTGGGAAATGCCATTAGTATTTTGATAGGCATTGCATTGAACCTTTAGATTGTGTTCAGTGGTATGGTCATTTTAACAATATCAGTTCTTCCAAACCATGAACATGGTATATCTTTCCATCTGTTTGTGTTGTCTTCAATGTCTTTCATCAGTGTCTTATAGTTTTCCAAGTACAGATCTTTAACCACCTATGTTAGATTCATTCCTAGGTATTTTATTCTTTTTGATATGATTGCAAATGGGATTGTTTCCTTAATTTCTCTTTCTGATACTTTGTTGTTATAGAAGTGCAACAGATTTCTGTATATTAATTTTGTATCCTGCAACTTCACTAAATTGATTGATGAGCTCTGGTAGATTTTTGGTGGCATATTTATATTTTCTGTATATAGTATTGTCATCAGCAAACAGTGACAGTTTTACTTCTTCCTTTCCAATTTGGATTCTTTTTACTTCTTTTTCTTGCCAGATTGCAGTGGCTAGGACTTCTAATAATATGTTGAATAAAAGTGGCAAGAGTAGGTGTCTTTGTCTTATTCCTGAACTTAGAGGAAATGCTTTCAGCTTTTCACCATTGAGTATGATGTTAGCTGTGTGCCTAAAGGCTCACATGCCTTTATTATGCTGAAGTATTTTCCTTCTATACCCACTTTCTGAAGACTTTTTATAAAGTATGTCATACTTTATAAGTATGTTTATCAACATAAATTAATGTTGAATTTTGCCAAAAGCTTTTTCTGCTCTATTGAGAAGATCATATGATTTTTTAAACATCTTTATTGGAGTATAATTGCTTTACAGTGTTGTGTTAGTTTCTGCTGTATAAAAAAGTGAATCGGCTATATGTATACATATATCCCCATATCCCCTCCCTCTTGCATTTCCCTCCCACCCCTCTAGGTGGTCGCAAAGCACCGAGCTGATCTCCCTGTGCCATGCAGCTGCTTCCCACTAGCTATCTATTTTACATTTGGTAGTGTATATATGTCAGTTTTACTCTCTCACTTATTCCCAGCTTATCCTTCCCCTCTCCTCAAGTCCATTCTCTACATCTGTGTCTTTATTCCTGTCCTGCCCCTAGATTCTTCAGAAGCATTTTTGTTAGATTCCATATATATGTGTTAGCATACTTGTTTTTCTCTTTCTGACTTACTTCATTCTGTATGACAGACTCTAGGTCCATCCACCTCATTACAAATAACTCAATTTCATTTCTTTTTATGGCTGAGTAATATTCCATTGTATATATGTGGCATATCTTCTTTATCCATTCATCTGTCGATGGACATTTAAGTTGCTTCCATGTCCTGGCTATTGTAAATAGTGCTGCAATGAACACTGTGGTACATGACACTTTTTGAATTATGGTTTTCTCAGGGTATGTGCCCAGTAGTGGGATTGCTGGGTCATATGGTAGTTCTATTTTTAGTTTGTTAAGGAATATCCATACAGGCCAATATCTCTGATGAACATAGATGCAAAAATCCTAAACAAAATAGTAGCAAACAGAATCCAGCAGCACATTAAAAGGATCATACACCATGATCAAGTGGGGTTTATCACAGGAATGCAAGGATTCTTCAATATACACAAATCAATCAATGTGATACAACATATTAACAAATTGAAGGATAAAAACCATATGATAATCTCAACTGATGCAGAAAAAGATTTTGACAAAATTCAACACCCGTTTATGATAAAAACTCTCCAGAAAGTAGGCATAGAGGGAACTTTCCTCAACATAATAAAGGTCATATATGACAAACCCACAGCCAACATCGTTCTCAATGGTGAAAAACTGAAACTATTTCCTCTAAGATCAGGAACAAAACAAGGTTGCCCACTCTCACCACTATTACTCAACATAGTTTTGGAAGTTTTAGCCACAGCAATCAGAGAAGAAAAAGAAATGAAAGGAATCCAAATTGGAAAAGAAGAAGTAAAGCTGTCACTGTTTGCAGATGACATGATACTATACACAGAGAATTCTAAAGGTGCTACCAGAAAACTACTAGAGCTAATCAATGAATTTGGTAAAGTAGCAGGATACAAAATTAATGCACAGAAATCTCTTGCATTCCTATACACTAATGATGAAAAATCTGAAAGAGAAATTACGGAAACACACCCATTTACCATTGCAACAAAAAGAATAAAATACCTAGGAATAAACCTACCTAAGGAGACAAAAGACCTGTATGCAGAAAACTGTAAGACACTGTTAAAAGAAATTAAAGATGATATAAACAGATGGAGAGATATACCATGTTCTTGGATTGGAAGAATCAACATTGTGAAAATGACTCTACTACCCAAAGCAATCTACAGATTCAATGCAATCCCTATCAAACTACCACTGGCATTTTTCACAGAACTAGAACAAAAAATTTCACAATTTGTATGGAAACACAAAAAACCCCATATAACCAAAGCAAACTTGAGAAAGAAAAATGGAGCTGGAGGAATCAGGCTCCCTGACTTCAGACTATACTACAAAGCTACAGTAATCAAGACAGTATGGTACTGGCACAAAAACAGAAATATAGATCAATGGAACAGGATAGAAAGCCCAGAGATAGACCCATGCACATATGGTCACCTTATCTTTGATAAAGGAGCAAGAGTATACAATGGAGAAAAGACAGCCTCTTCAATAAGTGGTGCTGGGAAAACTGGACAGCTACATGTAAAAGAATGAAATTAGAACACTCCCTAACACCATACACAAAAATAAACTCAAAAATGGATTAAAGACCTAAATGTAAGGCCAGACACTATCAAACTCTTAGAGGAAAACATAGGCAGAACACCCTATGACATAAATCACAGCAAGATCCTTTTTGACCCACCTCCTAGAGGAATGGAAATAAAAACAAAAATAAACAAATGGGACCTAATGAAATTTAAAAGCTTTTGTATAGCAAAGGAAACCATAAAAAAGATGAAAAGACAACCCTCAGAATGGGAGAAAATATTTGCAAATGAAGCAGCTGACAAAGGATTAATCTCCAAAATATACAAGCAGCTCATGCAGCTCAATATCAAAAAAACAAACAACCCAATCCAAAAATGGGCAGAAGACCTAAATAGACATTTCTCCAAAGAAGATATACAGATATCCAACAAACACATGAAAAGATGCTCAATATCACTAATCATTAGAGAAATGCAAATCAAAACTACAGTGAGGTATCACCTCACACCAGTCAGAATGGCCATCATCAAAAAATCTACAAACAATAAATGCTGGAGAGGGTGTGGAGAAAAGGGAAACCGCTTGCACTGTTGATGGGAATGTAAATTGATACAGCCACTATGGAGATCATATGATTTTTATTATTCAAATTGTTAATGTAATGTATCACACTGATTGGTTTGCAGATATTGAACCAGCCTTGCATCCCTGGGATAAATCCCACTTGATCATGGTGTATGATCCTTTTAATGTATTGTTAGGTTCAGTTTGCTAATATTTTTTGAGGATTTTTGCATATATGTTTGTCAGTGACCCTGGTCTATAATTTTCTTTTTTGTGATGATATTTTTGTTTAGTTTTGGTGTGAGGGTGATGCTGGCCTTGTAGAATGAGTTTGGAAGTGCTCCTTACTCTGCAATTTTTTGAAATAGTTTGAAAAGGATAGGTATTAACTCTTCTTTAAATGTTTGGTAGAATTCACCTGTGAAGCCATCTGGTGCTGGACATTTGTTTTTGTGGAGTTTTTTAAATTACTGATTCAATTTCATTACTGGTAATTGGTCTGTTCATATTTTCTATTTAAACCTGGTTCAGTCATGGGGGACTGTAGATTTCTCAGAATTTGCCCATTTTTTCTGAATTGTCCATTTTGGTGGCATGTAGTTGTTTGTAGTACTCTCATAAGTCTTTGTATTTCTGTGATGTCAATTGCAAAGTCTCCTTTTTCATTTCTGATTTTATTGATTTGAGCCAACACTATTTTTCTTGGTGAGTCTGGTTAAAGCCTTATCTATTTTATTTATCTTTTCAAAGAACAAGCTCTTAGTTACATTGATCTTTTCTTTTTTTTTTTTTAGTCTCTATTTCATTTATTTTTGCTCTGATCTTTATGATCTCATTTCTTCTACTACTACCTCTGATTTTTATGATCTCTTTTAATTTATTTTTGCTCTGATCTTTATGATCTCTTTTCTTCTGCTTCTTCTTCTGGGGTTTTGTTTGTTCTTCTTTTTCCTTTAGGTGTAAGGTTTGAAATTTTGAGATTTTTCTTGTTTCCAGAGGTAGACTTTATCACTCTAAACTTCCCTCTTAGAACTGATTTTGCTACATCCCATAGATTTTTTTTTTCATGAAGCTGTTTATTCCTGTTATTAAACCTTAGACTCAAGTAATCCTGGTTATTCTAGAAAAAACACCTTGTTGTAGGGATCATTTCATCATCCCTTTCAACAATCACCTCTCCATGAAAACCTTTCTTTTCTGACGTAACATATGAAAGTAGAGTTGTGGAAACAATGGTATATACGAGGCCATGGTTATAAGAAGAAAATAATAGTAGTCAAAAGAAGCATTGTATTTATTCAGAAGTCTTATTGAGAACATTCCTTTTTTCTTCACATATGGTAAGGCAGCATATATCGTAAGAAGTTCACCAGCAACTCCGACAGGATATAAGATGATAAAAAAATTATATTGGTTTTATACTGTGAGTAACGAGCCACACCATAAAGATTCTTGAACTCCCTTGGACCCCAGCCACAAGCACAGAAATAGGTACAATTCCGCAAGCAAAGCAAATGTCTGGAAAAATTTAAGTGTCTTCTGAATACTTTTATATAAACCTTTGTGTATTCCTTTTTCCACATAAAAATGTACCAGCCGGTACATTTTTACTACAGTACATGTAGTAGCCAGTACCAGCCACCCTGCAGTCATGGTGATGCTGTAGAAGGTGAGCCAGGCGGTGGCCAACAAGCCCAGTCACCTCCTCTTGCCCACGGTCTCTGAGGCACTGCCATTGGTGCTGTCCTCCTCACCAGACGCCATGGTGGCCACACAGCCGGGGGACGTGGATGAGAGGAGCAGGGGGGTGGGAGGGGGCCCAGCCAAGCACACCGCTGAAACACCACCGCCCGCTGCCACCGCATCCATCAGGTGCCCCATGTGCCACACACGGGGAGCTCAGCACTGCCAGCCCAGCCACCCACGGGGGGAGGAGCGGGCATCCCCAGCCCCCATAGATTTTGAATTATTGTGCTTTCATGTTCATTTGTTTCCAGATATTTTTTATTTCTTCAGTGATCCATTGGTTGTTTAGTAGCATATTGATTAACCTCCATGTGTTTGTGTTTTTCGCAGTCTTTTTTTCTATAGTTGATTTCTAGTCTCATAGCATTGTGGTCAGAAATGATGGTTGATATGATTTCAGTTTTCTTAAATTTACTGAGACCTGCTTTGTAGCCTAGTATGTTCCATGTGCATCCATGTGCACATGTTCCATGTGCATTTGAAAAGAATGCATATTCTGCTGCTTTTCAGTGGAATATTATATATATATATACGTATATATGTGTGTGTATGTATGTATGTATATATGTATATACACACAAATACGTGCACATACACACATATATATATACCATCTGGTCTAACATGTTGTTTAAGGGTTGTGTTTCTTTATTGATTTTCTGTCCACATTCCCTACTGTTATTGGGTTACTGTCAACTTCTCCCTTTATGTCTGTTAATATGTGCTTTATGTATTTAGGCACTCCCATGTTGGGTCCATATATATTTACAATTGTTATATCTTCTTCTTTGATTGATTCCCTTGATCTTTATGTAATGTCCTTCTTTGTTTCTTGTTACAGTCTTGATTTTAAAGTCTATTTTGGCTGATATAAGTACTTCTACCTGGCTTCCTTTTAATTTCCATTTGCATGGAATATCTTTTTCCACTCCCTCACTTTTAGTCTGTGTGTGTCTTTAGATCTGAAGTCAGTCTCTTATAGGCAGCATATATATAGGTCTTGTGGCAGCATATATATATATATATATATATATCTTGTTTTAGTATCCACTTAGACATTCTTTGTCTTTTGATTGGAGCATTTAGACCATTTACATATAAAGTAATTATTGATAGGCATGTACTTATTGCCACTTTGTTAATTATTCTGGGTTGTTTTTGTAGTTCTTTTTTGTTCCTTTCTTTGTCTTTTGTTCTCTTCTCTTGTGATTTGATGATTGTAATTAGTGTTATATTTGGACTCCTTTCTGGGTTTTGGGTATGTATCTATTATAGATTTTACATATATATTATATTATATATATGATTATGTTTAATCATATATATATGATTATTTAAGTTGCTGATTTCTTAATTTCAAACACATTTTAACAACACTGCACTTTTACTCTTCTTCCCTCACAATTACTGTTTTGACATCATACTTTACATGTAATTGTTTTGTGTATCCCTTAACTGCTTATTGTAGATATAGATGATTTACTACCTTGACTGAATATTTGCCTTTACCAATGTGTTTTTCCTTTTGTAATTTTCATGCTTCTAGTTGTAGCCATATCCTGGGGCTAGTGCCAGCCCACTGGCAGGCAGAGCCAAGTCCTGAGGTCTCTGTCGGCAGGGCCCAGGGTACCCAGAGCTGTTATCAGACCACTGGTGAGTGGGGTCAGTTCCTGACACAGCTGGCTGAGGGGCCCAGGGTGTCAAGAAGCTTGTGTTGTCCCCCTGCTGAGTGGGGCCTGACCCCATGGTGGCTGGAGGGGACCAAGGTTTTTCAGAGCTGGTGTTGGCCTGCTGGTGGGCAGGGCTGGGGCCCATCATGTCCCAGGGCTGGTACCAGCCTGCTGGTGGGTGAGCTGTTTCCTGCCATGGCAGGCTGAGGGGCTGCAGTAGTCCTGGGGCTGGTGTCCACCTGCTGCTCGGTGGGGCCAGGGCCCAGGTTGTCCTGGTGCTGATACCTCCCATTGGGAGTGGAGCTGGGTCCCAATGTCTCTGGCTGCAGGGCCCTGGGGGAGTTTCAGTTCTAGTGCCTGCACACACATGTCCTGAGCCCTCTGGTGGACAGGGCCATGTCCAGGGACAGCTCTAGGCTCACAGAGTCTTAAGGCAGCCTGCCTGCTGCTGGGTGGGCCTGTGTCGCTTCCCAGCTAGTTGCTTGGCCTGAGACATCCGACTCCTGGAACCTACAGGCTGGTGGGCAGGGGCTGGGCTGGGTCCAAAAGCTGATGAGTTCAAGGAAGGATTCCACATTGGTGCTTGCCAGTACCAGTGTCAACATGGTAGAATGAGTGCTCCAAAATGTCTGCTGCTGGTGTCTGTGTCCCCAGGATGAGCTCTAGTTGCCTCTTGCCTCTCTGGGAGACCCTCCAAATCAGCAGGTGGCTCTGACCCAGGCTCCTTTCGAATTATTGCTTCTGCCCTGAGTCCCAGAGCATGTGAGATTTTGTGTGTGCTCTTTAAGTGTGGAGTCTCTATTTCCCACAGTCCTCTGTGTCTACCAAAAGTAAGCCCCACTGGACTTCAAAGCTAAACATTCTGGAGGCTTGTCTTCCTGGTGCAGGACCCTTATGCTGGGGAACCCAATGTGAAGCTTAGGCCCCTCGTGCCTTGGGGAGAACCTCTGCAATTGTAATTATTCTCCCGGTTATAGGTTGCCCACCTGGGGGTATAAGTCTTTACTATACCATGATTCCACCCCACCACCTGTCTTGTTGTGGTTCCTTCTTTATATCTTTAGTTGTAGATGATCTATTCTGGTAGATTCCAGTCTTTCTCGTCAATAGTTGCTCTGTAAATCGTTGTAATTTTGGTATGCCCAAGAGAGGAGGCGAGCTCAGGGTCTTCCTACTACACCATCTTGGCCAAGCCTCCAATATATTATTTTTACTTCTTTTACTGATTATCTTTATAACTTTAAATAATATTTAAAATTCTCTTTCTATCAGTACTAGTCAGTATCCTGACTCAACTCTGTAAGATGAAAAATGAGTTCTACCCTTTTCTTTTTTTTTTTTTTTTTAATAAATTTATTTATTTATTTATTTTTGGCTGTGTTGGGTTTTCGTTTCTGTGCGTGTGCTTTCTCTAGTTGCGGCGAGCAGGGGCTACTCTTCATCGCGGTGCGCGGGCTTCTCATTGTGGCTTCTCTTGTTGCGGAGGACAGGCTCTAGACGCGCAGGCTCAGTAGTTGTGCCTCACGGGCTTAGTTGCTCGGCGGCATGTGGGATCTTCCCAGACCAGGGCTCGAACCCGTGTCCCCTGCATTGGCAGGCAGATTCTTAACCACTGCGCCACCAGGGAAGCCCTACCCTTTTCTTTATGTTCCTCCCCTGCCTCCCACTTTCCATCTTCTGTCAGTTACCCTTTCACATTAGTTGTTTCTCAGCAACAACAAATCCATATCTTGTCTGAAGGCTGACTCTAAACAGTAAAAAGTAGTACATACTATTTTCATATTTATACCTATGTAAATATTTTTCTCCCATTGGTTCAAGAAGTGCGCTAGGATTACATCTTTCTTTATGTGGTCACTGTCTGATCTCTTGGCCACTTAAAAGAGAATATACTTATTAAAAATATTTAATGAACTCTATTTTCTTACACCATTATTTTAGTTTGTTACATATTTCAAACATGATTTTATTGTACAGCTTTTGTTTTTCCTGGAGTTTTAATTGCTATTACTTTCTCTTTCATTAAAAAAAAGTCCTTATCAGATTTTCAAGTTGTCCTGCCCTCTCAGTCATATCATCTAAAGCATGGAGTCCCAATTTTTCCCCCAGGGAACTTTGTCCCAAAGACCTCCTTCCTTCTTTAATATGGCCTGGCTTTTCCTACAGCTGCTGGCAATGCTCATCCTAGAACTTCTATTCACTACTATGTAGGAGGAGTCCTATGGTCCAGTTGCCTATCATCTTCATCATTTCTCTTTGGAAAAACCCCCAAATTTTAACTGGGCATATTGCCACCTGATGTAAAACACATTTCCCAGCCTTCCTCAGTTTGGTATGACCGTATGGCAGTTCTGGCCAATGAGGTGGAAACAGAAGTGTAGTGTAGGACTCCTCACAATACTTTTAAAGGAAACTGACTCTGCAGTTTTTTTGCCTTCTGCATTTTCTCCTTGCTCAAGCCTATATAACTATGACAGCTGGCATTCCACTATCCATCTTGCAACATTATATGATGCTGAATGTGGGAGCAAAATGCTTAGGTGGTGGAACAGAAAGATAGGTCCCTAGATCCAAAATGATAATGGGTAGATATCACATCAGTTCTACATTGTCTTTCTTTTATGTGAGGAAGTAATACAACTCTATCCTGTTTAAATTACTCATTTATTTTGTCTGTTACATGCAGCAAACCTAATTCTATCTGATATGGATTCACAGTTTCCAATATCCTATGTCTTCTTCTTCCTTGCTTTTCTGAGTATAGTCTTACACTATCTTGTTGTAGCATCGATTATTTGTTTTATAACCACTTTCTAAACCTTTCTATGTTTAGAGAATTTCCTACTTTACTAATCTTCATAGGAGAAAAGAGACCACTTCATTTTATAAGAGCTGAAAATGCCAAATAATTGCAGCTAAGTCATAAACGTTTGCTAGAACATCATAGTTAATTGCATACAGAAGGTGGAAGAACAGAGAATGTGAAAAAAGGCACAACCCAATTCTTAAAAGCCTTGCTCTAAGAGAGATAGACATCACTTTTTACTCACGTTCCATTGATAGAGACCAGTCATATGAACCACCTAGAGAAAGGGTGGTTGAGAAAGGCAGTTTCTAACTAAAAAGCTGCTATAGGGACTTCCCTGGTGGTGTGGTGGTTAAGAATCTGCCTGTTAATGCAGGGGACACAGGTTTGAGCCCTGGTCTGGGAAGATCCCACATACTGCGGAGCAACTAAGTCCATGTGCCACAACTACTGAGCCTGTGCTCTAGATCCTGCATGCCACAACTACTGAACCCGTGCACCTAGAGCCCATGCTCCGCAACAAGAGAAGCCACCACAGTGAGAAGCACACACACCACAAGGAAGAGTAGCCCCACTCACCGCAACTAGAGAAAGCCCGCTCACAGCCACAAAGAACCAATGCAGCCAAAAGTAAATAAATAAAATAAATAAAATTTATAAAATAAAATAAAAAGCTGCTATAAAGAAGGACCATAAATTTTGGAAGTCTGTTAGCCATCTCTGCCATAATTCATAACATTAAATATTTTAATACTGTAAACCATTGTCTTTTCTTTTTTCTTTTCCTTGTGTGTATGTATAAAGGTATATGAACTTACCACTGAAGTTCCTGGCCCATCTTTTGACTGGGAGCTCATGCATTTTCTCATTAGCATCTATGAGCTCTCTATATCAATGTACATTGATTTTTACCTGTCATGTTTTTGAAAATTTGCACCCCAGTTTATTAGTTTCTTAATTAAATTTTATGATTGCTTTTGGTTTACAATATAAACATCATATCAAATCTTTTGCTTTGCAATTTTTATTCTTCCTTGTTTTTAAGTTGAGTATATTCTACTTTTTCTCAGAGATCAAAAAGCTGTACATTAAAATGTGCCTACGGATTTTTATTTGTAAGTTTTTATAAGTTTCTAGTGTTCAAAATAATAATTTGATATTTGTATACACTACAAAGTGATCAGCACCATATATCTAATTATCATCCATCACCATAAAGTTGACCCCTTCACCCATTTCACCTCCCCCCAACCCCCTTCCCCTCTGGTAAATACTAATCTGATCTCTGAATTTGTTTTTGTTTTATTTTATTTTAAAATTTCTTTTGTTTTTTTTAAGGTTCTGCATATGAGTGAACTCATACTGTATTTGTCTTTCTCCATCTGATTTAGTTCACTTAGAGTAATACCTTCTAGATACATCCATGTTGTCATGATGACAGGATTTTTTCCTTTTTATGGCTGAATAATATTCCATTTTGTATATATCTTTTTTTATCCATTCATCCATCAGTGGATACTTAGGTTGCTTCCATGTCTTGGCTATCATAAATAATGCTGCAGTGAACACAGGGATGAATATAACTTTTTGAATTAGTGTTTTCGTGTTCTTTGAATAAAAACCCAGAAGTGGAATACCTGTGTCATATGGTAGTTCTATTCTTAGTATTTTGAGGAATCTCCATAGTATTTTCCATAGTGACTGCACCAATTTACAGTCCCACCAACAGTGTACAAGGGTTCTCTTTTCTCCACAAACACTCCAACATTTATTTCTTGTCTTTTCAGTAATAGCCATTCTAACAGGTGTGAGAGATATCTCATTGTGCTTTTGATTTGAGTTCCCCTAGTAATTAGTGATGTTGAACATCTTTTCAGGGGCTTGTTGGTCAATCATATGCTTTCTTTAAAAAAAAATGTCTGTTCAGAACCTTTGCCTATTTTTTAATCAGGTTGTTTGTTTTTGTTGTTGTTGAGTTGCATGAGTTCTTTATATATTTTGGATATTAACCCTTTATTGGAGATAACGATTTGCAAATATCTTCACTCATTTAGTAGATGGCCTTTTAATTTTGTATGTGGCTTCCTCTGCTGTGCAGAGGCTTCTCAGTTTGATGTAGTCCCATTGGTTTAATTTTGCTTTTGTTTCCATTCCCCTTGGATTCAGATGTACAAAAATACCACAAAAACCAATGTCAGTAAGGTTATCACTGATGTTTTCTTTTAGGAGTTTTACGATTTCAGGTCCTACATTCAAGTCTTTAATCCATTTTGAGTTAATTTTTGTGTGTAGTATAAAATAGTGGTATAGTTTCATTTTTTTCATATGGATCTCCAGCATTTATTGAGGAAACTGTTGTTTCTCCATTGTATGTTCTTTACTCATTTGCAGTAAACTGATTGTTCATATATGTGTGGGTACATTTCTGGGCTCTCAATTCTGTTTCATTAATCTATGTGTCTGTTTTTGTGCCAGTGCCATACTGTTTGATTACTATTGTTTTGTAGTATAGTTTGAAATCAGGGAGTGTGATACCTCCAGCTTTGTTCTTTTTGCTCAGGATTGTTTTGGTTATTCAGGATCTTTTGTGGTCCCATACAAATTTTAGAATTCTTTTCCTTTTGTGAAATATGGCATTGGAATTTTGATAGGGATTACATTAAATCTTTCAGTTGCTTTGGGTAATATGGACATTTTAATAATATTAATTCTTCCAATCAATGAACGTGAAATATCTTTTCATTTATTTGTGTCTTCTTCAATTTCTTTCATCATTTCTTGTAGTTTTCAGTGTTCAGGTCTTTAAATTCCTTGGTTAAATTTATGCCTAGGTATTATATTCTTTTTGATGCAATTGTAAATGAGATTGTTTTCTTAATTTCTCATTTAGATAGTTGGTTATTAGTGTATAGCATGCCATGGAGTTTTGTGTATTGATTTTGTATGCTTCAACATTACTGAACTCATTTATTAGTTCTAACACTTTCTTGGTAGAGTCTTTAGGATTCTCTATATACAGTATCATATCATCTGCAAATTATGACATTTTTACTTCTTCCTTTTCGATTTGGATGCCTTTAATTTTTTTCCTGCCTAATTGCTGTGGCTAGGACTTCCAATACTATATTGAATAAAAGTGGCTGGAGTGGGCATCCTCGTCTTGTTCCTGATCTTAGAGGAAATGCTTTCAGCTTTTCATCATTGACTATGATATTAGCTGTGGGCTTGTCATATATGGGCTTTCTGATGTTGAGTTACATTCTCTCTACAGCCACTGTTGAGAGTTTTTATCATAAATGGGTATTGAATTTTGTCAAATGCTTTTTCTGCATCTATTGAGTTGATCATATGATTTTTATTCTTCATTTGGTTAATGTGATGTATCATGTTGATTGATTTGCAGATGAACTATCCTTTTATCTCTGGAATAAATTCTGCTTGATCATGATGTATGATCCTTTTAATGTATTGTTGGATTTGGTTTGCTAATATTTTGTTGAGGATTTTTGCATCTATGTTCATCAAGGATATTGGCTTGTAATTTTTTTTTTTTTTTTTGTAGTGTCCTTGTCTGGCTTTGGTATCAGGATAATTCTGGCTTCATACAGTATGTTTTTAAGGTTTACATCCTCTTCAATTTTTTGAAAGAGTTTCACAAGGATAGGTATTAAATCTTCCTTAAATATTTTGTAGAATTTACCAGCAAAGTCATCTAGGCCTGGGCTTTTCTTTGCTGGGAAACTTTTCAATACTGTTTCAGTCTGTTCAAAATTTTTTTATTTTTCATAATCCAGTTTTGGAAAATTGTATGTTCCTAGGAATTTATCCTTTCTTTCTAGGTTGTCCAATTTGTTGACATATGAGTGTTTGTAGTAGTCTCTTACAATCCTTTGTATTTCTGTGGTATCACTTGTATTTTTTTTTTCATTTCTAATTTCATTTATTTGAGTCCTCTCTATTCTTCTGATCTGTCTAGTTTAAAGTTTGTCAATTTTGTTTAACTTTTTAAAGAATCAGCTCTTAGTTTCATTGATACTTTCAATCATTTTTAGTCTGTATTTCATTTATTTCCACTCTGATCTTTATTATTCCCTTCCTTCTACTAATTTTGGACTTCATTTTTGCGTCTTTTTCTAGTTCCTTTAGGTGTGAATTTAGATCGTTTATTTGGGATTTCTCTTACTTCTTGAGGAAGGCCTATATTGCTCTGAACTTCCTTCTTAGAACTGCCTTTGCTGCATCCCATAGATTTTAGTATGTTGTATTTCTGTTTTCATTTGTCCCTAGGTATTTTTAAATTTCTCCTTTGATTTCTTTGATGACCCATTGATTGTTTAGTAACCTGTTGTTTAATCTCCACATGTTTGTGAGTTTTCCTATTTATTTCTTGTGATTGATTTCTGGTTTCATATCACTGTGGTCCAAGAAAATGCTTGATATAATTTCAGTCTTCTTGAATGTATTAGGACTTGTTTTTGACCTAACATGTAGTCTTTCCTGGAGGATGTTCCATGTGCACTTGAGAAGAATGTGTAATCTGCTACTTTTGGATGGAATGTTCTATATTTATCTATTAATCCATTTGGTCTAACATGTCATTTAACTGCAATATTTTCTTATGGATTTTCTGTATGGATAATTTTTTCCATTGATGTGAGAGGAGGTGTTAAAGCCCTCTACTATATTGTACTGCTTTCAACTTCTTTAAGTCTGTTAATATACACTTTATGTATCTTGGTGCTCCTTTGTTGAGTGCATATACATTTACAAATGTTATATCTTCTTGTTGGATTGACCCCTTTATCATTATGTAATGTCCTTCTTTGTCTTTTATTACAGTCTTTGCTTTAAATTGTATTTTATCTTATATGAATATAGCTACTCCATCTTTCTTTTCATTTCCATTGCATGGAATATCTTTTTCCAATCCTTAACTTTCAGTCTGTGTGTTTCCTTTCTGTAGTGAGCCTCTTGTAGGCAGCATATAGATAGGTCTTTTTTAAAAAAAAAAAAAATTCATTCCACCATTCTATGTCTTTTGATTGTCAAATTTAACCCATTTTTGCTTAAAGTAATTATTGATAGGTATGTACTTATTGCCATTCTGTTAATAATTTTCTGGCAGTTTCTGTTCTTCTTCTCTTTTCCTCTTTCCTGAGTTTTAGTGGGTTCCTTTAGTGTTATGTTTATATTTCTTATTTTCTTTTGTGTATTTACTCTAAGTTTTTTCCTTGTGGCTACCGTGAGGTTCACATATAACATTCTATGTAAATAGTAGCCTGTTTTAAGTTGGTAGCAACTTAAATTTGAACACATTCCAAAGTTTTATCTCTTTTTTAACCCCCCCCCCCATGTTTTATCTTTAGATGATACATTTCACATCTTTTTATTTTATGCATATCTTAGCTAATTATTGTAATTTTAATTTTACTACTTTTGTCTCTTAACCTTCACACTTGTTTTATAAGTGATTGATACACTACCTTTATTATATATTTACCTTTTCTTGTGAATTTTTTACTTTTGTATGTTTTCTTATTATTAATTAGTGCCATTTCTTTTCATCTCTAAAGAAGTGCCTTTAATATTTCTTGTAGGGATAGTTTAGTGGTGATGAACTCCTTTAGCTCTTGCTTACCTGGGAAATTCTTGATCTCTTCTTTAATTCTGAATGATAACCTTCCTGGGTAGAGAATTCTTGGTTGGAAGTTTTTTTCCTTTCAGCAGTTTGAATGTGTCATGCTACTCCCTTCTGGCCTGTAAAGTTTCTGCTGAAAAATCTGCTGATAGCCTTATGGGGTTTCCCTTGTATATAACAAGTTGTTTTTCTCTTACTGCTTTTAGGATTCTCTCTTTTTCCTTAACTTTTACTATTCTAACTATAATATGTCTTGTTGTGTGTCCTTTTGGGTTCATCTTATATGGAACTCTCTGGGCTTCCTGCCCCTGGATGCCTGTTTTCTTCCCCAGAATAGGAAAGTTTTCAGCCACTATTTGGCCAAATAATTTTTCTGGCCTTTTCTCTCTCTCTTCTCCTTCTGGGACTCCTATAATGTGAATGTTATTCTGCTTGATGTTGCCCCAAATGTCTCATAAGGTATCTTCTTTTTTTTAAATTCTTTTTTCATTTTGCTTCTCTGTCCAGGGTAGTTCATTATTTTGTCTTTCAGCTCACTTACTCATTCTTCTACCTCATCCAGTCTGCTGTTGAATCCCTCTAGTGTATTTTTCAGTTGAGTTGTAACTTCTGTTTGGTACTTTCTTACATTTTCTATCTCTTTGTTGAAGTTCCCTGGAATTCCATGAACACGTTTATGACAATTACTTTGAACTCTTTATCAGGTTGATTTTTCATTTCCATTTTGTTTAGTTCTTTTTCTGAGGTTTTGTCTTATTCTTTTGATTGGAACATATTCTCTGTTTCCTCATTTTACCTAATTCTCTGTGTTTATTTCTATTGAGTAAATCAGCCATCTCTCCCAGTCTTAAAGGAGTGGCCTTATTTAGGAGATGTCCTGTGGGGCTCAGAAGTTCAATTATGCCTGGCCATTAGAGCCAGGCACTCAAGAGGTGTCCCCTATGTGGGCTGGATTCATCCTTCCTTTGTGGTGGCTGCAGCTACTACTGCAGTTCACTTGTAGACAGGGCTGGCCCCTGGACTGGCTATGGGACCTGGCCACAGCTGCTGTGGTGCAACGGTGGGTGGGGCCATTTCCTAAATCAACTGCACGTCCTGGCTATGGCTGCTGTGTGGCGTTGGTGGATGGGGCTGGCTCCCAGCTAAGCTTTGAGACCTGCCTGTGACTACTGCAGTGTACTTGTGGCTGGCCTATTGCTCCAGGCTGTGATACTTGGTCAAGGATCAGGAGTGAGTGGGGCTGTCAGTAGGGCACACCTACAGGCACTAATAGGTTAGAGGGAGAATTCCAAAATGACACCCGCCAGCACCAGTATTATGGTAGCCTGAGATCTCAAAAGTGTCTTCTGCCAGTGTATCAGTCCCCGGGGAGCATCCCACTTGGTTTCTGCCTCTCTGCCAGATTCTTCAAGATTAATAAATGGGTCCCCTTCACCTATGATCCATGCACTTTTCAATCTGGTGTTTTTGCACTGGCTTTCAAGTCAAGTGAATCTGCATGAACCCTTTAGGAAGGAGTTTTTCATTTCCTGCAGTTCTATAGCTTTACTGGATGTATTCCTCATTGGTTTTCAAAGCCAAGTGTTTTGGGGGCTCATCTTTCCTATGCAGGATCGAGGGGCTGAGATGCCTGATGTGGAGCTCAAATCCATCACTCATTAGGGAAAAGATCCCTACCTTTTGTGATCCTTCCTGTTTGTGGATTGCTGTGGCTGGAGTGTGGTTTCTCCCTTGCTGAGACTGTGTCTCTGCCTCTTCTACCTGTCTGGATGCTGTCCTTTTACCCTTTGCTGTGGAGGCTCTGTTCCTCCAGCTTTCAGGTCACTTTCTGAGGGAATTATTCCATATGTAGCTGTAGACTTATTGTATCTGTGGGAGGAGGGAAGATGGAACTTCCTACACCACCATCTTGAACTCTCTCTGTCTCTATGGTTTTTAAAATTATTAAACTTAATTTGTTTAATTTATTTTAATAAATAGCATGTGGTAAGAATGTTAATTAGTTTCTTCAGAGTATCCAATTTCTATAACACCTTTGTTTCCTTACTCTTTATGTATTAAGTTTTTATATATACCTGTGTCAGCTTCTGGGCTTTAAAGCTATTTAATTGATTTTCTATCTATTTTGAATCAGTACTACTTATTTCACTTTGTTAGTGAACAATTTTCCACCAATAGTGATCTTTCTCAGTAACTGCTTAGTTATTATTCTTGTCTCTTCCTTTTTCCAGACATTTTCTAGAATTATTTGGATAAGTTCTTAAGAAGTACAATTTTGGTTAAAATTTTATCAAATCCACAAGATCATTTGGAAAAACAGTGACATCTCTGAAATGCTTAATTTATCTGTCAAGGAGAGAAATCTAAGTAAATGAGTAAGATTTTCCAAAACCTTAAACCTTTGACACAATGTTTCCTCCTTCTTCAAATTCTCTATTAAGCACTTATTTCTAAACTTAATTTATAAACAGTCCTCAAAATGGAGACGACTAGCCGGCAGAGTTCACTAGTATACAACTGAGGAAATAAGAAATCTGTGCTGCTTCAGTCCCATGAGCCAGTTCTCATTATCTCTATAGACTTGTGTTAGTAAACATTTACCAAAATCATTTTCCCTTAGTCAGAGATGGTAACATTTTCTCTTTGGCCAGCTTCTCTTTATATGCTGGAGTAAGAAGATTTCATCTTGCACGTTTAGTCTTTTAAATATAGTTTAAAAGAGGAGTAAATCTTAAAACCTTAACTCATAAACAAATATCAGACATAAGTAACACACTAAAACAACATAAAATACAAATGAAGAGAAATTAGTGTGGTTTCAAAACCCAGGATCTAAGTAAGAAAATGAGTGAATGACTGTAGAGAAACTAAAACATGTAATCAACTTTCAGCCCAGTGACAAAGGGCGAACTTTTTCTTTTAATGTGTCTCTATCCTTTGCAGCTCCCCAGGGGAAGCACACTGCTTTGATTAACTACTTTGATAAAGAGGAGGACCTCCAATATCTTCTACTTGGCTCTTCCTTCCGTGATTGCGGTCATTTCATGGGACAAGGATCCAATGTGGGGGGGAATTGCCAGAGATACTCATTTGAGATCAGAGACTAAAGAAATAACCATAGAAATGGATTCAGGTTCCACTGGACCTTCTATGAGGTGAATTCAGATTGGAACTCAGCTTCAGACCGTCTGTTCCCATAACACCCACAGTGGCATTTGTAGGTAACCATGAACAAGTGTGGGTTTGAAGCCCAGATCCGAGAGTGCTCCTTCCCACTCCTCAATTTGGATATTTCCTTCCTGAGTGAATAGTCATATAGACTGTAAGTTCCTTTGGGGAAAGGAGATGCACAGTAGGCATATGGTGTGTTGTAATAGGATCCTTACCTATTTCCTCTTACTTGACCTTATTCTGTCTTCTCTTCATTCAAGGGTTCTAGGTCTTGAAGATTACTCAGGTCTGCAAATGGATGAGAGGACGTGACCCTATAGCGCAATGGCTCATATTAAGTCTCTGTTTACCAGACCTGATATGTTTTGTGTTATAAAAATCAAGACTTTGGTGGGTCACTTGTTAAAATTATTTCTGTGAACCTATGATTAATTAAGCTTATCTGAGATATTCCTTTAGCAGTTTCTCTAACAGGGACTACTGAGCCCACATTATTCCCTATTTTAATGACCATGCTTACTTTGCCATATGAGCTTAGCCCATCTGGGTGCCAATTTCTCTCATAGTCAGAACTCTTTTGGTTGCAACGGACAGAAACACAGTTTGAAAAAACACAAGCAAAAAAGTGAATTGTTGTACTTCATGTACTCCTGAAACTGAGAAAGGCTGAAGGCAATTGAAGTTGTGTCTTGATGTTTCTAGGAACCAGTCAAGCAATTCTGATTGTCTCCAACTGTCAAATTCATTCTCCCCTATGGTGAGGAATGCAGTTGCTGATGCCCTTAGATTCACATCTTAACATCTTGGGGATGTGACAGTATTACCTGCCTCATCACAACTTGGAAAAATCCTAGGAAAGGACTCTGAATGGTCCAGCTTGAAACATTGAGGCCAGGAGGAGTTGAGAACCAAGCTGCCTGGGTTTGAAACCTAAAACATTTATTCACTTACTAGTTGTGTCACATGGGGGAAATACTCAATCTTTGTATATCAAAGTACATTTATTTTTAGAGGAGTAGTTATCTCATAGAGTTATTTTGAAGATTGAATGAGTTGATTTGTGTAAAGCACCTAGAGCAGTGCCCAGTGCATACATATCATTGTTCAAGCATGAGTTGTGTGCCCACCCCATTGGCCAGGGAGAAGGTCTGTTGCCAGAGTACCTGTAGAACAGATGAGGCTGCTGAGGCAGTCTCTACAAGGAGAACCTGTCTTCCTACATCGATTTGTGAAGAAGTGTCTGCACAGCTGCGTAACAATCAGAGCCGAGCCTTAGCTCCCACCTGGGGGAAGAGAAGGCAGAAGAGATGTAGCCACAGCTCCTCAACAAAAGGAAAATGAGGCCATGCACCTTATACAGTCTTCAAAGCAGGAAGTGACAGAAGGAAATGGCTAGTCCTGTCACTGAGGACCAGGCTCTGCCACAGTGTGTTTCAAACAAGGGAGCAGTATGAGAGTGAAAGCTTAGCATATAGATACAGCAAGCAGGAGAAGTACCTGGTGTGTCCAGCAAAGATAGGCCCTCCTATAACATAAAAAATATATAAAAGAAAATAAGGAAAAGAGGGTTGGAAGCAAGTGCTGGAAGTATGACTGCTGGTGTACACAGTAACCTCGTGTAATGGTAAACATGGCCAGTGCCTGTCCGGGAATCTAACCAATCAGAGTAGCAGCTCTTCCACGATTGGAGAGGATGTAGTAAGAGGTGGAGATGGTGGTGGTGGTGGTAAAGTCTGAGGACTTTTTGTTGCATAAATGTTTAAGATGCACATATGTTCAATCCATCTTGTGTCTGATAGCATCCATGAATCTCTCTTCCACATTTGGAATTTATGTACAGCAGCAGTCCCCAACCTTTTTGGTACCAGGGACTAGTTTCGTGGAAGACGATTTTTCCAACGATGTGTGAGGGAGGATGATTCAAGCACATTACATTTATTGTGCACTTTATTTCTATTATTATTACATTGTAATATATAATGAAATAATTATACAACTCATCATAATGCAGAATCAGTGGGAGCCCTGAGCTTGTTTTCACTTGCCACTCACTGATAGGGTTTTGATATGAGTCTGCAAGCAATCGATGTATTATGATCTCTGTGCAGTCAAACCTCTCTGCTAATGATAATCTGTATTTGCAGCTGTTCCCCAGCACTAGCATCACGGCTTCAGCTCCACCTCAGATCATCAGGCATTAGATTCTCACAAGGAGCGCACAACCTAGATCCCTTGCATGCGCAGCTCACATTAGGGTTCGTGCCCCTATGAGGATCTATTGCCACCGCTGATCTGACAGGAGGCAGAGCTCAGGCAGTAATGCCAGTGATGGGGAGCGGCTGTAAATACAGATGAAGCTTCGCTCGCTCGCCTGCTGCTCACCTCCTGCTGTGCGGCCTGGTTCCTAACAGGCCACGGACCATTACTGGTCCGTGGCCCGGGAGCTGGGGACCCCTGATGTATAGCTTCCTTTCCTTCTAGTATTTTTTTTTTAAATAAATTTATTTTTGGCTGCTTTGGGTCTTTGTTGCTGCACATGGGCTTTCTCTGGTTGCGGCGAGTGGGGGCTACTCTTGGTTGCAGTGTGCAGGCTTCTCATTGTGGTGGCTTCTCTCATCATGGAGCACGGGCTCTAGGTGCACAGGCTTCAGCAGTTGTGGCACACAGGCTTAGTAGTTGTGGCTCTCAGGCTCTAGAGTGCAGGCTCAGTAGTTGTCGTGCACAGGCTTAGTTGCTCCGCAACATGTGGGATCTTCCCAGACCAGGGATTGAACCCGTGTCCCCTGCATTGGCAGGCGGATTCTTAACCACTGTGCCACCAGGGAAGTCTCCCTTCTAGTAATTTTTAAAACTATTATTTTTTAAATTTTAATTTGAATGTTTTAGAGCACTTTTAGGTTTACAGCAAAATTGAGCAAATGTACACAGATTTCCTATGTACCCCCTGCCATCACACCCACAACCTCCCCCTTTATCAATATCCCCTACAAGAGTGGTATATTTGTTATAGTTGATGAACCTACATCAACACATTATTATCATCGAAAGTCCATAGTTTATATTAGGATTGACTCTTGGTATTGCACATTCTATGGGTTTGGACAAATTTATAATGATGTGTATCCACCGTTATAGAATCTTACAGAGTAGTTTTATTGCCTTAAAAATCCTCTTCCTATCCATAAACATGGACTGTCTCTCCATTTATTTAGTTCTTCCTTGATATCTCTCATCAGAGTTTTGTGGTTTTCCTCATTTGCCTTGTACATACTTTGTTAGATTTGTACCTAAATATTTCATTTTTGCTAATGTAAATGGTATTGTGTTTTTAATTTCAAATTCCACTTATTCATTGCTGATATATAGGAAAGTAATTAACTTTTATATGTTAACATTGTATCCTGCAACTTTGCTATAATTGCTTTTTAGTTCCAGGAGGTGTTTTTGTCAATTCTTTTGGATTTTCTACATAGATGATCATATTATTGGAGAGCAAAGACAATTCTATTTCTTCCTTCCCAATCGGTATAGTTCTTATTTTCTTTTCTTGTCTTACTGCATTAGCTAGTACAATGTTGAAAAGTAATGGTGAGAAGGAACATCCTTTCCTTGTTCCTGATCATCGTGGGAAAGCTTCAAGTTTCTCACCGTTAAGTATGATATTAGGTTTTTTGTAGCTATTCGTTATCAAATTGAGGAAATTCTCCTCTATTCCTAGTTTACTGAGAGTTTTTATCATGAATGGATGTTGGATTTTGTCAAATGTCTTTTCTGTATCTATTGATATAATCACATGGTTTTTCTTCTTTAGCCTGTTGATATGATGGATTACATTAATTGATTTTTGAATGTTGAAGCAGCCTTGCATCCCTGGGATAAATCTCACTTGGTTATGGTATATAATTCTTTTTATATATTGTTGGATTTGATTTGCTAATATTTTGTTGAGAATTTTTGCATCTATATTCATGATAGATATTGGTTTGTGGCTTTCTTTTCTTGTTACGTCTTTGTCTGTTTTAGTATTAAGATAATACTGGCCTCACAGAATGAGTTAGGAAGTATTTCCTCTGCTTCTGTCTTCTGAAAAAGATTTTAGAGAATCAGTTTAATTTCTTCCTTAAATGTTTGGTAGAATTCACCTGTGAACCCATCTGGGGCCTCTAAATTATTTTTAGATTTCATTCAATTAATGAATATTTCTTGAGAGCCTTCTATGAACCAAGGTAATACTTTAACTTTCCTGGAAAAATTTTGCAATACTGAGTGTGAAGTATGGGTGACTGAGTTAACTTTCAATGCTGTACTATGGTTGATTATCCCAACAAAATGTATCTAAGTATTCTTCCCCTAATTATTATATTGTTTCAAGTTTGGAATATATTAATTAATTTCATTCATTCATTTATTTTTAAAACTCTTTATTTATATCCTTCCTACTTCTCAAAATAATTTGAAGTAATTTTATAAGGCATGAACACATAGGACCATGAAAATAACTATTCTGAATTCTTACAACAGTTTCTTTCTGGAATCTACTCAATTCCATTAAAAACCTTCTGTCTTTAAACTAAATCCATGTATTTTGATTCATCGTCATTTCATAACAGAAGACAGTAAAGTACAGTGGGAAAAAACATGGGCTCTGGAGGTAAAATGTTTGGATAGGAGTCCCAGTATACCTTTACTAACCCTTTAATTGTGAGCTCTCCAAACTTCAGACTTCTCAACTGTGAGATGAAGCACCTCAAGCCTTTATTGGAAAGAGGCCATCTATAACTAGATCCAAAAAGTAAATAAATAGTCTTTAAAGTGCAGTTAACACTAATTCATCTCTGATAAATCTAATAGTGCTATGATGATGAATAAATGAGAAAATGTATGTGAAAGTACATTATAAGCTGTAACGTACCAAAAATTATTTTATCATCATACTGATATGGTGGCTTTTAATCTAATAGATTTTATCATCATTTAAATAAATATGCATTCTTGACTTTTCATTTTTCCAAAGGAATTTTCACAATCGGTTACTCTTGCTACATAAAGTATTTCATAGGAAGCTGTGAAGTGGTGTTTCATTAAATGTACATTACCTTAGAAAGAATTCTTATCTTAATAATATTTCATTTTCCCGGGGTCCCAAATAAGAGCCATAGCCTATATATCTATTTATTATTTTTTCATTTGTTTCTCCCAGAATGTTTTCATAATTTTTTTTTCTAATTTTACCTAATGTTTTTTTTTTTTTTTTTTTGGCTGCATTGGGTCTTCATTGCTGTACGAGGGCTTCTCATTGCTGTGGCCTCTCTTGTTGCAGAGCACGGGCTCTAGGCGCATGGGCTTCAGTAGTTGTGGCACGCAGACTCAGTAGTTGTGGCACATGGACTCAGTAGTTGTGGCACATGGGCTCTAGAGCGCAGGCTCAGTAGTTGTGGTGCACAGGCTTAGTTGCTCCATGGCATGTGGGATCTCCCTGGACCAGGGATTGAACCTATGTCCCCTGCATTGGCAGGCAGATTCTTAACCACTGCACCACCAGGGAAATCCCCATAATTACTGTTAAATAAATCTACCTGAGCCAAAATAATTTTTAATTATTATTTTGAAAGAAATTGATTTTTCATTCTATATTTTAGTTAGGTCAGTAGCATATAGTAATGTAATTTATTTGTGAGCAAACATAAACTTTGACAGCATCCACTAGGAAGCAGAGCCTTAGGTAAGGATAAAATGCTGAAATTTGGGGAGGCACAAGTCCAAAAAATAAAGAAAAGGGTAAATGAAGCAAAGAAAGAGGTAATGCAATGCAATGAGCCACTTCACAATGGGCTACAAAGGGTGTAGCTTAGTACTCAGGATCTTTCCAGAAAGGCAAGAAGGAACCATACCTCTGGATGGTCCCCAGGAGGATAACAAGAGAAAGTTACTTGCACAGATCTCTTCAGTCTCCCATTCCCTATTGGTCAAGGTTTACTCCACAGGAAAGTAACTCTCCTGCACTTCTGAACTGTGTCATCCAGCCCTGTGATGGGAGCCCAGGAAGTTAAAATGCACACTACAGAGCATTACATCCAAGTCCGGAAGTGGCGACTAAAGGCAGTAATACATTGTACCGATGTATGGCACAGGCAAGTCAGAGCTACAACTTGACTCTAGTAAACTTAGGGGGTTTAGCAAAGTTGACACAGGCTGGGAGGCAGGTGGCATAATCATCAGAAAGAAACCATCCAGGGCATCTGAGGAGGTGTACAAGATTTGATCTGACACAGATGTGTAGCTTATACTCTAAATTATGTTGAGATTATTTGTGAATTATTTCTAATTTACCATAATTTTGTTTGATATCCAAGGATTTTTAAAATGTCATCTATAGATGTAAATGTTTTTTGGTTTTTTTTCTGTTTTCATTTCTTTTTCTTCTCAAATAACTATTATCAGTGTCTCATTGTAGGTTGATTAGGACTAGGAATAAAATTTGTTCTTGTTGCCATTCTTGAGGAAATAATTCTGTCAGGTCTCCATTAACTATAAATGTTTACCTCAGTTTTATATATATATATATATATATATATATATATATATATATATATATATATATATGAAGTTTTAAATATAAATATCATAGATCTTATTAAATATAATAAGAAACTCAATGGCACAGATGTTCTAAATCAGTTTCCTTTTTCTTGGTGTATGACTAAACTACATTTCCCAGTACCCTTCCTTGTGGTTGGACCCATGTGACTCACTCTAGCCAATGGGATGTGGGCAGGTCTAGTGTGATCCTCCATGTTCTCTCCCTTGGCTTGGCAGCTGGCTGAATACAAAAGATCCAGCAGAGGAATCTGAGGCCCTAAGGAAAGTGTACCACTGGATAGAAGTTTCCCCCCTCCCCCCAATGCCTAAGTGGAACAGAGCCCTGCCCACTCCCCTTCCCACCACACCACATGCATACTATGCCATGTGTGATGTGAACGAGCAATAAAGCTGTGTTAAGCCACTGCATTTGGGAGTTGATCGTCATAGTGATTGCATAACCTCTGTAATTAACTTTCTAAACCAACTTTTTAAAAGTTTTCATTGAGAATAAAGAGTAAAGTTTACTGGATGACTTTTCAGCTACATTGAAGTTCTTATTTGATTCTTGTGGTATTTTCAGTTAACATTCCATTGGCTAGTGCTTTCCTTTGGTATTTTAACCTTGCTTTCACCATGTGGTTGTATTAGATAATGCCTAAAATAAGTTATTTCCTGTTGCTAACATTTTAGCTGGGAGTTTTTGTTATTTGTTTGTTTGTAATTCCTGTCCCTGAGAAGTAGTATGGCATATTAGGAAACGCAAGGGTTTGAAGCCAGAAAGATCTTACACTGAATCCTATTTCAGCCAATGACCCCATTGAGTTTGCCATTTAACTGATCTAAATCTCAATTTTTTCATCTGGATTATAATGCCTGCCTTAGAAGATTTTTGCAAGTTTTAAACACATTATGTATAAAATACCTGATATACAGAGCATTAATAAATTGTAGTTATTATTATTATTCTTAATTTGACTATGATTAATCCCCTTCCTCCCTCCTTCTCTTTCTCTGTCTCTTGGTCTCTCCTCACTTATGCCCTTTTTAAACTTGGAAATGGGTGTGTATAGAGAAGATAGGCACTATATTTATCTCTAGTATTTCCTCACATCAACCAATTAGTATTCTACTCCCTCTGATGAGTAACACCGTTTACCCTTAGAACAGGCATTCAAAATCTGAAATCCATTTCTTGCTCATTGCAGCCCATTGACTTTATAAACTGCCTGAAATTGTGTGTGAATTTATAAACCTCCTGTAGTTGAATGTGCAGTATTTTCTGGAAATATATTTCCTTGGGAGAAGGATACATAGCTTCAATCAAGATTCAAGATTCTCAAAGGTATCTCCAACCCAAAAATATTAAGAATTTCTACCCTAGATTCAATAACCCATCACTTCTCTAACCCACCATTCCTTCAGCTCTGATCTTCATAATACAGGTTCTTTGCCCCAGAAATGTAATTAATCAGAGTTTTTGGTAGCATCTGTATGCCAATCACCTGTTCCATTTGACATTCTAGCTTTCCTTGACGTCTTGAAACTCCCTTTTTCCTTTACTTTCGTCCTCCATCTACTTCTTTGACCATTCTTCTATCTCTATATCTGGTCTTGTTTTCTCTGGATAGTGTCTGAAAGCAGCTAACGTTAAAATCTTTTTACTCCAACTATCTTTTCCCTTGACCATCTCTCCCTATGGCAAATTCATCTACTTTTACAGCTCCTAATCTCACCTCTTTGAAGATGACTTCTAAACTTGCCCTGCAGAAATAGTCTATCTTCCCAGCTCTAATCCTCCCTACCAGTTTCCTGTTAAGCACTTTCATGTGGCTTTTCTGCTGATACTTTACCTGAACGAGTCCCAGACCAGACTCTTCAATAATCCCCAACCCCGTTCTTTCTTCCGACTTCCTTGACTCTGTTAATAGAATCACTTTCCCCCCTGACATTTAGGATTGTAACTTTGGAGGCACCTTTTTCTCTTCACTCTTATTCCTCCATTATATCAATGGCCAAATTCAGTAAATTCTAACTCCACAGTGTCTCTTGAATTCATTCCCTCTTTACCAGGAGGAGACACATTTATTCTCATCTTTACCATTCGAGTAGCAGCCACTCTAGTTCTGACACACATTTTTATCTCACTTTGACCATTATATGAGTTCCTGTGCTGGCATCACCACCATCTAGACTTTCCTTCATCAATCTATCCCTTTCTAAAGAAACTCTCCTAAAGCATAACTATTTTTTTCGTTTTCCTACTAAAAACCTATCAATGGCAGTTTATTACCTTTTTAAATTACATGAAAACTGATCACCTTGTCAGTCACATTAGACTGTGTTATATAGCTACTACATACCTTTTCAGCTTAGGCTCTACACTGAGGCAGGCTTGGGTTCAAATTCTGGCATTGACATTCCCTAAATAAATATGTGGAAGAGACCTTGTGCTATATTTATGAGCTTTAGCCTCAAGAGGCCTTGTGGACTCCACTCTTCGTGCTTGAAAACCAAAGACTCTCTGGAGAATGAACTCAAGGTAGCCTTCTGGAGCAGGCATGTGGAGGAGAACCGCAGCTCCCCAGCTTGCCCGCCAACTGACTGCCAACCACTAGACATGTAATTGAGGCCATCTTGGACCATCAAGTTGCAGCTCATCCACCAGCTGACTATAAGCTGCAAGAGTGAGTCCAGGCGAGACTAGCCAAAGAACCCCACACCCCCTCCACCCAGTTGAGCCCAGTCCAAAATGCCAACCCACAGAATTGTGAGCTAATTGAAACCACTGTGTTTTGGGGTGGTGTGTTAAGCAGAAAAGTTAACTGATATCTCATAGGGTTGCTAGGAGTGTTGAATGAGACTCTACACATGAAATGGTGTCTCACACAATAAAAGACAGTTATTACTCTATTACTAGCCCATTCCACATAGTCTATGGGCCATTCTAACTTGACTATCCACTGTTACCTAAACTCATCCTATTTCTTATCCCTGTACTTTATTTATGAATTTTAAGCACTGGGGAATGTACAGGCATACTTCACAGATATATGGATTTGGTTCTAGACCACTGCGATAAAGGGAATATCACAATAAAGTGAGTCACATGAATTTTTTGGTTTCCCAGTGCATATAATAGTTATGTTTTCACTATACTGTAGTTTATTAGGTGTGCAATATCATTACGTCTAAAAAAACAATGTACATACCTAAATTTTAAAATACTTTGTTGCTAAAACAAAAAAAAGGGACTTCCCTGGTGGTCCAGAAGTTAAGACTCTGCACTCCCAATGCAGGAAGGCCGGGTTCCATCCCTGGTAGGGAACTAGATCCCTTATGCGGCAGCTAAAGATCTCGCATGCTGCAACTAAAAAAAAAGATCCCGCACGTGGCAACGAAGAGCCGACATGCCACAACTAAGACCCGGCGCAGCCAAATAAATAAATAAATATTTTTAAAAGTAACAAAACAAAAAAGAAGCAGACTCACAGATATACAGAACAAACTAGTTGTTGCCAGTGAGGATAGGGAAGGAGGAGGGCCAATACAGGGATAGGGGAAAAAGGGTCATTATGGGATTATATGAAATCATGTGTGTGAAACTTTTGAAAACTGCAAAGCACTATAGAATTTAAAGAATCCTTTATTCAATAAAAAAATCAATTAAAAATAATAAAAATACCTTATTGCTAAAAATGCTAAACATCATTCGAGCCTTCAGCAAGTCATAGTATTAACATCAAAGATCACACTAATCACAGATCACCATAGCAAAGATAATAATAATGAAAAAGTTTAAAATATTGCAAGAATTACCAAAACGTGACACAGAGACATGAAGTGAGCAAATGCTGTTGGAAAAAAATGGTGCCAATAGACTTGCTTGACTCAGAGTTGCCACAAATCTTCAGCTTGTAAAGAACGCAATTATCTGCGAAGCGCAATAAAGTGGGGCATGCCTGTATTCTCTCTCTCTAATGTATTTCATCCTACTCATGATTCAAGCCTCATCTCAAATGCCTCCTTCTTCATGAAAACTTTCTGAAATTTATAACTAGATAAGAGAAGCAGAAAGAATGGGACTTTGAAGCCAAACAGAGCTAGATTTAATTTCTATGCTACCACTTAATCAGGTATGCAATCTTGGTTCCTTTTTTTCTAAACATTTTTCTTACCCTAACTTCCAACCTTATAAAATAAGTTGTTGTGAGGGTTAAATGACAATATAAAGTATCCAGCATTTTCAGTCTAACCTGTAATACCCATTCCATAAATGTTAGCTCCTTTCTCCCCTTCCTTCTCCAAACCCCTACAGCTCTGTCTACCATGCCTCTTAGTACATAGCATGTTTTGCTTTTGGTTATAATTATGAGTACTTATTTTATACTCTACTTAGGTTAAAAGTGTTTTATTTATCTTGGAGTATCTTAGATGGTAATTTGCACATGGTAAACAATAAATATTTATTGCACTGAAAATTTTTAATTGCCGAATTACACCAGCAGTATGAGTGGAGGAAGAGCTCATTTTCACTGGGTGGTCAGGGTAGAATTTGTAGAGGACTTGGATTCAAACAAGTTTTTTAAAATGGAAAGGATTTAGAGAGATGGAGAAGAGGGAAAGGGAATTCCAGGAAGCTGTGAGTAAAAACACAGAGTTGGAACATGCATGACTATTCAGGAAACAGTGGCTGTAGCAGAAGACTGATGGCAAGATAGAAATATTTTTCGTTCCATTATAAAAAGCAAGGTAAAGAGCTTGAGAGTCTGCCCATGCAATATTGATCCTAGGATGCCTGGGAAGTTGGGATGGGGTGACCTAAAGACAGTGGATTGCTGACAATTCAACTAGGGCTATAATATCCAAAGATGAATGCCATCTACATGCTTTAGCTGTTTTTTAAGATTTATTTTCTTCCTAATTATTTTTCTTTTAACTTTCTCAAACTGATAGTCAGTACAACTGATGGAAATGGGTCTTTAAGTCAGTTCGCCTGTCTACATTTCAAGAGGAAAAGTAAACTCCCCCTTCAAGTTAAACTCTTACCCTACCCAGATAAGTTCTGGCCTGAAGCAAGAACGGGTAATGCACACTGAAGCTAACAGATATCTAAATTCCTTCTAGGAGCCTGGTTTAGGTTAAATGAAGCCAGGAGGGAAGCAGGGAAGGAAGGAGAGATTAGTGAACACAGCCTGCATGAGGCAGGTTGTAGGAGGAGGGATTTAAGATCCAAGGACAGACTGTCACGGGTAGAGGAGCTGGCCTGAAGGGAGTGGTGTAGGCAGGAGAACAGGAAGGAGCCATAGCCTGGAGAGGCCGAAACGTGAACCACTTGCTAGCACATGACTGCAGGTACATGTACACAAGTAAGGCAGCAGATATCTACAATGCACGGAAAGGTCAGGCCACAGACCATGTACAAAAATGCTGAGAACAGGGTCTGATACATCATATTTGGGCCAGAAAACTTAGTTCTAGCCCCTTCTAACTTAGTTGCTATTTTTTCTAAAATTTTCTTTCTCCCAAAAGTTAGAATTTGCCACCTCAATCCAGTTCTCCATTTGACCTGATTTGAGCATTCTGATAACCTCAGGGCTAGGATAAATCAGAAGATAGTTGGTTAAACTGTTGGTGAATGCAAGACTACTACTCAGAGCATTTTATATTATTTCTGTTATTATAAATCAGTTTTGCCATTGGAAACAATTTTTTTTTCAGATTTCTGAAAAGCTTGGTGTGCATAATAGTTCTCTCAGTAGCAGACTGTGTAGAAAACACACCTTTGATGCTGCCTCTCTAGTCCCAAGGCACTCCTAGGGAATACAGAAATCTATTTTTAATACAACATTTGTTGACAACTGTGCGTATCCATCAGAAATAAATGAATTCAAGAGAAAACTTGTGAAGGCAGGAGGCTGAGAGTACAGGGAAACAATACAGGCAGAGATTATGCTTATGAGAATATTTGCTTCCTTCTTGGCTTGATGTGACTGGAATACTTCTTTAGTGAATACTAGAATAATGACAGTTTCTAAGAAAACATTGTGTTCTGGAGTATAAGGACAGGGAGAAAATAAATACAATTAAGACATTCACCAAAATCACCCTAAAAATCTCACAAATAAAAATTAATGATAAAAAAAAGGCTGGGTTCTGAAAACCAGACACTGGAATCACTGAAGTAGCTGGAGGAGAAGAGGCTCTTTATGGAATACTAAGTAGTCCTGCTTCCTATAGTATATCATTAGCCACATCTCTAGGGCTGAGGGAATGCATCTCCAGATTTGTCTGCTGCTTTCTGCACCTCAGCCAGAACTGTGGCTGTTTAGTGGCTTGGTCAGCTGGCCTGCCCTGCCCAAATCAGTTGTCCTGCTCTGATCTGCACCTCCAAACCTTTCTTGGTATTCAAGACTGAACTTCAGTGTCACTTC